>NC_142053.1:84854954-85460882 GCF_982192425.1 Myodes glareolus | reverse complement strand
CCTGTGACCTTGTGACATTGTGTAGCTCCTCTCAGAGCCCTTGTTACCTCACTGGGTGAATAACAAATATCTACTTCATGGGATATTGTGAGAATGCAATGTTTTTACTACACATCACATCCTGATGCAAATGAACCAAATGAATGTTATCCCCACACATTCCAGTACTTACACAATGTATAAATTGTGCTTAACCTATATACTAACTACTAGCCACATATACTTATATTCACTTAATTAGAATTCAACAAAATTTAAAATTCCATGTGATCTTCAGTACAATGGAAACATGTCAAGTGTACAGTATCTAAGCACTTGTGACTAGAAGTTACTCGAGTGACAATTCAGATACGCATTTGATACTTCCCTGGGGGAGGAGGGTATTAAAAGAACCTGCAAACTTTAATCTAAAGCAAAAGGTCATATGCTCTTGATTTCGCACCTTTCCTTGTACTTCAACAGTAATGCTGAACCTAGCTGGCGATAACAACAAAGAAACAAGGTCATGGAGGCTCTGTTAACCCAAATAAGATGACTCTCAAGAATTACAGAATGTCACAATGGGGAGTTCAAATGGGAAGGGCACTGGGAAGGTTAAGGTAGACACAACAGTCTCATTTTGGTTATGAAAGGGAAGAAAAATGTTGATGCCTTTGTTCAGTGGCATAATTCCTTACTACTGAAGGATGCAAAAGAGATGGAAAATAAATGTGACTCTTTCCTAGATCATGTTCTATTCTATGGTGTGTATTATGAGAATGGTACTCTCTTTTAACTCTGATCTTCCGGCTAAATTGTCTTCCTTTCCTACATTTCAGGGCTAGAACACCTTATCAAGGGGTCTACTCTGAGTCAGGTACTTGTAATCAGTTATGACCACATTTGGAGTTAAGCAGAAGTGACTAGTATAGTCACTATATAGCTAGAGAGTAGATTTGTACACTACAAGGAACTTCTTTCTTCTATACGCAAAGAATAAACACTTGATGAACCAAATTCTCTTGCATTTTTCTATGTTAGGATATATTTTTCTGGGATGTAACACAAAGAAAGTTCTGTTATGTTAAAAACTGTTACAATCACCTAAGGAACATATGATACTAAATTTAGGGAAGATGCTTAGATCCAACAATGCAGAAATACATATATACCATATATTAAATATTAATATGTGTAAAATATAATATCTATATTAATATATTATATATTAAGAGAGAGATCCTGAGAAGCATTTCACATGTACACAAGAAGACATATGAAGTACTTTCATGGCAATATTTTTATGCTCATAAGCATGGAAACAGCTGACTACCAATGAACAAGATAAGGTAAAGACACCATATGACAATATATGTTCTCTCTTATTTGTGGATCCTAGATCTGAATCTTCCATGTATGATTATATAATCTGGAGTAACTTTAGCTACCAGGAGAAAAAAGGGACCATGTAGTGGCACTCTGGGGAGGGGAAGTAGGACACAGGTGCTGTGAAGGAGAAAAAGGAAAAAATAGGGGAGGGCAAGTTACCTGAGGAGGGGGAGGGGGACAATACAATGGGAGAGGAAAGGAAATGGAAACACTAAAGATGCTTGGAATAACCAAGAAAAATCATATTATTTTATTTTTACTTAAAATTAGAGATAAGGACGTGTGTGTGTGTGTGTGTGTGTGTGTGTGTGTGTGTGTGTGTGTGTGTGTGTTTTGTCATTATGTCTTTTATTGATCAAACCTTTCCTAGTGCCTGGAATGCAGCCCTCACTATCCCTATCTGCCTCTTGATGTCTGAAATAGTTCCCTCCTTTGAATTGAGGTTTTCTCCTAGATAGACAAAGGGGACTGTTTGCTTGAGGTTCTGATTCTTTATTACAGTGTTAAAATCTTTGTGTGTCCTTCCCATGTGTTGTATCTCAGTCTTCTCCATGTTTACTTTCATACCAAGGTTTTCACTGACTTCCATCACTCTATTTGTCATGGCCTGCAGTTCATTTGAACTTTCAGCAAGTAGTCCTGTATCGTTGGCAAAACGCAAGTTATTGATTCACATACCACCTATCTGCACATCTATCTCCTCATCCTCCAGGGCTGTTGCTATCATAAATTCCAGGAATATATTAAAGAGAAGTGGTGAGGAGATGCATCCCTGCAACACTCCTATGATTGTCTTAAACAAAATTGACAACGAAATTACAAGTATATGAAACACTTGTCTTGAGCTGCCTTCTTTACAACTTCAAAACCTGGACAATGAAAGGCTCCTCAGAACAGTAGCTAAATGTGTTTGAGAGGGCAGGTCTCAGGAGGATTCTAGGTGTCACACGAAGAGATAGGCTGTGCAACAATGACATTAAGAAAGATCTCCATCTACAGAAGGAAGGAAACTACAGGATACAGCTTGAGATACTTCAACCATGTTATAAGAATGATGGCAGATACTAGAAGACAGCACTGCTTGGAGGAAAGCATGGAATAAGGTGAAGAGGAAGGCTCAAAAAACACTGGATAGACAGCATAAAAGAAGACTGTGGAACCTTATGTATGACAATAACACAAGCATCTAGGACTGGCCAGGATAGGAACAACTGGAGAACAGTCATGTATACTTAAGCATTACTAGGACATATAAGATGATGATTAGTGCGGGAGAATTAATCTGTATTCTGTCAATCATGTATTTTAATAATACGCTGATTGGTCAGGTAGGAAGTATAGGTGGGTCAACCAGACAGGCAGTAGAAGCGGGGCGATGAGAACAGGAATATTCTGGGAAGCAGGAAGCTCCCTCTGCCATTCCTGCCCAGATCACCGAAGAAGCAACATGTGAGCTGACAGCTGAAAAAGGTACCAAGTCATATGGCTAACACAGACAAGAATTATGGGTTTCTGTAAGATGTAAGAATTAGTTAACAAGGGCTGGAGAGATGGCTCAGAGGTTAAAAGCACTGACTGTTCTTCCTGAGGTCCTGAGTTCAATTCCCAGCAACCACATGGTGGCTCACAACCATCTATAATCAGATCTGGTGCCCTCTTCTGGGGTGCAGGTACGCATGCAGGCAGAACACTGTATATAATAAATAAATAAATCTTTAAAAAAAAAAAGAATTAGTTAACAAGAAGTCAGAGCTAATGGGCCAATCAGTTTATAATCTTACGGAGTCTTGTGTGTGATTTTCTTTGGGGTATGCTGGTTGTGGGGTGCTGGGCGGGACAGATACCCCAACAAGCATGCCCCTCATGTTACAGATGATGATGATGATGATGATGATGATGATGATGTGTGTGTGTGTGTGTGCATGTTTTTAAATAAAGTTAGACAACTTGAGGTGGCAATGCCCCCCAAAAAGTCATAAACTATCTAACAAAAAACCTCAATGCTTCATTTCAAGATGCTGGTCAGGGGAGCCAAAGAGACTCCCAAAACAATGCAGGCTAATACCATTGCCCTTGGTTTCCTCCTGGAAAGGAAGACTTAATTGCTGAATCCAGCACAAACTTTAGACATGGGACTTGGAGGAATTCACCTGGAACTGACCTGAAATCTTCCTCCCTGAGGACTAGCTCTCATAGTATCAGAAGGAGCTATGCAAGCAGCCCAGAGAGAAAAGTAATCAATAGTCTTATCCAGCTATGACACTGATGAACCACAGCAATGACTAAAATGTTAAGATACTTCAAAAGGGACAATAGTGGAATTCATTTATTGGGGCTAATAAATAGCTATCTAATTGGACTTAAGGCCCATTCCATAGAATAGAATTCATGTACGGTACAATAAACCTAGCCAAGTACTTGTGGTTGGTGAAGCCATGAATCCTAGAGGATAATATCCAATTGTCACTTTGCTAAACTCGTGTAATTTCGAACTGTATTCCAAATACCCACAGACGAGTACGGCTCTCAGCCCTCATCTAAGAAGCTTCTTTTGCAGCAGGTGGAGACTATTACAGAAATTCACAACTGGACAAAGCAGAGAACTGACCATGGAGTGCTTAGTCCACGGTTGATACAGCTACAGCACAACCCCTACACCTAAGGCTCAGGAAACACCACAGAAAAGGGACTGGAGAGACTGTGAAAGATGGAGGACTGCAAGACAGGGAAGCGGTACTCAGGAAATCTCAACAATATGGTTTCCTAAGCAAGATCTGAGTAATGACAGCACCAGCCAACATGCCAATGTGGATGGGGGAAATCTCACGAGGCCCCAGCTCTAGATAAAGAGCAATTAATGGCTGCTGAAAGAGTAAGAGTTAGTCTTCTCCAGGGACATGGACCCTGATAAATTATCCAATCCCAAGTGGTCAGCCATAAACCAAATACATGTGAGCAACACTAAAGAGACGCAGCAGGTTGTATTTATGAATTTAATCTCCATTATCACTTTGTTCAGTTGGTTTTGAGCTGTATAGAAAATGTATTCATCTACTATGCCGGATTTGACAGCACGTCTTCTTTTACTGCAGCATGTTACTTGTCGCATTCATCCACATAATGGCATACAACAGCTCTAGTGCGATCGATCTCCTAACTGCAATAAAATTGGCCCCAATGTATTTACTTACTCAAACAGACGTAGGCATCATCAACCACTTTGTCAAACTTCTCACAACAAGCCTAAAAGGCTAAGATCAAAGATCAGTGCGATAGTGTTATAGTATGACGTTTTCCTTTAAGACATAGTATGCTTACCCCATTGCTAGGTTGAAAAGAAAATAACTTAGCCAGTTAACCATAACAAGTCATTGCAAGGATAGCCATATCAATGGTAACAGAAATAAAGCTGCTTTGATTAGATACCTGATAATAAGAGGATGGAGGAAAAGGCCACAGGATCCTCACCTAGGAGTCCAGCTATTACTGTTCCTTGTCCTACTCCAGCAGCAAGTTAAATAGGAAGTTAAATAAAGTGGGAACAGGGGAGACTCCATGATTTAGCTCCCATAAAGCTGTCGTTCATGGTGTGGTGGGACTATCAAGTGATGCCGCTGTTGAGAGTCACCCAGATTCCCGTAAGTAAGTCCTTACTTGTGCTCTATTAGTAACAGTGTTGCTTGGTTTGCTATGTTGGACTTTTAATGAAATTGTTAACTTTTCTGCCATCTGTGCTCTAGCTGAGATAAAGAGAAAGCTGTTTGCATTTCCAGAAGATAAATGAACACAACAGACAGTGCTGCAGAAATTCCTACAGTCAGTAGCCTTTAAGTTACCCACCCACTTGGGCGTGGCCTCTTATACTACATATGCCAATGTAAAGCTCGTGTCCAGCCTCTCTTCTGGTTGTGGGATTCGGTTGCTGTTCCCTGTTCAAGCAGAGGACTGTAATCTGTGAGTCTACCCCTAAATAAACAACCCTATATTATACTCAATTCTGAGCTAGTGTGAGATTTCTTTTAAGCATCCATCTTCATCTGACACTCAAGTGGATCCAAGCATCACACTTACCAAGTGGACCAGCTTAAAGGCCTAACTGATCCACAGCTCAGAAAGTCTCCCATCCACGCCCTCCTGACTTTCTTTCACCTAAGAAGTTTTTAGCAAGACCCCCACCACAGCGAAGCTAACTGTGTGCAGTGACTTGGAAATTTCCCAAGCTAGCACACATCCCCTCCCCCACTGCCACATTCCCTGCCACTAGGTGACTTGTGCATCTTCCGGTATCTGCTCCCTGCCTATGAGTTCTGGGCTTCTTGTCCCATGTAGGGAATTAATTTAATTGTTTTTAATTTGTCAAGCAAAGCATATTTCTCAGTATTTAACCAGCACCAAGGCGAGAAAACCAAAATGGCTCAGGACTGATCGTGGCACCAGGTTGTATAGCTAGTGGCGAGTCTGCAACCACGACACCTGCTGGACAATAAAGATTATTATACCGAAAACAATTTACCAGACCTCATAACAAGTAATTAATAAATCAATAAACTTGAAAGTTATATATTAGCAGAAAACATTACCATGGAAAATTTTAGTAACTTTTTTGCTAATACTATGGATTCTTTTCTGCAAGGCTTATATGATTATTGTGATATATTCACTTATTGGATATTGGGACTCAGTTTTTTTCTTCATATTATATCTCTCCAGGAAGGCAATATGATTGCTATCCAAATAATGTCAAATGATGAGACATTATCATTAAAAGAAAAATTTCAGACCTTGGAATCACATGTGCAGAATTAGAACCAGAGGCTAGGCGCCTCAATGAAATCACTAGAGATATATACAGGCCAGGGGATTCAGGCTTTAAAAAAGACAGTAGTAAAAAGATTTGAAATGAATGAGGAAATTATTGGAGCTGATGAGCAGGGAAAGAGAGTTCCAGGACAGGATTTAACATCACTAGTAGCTGTCAGAGATGACTTACCAAGGGTTTTGGCCTCCTACCCTGTAATCTACTCTGACAAAACATCAAGTCCTAAAGGCCCAAAAGGATCCAAAAAAGGTACATGGATACCTATAGGAATGAATGATCTAAAATAAGCAAGCAATAGTAATTTATGGCTTACATTCTGTATTTGTTAGGGAGATGATAAAGACATGGGCTTCTAGCATTAAAGCTATTCCACACAACTGGCTTCAGTTACTTTCAACAGTCCTGGGTGATGGGTCTCAACTGATATTTAAATGTTATTTCAGGGAAGAGGCTAAAATTTTAGAACAACAGGGAAAAGCAAAAGGACTTGAGACTTACCAAGATCAAATTCTTAGTGAAGGCACTTATGTTGACCAACAGGCTCAAGCTCTTTACAATGAACAAATCTTGTCCCTATGCCATAAAGCAGCCTTAAATGCTTGAGACAGGATTCAAGATTTAGGAAAACGAATTGAATCATATACCAAGGTTAAACAGGGCCAAAGAGAACCCTTTAGTGAGTTTTTTACAAAGCTTAACTAAGGCTGTACAAATAGGAATAACGGACCCAGATGCTAGATGAATACTTATTGAAGTTCTGGCTTTTGAAAATGTGAACTTAGAATGCAAAAAGATACTTGAGCCTTTAAAGATTAGATCAGCATCAAATGATGAATGCAATACATCCTGCACACAATGAACATTGAAACATCATGTCAATAGCAAAGGCTTAGAGAAAGAGTTTTCTATTACATGGCAAGAAGTTAAGGAGATTATAAAGAGATGTCCTACTTGCTCTTTCAATAGCCAAACACTGCTACCTGAAGGGACTAATCCGAAGGGTACTTAAAGGAATGAAATCTGGTGAATGGATGTGTTCCATTTTGTAGAATTTGAAAAATTAAAATATATACACCACACCATTGTCACTTATTCAGGTTTTCAATGGGTAACTGCTTTGAGCTCAGAAAAGGCTGATTCAGTAATCATACATTTATTAAAAGTTATGGCCATCATGAGTATACCTGTACAAATAAAGACAGATAATGGTCCAGCATATTTCTCTAAGAAAATGAAACAGTTTTTTTGCTTATTATAATATAAAGCATATTACAGGTATACCACACAATCCTACAGGTCAGGCAGTTGTAGAAAGATCAAATCAAACTATAAAGGATATGTTAAACAAACAGAAAGGGATGGAAAATACCCCCAGAAATAGATTACATAATGCTTTACTAACCTTGAATTTTCTTAATATTAATGAGAAAGGGACAACACCTGAAGAGACATTGGAAAATGGGAAAGTCTTCTGAATTAAATCAGCCTGTGTAGTTTAAGAATGTGTTGACCTCACAATGGAAGCCAGGAGATGTGCTACTTTGGGGATGGGTTTTGCTCTTGTTTCAACAGGAGAAGAAAAGTTATGGATACCATCAAAATTAATAAAGATTTAGTTTGAAAATGGAGAAATCTCTTGAGAAAGAGAAATGATGACTTATCCACAGAGGTGACAACCAATCAGGTGGTAAGGAAACCTCATAAGGGTTGAGGCAGGGTTCTGTTCTTGTCTTTGCAGGAAAACAATCAACTTCAGAAAGTCAAGAGACCCTGGACATCTAGATGCCTAAAGAGGAAAAGATAATTATCCAGATAAAATCACCAAGCAAAGATAATTATCACTTCTGAGGACATGTAATCCAAGGGTGAGAATCTCTGAATACTAAATAAAATAATAATCATGACCCATTTAAAAATCAAAGCTGGCTTTGGAGTTGGACACTGGCTCTGTACTTCTCTAAATTTAAGAATGTTGTTAAAATAAAAATTTAGAGTTTCTGTCTTATGTCAGGAGCCATGATATGGGACAGAAAGAAAAAAGAATTTAGAAAAAAAATTTACTTTTCTTCATACCTATCGTACCTTTTTTCTCTATCATACCTTTCATTGAATATATTTGTATAAATAATGTTTAAGTTTTCCACAATGATCAATGAATTTTCCTACAATAATCTTTGAAGTTTCCAGGAAGAAGATGGGGCCCCACAACAACAACTCCACCTGGTTGATATGATGTCATGATGATGCAGACAGCGCTACTATAAGACTGTTTTGTGTACCAGCTGCTCAAGATGGTTCCAACTTGGTTAGCTGAAATGGTGCACCTTTTTACAATGTTCTGTGGCCAGAAAATATTCTGTGGCCAGAAAAACCCTACTGAATACTCAGAGACTATTTGCAGTTATACCAGAAAGTAATCTTGAAACTTAACCATCATTTTACTTTCACAGAATCCCATAGAAAGAACATTGTCCCCATGACAGCTGGAAGTAATTCTAGAAGACAGCATCCTCTATCCTAACAAAGTTTGTCCTCAGGGTTAGGGACATCATTTAGGGGCTGTTATAGGGTTGGGGGTTGGGGGAAAATTAGGTAAGCTCAGGAATCTCTTTCTTAAAAAAAGGAAATTGGATGGGATAATAGATTAGTGTGAGCTTATTTACACTAACAATAATAGTGACTAATAGAGTGAATATTTGTGAACTATTAATTCTAGGTAATTTACATGGGTATAAATTCTTATATATTGATACAAACTTAAATTATATTGAATATGTTCCCTTTTTTGTCTACAATATTTATATACCTAGGTAAAGTTATTTTGTCATACTATATGCATGCATGCTTCTACCTCTGCTTAAGACATTTTGTATATTGATACAATTTTAGGATATATTTATCATATTACAATATACATTTCTACCTTTGATCAAGATACTTATACATTGCTTACATTTCAAGATCATTATTTGCATTTGTTGCACAATTGTTTAATCATTTGTTGCACAGTTGTTTAAAGATTGCTTAATATTTAATATAAAGTCTTAGTCTTTAAGTTATATAGGTATTAAGATTTATAGGTCAATAATCATCCATGTTTGTCATACTTATAGTTAGACTAATCAGGTTCTTTAGGTTCAATACAATTCATAGAGATGAATACAATTCATAGAGATTGTATTCTGCATAGATAGGTAATCTTCAACCACTTCAAAGAGCTGTAAAATATGGCATTTAAATAACTTAGGGTTCTGTTGACATGAGACACGAATGCTCCTGGCAGTACCGATCTATTCCTG
The DNA here is from genome assembly GCF_982192425.1 of Myodes glareolus. Taxonomy (NCBI): domain Eukaryota; kingdom Metazoa; phylum Chordata; class Mammalia; order Rodentia; family Cricetidae; genus Myodes; species Myodes glareolus. The sequence goes on along the minus strand of NC_142053.1, from coordinate 85,451,396 downwards.
AGAGAATGTTAAGCACCCAAGACACTCCACTTGGAGCTTGTTTTCTTCTTAGCAAACCTGGCCTTTGGACAAGGAACTGCCCATGCATTGACCACTGACAAAATGCATGATGTCTGAACAGGACAAGCAGGATACAAGATAAAAGACTGTCAAATCTTGCCAAGACAGGGTAAGAAGGTTTTGAAAAATTTCCTGCCTCTGAAAATGGTCTGCCAGTTACTCTAGGCCTTCAGCCAATGTTGGTTGCTTCAAAGTTGCAAATGAGACTTTGGGTGATTGCCCAAGTAGCCGGTTGTCTTTGTCATTTGTTACACATTTGGAAGTTACTTGATTGCACTTCATGCTTACTCAAGTAATATTATTTCCCTTCTTGGATCTTCGATGCAGTTGAAGACTAGATAGTTGTAGTTACTTTCCTCTCATGACTTGGCCAAGTTATTTATTATACAAGACTTAAAATCATTAGAATGGGATAAATATTGAAACATCTATCACATGTTTCTTGCTTAATATTATTAATGCTGGTTGTAATTCTATTTTTTATACCTGATATTTGTTCTTATTGTATATAATTTTATATTAGGCTTAGAACTTCCTTATTTAAACAAAAGGGGGAAGTGCTGTAGGAATTCCTACAGCCAGTTACCTGCCCACTTGGGTGTGGCCTCTTATACTATATATTCGGATGTAAAGTGTTTGCCTGGCCTCTCTGCTGGCTGTGGGATTTGGTTGTTGTTCCATGTTTAAACAGAGGACTGTAATCTGTGAGTCTACCCCCAAATAAATAACCCTCTATTATACTCAATTCTGAGTGAGTGTGGGATTTCTTTTAAGTGTCCATCTTTAAGACAGCAAGAAAAAGGTCTCTGATGTGCCAAAAATCTTATTGATGCTTTCTATTTTTAATAGCTATTTATCCTCAACAAGTTACTTGTTCACTATGTATCATGATTTTTTTCATCTATAGGCTATAGATAATAATATTTAACAAATAAAACATGTAGCAAGTACCTAATAAACAGTAATTATTATAAGGCATATACAGTATTTGCTGTCGATTTCTAATTCATTTATGGCTTACTGTCACAGGTACGTAGCTCAAAAACCTCGACTAGTTGATTTTCCCTTCTAATGCATTCTAGTGGCCACCAGTTCCAAAACATGCAGGACATCTGTAATGCAAATTCTTAAAAAGCTGTTGGGGGCTGCTTCCTTTCACCCTCTCCAAGGGCATGCAGCAGCCTTTGGAGTGGGAGCCAGCACTAATAACCTTTGGCTTTATTTGCTCAAAGTGCTAGCTTCATTTTTTTTCCTGTCATTTGGGTTTTCTCAGCATCATCCACCAGCAGAACAGCCCTTTTCTTGAAACTGGTTCTATAAACACTGTTCACGAAGAAGAAACACCAAGAAGAGTGACAAACCCAGGTCCTGCTGTCAGTGGCCCCTTGCCCGCTATCTATTGAATAAAAACACACTGCATCATTGCTTCTATGCCAGCTTTAACTCTCAAAGAGGGCTGAATGCATACTCAGATGTCCTAGTCAGAAGATTTGGCCCTGGTCTCACCAGAAATTGAGACAAAGGCCTCATTCAGGATCTGTTCCTCTCTGGCAAAAGAATTCTTAAGAATGAAAACATCATACTGTGGGCAACTCTGACAAGACTCAAAAAATATGAACTCAAGGGCACAAATACTCTCCCTGTCATGTGTCTAGAAGGGATCACTGCATCTTTATTCTGCCATCTCTAGAAGACAGTCCAGCATTCTACCCTGCAGAATGAAAGACTCATTATCTGTGAAGAGAGCTAAATTAAGCCTTGCTTGTCCCCCTTGATCTTGGGTCAGGGAATGGGGAAGTTACATGGTAGGTGCAAGGGAGACGGGGTGACAGCTATGAGGGGTTGGAGAAAACTCCAAAATCTTGTATGCAGTGGGCCTTTATAGAAGTAGGAGGGAAAGAATTTAACCAACAAATGCCTAAAATGAGGTTTTAAAAGAAGTGTGGCACAGACCTTTTTTACCTGTACTCGAGAGGTTGAGGTAGGATGATACTCAGAAGTTAAGGGGCAGCCTAGACTGTCCATCAAATACCAAGCCAGCCAATGAGATACAGCAAGACAATGTCTTATAAAAAGAGAGATATAATATAACGTAAGCAGGCAATGTAAGTAATTCAGTCTAAAAAAAAATTACAGGGAAGAAAGTAAACACCTTTCCTTCTTTTTGTTTCATTAAACAGGGTCTCATGTGGCCCAGCTGGCCCTGAACTTACTCTGATGGAGGAGGGTCATCTGTCTATGTGTTATTTTCATTGGTTAATAAAGAAACTGCCTTGACCCTTTGATAGGACAGAAAATTAGGTAGGCGGAGTAAACAGAACAGAATGTTGGGAGGAAGAAGGCAGTGAGGCAGATGCCATGATTCCCTGACCCGAGATGGATGCAGGTTAGAATCTTCCCGGTAAGCCACAACCTTGTGGTGATATACAGATTATTAGAAATGGGTTAAATAATATGTGAAAGTTAGCTAATAAGGGGCTGAAGACAATGGGCCAGGCAGTGTTTAAATGAATACAGTTTCTGTGTAATTATTTCGAGTAAAGCAACCTGGGAGGCGGGCTGCAGGAAGCGGCCCGCCGTTCCTTCAACATTACTCTGTAGAGAAAATACCTTGAACTTCTGATCCCTCTACCTCCAGCCTCTGAGTGCTGGAATTATTGGAATACACTACCTCATTTGGTTTATGTGATGCTGAGAATTAAGGCCAGGGCTTCATCCATGTTCAGCAAGCATTCTACCAACTGAGCTACATCCTCACCAAGATAATTTCTGGTATCTCCTAGCTACTAACATATAGATTTATCCAATATAAAACAGAAAAAGAAACACGGGTGAAAACTTGCAACAATTTTATAACTGCCTTCTGTCAGTGTAACATAAACTAACTGATATTTTATTTCACTAATAAGTCCAAGCTAATGTAAGGGTACTACAACAATCCTAAATTGGAAAGAGAAAGTATGACTGCCAAAACATTGTGGGCAATACAGAGAGGTAAAGGAAAATACTAATATCTTTATCTCACAAAGCTACTGTCAAAAGAAATAGTTTAGGGGCATATATGAGATTCAACTCCCAACACAGAAAAGTGAATGAAGAAGTAAAAATTTAATCCTTAGTTAAACTCATCAAATGAAAGAGAAGATTAAAACTAAAAAAAATAAGAGATGAAAGGGGGTATGTTACAAGTTCCCATAAAATCCAGACTTATTCAGAAATACTTTGAAAACTTACATCCTAAGAGAAGCTGGGTAACAGGAAGGAACAGATAAATTGCTAGACATGTATAAGGATGTTACAGAGGTAAACAGCTACTTCCTAGTTGAATTTAAGTCCCATTCTATAGGAGGAAACACATGCTTGTCACTGTACTGGACACAATCTATGGATGGGGAGTTAACAGGCTTCAGGAATGAGTCTACTACTGTTATTCTAGTAAATGAGCACAGTATCACACTGCTCTCTAAATTCTTTTCTCTCATAAATTAATGCTACTCTCAGACCTCATCAGAGAAGTTTCTTTGCTCAGTGGATGATTGCTAACACAGAAGTTCACAGCTTGTCAAACTGCATGGATTAAATGCCACAAGTGAGACATCTATTTTCCCCTCCCTAAGGCTAAGGGAGCTGTCTTAATTTGGGTTTCTAGTCCTGTGAAGAGACACCATTGACTACAGCAACTCTTAAAAAGAAAACATTTAGTCGTTGTGGTGGATAACAGTTCAGAGATTCAGTGCATTATCAAGGTGGGGAGCATGGTGGCATGCAGGAAGAGATACTAGAGAACATCTCTCAAAAAGGACTTATCTAACGTTATATAGATTCAACAGGTTATGTTGAGGAATATGTATATATGTATATTTGTGTATGCAAATGTATATCTGCATGCAATTACAATTAATAAAAAATCGGCCATGAATTTGAAATTAGAGTGGGGAAAGCCCAGTATATAGAAGTGTTTAAGAGGGAGGGAACAGAGAAATGTAATTAAATCATAATCTCAAAAATAAACAGCAAAATAGCCACAGGCCCATGAACAATTTAAAAAAACAAAAATGGCTTATTTCATTGACAAAAGAAACTTCATTAAAAAACATAAACACACTAGCTAAAATACTTTTACTTATACTTTTACTTAACTTTTAAAGTTTACATAAGCTTTGCTTAATCTCAAAATCTTGTAAATCATATTCTTTAAGTAATGTAACTTTATTTTTTATTAAAATATAATTACATCTCCCTTTCTCACTCCATTTCCTTCTTCCAACTCCTCCCAAGATCATATAAATAGCCATTATAAGGAAATCTAAGCATTACAGTCTCTGGAGAAGCCCATGTTCTGTCGGAGGATCATATTCTATCTTATTCCTATATATCTCATATAAATACTTTATAATTAACTAACGTTGATTTATAATGATTCATCCTGAAATTTATTTCCATAACATAGTCAAAAAATCTCTTTACCTGAATAGAAGTCCCTCAGCGGGATGGAACCTCCCCAGGATGCTGGCCGTAGGAGCACTGCTGTGTTTCTTTGTCACTGGTGACAGTACCTAGCAACTGCCGGTGAAGCCACAAACCGGCTGGCAACAGTTTGTGTATTCAGCTTCAGACCGATTAGAACACAGAATGTATTACCAAGAATTATTACAAGGCAGGCCTACTGGTAGAGACCTGTAATTCCATCTACTCTAGAGGCTAAGGCTCGGGGTCAGGGGTGGGATAACAAGTTTTAAACTTGCTTAGACTACAGAATGTGTGTAAGACCAGCAATTTATTGAGACACTGTCTCAAAACAAAAAGTTCTAATGGGGGATATAGTTCAGGGGGTAGAGCATTTGCCCGAAATATACAAGATACTAGGTTCTATTTCCAGTAATACAAAAGCAGGGAGGGGGGGATAATTACAACTAAGTATCTAAAGAAGATATTCAAGACAGAACTGGAGAGGGATCAGAGCTCACTGGGAACATGGCAATAGAACTCTCTGAGTAGAAGCAAAGTCTAATTCGTAGGCTTGGTAGTTTATACTCACTAAAAAAGAGAGACTTATCTCTCCAGAGATAACCAGCACACGGTTTGCAGAAAAGAGGGGGGGATGCAGGAAGATGTGGATGAGCTACCTAGATATGGTCGATACTTGAGATACAATTATCTTCAGCTGTGAGCCTTTGATGCCAAAATAAGGAAACTACTTCTCAAAAAATGCAGGCATAGGCATAGGACAGGCATCCCCATTCTAGAAGACAGAAAGGAAGAAGGGAGGAGTGACGGATTCCGAGTAAGTTGAAAATCGAACAAGACAAACTCCATGGGATCTTGAGGTTCTAATTTCTGTTTCCTTTAGTCTCAGGAGGTAGTGGTGGCGTACTCTCATCTGTGTAGCCTTCCACTGAGATAACTTGTTAGGCTCTCGGCTCATGCCATGGGAATCTTTTTTAAAGATTCACTTTCATTATTTTTAATTATGTATACTGTGTGCAGTTTATGACTGTATGTGGGTATAGGCATACAAGTAAAGGTTTCCATGGAGTCCAGATGAGAATATTCTATTACCTGGAGCTGAAGTTCAGGCAATTTTGAGGGGCCCAATGTAGGAGTTGTGAACCCAACTCCACTCCTCCACAAAAGCAATGTCCAAGTTCTTAACCACTGAGTCATCTCCAGGCCCAACCTACTAATCTTCAATTTCTCTTCAAAACCTGGTTTCTTGTTCTTTGCAACATGAATACACTGAACCAAGCATTTCAAAGTTCTGGTTCGTTTTTGTCTAAAAAGTCCTTATTCAGACTTTCCAGACCTGAGTGACAGAAAACACAAATGGCTCCCTGTCCCCAGATTCCCAGCTTGGGGGGGGGGGGAGGTCAACTAGCCAGGAGCCTCTCAGCACTTTCCAGGCCTGAGTGATGGGGAACACAGATGGTAGGAGCCTGCTGTCATTCCAAGCCCGTGGTTTCTAGTCCCAGGCACACCAGAGATGCAAAGCAACATCTCCGGGCTATGCCTTGCAGCTGGGTGAGTGGGACTCAACAAGTGCCACCTGTGACTCAACCAGGAGTCCACCAGGTATCAGGGGACCATTATGGTGAGCAAGCACAGGGTGGAGAAATGTGTGTGTATGGGGGTGGGGCAGAAAAGTTCATGAACTCAGAAGAGAAGAGGATCTGAAGAGGTGAGGGTGGTGAGGAACAGGTTGACATAAATGGCCTGCTTGCCACCTGAGTCCAATGTGATGAGGTGATATCCAGGGCCTGGGATACTGCCATAGAGGCCTATAACGGTCTGTGCTGTCACCTGGGTCCATGATGGTATCCAAAAGGCACACTGCAACAGGGGCCATGCAGATATGAGTAGCCTGCGCTCTCACCCAGGGCCATGCTGTCCTCTGGTCTAGGGCTGCAGCCGAGGGGCATGTCTGGGTCCAAGGTCCTAAGGCAGCCAGGATCTCAGGCGATGTCCGTGATCCCTGTGACACCTAGGGTCATGTGGATGACCACCTGAGACCATCTCAGTGTCCAAGGGCCATGCCACTGCCAAGGACATACTGATCTGAGTAGTCTGTGTGCTACCTGGGACCATAGAGATGTTCAGGCCTCAGCTGCTGGTCAGAGACATATCTGGGTCTATGGCCCAGCAGTAGCTGGAGTCTGTGATGACATGCATGACCTGTGTTAGCACAGCAGGCATTAGGAACCATGCCTATGGAAATCTGAGGGCTGAGCTGAGCGAGCCCTGCCCTTCACTATGCCTGGGATAGCTGGCTCTGCCCCTCGCTGAAAACGGCAACAGGAGAGCTGATTCCACGCCTCCAGGGATATTGACCCCCACACACAGAGGAAATAAGACCCCAAACCTTACCACAGGTGTGTAGCTCACCAGCGCAGCACACTAGAGTTGACCCTGTTATCTGGGATGCAGGTCAGTAGTCCCTGAGGGCATGAGAGCAGCAGAGCTGACCCTCCCCCTTGTCTGTCATGTAGTGGCATAGGTGAGGGAAAGATGCCCTTCCCCCCTCTGCCCCTTGCGACCTGCAGCAGACAAAAGAGCTGGCCCTGGGGTCACTAGAATAAGAGAACTAGCCATGCCCCTCACCAGCTGCAGCACACAGGACAGCAGGCCCTGAACCCTCCCTGGACAGCACGCTAGAGATGACCCTGTTGTCAGGAGTGCAGGTGAGCCAGCCCTGAAGGCATGAGAGCAGGAGAACTGACCCTGCCCCCATCCCTCATATGCTCCCTACAGCAATCAGGAAAGTGGGCCCTGCACTTTATCTAGGTAAAACAATAAAGCTAGCCCTGGTGGTGGGAGTTAAGGCAACCTGGATCTGAGGACCTGAGAGCAAAAGTGGTCCCACTCCTTGCTGCAGACTGCATTGGCTGAGCTAGTTGGGGCAGTGCTGAAATCTAGGTAGTGACGAAGAGGGAAAACCGGCAGCCTAACCAACCCAGCTAACACCTAAGCCCAGAACCAGGGCTATAAATTAGTCCATCCCAACATCCACCCCATTTATGAACTTTTGGGGCATGTGAAGGGAATGAACCTACAGGTCCAAAACTGCAGGATCTTCATGGCACAGGACAACAGGATGTCTAAAAGGAGACCCAGTGAGGGCTTAGCAGAAGCCAGAGGTCTCGAGCCAGACCAATGACTGATTGCATGAACACTTGCAAGTAAAGATGAATGGACTAAAGGGTACACTGGGTGACTCAGCGGGCCACACTACAGCTTCCACAACTCTTCTTTTGTTTATTTGTTTTTTGTTTGGTTTGGCTTTTGGATTTTCTTTTAAAATTTAAACTTTGTTTTGTTTTAAGGGGAGGTTACGTGGGCAGAGGGCAGATGCAAGGGGACGGGTAGATAATCCGGAGCGGGGCAAATGATGTGAAATCCACAAAGAATCAATAACAGTTATAAACAAATATATAAGTTCTTCTTCAATTTGTTCTCTTCTTGAATTTTACTACTACTAGGCAGAAGAAAACAAGCTGCTTCTTACATAATCCAGTTAAAAATCTCCGCTGCTCAATCCCTATCAAAATTTCTACACAATTCTTTACAGACATTTAAAGTACAATACTAAACTTCATATTGGAAAGCAAAAGATCCAGGATATCTAAAACAATCCTGTACAATAAAAGAACTTCTGGAGGTATCGCCACCCCTGATTTCAAGCTGTACTGCAGAACTATCGTAATAAAAACTGCATGCATGGTACTGGAATAAAAACAGATCGGTGGACCAACGGGATTGAATCAAAGACTCAAGCATGAATCCACACAACGATGTACAGTTTTTAAATAATAAAAAAAAACAGAAATTCATACTGGAAAAAGAAGCACCTTCAACAAATGATGCTGGTCAAACTGGATGTCTCCATGTAGAAGTAAACAAATAGATCCATATTTCTCATAACACTACATAATTGGTCAAGTTTAATCTAAGACAGTGGACGCTTTCTCAATCAGTCTCATTTATTGCTAAATCCTTACCAGATAGAAGTCATTCCACAGCACTCTCCACTTCCCCAGGTATGTTCCTCAAAACTGTTCCAGCCCACCAAGTGTTTGGTTCTGGTGGTGCCTTCAAAGTTGTACATACAGTTATATGCTACATAATACCACATTGCAATTATGTGACATAATGACATTTGACAGTTTTCAACAACACACTGCATATATGACAGTGGCCCAAAAGATAATAGTGTGGTGGGACAAGCCTTCAAGCACAGCATTCAGGGACCTAAAAAGGAAAGATCACGGATATGCATCCATCCTAAGCAATACTGACATTTTGTCTGAAAAAAGTAAAAAAAAAACCAAAGGGGACAGAAGAGATTACAGAAGAGGTGGAGAGTAACTGGAGGAAGAGAGGAGAAGGGGAAGGGAGAGGAGGGGCAACATGAGAGTAGAAAAACTTCTGCCATTCCCATGACATTAGAGTCATAGTAACATCATAGCATCAGGCATCACTTATATATCTGTGATACTGTATGCTGTGGTATCAATAACAAAAATTAGCACATCCAAATATATACCTCATGCATGATAACAAAAATATGTTGCTGGGATATACATTTACTATACCATACCTTTATCGTTATTTTAGAGGATAAACCTTAGAAAACATTTACTGTTAAACAGTATACTTTGTCAAATACCTCATGCTTACTGCATTTCCTAATTGTATGAAGAAACGACATTGAGTGATCTATGCCATCTAGTTCTGTATTCTCTACGATGCTCACATAATGATAAACTCAGCTAACAATGCATTTGTCAGAAAGTATTCCCACTGTTAAGTGGTATATTACTCTTACTAGTATAGCAGCAGACACTTCCTATTGCTAAGTTCTGTATTAGTTAGAGAGATAAAGCATGACAGTGAGAAAGAGAGAGCAAGAGAGAGCAAGAAAAGAGAGAAAGAGAGAGAGAGAGAGAGAGAGAGAGAGAGAGAGGTATCCTAAGGTGTTGGATCTAATGATTATGAAGGTTAAAATGTTTCATGATCTGCTATATGGAAATTGTCAGGAATACCAGTAAGATAGTAAGTTATTGCTTGAAATAGCTTGAAAGTTATTGCTGTGGATTCTGATTTGGGTTTGATTCTGATTTCGGTTTGAAGGTTAAGAACCAGTAATACTGAGAGCAAAGGCTCATGTCGCAAGTCATGTGACCTAGTTGTCAATTCAACCTTTCTCTACCCCTTTGTTCTACTCAGACTCTCAATGTGTAGATGATACCCACCCACATGGATTCGTGCATTCAAGCATTCAAATTCTAAGTTCTTTTGGAAACACCCACAGAGATAAACTCCTAGCTTTCTGGGAAATCTGAGCATCTTCTGGCCCTATACAGTTGAACATTGCAGAATAATGACCGGCAGCCCAAACAACTACTCAATTGCTATTTAAAATGACCTTATATATACATTTATACATATATACATTTAGTACAAAAAATATACCTTTGTGAAACCTATTTGTTCCTTCCGAAAAGCTTCCAGGGGTTTGATCAGCAAGTCACTAGCATTTTGTACCTAAAGGAAAAAAAGAAGAAGAAAACAGCATCTAGATTAACAAGGTTCAAATGCAAACTTGTTATTCCTTACCATTAGTGTTTTTCTTTAAAATATATCATCCTGCTGGGTGGTGGTACACGTCTTCAATCTCAGTACTGGGGAGGCAGAGGCAGGAGGATTTCTGCAATTTGGAGGCCAATCTGGACTATAGAGTGAGTTTGAAGTCAATCTGATCTACACAGAGAAATCTTGCCTCAAAAAAACATACATACACACATATATACTTATATTCACACCTACATACACATTCTAAAAGATACTTTCTGAACAGGGCACTGTTTGTACAGGCACTAAGGTCAACAATTAATAAATGGTACCTCATGAAAATGATAAACAGAAGGCTGAAGACACTGTCATTCATAAAAGTATCAACCCTCAGAAATGGAATAGATTTTTACTGACTACACACTCCATAGAGGACAAATACCCAAAATATAAAAAGAACTAAAAAAATTAAATAAAAAAGAAACAAATAGCCCAAATAAAAATGGGCAACATGGATGTGGAGTAAGGGGAACACTCATCCATTGCTGCAGAGAATGCAAACTTGTACAGCACCTATGGCAATCAATGTGGCAGTTTCTCAGGACAATGGGAAATGATCTACCTCAAGACCCAGCTATACCACTCTTGGGCATACACCCATAAGATGCTTCATCCTACCTATCATAGAGACACTTGCCCGACCATGTTCATTGCTGCTTTATTCATAATAGCTAGAAACTGGTAACAACCTAGATGTACCTCAACAGAAGAATAGATTAAGAAGATGTGGTGTGTTTACATGAAGAAGTATTATCCAGCTGTTAAGAAAATGAAATCATGAAATTCTCAGGCAAATGGATGAAACTAGAAAAGAATCATCCTGACTAAGGCAAATATACTTATTCACTTAGATGTGGCTCTGAGCTATTAAGATGACTATGTATAGGTGGGGGAGCTGAAAAGGGAGGGTCAAGTGAAGAAGGGGAAGAAAGAGGGGGATGAGAAGGGGAATTATGGAGAAAGACAGCTAAAATTAAGGGACATTTGAGGGGTAGTATAGAAGCCTAATACAATAGAAACCCCTATATTTATATGAAGGAAAGCTAAATGAAATCACCGAATAATGGGGGAGGCGGAGCTCTAACAGAACATCTCATGTCACAAAATAAAGCCTTTAGTACCAGGAATGGGTTACATCTAATTGAGTTGTTGGCCAAAGGGATACCCCAAATAAGCTAGGTTGTTGCAAAGACTATAGGTTGCTCTACACAAACTAATGGCAAGGCCCGATTGCTGAAGACACCTACACAACTCATGAAACATGGAGAAGTTCAGTTGGTGCCTACCTAGAACCTTCACCCCTACATGCTAGTGTCTTTGGTAGAGGAAGGTACTTTCCGTGCTACAAAGGAGAAACAAACACTGACCCAGCTACAAACCCTTTGATTTACAATCTGTCCTGCCTACAAGAAATGCTAGTCCGATGGTAGAACAATGCTCGGGGGAGTAAGTAATTGGTAACATATTTGATGTAAGGTCCAATTCATAAGATGGAAACCTTACCTAGCTCTGCCTGACCCACCAAGAACCTAAAACTAAATAGCCCAGAGAACTAGGGCAAAACCAAATACTACTGTTCTACTAAAAGAATGTACCCATAAAATGACTCTTAATGACATTCTGTTATACTCATACATCAGTGCCTTGCTCAGCCACTATCAGAGAAACTTCCTCCTGCAGCAGGTGAGAGCAAATACAGAGACCCACACCCAGACAATATGCAAAGAATGAGAGACCGTACAACACTCAGCCCAAAACACGATGCCTCCATCTAATCCCCCTCCCTTCAGGGTCAGAGAACACTGTTGAAGAGGAGGTGAAGAGAGTGTATAATCCAGGGATGGAGGACACCAAAGAAACACGGCCCTCTAAGTAAAAAGATTGAGACACATATGAACTCACAGAGACTCAGGTAGCTTGCACAGGGGCTACACAGGTGTAACCCAGAAGGTGTCCTGGACCTGAAAGAACTCTCTTTCTTTCTCTTCTGGGTTATCCCTAACCCAGAAGCAATAATCAATGGACAACTACTTGCAAAGGAAAATTTCCTTTTCTCCAAGGGAGTCTCACTGGGGAAGCAAACTACTGGGGAAACAAGAAAACTCTTAAGGGCAGACTGCATGCCCAACAGTGGATGGCCAACAGAAAACTAACACAATAGCATCTTTATTAGGTGCTTTATTATTTACAAGGAGGTTCCTTACCTAATAATGTCATATCATGACTTCTTTAAATCTTATTTATTTATTTTAATTTTTATTTAATTTGTATATTTTTCTCTTTTTTTGCCCTACAAGTCTTTTGCATATATATTATGGCTTCTAGCTTGTTTTTATGAGAATTCTGAGTGTACAAAGAAGTGGGTCTATTTCTTTTGCATTCTCATGGAATCTTTTTCTTCTATTTGTTGGTTTTATCCTATTCCAACATGTGAGTTTTTGTTTTATATTATTATTTTTTTATTTTGTATTGTCCCTTTGAAGCCTGTTCATTTTCTAATAAAAGATAAAAAGGTGATGGAACTGCATTGGGAGGGGAGGTAGGGAAGAACTTGGAGAAGTAGAGGGAGAGGAAACTACAATCAGGATATATTAGGTGAGAAAATATTTTCAATAATGGGGAAAATGAAATAGCTTTGTGTAAAATGAAAACTGTATCATCCTGAAGCATAGTAACTGGAGTAGAGGTATATCTCAGGAGTAGTGGACATGCTTATATCTACAGGGCCATGAGATCAATTTCTAGCATTGAAATAAATGTTAACTTGCTTACTTTTTATTGAATTTTGTTAGTTCCTTTATGAAAAACAAATAAATGCTTTGAGGAAAGGAACATAAAAGGAAGTTCTTTACTCTGGATGATTTTTTTTTCTAGTTCCATCCATTTGTCTACATATTTCATGAGGTCATTTTAACAGTTGAGTTATATTCCATTGTGTAAATGTACCATATTTTCTATTTCCATTCTTTGGTTGGGGGACATCTAGGTTCCAATTTTGGGCTATTATGAATAAGAACATAGCCGGGCAAGTATCCTTGTGGTAGGATGGGACATCCCTTGGGAATAAGTGCAAGAGTGGTATAGCTGGGTCTGGAAGTAATTCCCATTTTTCTGAGGAACTGCCATATTCATTTTCATAGTGGCTGTACAAGTTTGCACTCCCATCAGAAATGGAAGAATGTCCCCTGTGCTCCACATCTTTGTCAGCATGAGCTGTCACTTGTGGTTTTGATCCTAGCCATTCTGACAGATGTAAGATGGAATATCATAATCCTTTTGATTTACATTTTCCTGGTGGCTAAGAATGTTGTACATTTCTTTAAGCATTTCTTGGCCTTTGAGATTCCTTTGTTGCGAATTCTCTGTTTAGATCTATATTCCATTTTTAACTGGATTATTTGGTTTGTTGGTGTCTAGTTTCTTAAGTTCTTTATATATTTTGGAGATTAGCCCTCTGTCAGATGTGGGATTGGTGAAGATCTTTTCCCATTCTATAGGCTGCCATTTTGTCTTATTGGCAGTATCCTTTATCTTATCAAACCTTTTCAGTTTCCTGAGGTCCCATTTATTGTTGATCCTAGTGCCTGTGCTATTGGTGTTTTATTTAGGAAGTGGTATCCCACGCCAATGCATTCAAGGTTACTCTCCCCTTTCTCTTCTATCAGCTTCAGTGTATCTGGTTTTTTGTTGAGGGCTTTAATTCACCTGGACTTGAGTTTTGTGCAGGGTGATAGATATGGATCTATTTGGATTCTTCTACATGTTGGCATCCAGTTTGACCAGCACCATTTGTTAAATATGTTGTCTTTTTTTCCAGTGTGCATTTCTGGTTTCTTTGTAAAAGATCAGGTGTCCATACGTGTTTGGAATTATGCCTGGGTCGTCAGGTAGATTTCAAACATCAACATGATAGGTTTTATGACAATAGCATGCTGTTTTTATTACTATAGCTTTATAGTATAATTTGAGGTAAGGGATGGTGCTATCTTCAGCTGTTCATTCATTATTCACAATTATTTTAGCTGCCTTGGGGATCTTGTATTTCCTTATGAAGCTGAAAACTGTCCCTTCAATTTCTGTGATGAATTGTGTCAGAATTTTGATGGGGATTGTATTAAATTTGTAGATTGCGTTTGGTAGCATGGTAATTTTTAGTATACTAATCATATCAATCTAAAAGCATAGGAGATCTTTCCATCTTCTGATATCTTCCTCAATTTCTTTCTTCAATGTCTCAAAGTTTTTATGATCCAAATCTTTCCCTTGCTTGGTTACGGCAACCCCAAGCTATTTTTGAGCCTATTTTAAAGGGTGTTGTTTGCATTTCTTTCTCAGCCTTTTGCTTGAATATATGAAGGCTACTGGTTTTTAGGAGTTCATTTCTTATCCTGCTACTTTGCTGAAAGTGTTTGCCAGCTGTAGGAGTTTCCTGGTGGAGATTTTAGGGTCATTTTCATACACAATCATATCACCTGCAAATTAAAATACTTTGACTTCCTTCCTTCCTATTGGTCTACCTGAAGACACAGACATAATTCCAAATCACTTGATCTCCTCCAGTTGTCTTATTGCGTTAGCTAAGAGGTCAATTGCTATACTGAATAGGTAGAGGGAGTGGACAACCTTGTCTTGTTCCTGGTTTTAAAGGAAATGTCTAGTGTTTCTCTCCATTTAAGTGGATGTTGGCTGGAGGCTTGCTGAAAACTGGTTTTATTATGTTGAACTATGTCCCATGGATCTTTACTGTCTCCAGAATTTTTATCATTAAGGGGTGTTGGAAATTGCCAAAGGCCTTTTTTGCATCATATTAGATGATCATGTAGATTTTGTTTTTCAGCCCATTTATATGGTAAGTTACATTTATTGATTTACATAAATTCAAGCATCACTGCATCTCTGGAATGAAGGCTACTTGATCATGGTAGATGATCTTTTTGATGTGTTCCTGTGTTTGGTTTGCAAGCACTTTATTGAGAGTTTCTGCATATATGTTCATAAGGAAAGTTGGTCTGTACTTTCTTTCTTTCTTGGATTTTTATGTGGTTTCAGTATTAGAGAAATTGTGATGTCATAAAACGAATTGGGCAATGTTTCTTCTGTTGTTTTGTGTAATAATTTGAGTACTATTGACATTAATTCTTTAAAATTTTGGTAGAATTATGGACATCTTGCCTTGATCTTTTGGTGGGGGGAGACTTTGACTGCTTCTATTTCACTGGGGGTTATTGGTCTGTTTAAATTGCTTATCAGATCTTGATTTAGCTTTGTATGGTGGTATATGTCTTGGTTACGGTTTCTATTGCTGCAACAAAACACCATGACCAAAAAACAAGTTGGGGAGAAAAAGGTTTATTCAGCCTACACTTCCACATTGCTATTCACCACTGAAAAAATAATTAGGACAGGAACTCAAACAGGGCAGGATCCTGAAGGCAGGAGCTGTTGCAGAGGCCACAGAGGAGACCTGCTTACTGGTTTGCTCCTCAAGGATTGCTCATCCGGCTTTCTTATAGAGCCCAGGACCCCCAACCCAGGGATAGCACCACCAAGAATGGGCTGGGCCCTCCCCCATCAATCAGGAATTAAGAAAATGTCTTTCAGCTTGATCAGAGGCTCCTTCCTCTCTAATGACTTTAGGTTGTGACAAATTAATAAACAAAACCAGTCATTGCAGTATCTATCAAGAAATTTATTCATTTCTTTTAGATTTTTCCAATTTAACTGGGTACAGATTCTTAAAGTATGTCCTTATGATTATCTGGATTTCCTCAGTGTCTGTTGTTATGTGCCCCATCTCTTACTTTGTTACTTCAGATCTCTCCTCTATGTCTTTTGGTTAATTTGGCTAAGAATGTGTCAATATTACTGATTTTCTCAAGAACCAACTCTGCTTCATTGATTCTTTGTACTATTTTTGATTTTTTGTTTCTATTTTATCAATTTCAGTCCGAAGTTTAATTATTTCTTGCCAAATAATGTATCTGGTATGATTTCCTCTTTTTATTCTAAAGCTTTCAGGTATCCATTAAGTTACTAATATGAGATCTCTACAATTTTTTTAATGTGGGCACTGAGTGCTATGAACTTGCCTCTTAGAACTTGCCTCTTATTGAGTCCCACAAGTTTGGGTATGTTGTGTATTCATTTTCAGACAATACTAAAAAATTTAAACTTCTTTATTAATTTCTATCTTGGCATATTTTTTATTCAGTAATGAGCTTTTCAGTTTCCATGTGTTGGCAAACTTTTTGTTATTTCTATTTTCTATGTCCAGCTTTAATCAATGCTTGCCAGAGAAATGTAGGGTGTTATTTCAATTTTCTTGTATCTATTAAGACTTGTTTTTTGTCAAAATATGTGGTCGATTTGGGGAAAAGTTCCATGAGCTTCTTAGAAAAAGGTATTTTCTTCTTTGGTTGAACTGTTCTGTAAATATCTGCTAGCTTCATTTGGTTTACAACATCAGTTAGCTCCAGCGCTTCCAGCGCTTCTCTTAGTTTTTTGTTTTTGTTTTTCTTTTTTTTTTCTTTTTGGATGACTTGCCTATTGGTGAGAGTGAGGTATTGAAGTTACCTACTAACACTGTTTGAAGGTCAATATGTGATTTAATCTGTAGTAGTGCTTCCTTTATGAACGTGGGTACCCTTGTGTTTGGTGCATATGTTTAAAACTGCAATGCCCTCTTGGTGGACTTTTCCTTTGATGAGTATGTACTGTCCTGTCTCATCTTCGGATTAGTTTTGGTTTGAAGTCTATTTTGTCAAATATTAAAATGGCTACTCCATCTTGCTTCATCAGTCCATTTTGCTTGAAATACCGTGTTCCATCCTTTTACTCTAAAGTAAAGGCTACCCTTGATCTTAAGGTGTGTTTTTTGGATGAAGCAGAGGAATGGATCTAATTTACAAATGCAATCTGTTAGTCTCAGTCCTTTTACTGAGGAACTGGGACCACTGAGAGTGGGAGTAACCAATGAGCGCGAGTTGATTATTCCTGTTGTTTTGCTTTTGTGGACTGAGTTTTCTTCCCACTTTTCATTTGCTGGTCTGAGATGATTCATTCTTTGTGTTTTTTATTTTGCTTTGTTTTTCTTGGTAGTGATAGCCTTTGCAGGTTGAAGTTCTCCTAGCATCTTCTGTAGCGCTGGATTTGTAGATGGATATTGCTTAAATTTGGTTTTATCATGAAATGTCTTATTTTGTCCATATTTTGTGATTGAAAGTTTTGCTGGATATAATGGCATCTGTGGTCTCTTAGCATTTGGAGACCATCTATCCAGGCTCTTTTGACTGTTTTCACAACTGTAATTCCTGGTGCTGATATCTGGTCTTGTGATTGTTGGGTGAAAGTTCTGTGCCTTAGTTTCTCTTGCCCTCTCTGGTTCTTAGAAGAGTACAGTGGGTAAGAAATTCTTCCAGGTTCCTGATAGGGGTGACCACTGGGCATCCCAGGTAAAAAAAAGTTTCTAGGTGCTGGGAGCTAACACTAAGGAATAGGTATGGGCTAGAAGGGGTGATGCTGAGAGAGTACACAGAAGGGAGAAGAGCTGGGTATACCACCAGGATCTGTGTAGAGCCCTGAGAATGGGGACAGGAAGGAAGGTGTGTCCACAGCAGGTGGTATGCTACAAAGCTGGGGATAAGACTAGAAGACTGGATTGGAGGACAGAAGGAAGAGGGAAGATGGCCTACCTGGTTCCCTGGCTGACATGGCTGGCAGGTATAAAGGGAATGCCTCCCGGAGTTAGTGGCTGACACAAAGGGATGGGGGATAGGGTAGTAGAGAAAGGCAGTAGGTAAAGATCTACATGATCCCCTGTAACTGTGGGCAGAGGGAAAGGCTAGCCCATTGGAGGTGGTTTGTTACAAAGCTGGGGATAAGACTACAGCTGGTATCAGGGAACAGGAAGAAGAGTGACGATTCCCCTACCTACCTGACCATCTGGACAGTATGGCCAGTGGTCTCCAGGGAAAGCTTGTTTTATTTTTATTTGTTTTTACCTTACAGGTCATTATGGCTTCTGGTGTTTTATGGGTTTGCTGCGTGTATCTCTGCATCTGTATGTGTTTCTTGCCCTTTGACTTTGGCTCTTTGTTCTGTTTCTTTGTCCTATTCTGGTTTGTTTGCCTTTATTTAACCTTTCCTTTCTTTGATTCTGTTATTACTACTCAGCATCTGCCGAGGTCTCATTAGTATAGGCCTAGATTTAGTATAAGTGAATTTTAGGCTTATTATCTCCTTCAAACAGACACTGAGCTACATTTTAGCTTCCTCTGAATAAGAAGTCACATTAAATGAGATAGTTAATTTACAACTTTCACTCAAAACTTCATTTGTGATCTACTCATTTAACCTGTAACTTTTGACTAGAAAGTTAAGGCCATTAATGTTTCAAGTTATTAGTGAATGGCATCCATGGATGGCTGCCTTTTTGTGTGTGTGTTCTTATAGTTCTATTTTGTGTTTCTGAAATTATACCTTCATTTGTTTTCTTGCTATAGCCTCCTAAACTGGCTTATTCCTCACTTTGGTCTCAAGTATTGCTTCTAGTATTCTCTGTAGGACTGGTGCGTGTGTGTGTGTGTGTGTGTGTGTGTGTGTGTGTGTGTGTGTGTACAACAGTAATAATAAAAAAGAGGTCATGAATTTGAAAGGGAGTCTAGAGAACATGGAAGTAGTTGTGGGCAGGGGAGAATGAGTGGAAATCAGGTTAATATCTAAATACAGTACTCATGTATGTATTTCTTTTATTTTTATGGGGGGGTTAAAACAGAGTTTCTCTGTGTAACAGCCCCAGCTGTCCCAGAAATCACTCTGTAAGCCAGGCTGGCCCTGAACTCAGAAATCCACCTGCCTCTGCCTCCCAAGTACTAGGATTAAAGCCATGCACCACCACCACCCAGCTGTATGTATTTTTTTAAGAAAAAAATAAAATTTAAATATTCTAAAATAAATATTCTTTACACTTGTTGCTTCTTAAAAAACCACAGATCTCTTACCTACATGGTCCCCCAGAACCTCTGTGATTCCGAATTCTCATCACACGTTTATTGATCTACCAGACCTAGGAAACCTCTTTCCAGACCGTATCTGATCTTGCTCACACAGACACCTCCTCCTGGAATGGCACTTAATACCCGATAGCTAACTGTATTTATCAACCAAAGGAAGACAGTCCATATATTTATCCGGCACGGTTCCTCCCTCCATGAAGGTTATTCTACAGCATCCACAGAGGTCTCTCATTCATGCCAAAACTCACGCTGATCTTTCATTCAATGAAAACTACTCAAAGAACTCTCCTATTCAACACATTCTGTCCTTTGCACGATTGTGGACCATGAAGACTACTGGTTTTGTTTACTTGCCTAGAGACAAATTCAGTTTAAGGAAGCATTCTTTCTTTTTTATTTCAGCAATCTTAAAACATGACTTTACTTTTGAAAGCATGCCTACCACTGAAAGATGAGACCTGAGCCCCCCACATTCAATGTGAGGGGGCTTGTTATTTTTTTGAGTCAATCAACTGGAGGTGGCACTAAGGGAGTCACTAAGCTTAAGTCATAATTTTCCATCAGAGACTGCTCAGTTCTCCTGAAGGTCTGAGTCTGCACACTCCTTATGGAAGACATGAGGTAGTATTATTTTTTTTAAAAAAAAAAAAAGTGGAATGGCCCTGAGACTGAAAGTCAGAGAAACCCAATCAGACATTCTGGTCAATAGCTCTCCCAGCCGAACCCAGCCACTCCAGCCTGGCAGGAGCACCACTTAGAAGCACTATAACAAGCCCTGTGTTCAGCAAGTGTTACTACATGGAGAAGAAGAAATACTCAATGCTCCCTGCCTAAAATCCTGATCCACAAACCAAATCATTTTACTATAAGCCATTCGGTTTTAGAATAGGCTGTTAGAAAACAATAGATGTTTTTTCAAAACCAGCGCCAGTGTCACATAAATAACATATAAAATGTGACGGTTTGAAACAGTGAGGAAGTTTGACTTTGAACAGGAAGTAAACATGCCGCTCGGAAAGAGTGTCACACAGCAATTATTTGTATGGATGCCCAACTGGGCTTGTATATTCAGATGGCCTCAGGATGGCACAGTTTCTAGTTTTTCATGTTCACAGGAAGACTGTCCTGAACAAGCAAGTGTATAAGCAACTTTAACAGACAGTCCAAGCAAATTATTTATCTGCAGATGCTTCACTGAATTCGGGACTCTATAGCCTTCCCTTAAATGAATTGGTGGCATTGCTCAGTCTCACCGACCACAAACTGATACTGTGAACCTTGCTACCCAGTTGTTAGAATACTATTTTCTGCTAGAACAAAGCTGGGGGTATGGGGACAAAACATGCTGAACCCTTGTTCATTTTCTTCTTGTATTGTGTAACCTTAAATTTCTTAGACGTTCAGCAACCACCCAAAGAGTCCCTTTTAAGAAAGCTTTGTCAGGCTGCAGAGATGGCTCAGTGGTTAAGAACACTGACTGTTCTTCCAGAGGATCCAGATTCAATTCCTAGCACCCACATATCAGTTCCCAATTTTCTCAGAATCTTGTTCCAAGGTATCTGAAACCTTCACACCAATGCACATAAAATAAAAAATAAATAAATAAATTAGTTTTTTTTAAAAAAAAAAAAAAAAGAAATCTTTGTCTTTAATCACCTTTCTGACCACTGCATTCATTTTTGTGAGTTCTCTGTGAAAAATGCCATCAACAACCCTGCATCTTGATGGGAACCTAACCATGAGATGCCCCAGCCTTTACTCAGAAAGAGTTTAGAGAATCAGCTTCCTACAGATACAGAATAAAGACAAAAGTAAAGCTGAACAATGTCTAGCTAAATAGAGATGGTCTCCACTCTCATACCACAGAATTGCTCTGGAATCGCGGGTAGTAAACAAGCTACCAAACTGGCTTCAAGAATATACTGTTTGCAGTGGTGTGGGCCTCTAAATGTTATTTCTGTCATTCCTCAAACAGAGACTTTGCACATCACCAACAAAACTCCCTTCTCGGTAAGAAAAGCAGACAGACAGGCTTCCTCAAATACAGGAAGTCTGCAACCCAGATGCTTACACACCACTCCTGAGAGACGACAGCTACCCAGTCAGTAATCCTCTGAAGATCATCACAGCTAGGATACTCCACCTTTTCTCGCCTCACAGTTCCTGCCACAACCTACATTCATTTGTTTATGGAGATGACCAGGCCAGGGCCATTGCCATGGTCTCAGACCCTGAACTTCCTTATTGCTCGTCATTATAAATCCACTTGGGATTCTAATTTTAGAAAGAATGAGAAACTGCTCAACATAAATATGTGACAAAGAACCAGGAAGAAGAAGGAAAACAACATCTGTCCTAGTAATGTAGAGCTTTGCTCTCAAGTAAATAAAAGAGACGGAGTACAGTGGAGAATGGCAGCTGAGGTTTCTTCCTGGTGGCAGCTGAATGAGCTAGAGGTGAACGCCTCTGAGAACAACATGAGGAGAGGGCGAGGGAAGCTCTGACAGAAGAGAATACCCAACGAACTTCGCCTGAGCGAGTAGGCCATCTATGAGGCTTAAATGAAAGCACTCATGTCTTTCTCCCCTTATTATCTTTAGAAGCAAATTTCATGAACTCGGAAAATTCCTGCTATTTCTCATGAGCAACCAGAGACTACTAAAAACAATTTTTATATAATCAATGTGTTTTGCCTTTATAAAACATTCTTGTACCATCATGTCATGTAGGGTGCTTCATAAGAAGAGGACTGGCAATTATTTTCCGTACTTTACGAGACAATAACTGATTAGTACAAAGTCAAAAACTGAGCTAGTGGCTGAGTCAGAATCAAATACTAAATCTCCTACCCTCAAAGCCTGTCTTCAACCACAGTTGTCTAGGAGCCAAGAAAATGGTAGTAGTCCTCTGAAAAGCTAGGACCACTGTCTTCTTAGAGTGGGATGAGGAAAACCTTTTAAATGGAACTGCTGCTTAACAAAGCTAGGATGCCGATAACAAGTCATCTCAGTAGAGGTGGGGACAAAAAACCATTTTGCTGTCCTATACAGAGTTCTTACTTTACACACGGACCACTACTTAAAATGCAAATTGTTCAAACCACTATTTTCAGATGTGGGGACCAACTAGGTCTGGGTTGGGGCCATGAATAATGTCCCAAGAAATATGGATGTTGCTGATCTAGGGACTACATAAAAACATTTTCTCTTGTTGAAGGATGACTTTTTTGGTTGTTTTTGTTGCTGTTGTCTGGTTTTGTTTTGTTTTGTTTTGTTTTAAATAGGATCTCATGTACCTCAGGCTGGCCTAGGATTCTCCGTGAATTCAAACATTGCCTTGAATTTCTGATCCTCCTGCTTCAAACCTCTTTCTTGGAATCTGGGAGTACAGACTTGTTTGTATTATCACATTCGGGTCAAGATTACATTCAAAACCATTAAAATGATTAGAATACAAAAATGAAAAAAATCTTAGGTACAAACCTAGAAACATGCATGAAAGACCTTCATAAATAAGTTATGGAACATTGATGAAACAGAAGTAAGAGTAGTAAACAAAATGATGACCCACATTCCCAGACACAAAGAGCCATCATTTTTAAGATGATAGCTTCCACAGCTGGATCTAGAGATTCAGGGTTAGCCCAATGAAAATGCTAGTAACTTACTTTGCAAATACTAACAAACTGACTCTACAGTTTATACCTTATTTCAAGGCTTACTACAAAATTATAGTAATGAACACAATATGGAAATGGCGAGAAATAAAAGAATTTATACATGAAACAGAAATAGAGGAAAGAAAAAAGAACTATTTGTATTGAGAAAAGATAGTCTTTTAAGAAATAGTCCAGGGGGAAAGTCCATAATTCCTCAGTCCTAGACAAAGAACTACTGGTAAGTAATGCTCAGAACAGGAGAATTTGTCTTCTCCAGGAAAAGAGCATACTAAGTTGTACCAATGGTCATCCCTGACAACAGACATGCGAGTAACATTATGTAAACTAAGCAGGTTGCACTTCTGAATATATATTATATTCATCTATGCATTTAAAGGTCATCAATTTAAAAGGGAGCAATTTAGGGATATTTGGGAGGATTCGGAGGGATGAAAGAAAGGGAGAAATGTTGTAACTATTACCTCAAAAATTTAAAAATTAATAAAAAAAAATAAGGCTGAGCAAGTCAGAGGAGCAAGCCAGTAAGGAGAACTCTTCCATGAATTCCGCATCAGTTTGTGCCTCCAGTTGCTCACCTGGTTTGAATTCCTGCCTTGGCTTTCCTTGATGGACTGTGATTCAAAATCTGATAGACAAATAAACTCTTTCCTTGGTCCCCCAAAAGAAATTGTTATAAACAAGTCAAGATAAAAAGAAATTAAAAGTATATAAATAGTAAAAGGAGTCATACTGTTGCCCTTTTCAGATGATATGATAGTATACATTACATATGTCAAAATTCTGCCATTAAACTTCTAGAAATGATGAACAAATTCAACAAGATGATAGAACACAAAATCAGCTTGCAAAAATCAATACCTTTTCTATACAATTCACAATAGCCTCAATGGAAATACACTATCTAGAAATAAACCTAACCATGGAGCTGAAGTTCCTTTCCAATGAAAACTTTACATTTCTGAAGAAAGAGATAGAAAAGGACACTAGAAAATGAGAAAGCACCCCATATTCATAGATAGGTAGATTAGTATTGTGAAAATGACCATTTTACCAAAAGCCATTTACAGATTCAATGCAATCCCAATCAAAATCCCCATCTTATTAGTCACAGAAATAGAAAAAGCTATCCTGGAATTAATATGGAACCACAAAAGACCCTATATAATCAAAACAATCCTTATCAAAAAGAACAATGTTGGAGAAATTGCCATTCCAGATTTCAAAATATAGTATAAAACCATAATAATAAAAGGACTCATGGTGCTGGCCAAAACAAACATATACCAATGGAACAAAACCGAAGACCCAAACATGAGTACAGATAATGTCAGCAATTTAATATTTGACGAAGGTGCCAAAAACACACTGGAAAAAAGAAAACATCTTCAACAAATGATACTGGAAAACCTGGAATTAAACAAGAAGAATGAAATTAGATCTGTATCTGTCACCTTTCACAAAAACTAACTCTGAATGGATCAAAGACCTAAGCCTAAATCCTCAAACAATGGAACTGCTAGAAGAGAACGCAGGCAGTAGCTACACCATAAAGGTCTAGGAAAGGATTTCCTGAAAAGGATCCATTTGTCCAAGAATTAAGACCAACAATTGACAAGCTGGACTTAATAAAAAGCAAAAGCTTCTGCTTCTGTGTGAAGAGCAGGCCCACAAAATAGATTTGAAAGAATCTTTGCCATCTGTATACCTGATTGAGGATTACTGTCCAAACTATATTAAGAACTCAAAAAAAGAAAGCATGAAAACCACAAAGACCCATTCAAACAAAATGATTCTAGAATGGTCATCATACCCAGCAACTAGGGAAATACAAATGACAAAACTTCAATTTCACCTTACCCTAGTCAGAATGCTAAAGATCAACAAAACAACCAACAACAAATACTGAAGTTGTGGTGGGGAAAATGGGACCACTGGATGCTCACATAGTAAAAAAATTACACTAAATAAAGATTTTTAATCCTTCAAAAATTATCTCAAAATGGATCATAGACCTAAATGTACCAAACGCCTAAGAGATTTCAGAATAAGTTAGATGACCTTACATTTCATGATGACTTTTTTAGACTCCAAAAGCAAGATCTATGAAGAAAAAAGGGGAACTACAGAGGTGGCTCAACAGTTAAGAGCATTGACTGATCTTCCAAAGGACCCCAGTTCAATTCCTCGCACATATGTGCTGACTTACAACCATACGTAAGTTCAATTCCAGGGAATTTCTCTTCTGGCCTCTACAGGTATCAGGCACTCATATGAGACAAAAACATACATGCAGACAAAACAGTCATATACAGAAAAATTATTTTAAAAGAAAAAATGATAAATTGAGCTTCAATAACAGTTCTGTTCTGCAAAAGACACTTGTCTACTTCATTGGACGTGGGATCTAGTAAGAGAACAACTCTGGGTACATCTCTGACAGAGTTTTGTAGAAGGATTAATTGAACAGAGGAAGACCATCTCCCAAAGTGGTGACCTGGTTATAAAGAAGTCTTGGGGAAAGGCTGCTCACAGTCACTACCTGCTGGTGAATGTAATAGTCTGCTCTGTCCCTTTAAAAAGATAAGGAATGCCCACTCCCTCCCTGCCCGCCCAAGTAAACTGATCTTCAGTTTCCAGCTTGAGTCCTTTCTTTGCCATCTCCCTCTTGAAGAGGCAGCTTCTGTCTCTCCCCACTTCTCCCCTTCCCCCTTCTATTTCTCTCTCTCTCTCTCTCTCTCTCTCTCTCTCTCTCTCTCTCTCTCTCTCTCTCTCTCTCTCTCTCCTCTCTGCTCTTCTCCCTTCTTTCCTTCCCTTCCAGAACCCACTAAATAAATATCCAACATCACTCTGTATGGTGTGCCTATCCATCTGTCTCTTGCCCACTGCGTGGCTCCCTGCCTGGGGGCATTCAGAGACCTGCAGTGTGATCTCGTGACATGCCCATCCATCTGTCTCTCCTCATGGGACTCGCTGCCCCTCGTGGCCCACTGCAGTCACTTGGAGAACTGTACCGTCCCTGCTTGGGACTGGCTGCTCTTGGGACCTGCTACCCACTGCAGCCACTGGTATCTGCAGCATTCTACTTTTACCATTACATTGGTGCCATGACTCAGATTGAACACATCTACCCTGTTGTTGCTCTGCCTGCCACCCTTTGGTGATAGTAGAATCCAGGTTCTTTGCCTTCCAACATGGACTGAAGACTAGAAACTCTTGGAAATTCAATGCAATGTTGAGACTACATCTAGCCTCATTGATTGAACAGCTACTAGGTTTCCAGCCTCTCTGATGTGAACCGAGCCATTGTTGAACTAGATGTCCCATATGGCAAAAGTTAATCTAATGCATTCCCTTTAAAAATATACTCACCCAATTGGTTCTGTTCCTTTACAGAACCCTTACTAATACAGTGACCTACCATCATCATCCTCTCATTTTCTACTTCATTGAGCAATTCAGCAAATTCCTTGAATGATTCCGCTAACAAGAGAGAATAAAAAATAAAGTAAATTAGTAATGGTGTATATTGATGAGCAGGCAAAGATCTATGCAACATGAAGTAGAGACCAGTACCTTAATCTCACAGAGCCACTAGAGAATGACATGAAACCTAAGGTAAACAGGAGGACAGGTTAAGTACCCACTGACTATTATTTCTCTTCCGTTTATTTCCTTTTTTGCTAACCCCCAATTAGAGAGATATTTCACAACTAACATTGTATTTAATCCACTTAGTCACACTTAAAAATGTCTGGGGCTTCTCTCATTGTACGGACAAACAAGACCGTTAGGATTATAGCTCAAGGTGATGCTCTGCTACACAGTGAGATCAAGGGCAACCTGAGCTGAGCTACAGGATCTCAATCTGTCACAAAAAAAGACAAGATATAAAAGTTCTTTAATCTTAGCCTTAAATCTATCTCCTTGCATTCTGTCAAGTATTTTTACTGATTACCTGAGGAGAGATTTTACAGAATCACATATAAGCAAGGAACTAACTTCTAAATTAGAAAAAAAAATCAGATAGAGCATGAGATAATAAGGATTTTAGTTCAGTAAACAATACAGAGAAAGAAAAGAAACACAAATTTTAGAGAGAAGTAGGCCTGGATTGGAAGTCTTTTTCTCATCATTTTCTTCCTGAGTAACTTTGTGTAAATGTCTTGACCCCTCTGAGCTTCAGCTGCCTTACTTATTAACAGGCATGATCATATCTACTTTAGTGTTTCGTTCTTTATAGGAAAGAAATTATGCTGTGAATGTGGAGAATGCATACAAAGTAGATAACACTAACATCTCCCCCCTTTTGCATTCAACTCTCCCACTTACTGGCAGTGTGCTAGCCATTCAATTCTCTGTCCTGGATTTCAATCTCTTCACACACACAAGAGAAATAAATTTTTCTTGTGTCTTCAAATTCCCCAACTTCCCACTACAAGCATCAAGTACATTCTCAGAACATATGGAAGCCTGGGCAAACAAATGTGTCCAGATATTTATTTATTTGGTTAGTTAGTGAGCTAGTCAGTTTCTCACTCTATAGCTGGGGCTGGCCTCACTAAAGCTCCTGAGTGCTATACAGGATTACTACTATATCCAGCCCCTAAATTAGAGCTTTTTAAGCAAAAAAGATAGATTCCTTCCATAATATATCGACTATTTTAGAATGTGCTATTTAATTTTCACAAAGTTGTAGATTTCAATACTTGCTGTTATTGGTAGCTAATCTACTGTGATCACATTTGTTGAAGCCTATTTTCTGATTTAATATAGAGTCACTTGAAGAATATTCCATATATGTTTGAAAAGAATATCCTCAGCACTTCTGGGGTGGAGGACAAAAGAGGACACCAGGTCCCCTGGAACTGGACATAGAAACAGTTGTAACCCACCATATGGGCAATCGTTATGGAACCCATGTCTTTCAGAAGAACAGCACGTGTTCTTTATCACTGAGCCATCAATTGGGAAAATGCTCCAATAAGATCCTGCTTTAAGGCATTTTCTTTATAGGTGACTGGTGTGGGAGGGCCCAGGTCACCATGGGTGGTTCCACCCCTGTGCTGGTGGTCCTGGGTTCTATACGAAATCAGACTGAGAAAGCCACGGGGAGCTTTTTCCTTATCCATTCTTCAGTTGAGGGGCATTTAGGTTGTTTCCAAGTTCTGGCTATGACAAACAAAGGTGATATGGACATAGTTGAGTACATGTCCTTGTGGCACGATTGAACATCCTTTGGATATATACCCAAAAGTGGTATTACTGGGTCTTGAGGAAGGTTGTTTCCTAATTTTCTGAGAAATCACCACACTGACATCCAAAGGGGCTGTACCAGCTTGCATTCCCATCAGCAATGCAGAAGTGTTCCCTTTTCCCCACAACCTCTCCAGCATAAGTTTTCATCGGTGTTTTTGATCTTGGCCATTCTTACAGTTCTAAGACGGAATCTCAAAGTTGTTTTAATTTGCATTTCTCTGATGACTAAGGATGTTGAACATTTCCTTAAGTGTCTTTCAGCCATTTTGATTTTACAGGGGATTACAATTATGAGACTGCAAGAGTCTCACAAGAGACTTTGAACTTTGGAATCTTAAACAATGTTGATACTGTTATAGACTATGGAGATCTTTGAAGTTGGACTTAATCCATTTTGTATTATGCTATGGGCTCAAGCCTTTGGGGGCCAAGGAGTGGAATGTGGTGATCTGAATGAAAATGACCCCCCAAAGGGAGCAGCATTATTAGGAAGTGTGGCCTTTTTGGAGTAGGTATGGCCCTTGTTGGAGGAAGTGTCAACTGAGGGTGGGCTTTATGGTTTCAGAATCTCAAGCCAGGGACAGTGGTTTACTCTCTCTTCCTGCTGCCTGTCAATCCAGACAGATGTAGAACTCTGAACTCCTTCTCCAGCACAATGTCTGCCTACACACTGCCATGCTTCCTGTCATGACAATAATGAACTAAACCTCTGTCAGACTCAATTAAATGCATTCCTTCTTGAGAGTTGCCATGGTTGTGGTGTCTCTTCACAGCAATAGAAATCCAAACTAAGATAGTCTTTGTTGAACTGTTATGTATGTATTTGAGGGTGTGCCTTCAATATTTAGCTTGGCAATTTACAATTCTATTCCAGCCTTCACCTGCTGCTTGCTCAGAGATTCAAGTCATCTAAAAGTTGGGGAACAGGGCTTTCTCAATTCTTTTTTAGATAAATACAAACACTGAGCATGTGCAAAGCTCTATATATGTGCATGATGTAGAGTTCTAGAAATATGCCAGAGCTTTTCAGAGCTCTCAAAGGTGCTTCTTCTTCTTTTACCTTTTATGAGTACTGTCCAGCAATTTGCTTGCTGTTTTAGTCTTTCTACTGCCTGCACTAACTGGAGTTCTAAACAACTACCATTGAGTATTTTCTTTTTATGTGCATTAAAGATTAGTAAAATATATTTTGACCATGTTTCTTTCCTCCCTAAATTGTTCCCTGATCCTCCCAACCTCCCTACCCACCCACTTTTATTTTTAAAATGCTCTGAAAAAAAAAACTTTGAAACAATCAAGCTCTGAGTAATTTCAAATAAGACAAGCTGAAGAAGTCATAATTCCCAGAACTGGGGAAATTGAAAAGTCATTCTTCTTTCTCAAATGGTTTCAAAAATAGTGGTTTTCACATGTTCTAGGATTATGCAATTAGTTTACAAAGTTACTGCAGAGCATTTTTTAAAAAATTCAGTAGGAACACACACCACGATAAAATGCCACAAAGTTCATTGCTGTTTCAAATATTAACCAATTTTTTCAAGTAGCCATGCTCTATTTGTTGCAGTATTCATTTGGATAAAAGTATGTGTGAATAAAAAGCTGATGATGCAAATGGTTTCCAGTGCATTCGCTGCTTTTAGAGAAGATCATATTTTGAGGGTGACGTCTCCACAATGCAATCAGAGTTTTAAAAGATCACTCTGAACCTAGGTTTTATACATTCTAAGCAAGTACTCTACCACAAGTGAACTACATCCTCTGCCCAAGCCCTACTTCCCTTTTATGATTTGTTTGGTTTTGTGTTTTTGAAAAAAATATCTCGCTCTGAAACCCAGGGTGTCCTAAAACTTGATGTAATTCTGTCACAATCTGCCAAGTACTTGGATTACAAGTATGTATTACCATATCCAGCTTGATCCCTCTTTTCTTTTGAAGAAGGGAGCTCTCCTGTATCCTATGCAGGCCTTGAACTCACTATGTAAACAAGGATAGCCTTTATCTCTTGATCTCCTGCCTCCATATCCCAAGTGCAGTACTGTAGCCATGCATTTATCACACGAGGCTCTTGAACCTTACTTTCAATTAATAAGGTATTCAATAAGTTCTGAATTAATTCTAAGTTAAGTTACTGAGTCAGGAAAAACCGATCTGGGAATGGGGATACAGGCCTATTATCACTGGGGAGAAAGGATTGCGACTTTGAGGTCAGTGTTAGCTATGTAAGCAAAAGCTCCCAGAAACAAATGGCCCCTTCAACTGAACCTTCCGAGAGCCTGATTTACTGGAGAGACCTTCAGTGATGGGGCAGAGTTTAGAACAGTGGCAAGTTCAGAAGCAAATTATCTTGAACTAGCATTAGCCCTCGTCCTGATCATTTACTGTAATCCTCTCCATCTGACCTAAGAGCTTTGTGAGCATTAGGTAAATCAATTGGTGGAGACAGAGCACTCATTTTCTAACCATCCACAAAGCCAGGGACACTCAGGCCTAGAAGAGACATCCCGTCATTTAGCCCACCTACGTAGTACTCCCACCAATGAAGATACCTTGATTCACAACTTTCTGTATGTTATTACTATAATGCCTTTCTGAAACTGCTTCCATACTGGAACACAGAAATTGGAGTAACCTAATTCTGTGTTCCCAGGTTGTGGTCACTCCTATCTGGATCCAGAATAAACTATTTCTTATACACCTTGAGGTAAGAGTTATGAGTTGTTTATATTAGCCATCCCTTCCTTCCTTCCTTCCTTCCTTCCTTCCTTTTTTTCTTGCTTCCTTCCATCCTTTCTTCCTTGCTTCCTTCCTTCAATCCTTTCTTTCTTTCTCTCTTTCTTCCTTTCTTTCTAAATAGTGAGGTGCTGTCTCAAATGAATAAATATTTTTAAAAGAAGTTCATTGCTCTCTATCTGACCTACAAAATCTTCTATAAATTTATTTGATAAAAGTTGATTCCAAAATCTTACTGAGACATATGGCATGAGGTAAGAAATACCAGCAAAGTGAGGACAACATCTGAATTGTTGATATTCATTATCCAAAAGTCTCATAGTTCTAGCAATCATCTCTATTACTCCAACTAACTCATTTCATTCTTTTTATTTTGTATGACAAGGTCTTACTATGTATCTCAGGCCATCCTTGAACTCACTATATAATCCAGACTTGTAGACCTATAATAAAAATTCTGCCTTAGCTTTCTGAATACTGGGATCACAGGCGG
The DNA here is from genome assembly GCF_982192425.1 of Myodes glareolus. Taxonomy (NCBI): domain Eukaryota; kingdom Metazoa; phylum Chordata; class Mammalia; order Rodentia; family Cricetidae; genus Myodes; species Myodes glareolus. The sequence goes on along the minus strand of NC_142053.1, from coordinate 85,420,039 downwards.
CCACCAGCAGGCATGTGGTTTTTAGTCCTGAAGAAATTAGAACTTGAATGGCCCAGGACACAAAGCTGATGACATTGTCAGAAAGGGGTTGCATCTTAATGCTTATTCAACAGTTTTAAGAAAACAAGGTATCACTAGAAACAGACAAAACTCCCATGCCTCTGGCTATTCCTTTGGTCTCCAAATAGTGTTTTCTTCTCTCTGCACATTCTCATGTTCGCCTTTTATGTCTTACGTCTTTCCTTTTCGCTAACGTTGAAAACGCTTCAAGTACAAAAGCAGTGTTTATTTCTAACTAAATAGGCATGTCTTACTGATACACTTTTAGTGAAACAGCATGAATAACTCAGCACCTGATGAGAAGTAACCAGGCAAATGGTTCGCTGGAGTTGAAGGAAGAAAAAAAAAGTAAGAGCTTCAGTAAGTGTGGTTTAAATTTAATTGTTCTTAATAATAAAAACCCAGAGTCAGATATAAGGGACTAAAAGCTGAGAGGTCAGTGAAGCAGTGCAGCCAGCTACTCGGGAGACCTTTTCCCTCTACCAAATCCTCCGACTGAAGGGACGATCCTGTCTCTACAAATCCTCAGACTACATCTCCAGCCTGCCCTGAGCTCCTGTCTCCTTCCACCTTATCTTCCTCTCTCTGCCCAGCCATATCACTCCTGTCTTCACCTCCCTAGTGCTGGGATTGAAGGCATGTAACTCCCAAATAACTGGGATTAAAGGTGTGAGCCACCGCTGCCTGACTGTGTTTCTCTTTGAGACTTGAGTAATCTAGTGTTGCCCAGGGTGGCCTTGAACTCACAGAGCTCCTTCTCCCTCTGTCCTCCTGGTGCTGGGATTAAAGGTGTGTGCCACCACTGCCTGGCCTCTATGGTTAACTAGTGGCTTAGCTCTGCACTCTGATCTTCAGGTAAGCTTTATTTATGAGGTCACAAACAAAATCTCATCACAAGTAAGAAGCCCAGACCACTCTCTAGTGTGCCATGAGAAGAGTCACTAAAGACAACTGCCTGCCCCCTCTGCACATAAAAGAAATGATGACTAGGAAAATTGGCTACAAAAGGAAGGAAAATGTCCTGTGGAGCCAAAACCAGCGCGATCATCAACAACCACCATAAACATGGCTAGGGAAATTGTTTGCCACATTCTTCAATAATTTCAAGCTGCTCCAAAATATTAAACTGAGACTCTGGCAAGAATTAACTCTCTCTGGAAAATGTCAAGGAAGAAAAAAATAAAGGTAGGGAAGATACCATACTATGTGTGTTTCAGATCTAATATCATTCATTTTTCCACCTTAGCAATGAGAAAATAGAAGTTCAGTAAACTAAGAAAAATGTCCACAAGGTTGAAATAAACACTGCCTCCCAAAAGTATCATAAATTTTCAATAATGTTGACAACATTGATCGAGTGGCTTACAACTGCTTATACTCTTTTACCTAGAAACTTCATTTGGAAAGCAAGCCTAAAAATAACCGTGACCACAAGGGGAAAAGCTTTTAGAGCCAAGGTAAGCACTCGTCATTATTAATGATGGTAAAAAATTAAAAATAATTAAAACGTAAACAGGTCTAAGAAATGATTAAGTGTATCTACTTAAAGGACCATTTTCCTTGCTTCTTAAATAGAACATTATACAAAATTTTATAAACATAGTAAATTGTGGGAATTTACACAAGCAGAATATAAAAATTTTTAAGTATGACAGATTGACTAAAATTTTTTCCCTGGGTTTTTCAAAGAAAGAGAGAAACATGAAGTTGGGTGGGTAGAGACGTAGGGAAGATCTGTGAGGTGCTGGAGAAGGTAAAAAAAGAAATAGATTGTATGAAAAATTTTAAAATAATTTTTGTGTATATATGAAGTAAAATAAATTCTATGTACACTGTGATTATAAACAAGTACAGAAAATCAAACTAAGATGAGAAAGGAAGGGAGTACTCAATGATGGTTCGCTGTGAAAAAGACATATGTATAAATTTCTGAATAAATTTCTGAATCAAGATGAACTGATTTAAAATCCCACTTAATCAAGACATGAAAAGAAAAGAAGCTAGACACAATAATTCCAGCACTGGGAAGGCAGAGGAAGGTGGATGTCTATGAGTTCTAGGCCAGCCTATTTTACATCATGAATTCTAGGTCAGCCAAGGCTATGTAATGAGACCCTGTCTCAAAACACTAACAACAACAACAGAAACAGTAACAGCAACAGGCCGGTCACAGTGAAGCATGCCTGTAATCCCAGCATTTGGAAAGCGAAAATCTGGGGACTGTCAGAGTGAGGCCAACCTTGATTGTATAATGACAACTTGTCAAAAAGGCAGAAGGAACGAGGAAAAAGAAAGGGAAGAGGAGCTGTGGCTAACCTCCTCAGTCATTTTTCGAAGTGAAAAACTGGCTATAATTCCATTACAAGAATACATTCAGGGGGCAGGAGATGTGGTTCTGCAGTTAAGAAAACTTCCTGCTCATTCAGAGAGCTGCAGTTCAGTTCTCAGCACTTCCCCACATACGGTGGCTCAACTAGTAACTGCCAATGACTCCAGTTCCTAGGCTTGGCCATCTTCTTTTGACCTCTGGAAGCACCTCTCCACTCAAGTATCCTTCTCCTCAATATATAATTTTTAAAATAAAATATATTGTTAAAAAAATAACAAACAAATGGCTCCTGTTGGTGCTATAGCAAAACGTTAAGCCACAGTGAGGCAGTGGTGGCATAAGCCTTTAATTCCAGCACTCAGGAGGCAGAGGCTGGCAGATCTCTGTGAGTTCGAGGCCAGCCTGGCCAACAAGAGCTAGTTCCAGGACAGGCTTCAAAGCTACACAAAGAAACTCTGTCTCGAAAAACCAAAGACAAAGAAAAAAAAAGCCACAAATGGAGGTGGAGGCAAAAGGATCATCCTCATCTGCCACACTGCTACATAGTGAGTTTAAAAGCTAGCCTTGGCTACAAGACAACCTATTTCAAAACGAAAAAGAACAAAAGAAGAAAAGAAAACCGTGTACAGTTCTAATAGTCGAAAGTGGGCAAACCGGTCAATGTCGTTTTAACAAGATCTATAGCATCATTTCCACCCCGCCCCTCGGCCCAGCCTCAGACTAGCTATGTAACCAAGGGTAACTTTAAACTCCTGATCCTTTTTTCCCTATTTCACAAATGCTGGAATTAGAGGTATGTCTTTGCTCCCTGCCTTTTCTTTTTTCTTTCTCTCTCTATTGTTTTTTGTTTATTTTCTTTCCTTTGAATGTGCACACTTTCCCATTTATTTGTATGTTTTGTGATTTTTGGTTGAAAATTGAGTTCAGACTCAGAGTTTATTTTTCTTTTGTTATTGGTAATTATTGCTTATTGTTGCAGGAAGTCTTTAAGCCAAAGACTGTGATATAAACATAAAATCTTGAATCTTTTCTGAATGAAACTGGATTTTTTTCCTGGACATATAAATTCACTTTCACATTTTGTTTTTGTTGTTTATTATATTGTTTTTATTGAGCTATGTATTTTCCTCCACTCTCCTCCCTTTCTCTCCCCTCCCCTTCTACCCTCTCCAATAATCTCCATGCTCCTAATTTACTCAGGAGATTTTGTCTTTTTTTACTTGCCATGTGGATTAGATCTATGTATGTCTCTCTTAGGGTCCTCTTTGTTGTCTAGCTTCTCTGGGATTGTGAATTGTAGGGTGGTTTTTCTTTGTTTTATGTCTAAAGGCCATTTATGACACTTATGAGTGAGTACACATTATATTTGTCTTTCTGGGTCTGGGTTACCTCACTCAATATGATGTTTTCTAGATCCATTCATTTGCCCACAAATTTCAAGACATAATTTATTTTTTTATGCTATATAGCATTCCATTGTGTAAATGTACCACATTTTCCTTATCCATTCTTCAGTCGAGGGGCATTTAGGTTATTTCCAGGTTCTGGCTATGGAAAACAATGCTGCTATTAACATACCTTGTGGTATGATTGAGCATCCTTTGGGTATATACCCAAAAGTGGTATTGCTGGGTCTTGAGGAACGTTGTTTCCTAATTTTCTGAGAAATCACCATACTGATATCTGAAGCAGCTGTACCAGTTTGCATTCCCACCAACAATAGAGGAGTGTTCCCTTTACCCCACATCCTCTTCAGCATAAGTTGTCATCAGTGTTTTCTGTATTGGCCATTCTTAACAGTTCTAAGATGGAATCTCAGAGTTGTTTTGATTTGCATTTCTCTGATGGCTAAAGACTTTGAGCATTCCCTTAAGTGTATTTCAGCCATTTTAGGTTCTCAGATTAACCAAGACAATGGGGACGAGATAATCAAAGATAGGTGTGCAGAGTGCCTAAATCAATGTTAGCAATGTAAAAATTCTTGTCAATATTAAATCTCATTTATTTTTTCTGCTACTTATTGAAGACTTGCATGCATATGACATATCCAATTCCATAAGTGCCTCTTTTTTCTGTTAGCATGATCTAACACTGTGCCCATTTTCCTCCAGAACAATGAACAGAGGAGAGAATTATACACTGTCACTGAATGTCACCATAAACATTAACTCGTGCTATGTAATAAAACGGGTATATGAACTTAGCATAGTGACAAGCAACAATAAAAATGACTTCCTAGCACTGCCACATTCCTGTGGGTTTCTGTGGTCTCCCTGGTCGCTTTTGCCTGTGACATCTTTGTTTCTTAACGTGTGATTTATGATAGCTCTTTAACTTAGCTACCACTCGCTACCTCTCACTTGGCTACTTCATCAGCTCCCAGTTACCACCTGACTATTGCTCCAGTAGATATGTCCAACTGTTTTACACTGTAAACCTTGCCATCTACAAAATTCCTGCCTTAGAGATGCAATATCAAATTTAGATTAATCACATTCAAAACTTTGTATTGGGCTTCATTCATAGCTGTTCTGGGGTACTTATGAGCCTGTGGACTATGAGTTGGGTATACCTGCAGAGATTATGACTCAGTGAACTAACTTTCATTAAGGGAGACAGGAGAGTGACTTGGAGAATTAGTGGGCTTGCTGTGTCCACTACACACTTTGTGTTTGTCATTTTCTAAGCTGGGATTTGCGGTAGTGTGAGAGGAAGCGGCAATGCTTCAGCAGTTGAGGTTGATGCTGTTTGGAGTCCCTGAGGCAAAAATCTTGGGGACTTAGTGGAAGTCTGTTGTTGGGAAGAAACAGTTGTTCCAGAAGCTGATGTAGCAGTGTGTGCCTTGAGTTGTACACTCTCTGCTTCACTGGAAGAATTTGTACAAGTCCAGTAGGGATGGAATAAAGAGCTAGACTGTTAGATTTTACACTGAATATGCAGAGGACCCAGAATTCCATAATGGACTTTTAATGATGTATTTAAAAGACAACTTGGTACATTTGCCCATAGTAGATGGCAGATACCTAGGTGTTGTGGTTTGACTGAAAATGGTCCCATAGGCTCGTGTATTTGAATGCTTGGTTCTCAGCTGATGGGAAGAAGTAGGAGGTGTGGCCTTGTTGGAGGTGTGTCACTGGGAGGCGGGATTTGAGGGTTCAAAAGTCCACATCATTGCCTATTGCCAGTTATAGCTCCCTTTTCCTCCCACAATCATTTCCTTAACCCACAATCCCAACACACTCTCCATCCCTCCCTCATTGCCTGGCTGCCTGCCTACCTGCCATGCATACACTTGTGAATCAGCTACTGCTTCAGTACCATGCCTGCTTGTCCACTGCCATGCTCCCTACCATGGTTATGGACTCGCCCTTTGAAACTGTAATTCCCAAATAGACTATTTCTTCGTTAAGTTGCCTTGGTCATGCTGTCTTATCACAGTGATGGAAAAGTAAGTATGACATGAGGAGAAATGGATATGATTCTACAGCTCATGGAGAAATCCTGAATTCCCAAAGCATCGCTTGATGTTCAGCTCCAGGTCTTCCCCTGTGTTCAATGGGGAAAGCTCAAGGCCAAAGAAGAGCATTTTTTTCCACTCTAGGCCATGACATTTGTGCCTTCAGTTTGCATTGGTCTGTTCCTCAGCTCGCATGGCTTCTAAGATGAATTCTCCTTCTCTCAGTCCTGTGACAAAATATCGGGTAAAAAGCTAACTAGAGAAAGAAAGTTTATTCTCACTCAGTTTGACTGTGCAGTTCACAATGGTGGGAAAGGAAGAGCAATGCTTGAGGCAGCTTGTCACACTGCATCCACAGGAAGCAGAGAGAAATGAACACACGTACACAGTCCACTTCCTTTTTAGTAAGTTAGGACCCAAGCCCATGGAATGGTGTTGCCCACATTTAGAGTGGGTCTTCTAACTCAGTTCTTCTAACCTAGATAACCCCTCACAGATACTATATCTCTTTTTTTTCTTGACACAGCATTTCTCCGTGTAGCCCTGGCTGCTCTGGAACTCACTTTTTAGATCAGGTTGACCCCATATTCAGAAATTTGTCTGCCTCTGAAGTGCTGGAAATAAAGGTGTGTGCTACCACTGTCTGGCTTCCTTGCAGTTATTCTTAGAGACTAACATAATCTAGATAATTCTTTCCAAGTATGTCCTGAAACTTCTCTCCTGTCTTTTTATGATCCTGTCAAATTAAACATATTAACCATTACAGAGGTAAAAGTTTTTGGAGTCTCACGTCTGCTTCAGGTTTGGGGTTTGTTTATTAGCTGTGGGGTAGTAGCAATGTTACTTGAACCTATTGAGCCTCCATTGTTCTCTTCTGTGAACTATGGAATACAATTTACCTCATAAGTCTATGTGGAATAAATAGAATAACCCATGTAGATTAGGATGTATCTAAATTATTTAGCTTGGTATAGTTGCTGGTCAATAACTGAGCCAAAATAAATCTGGTTTCCTTAACTTGGTCACAGCAATAAAAAAGTATAACTTATATACCCATCTTCCAGATTTAAAAAATTAACATTCAACGAGGTGAAATTGCTTGCCCAAGTAACGCAGCAAATAAGTTGTAGATCTGCAAGTCAAACTTAGGCTGTGAGACTCCAGAGCCATTGATAATCACAGTAAATCAGGCTCTTGGACCAGGACCTACCTGCATAAGTAGAATGAAATCCAATAAGATTGAAAATAACTCACAAGTACCAACCTCACTAGGTACACACCACATTTAATCAAAATATTCATCAATGTTATAAATACAAAGGTATTTATCATGATACCATCTAAAATAGTGAAAACTATAAATAAGGTGAATCCCCAAAAGTAGCTAAATAGAAAATAAACTATAAATATATCAAATATATAAATAAAACATAATAATGCTCATATATCTATTATTCTCATTTGGTAAACATGCATTCAGCAGCTAATGTATACCTAGCATTCTCCATCCTCTTCTGTGTTGGCAAAAAAAGCAGTGGATGAAACAATGCCCTTGCTTTCTCATGAAATTTAGGAAGAAATTTAAAAGAAATTTAAATTTAAATGGAAAATAAAATTTGTTGTATAAGATTTTAAGTAAAAATTATAAAATATCACTATTTGAGCCTACTCAAAAATATGTGTGTGCGCACACACACACACACACACACACACACACACACACACGCTTATTTGAGACAGGATCTATACAGCCCAGACTAGACTATGCAGCCAAGGGTAAATTTGAACTTCTGATGCTCTGCTTCTCCCTTCCAAGTGCTGAGATTATAGAAAGGTGTGTGCAACCCCATACAATTTTATGCAGTGCTGGGAATCAAATCCAGAGCTTCTTGCATAGCGGACAAGTAATCTACCAACTGAGCTATATCCCCAGCTTAAATTTTATATGATTAAGAAGCAGTTTCCATGTGAAGAACATGGATATATGAGCCAGTCATGGAGATATATGCCTTCAATCCCAGCACTTGAGAGTCTGAGACAGAACAATCAAGTGTTCAAAGCCAGGGACTAGACAGATGGTTCAGCAGTTAAAACCAGGTACTGTTCTTACAGATGACCTGACTGCGGTTCTGAGGACCCATGACCGATGCCTCCCAACCACCTCCAGCTGCAGGGGATCTGGCTCTCTGGCCTCTTCCAGCACTACACTCATCTGCCATATCTACATACAGATACATATGGAAATATGCAATTAAAAACAAAATAACTCTTTTAAGTTCACTGTCAGCCTGGGGCACACAGCAACCTTGTGTCAAGAAAAAAAAAAGGAAAGAAAAATCTTTTAAAGAAGATAGTAAGTATACAAGAAAATATTCAGAAGTTGATATACCAGTATGCCTAATATGCTACTAACTATGGATGAATAGCATAAGTAATTGCATCCTTTATACATTTACAAATCATTCAAATTAGCTACAATGAGATTTTATCATAATGTTTTGCATTTTAATCCTTGGGACTATAAATGTAACTGTAAACATCACTTCTTTTTAGTAACAGTATTATCACTCATAACAGCTGTGTGTTCACTGCTCTCATCTGGAAAATATTCTTTTTTTTTGATACAGGGTCGCAATAGGCCTCACTATTGCATCTTTGGCTGGCCTGAAGCTCACCATATAGACTAAGCTTGCATTGAACTCAAAGAAATCCATGTGCTTCTGGACTAGATGCCATGGCCAACCCAGCAAATAGTATGCTGAACTCCAAGGTCAGCAAGCTCAATCTAGTCAGAAGGTAGTTTATCTCTTAAATTTTGAAGGGCATCGGTCACTATCACTGCTAACTGATGCTGTTCTGTCAAACAAAACACCCATAGACAACACTTAGATAAGTGTAGCTAGGTCCCAATAAAATTTACATGCAAAAAGAGGTAGGGAGGTGCATTTGGCACAAGAGCCTCAGTTTGCTCAGGTCCTTGTTTTAATTCATCAGAATAAAAATAAACACAAAGGTCCTTTTATCTTCACCATTCTATGTCCTCTGTAATGGTTTTCAGAGAGATACTAACTGTAATTTCAGAAGACAGCAGTGTGGATCAAAGGGAAACAGCTTGTCCAACATCTCACAGTGAATTTATTAGATGATTTAAAGAAAAGTCTCCCTTCAGGCTAGCCAGTGGCCTCAGTGGAGGTTCAGGAGACCTCTTCGCTGCTTCTACATGAGGGGGAAATGTTAGTAAAAAGGATGTTTTCTTAGCATTCTTAGGCAGCCTCCTAGGGCCTTGCACTAGACCGAAAGGGATGAGGGGAAGCCCGTACTGCTCCGTATCCAGAAGAGAAGGGAATTACGTGGGGTCTAGGTGGCTTCCTGAGTTTCATGGCCACACGCTGCTGAAGACTTACCAATATTGATCTCATCATCTGTCAGAGTGTCCCCGATGAAATCAAACTGAAACGACTGCAGCGTCTGGGAAAACTTCTGGACCGCAGAAGAGTAACCTGCAAAGGAAGAGGGTAGGGGAGACGGTCAGCGCTACTATCCTGCTCCCGGGTACAGCACAGGGGAAATACAGAGGGACCTCCGGCAAGCGGCAACTTGTATTCGAGCAAGTTAGGAAATTTTCATCAATACTTACTTCCAAAGCTTCCAGGTGTTTGTTCCCTACCCGGAAGTCTGATGGAAGAAAAGCTGTTTATATAGTTACGTATTCTTCTACAGGACTCTGCTGTGGAGTCCACTGAGCGGCACTATTATATCTCACCTTAGTAAACAAAAGTATCTTAATCGTGATGTTGAGAAATATTCATTAATTTTATTTCTTAAAGTTCCCCGCAAGGTTATAATAAAGGAGATCAAATGGCTGGGTCTCTTAACTTATGCTTGCCAATAAAAGATGCCTCAAGCTCTTGAGTCATCTTGTAATGGACAATAATGGCAAAAAAAAAATCAGTCTTGCTAATACCTATGACAAAGACCAACAAGGGTTTTTATGTGGTTTTCTTGTCTGTCCTCTTCCTACCAAATGCTTCCCCAACTATTTTAACTAAGGAAAAATGATAGTAATCCTACCAGTCTCATGTTTTCTATGTTACAGATGCTCGCTCTCTCACAGAGCACACTCCAAGGATGCGCACTGTCATCACGTGACTGTCTTATCTCTGCATCTTTGCCATCTATTAGGTCTAATTGTGACCTATTAGACCAACTCTCCTCTGAGGCACTTAACCTTCTGCCCCTTCTACACCACCCCTTTTGACAGCTGGAAAGCGGTTAGAGTGGTCTGCACCCCCAAAATCCCTATTTAACAGAGTGACCTCTGAGAGGGGGGATTGAGGGACTAGGAGTTGGACAGATTCCATAATAGGCAGACAGATAGGGAAAGAAGTCCCAATTAGTAATAAAAATGGTTAACTTCTAAGACGGTTGGCTGAGACAAAAACCTAATGCCTTAAAACAAAGGCTTGGTAGGTTTTTCTCCTGTAAGGCCCCCTGCTGATGGACAGACTGATGAATTCAAGGCAAACCAAATGCCACAGCTGTGGGCCAATCAGTCATCCTGGCCAGATGTAGTAGCATACACCTTTAATCCCAGCACTCAGGAGGGAGAGGCAGACAGATCTATGTTCAAGGCCAGCATGGTCTATATAGTGAGTTCCAGGACAATCAGAGTTACAACGTAAGACCCTTGAAACAGGAGGGAGGGCTTTCCTAAACGGGACATAACTCTCATCTTTTGGCAAAATTTTATAAAACTCGCTCCTCCACATTTGCTCTAGGGACTTTAAGCCTACTTCACAAGGTCCCCTAATGTGCTCATAGGTCCCCCACTTCCTATGTACAACTGTGTCCATAGTTCCCTCCAACTTTACCAATGCAACAAAGTCCCAATCACCACCTTTGTACCACAAGACTATCTGAGCCACTTCATCCCAGATGGCCCTTTTGGCACTATCTGCCTAGCTGGCCTTCCCATCTTCAATCTGACTGAGTCCTCTGCTGGTTTCTAGTATTGCTGGGGATGGGGAGGAAGATTTGACTCATCTGCTCCAGGAAAATCTTTTCAAATACTCCCCTACCACCATGCTCTATTCAAGCTGAACCTGCTGTATCTGTCAGCTCCTGGAAACCCCTTCACCTTCCTGGTTTTTCCCTAATATCAATACCTTTCACCGAGCTAATGGGCCACCAAACTCATCACTCTTTTTGCTACTCTGGGCATTCCTTCAGGACTCAGTCGAGGAACAGTAGGAGTGGGGGTTTCTTTACAACAGTTAGCCTCTCTGTCTAGTCAGCTCTGAGAAAGCCTTAAAAGAAATTTTAGATTAGCCTGACACCATTAGGGATCAATTTGATTCTTTGACCAATGTCATACTCCAATATCAAAGTGAGCTAGATCTCCTGACTGCTGTCAAGGAGACAATCTGTGTCTTCCTCCAGAAACAATGCTGCTTCTATACCAACAAATGCAAGCTAGTTCAAGATGGGGGTCAAAGACGTAGGGGCCATGAAGCATGATTAATAAAAACTCGGAGACAGATATTGGGATTCAACCTCAAGATCAGAAAAACAAAGTAGTCAGCCCCTGGCTCTTACCTAGACCTCAGTCTGAAAATGGTGATCCTGTCTCCAGGACACCTCAGAATGTGACTAAGACAGAGAGCTGTCTCCTCCTGTTTTATAATCCTTTCTAGTTCTGGGATTAAGAGTGTGCACACCTACTGCCTGGTTTCTATGGCAAGCAGTGTGGTTACTGGGGTTAAAGGTGTGGGCCATTGCTGCTTGGTCTATAAGGCTGACCAGTGTGGCTATTTTCCTTTTCTGATCCTTGAGCAAGCTTTATTGATTAAAATATAAGTGAAATGCCACTACAGAACCAGGCTCAGAAAATTCAACACCAAGTTTCTTCCTCTGGATGAGTTTTTGTTGCCATCTCATCCTGGTTCGTGCCCTTACTGCCCCCCTACTTTAATCCTGTCTTTTCAACATTTTACAGACGTTCTTCCCAGATCAAAGCACTGACATCACTCAGGCCACCACACATGACAAAATAAAAATAATATTTGTTTTGGAGTCACTCCAGACCCCAAAACTCCAAAACAATACCCCTTCCACCATCAAGAGGCCACCAGACAGAAAATGACTCTCTCTATCCTTTATATGTGAAGGGTCTGGACTAAAGAAAATCCCCTCGACAAAATTATGGCCGTAAAACAGGCCCAAGTTTTCAAGAAATCTTCCCACCCCCATGAAATGTTAGCAAGCAGCAAACCCTACCACACATTCTAGAACTCGGAGGCTACAAAAGCAGACAATCTGACTTATCTCTCACCCTTTCTACAAAAAGTAGTTTCTCGGTTCAGCAAAGGCAGACAGGTTCTCCCTGCTCCCTACTCTCAACTATAAAATCAGATTCTCAAATCCCACATGGTGGGCACATTCTCCTGTTCTCAGCAGGCTCTTGGGGTGACAACCTCTTAAAATAATAAAAATTGGCTCTCACTGCTTGAGGTCAAACTGAGTCTTTAGCCTTTCTTTTCTCTCTCCTGGCTAATTTTTACCATATCTATTGCAAATACACAAGTAAAGACTTAATTTGAGCGTTGTTTATTCAAGGGAAAAAACCAGAATTTCTTTGTGGTACACTCAAGTTATCCTAAGAAAAGTATTGTCTTCCCATTCTGTAGCAATACTGGAAACAACACCGCCACAACCGCAATAACTGTGCAAACCAATAGCTCAGAAGCCATAGAAGGGGGCAAAATGTGCCTGAAGGTTTTAAGTCCCAACTCCAAAAACAAAATTCTCTATTTCTCCAATTTGACGGATCCTGAGAGCTTCACTCTCCTGACTTGAATCTAATTCTGCCTAAAAGATATTAATGACAATGTCAAAAAGAAAACACTCACAATTATTTTAAGTTGTATTAGCAGGAAGAAGCATAGCAAATTGGTTTAGTAAGAGTGTAATCAAGATATTTGGTTAAAAAATTGGAGAATAACAGAACAGAGAATGGCTTGCTCGCAGCGTCCTTTGAAAGGCCCCAAGCTATTTCTAGAAATATAGAAAGACATTTTTGCATGCAAATAGATACATGCCTTGAGATGTGTGAATGCCCAAGAGAGACTTGAGAAGTCTCTGGTCATCCAAAACGAACTAACCATACACAAGCCAAAAGAAAAGCACAAGGTAAGCAAAGGTCAAATTATAAACTGTCTGGCTGAGTGCTAAAAACATATCCCTAAACACAAATGACATGCTGAAATCAAGGTTAGGAAGTGTATTAGTTCAAATTATTTAATGAAGCTGTTATCCAAACATTAAACAGCCAGTGAACTAACCTACCATAGACTTCAGTAGGTTCATTACATAAAAAGAACACCCACTTTACAGAATGACTGTAAATCTAAAACGTCAATAAACAAGCAAACAACAAGGAACATCAATGGTAAATTGTAGGGAAGAAGCAATGATTTCATTTTAAGAACTGACACGTTTTATTATCTTGAAATACATTTGAAAGATTTTATTTCTTTATTTTTTATTTTGAGTGTATGTTTGTGTGTGCCTGCACATATGTCTATAAAACATGTGAGGTACCTGCTGGGAATAATGCATTAAATCACCTGGCACAGTAGTTATGGATGTTGTGAGGTGCCATATGGGTAACGGGAGCCAAACCCAGGAAACCCAGGTCCTGTGGAAGAGCGACAAGCGCTGTGAAAGCGCTGTGAAACACGGAGGCACCTTCTGGAGTCATTTCTCTCCCTTCTATCCTATGGGAGCTGGGGGTCACACTCAGGCTGCCTGTGCCGTTACCTGCTAAGTCATTACAAAAGTCCAATGTTCACTTCTTAATAAAACACCACGACACAGACCCAGAAAACAATAGCTCATGTTCCAAAACAGTATGTATTTAGTACAAATTGTCCCCTGAAATATACCATGAAACAAGTAACAAAATGGGAGATGGCCTCAAAACAATTTTTTACACAAAACCATGCCTATAATTCCATTACTTGAGAGGAACTAGGAGAAAAATTAGTAATCAAGGCTAGCTTTGGTTACATAACCAGTTCAAGGACAGCCTGGGCCACGTGAAATTCAGTCTTTAAAAATGCAAACAAAATGCGGCTGGGGATATGTATGGCTCAGTGGTTAAAAGTACCTACTGCTGATTTTCACTCTCCTTCCTCTCCCTCATTGCAAATTCCCTAGTCTTACCCAGCCCTGTAACAGAACTCAGCTCTCTCTCTACCTCTACTCCCTGAGAACTGTGTAGAACCTCTCCAGGATGCAGCCTTCCTCCCTCACCCCATCTTTTTGTGTCAGCCACCAATACCTAGACGTACTTTCTACTTGGGACCTCTGTCAACACCAAAATTGGTGATTTTCTCTTCTTCCTGTACTCCATTATAAATCCCTCAGTCACATCTCCAGCACAGTAAAAGATGCTACTCCCTGGGGATTACGCCTAAACTCAAAGGAGATTGACATTTCCTTCATCTTATGGACCCTCTCAGTCCCAGCACTACTTCTAGCCCACCCACATTTCTTCCTGTCAGGCCCCAAAACTAGGAAACACATTTTATATGGGACATACAGAGGCCACACCTGAAAGGGACTCAGAAGCACTCCCTACCAAGAAAGCCATAGTCACTACTTTCCCAAGATCCGGAGAGGACAGAAGAAACAAGGAACTTAACACTCACCCAAAGAAAACAGATATCAACACCTAGAAACACAGTCATCGCAAACACAGACGCTGAGACACCAGCACAAGGCCTCAATCACTAACACCCAAGACAATGTGACTCCCTCAGAACCCAGCAATGCTAGTACAGTAGGCTCTGAAAAACGCAATATAGCTGAAGCACAAGTCAAGGATTTCAAAATAGCCATTGTGAATACACTTAAAAAGGATTTGAATAAATCCTTTAAGGAAGTCTGTGAAAACACAAATAGTGGAATGAATGATAAATACACTTGAATGTAAGAAGTTAAGGCCTAACAAGCCAAAAGGAGCAAACCTAGGGTCTGCCTGGTACTATCAGAGGTCTTGATTATGTCTAGTTAAAGACATATTTTAAAGCAATGTTTCCTGAGGGCCTAGCAACAGGTGCTGTCAGAGGTCCTGACGATGCCTAGCTAATGAAGGGAGACCAAGCAATGTCAATTCTCAGTGGATCCAAATGCCTAGGTGCTGGAAGAGTATATAAGCTTTTCTCCATTATTAACTAGTCATCTGAATGCCTTCTACCTGACTCCCATTGTCAGAGACACTGACACTGTGCCTTTTCACCCCCTCCTCCAAGAAAGATGTTAGCCCCCAGCAACAGTTTAAAACAACAAAGTAAACATAGAAACACTAAAGAAAGCCCAAAATAAGGTAAAAACAGGGAATGAAAAGGTTAGGAAGGCAAACAAAAACCTCAGAGGTAAGTCCACCAACAGAATACAAGAGAGGAAACAGAGAATCTCAGTCATGAAAGACAAGATAAAAGAAATGGATACCTCAGTCAAAGAAAATATTAAATCTAAACAAATCCAAGCACAAAACATCCAGGAAATCTAGGACGTTATGAAAAGACAAAATCTACAAATAATGGAAACATACATGAGAGCCGGGCAGTGGTGGTGCAGGCCTTTAATCACAGCACTTGAGAGGCAGAGGCAGGCAGATCTCTGTGAGTTCAAGGCTACTCCGGTCTACACGAGCTAGGTCCACGACAGTTAGGAATATAACACAGAGAAACCCTGTCCCTAAAAAACAAAAAAAGTACTAAAGAGATTAGGGGTGAAAAGGACATACCTAAATATAATAAAGGCAAGGATATAGCCAACATCAAATTAAATGGAGAGAAATCCAAAACAATTTCACTAAAATCAGGAACAAGAAAAGGTTATCCACTTTCTCCATACCTATTGAATATAGCACTTGAAGTCTAACTAGAGCAATGAGATAACTGAAGGAAGTCAAGGAGATACAAACAGGAAGAAGTCAAAGTATCTTTATTTCAAGATGATAAGATATATAAATGACTCTAGGAATTCCATCAGGAAACTGGTAACAGCTGGAAAACATTTTTTCAGCAAAGTAGAAGAATAGAAAAATTAGTAGCTGGTTGATTTTTGACAAGTTGTCAAAGGAAGAAATTAGAAAAATAATACCTTTCATAATAGCCTCAAAAAATATTATTGGGTAACTCTAATCAAGCAACTGAAGGCTTCTGTGTGGTGAAGGATAAAGGGGGAAGCTAGATAATGGAGAAATACTTTACCAACTACACATCCCATGAAGGACTAATATCTAAAATACATAAGGAACACAAAGAACTAGACACTGAGAAAACAAATCACCCAATCAAAAATTGGGTACAGATCTAAAAAGAGAATCTTCAAAAGATGAAACACAAATGACTGATAAACATTTAAAGAAACATTCAATATCCTAGTAATCAGGGAAATTCAAATCACAACTACTTTGAGACATCATCTTACACCTGTCAGAATAGTCAAGATCAATAAAACAAATGACAGCTCATACTGGCAACGTTGTAGAGAAAGGCAAACACTTATCTACTGGGGGTAGAAGTGCAAACTTGAATAGCCACTATGGAAATCAATGTAGTGGTTCCTCACTACTCAGGAAGGTGGGAATGGACCGGTGTTGGGCGCTGTAGACTCCCAGACCCTGAATTTCCTGCAAACAACTTGTTATGCTTGCAGCTGCTTTGAGCAAAAGAACTTGTTTTTCCTGTGTTTGCAGCTGCTCTGAGCACAAGACAGGATAGTGGTTTCTGGTGGGCTTGCAGCTGAGAGCTGGGGCATGGGCAGAGAACTATATAAGCTGCCCCTGAGCACAATAAAGTTTGCATTCTTGGCATTCTTGTTTCAAGGATGACCTGTGTCCCTGTGTCTCTGTATTTATGTGTGTCAATCTCCAGCTCCTTACCTGACTCACATCCAGACATGTAGTACAGGCGGACACCTACAGGTGGAGGCCCCAAGTGAGATCAGAAACTAGGGATACACTGAGAGATCGCCCTCAGGAATAGGGAGGGTGAATTGAAGGCCTCAAAAAGAATGGAATAAAAAGAGTAAGTTTTTAAAGAGACAGAGTATAGACAGATTTAAAAAAAGAATGGAACAAAAAAAAAAGTAAGTTTTTAAAGAGTCAGAGTTTAGACAGTCAGATTAAAAGGAGTAAAAAAATAATAAGCCATGTAAAGATAGAATGTGCACAGAGAATTTGGATTATGTATATTATTGTTTTGTCTTTTGGTTTCTTGACTGAAGAGAGAGATTTGATTCCGCGAACTGCTAAGAAAATTGACTTTAAAATATGTGTCTAAGGATATGTTGCTTTGGAAAAAAGGTTCCGCTTTTGTTTCCACAGAAGCTGAGAACCTGTGGATTCATTCCAGATTAATGTGGTTTGATGCACCAAGACCTCCTGAAATGGTGCTGTGAATACCCCCAAAGAACTTCACCCAATAAATAGCAGAAAGTAGTATAGAGAACAATACCCAAATCCCCAAATTTGTTTACTAGAGGTTGTGGGGCTGATGGGGACACCATCGTGGTGCCAGGAGCATTGGAAACCACGGCAACAAGTCCTGGAGCCAAGGCAAGCCAGAGCCACTCAGAGCCTGCTGGGCTGCCCACCTGGCACAGTGAATGGAGAAGAAAGGCAGGGGCAGGGTGAGGGTGTAACATGAGGGGAAGGCTTGTTTGTGTTTCTGTCCTGCCCAGTGCCCCCAGTTGTTTAGCCCCAAAGAAAATAACACAGAGGACTCCATAAGTTATAAAGCTGATTGGCCCATTACGTCAGGCTACTTACTGGCTAACTCTCACATCTTGATTAACCCATTTCTAATAATCTGTGTAGCACCACGAGGTGGTGGCTTTCCGGGAAAGATTCAGCATGTCTGACCTGGTGGCTGGCTCCATGGCATCTGCCTCATTGCCCTCTTCCCAGAATTCTGTTCTTTTTACTCCACCTACCTAATTTTCTGTCCTATCAGAGGGCCAAGGCAGTCTCTTTATTAACCAATGAAAATAACACATAACAGAAGGCCCACCTACATCACAAGGGGAAGTGGGCAGTGGTTCCCAGCTCTACATGCCCAAGAGTCTGCGGTGCGAGAGACAGGCTTTCCCACAAAACCCAGGGAACTCATGCAATAACCATGGAAGGTCCCCGAGCCTGACTGCTGCCCTGGCAGATTGTGGTGGTGCTTGCTGGAGGATTTGCTGAAGGAGACAGAGGCAGGAGGATCTGGAGTTCAAGGCAGGCTGCCGAGCCATCTTGGCCAAGACTTCAGGATCACCACAGGTGGCCACTATTGTCACTTGCTGCAGCCTCCTTCATGGAAGCTGGAATTACCATCAGCCAGACGGCTGCTGTGACTATCTTGAAGCCAGCACCAGCATTTAATATCATTCATGTTGACCGTAGAATAAATATGTTCACTAGGGCATTTTCCAGCTTATAAGAGCAGTTGGATTTCTTGTGGGATTTGCATATGGTTAGTTGCTCTCCTTTTTTCCATCATACTTGTGCCATAGCTGGGCCAGTTAAAAACTTTAGTGCTAATTATATAGAAAAGGGGGAGCTGTTGGGGGCTGTGGACTCCCAGACCCTGAATTTCTTGTAAACAATTTGTTATGCTTACAGCTGCTTTGTTTTTCTGTTTTTACAGCTGCTCTGAACATGAGACAGGGGAGCGGTTTCTGGTGGCTCCAGCTGAAAGATCCCGAGAGCTGGGGTGTGGACAGAGCACTATATAAGCTATATTCAGGAATATATGGTATTCCTGAATACCATAAAATTGGCATTCTTGGCACTCTTGTTTCAAGGATGACCAGTTCCCCTTGTCTCTGTATTTGTGTGTATGTCAATCTCCAGCCCCTTTCCCGGCTCATGTACAGTCCCAAATTGTGGACGGTACAGACCTACCTCAATATCCAGCTACACAGCTCTTGTGCATACAGCCAAAGGACTCTCCAACCTACCAGAGACACACTTGCTGAACCATATTCATTGCTGCTCTACTTATTTATAATAGTCAAAAATTGGAAATTACCTAGATTTTCCTAAACAAAAAGTGGGGGAAAGAAAATGTGCTACATTTGCACAATGAACTATTACTCAGCTGTTTAAAAAAATCATGAAATTTGCAGGTAATGGAGCTAGAATGGATGGATGGATGGATGGATGGATGGATGGAGCTAGAAAAAAGTCATTCTGAGTGAGTTAATCCAGACCCAAAATGACACACATGGTATGTACTCATTTATATGTAGATATTAGTTGTTATCAATAAACAGGCTATAATCAACATAACCACAGAGATTTGATACAGAGTAAGGAGCTTGATGAGGGGATGGATCTACCTAAGAAGGGGAAATAGAATAGTTATAGAAGGACTGTAGAGGGGACTGGAACAGAAGGGTCAAACAGGGAGTAGGAAGGAAGAAAGGTGTAAGGAAGGGAATGTGGTGAGGAACAGCTAAAACTACAGGTGATTTGAGGGGCTGTTAGAGACCTAATACAGTAAAAGCTTCTTAAAATATATATGTATGTGAAAGAAATCAAGATGGAATAACAAAGCTCCAACTAGACATCTCTTGCCACCAAATGAAACCTCCAATTCTGGTTATGAATTATATCTAATCAAATTGTTGGCCAAAAGGACTCTAAGGAAATTTCCAAAACAAACTAGACTATCACCAAAACTATTGGTTGCTCTTCACCAACTAATGGTAAGACTTTATTGCTGAAGACGATGCCTACAAAACTCACTGAACATGGAAAAGTGAAGCTGGTGCCTACCTAGAGCCTTCATTCCTACTGACTAGTATTCAGAGTACTTTAAGGTACTCTGTACACTAACAAAGGGGAAAGACAAACAAAACACAAGCTATCGACCCTACAGTCTACAATGATGACTTACCTGAAAGATGTGCTGCTGCAATAGTGGCACAAAGCTTTTGGGAGTAACCAGGTAATATCTGGTTGGATTTAAGGACTACTCTATGAAATGGAACCCATTCCTGACAGTGCTTGGGATGGCTAAGAAGCTGAGACTAGATAGGCTATGGGCCACAGGAAAACTCAAATACTACTATTTTGCTAAAGGAACATAGCAAAAAAATGACTCCAAAAGACATTCTTCTGTATTCGTAAATCAGTGTCTTGCACAGTCATCATTAAGGAAGTTTCCTCCCACAGTAGATACAACCAAATACAGAGGCTCACCACTGGGCAACATGCAGAAAGTGAGATGCCTTAAAACACACATTGCCACACAGGATGTCTTCATCAAATTCTTTCACTCCGAGATCAGGGAAATTTGTGGAAGAGGAGGCAGAAAGATCATAAGAGCAAAGGGGAATGGGAGACACCAAGGAAACAAAGGCCAACAGAGCAAACACACACAGGAACCAGCAGAGACTGTGGCAGAACATATAGAGCCGGCATGGGTCTAATCCACACAAGGTCCCAGCTGAGAGGGAAAGTGGACACAAGCCCCTATCCCTAAGCAAAGCTATCTCCAGTTGGCAATCACTTGGAAAGGAACAATTAGTTTTCTCCAACTGGATCTCATTGAGTATAGAAACCACACTTAAGGCCAGATCCCATGCCCACAGTAGATGGTTAACACAAAACAAACTCAGTTTTTTAAAGTTGTCTCATAAGGCTGTGTCTGTACAATTTTTTTACATTACAGGTCTTCTTCTTATATATTATGGTTACATATTCTGTGTTTTTATGGGATTTCTGTGTGTACAAATGAGTGTGTCTCTTTTGTATGTGATTCTTACACTTTTTGTTTGACTCTTTTTGTTTGTTTATTTGTTTGTTTGTTTGTTTGGGTCAATTCTGTTTTGTTTTTTAAGTTGCTTGTTTGTTTTCTAACAAGGTGTGGAGGAGCTAGAAGGAGTTTGAGGAGGAGAAACAGTAATCAGAATATATTATATGAAAAAATCTATTTTCCATAAATAGATACAACATAATTGGAAAAAAATCACTAATGTCAACTCTACCTTAATGCTCTTACAGAGGACCTAGAGTTGGTTCTTACTGATCATTTGGCAGCTCCTACCACCTGTAACTTCGATCCCAGGAGATACAAAAAACTCTTCTGGCCTCTCTGAGACAATGCTTAGAAGTGGTAAACATAACTCATAAAGGTAAACACACAAACACATAAAGAAAATAAAATGAGTAAAAAAGAGCAAATAAAAAAGACAAAGGTATGAATAAAGACAGGAAATTTTATAATAACAAACAAAATCCATCAGAAAGACATTAACAATTACAAATATAACATTGGCCAAAGATCATTGAAACAAATAAAAAAAACAGCAATTTATAAATAGACAAATCAACAAAAACTAGATAGAGATATTTGTGTGACATATTTAAAAATAGACATGGGGGCTGGAGAGATGGCTCAGTGGTTAAGAGCATTGCTTGCTCTTCCAAAGGTCCTGAGTTCAATTCCCGGCAACCACATGGTGGCTCACAACCATCTGTAATGAGGTCTGGTGCCCTCTTCTGGCCTGCAGGCATACACACAGACAGAATATTGTATACATAATAAATAAATAAATCTTTTAAAAAAAATAAAATAAAAATAGACAAAACAACCAGGTAGAATATTGAAAAAGAAATGTAAGACATTAACAAACCTGCAAACATGCTAGATACAACATACATCTATAAAGACCTATTTCTACTAAGAAACTACAGTTTTCTCAAGTTCACAAAGAAATTTCCCAGGATATATGATTCAGTACAACAATAAATAAGCCTTGATAAATTTCACAAGATTGAAATCCTCCAAAGTAGCTGGTCCTGGTGGTGCATGCCTTTAATCCCAGCACTCAGGAGGAAGAGATAGGTGAATCTCTGTAAGTTCAAGGCTAGCCTGGTGTATGGAACAAGTTCCAGGACAGCCAAAGATAGGTTTTGAGAAACACTGTCTCAAAAAAAAAAGAGAAAGAAAGAGAGAAAGAAAGAAAGAAAGAAAGCCAGCCTCTTTTTGGGTCCCCTGACCATAAAAGAATGTAAAACAAAAAAACACCTGAAAAATAATTTAAGGAAACACCATAATGGCCTTAAATATGACAATGATATTTTACAGACAATATGAAAGAATAATTGATAAACTGGGTGGTGGTAGTGCATGTCTTTAATTCCAGCACTTGGCCAGGCTGCTCTGCAGAGTGAGTTCCAGGAAAGCCACAGCTACACAGAGAAATGCTGTCTCAACATTACCCCTACCCACAAAAAAAGAATAACTGATGAAGGAAATAGTTGATAATTAATTTAATTAATTTATTTTTTTAAAGCTTCTGCTCTGTGAAAGACAATGTCAAGAAACATAAGCTATAGACTAAAAAAATTTGCAAAAGATATGATTTTAAAAAGTCTGCTATCCAAAACATACAGAGAAGTCTTAAAAATTAACAATGAAAAACAAATAACCTAATTGAAAAAAGTGTAAGACAATCTATGCTCATGTCTATCCAGAGAATACATATGCACACATGAATCAACAACATAAACTGATGAGGATATGGAAGATTAGAATTCTCATTGTTGGTGGGAATGCAAAATGGCGCAGCCAGTTGGGCAAACAATTTAATCCTCTTCTAAAATTAAACAATAACTTGGCATGGTGAATCAAACCTACAGTCCCAGCTCCGGAAGACTGATGCAGGAAGAGCTTTCATTTAAGGCCAGCCCAGGTTATATAGTGAATTCCAGATCAGTCTGGTCTACATAGTAAGACCCTGTCTGAAAATATTAATAACAATATAGTAAGATGACACATCTGAAATCATTTATCAATATATTTTAATTATTATATTATTGTTAATTAATATTATTAATAATTATTTAATTAATAATATTTTAAAACTACCAATACGTAAAAAACAGCAATTGCAATTTCAGTCTTTGATATTTTACCACATCAAAAATGTATGACCAGGGCTCACTTTGGTGGCACTGAGACTGAAGTTGAAATGATGTAGAGAACATTAGCATAACTGCTGCAAATATGACAGGCATTTTTGTGAAAGTCAGATTTTTGTAAAATATGTGCTATGCATGAGCAAATATCTTATAATTAGGCCCGTTGTTTTGTATTCTAATTTCTTAGTTAAAAATTTTCTAGGAAACAAAAATGTTCAAAACTATTAAAATATGTTCACCCAAAAATCTGCACAAAGACATCTATAGCAGCATTATTCGTGAGTGATAAAACTTGGAAGCAACAAAATTTCCTCAACTGGAAGAGTAGATAAATAAATAAATGTGGTACCCATAAACAAGGAACTGTGAGAAAAAAATACGAACTTTTTCAGTCATTGTTCTCTTGATTAGCACTGGTTCCTCACTATCAATTGCTTAAGTATATATGAAATGGAGTAAAATGGCTCATAAATAACAATCACTAAAAAAATAACAAGAAATGCAAGCCAGACTATCCTAGCCCCATGGAAAGGCTAGAACAGTTAGGATATCATCTGTGAAACGGAAGTAGTCCCTGTTGAGTGCAACACATGCAGTCCGTTGCTCTAGAAGAGCTAGGCGGAGGGCGACCTAGCCGCTGCCGTTGGGGTCCTTAACAGCAACGCCGGAAAGTCAGTCGATCTTCAGGTCAGTCAATACCTTTTCCTAATACCACCAAGTTTAAAGACTTGTTTTCAAATGCCTAAAAGAAAGTCAAGAAAAATGCCCCGACTTTCAAAAGCAAAGAGCAGGGGGTCCACGCCCTCGGGTGTGGAGATACCTGTTCCTAACTGCTCTGTTAAGAAAAGGAAGAAGGCCGCTAACCTTCAAACTAAGAGTCCCAAGAAACTGCATCAAACCAAGAAGGATCACCAGGACAGACTAACACAGAAAGTAGCCACCGAGGAACCCAAAGAGGTTTTACTGGGCCTTGGTGAGAAAGTCGAAACTGGTAGAAATTCACGAAGAAACCCACAGGCCTCTGGCCTAGTGACCGTAGCCATGGCAACGCGTTCGGCCGTTGCCAGAAACAGCCAGCCTTTGTCTAGCCCCGTGACTACAACCATGGACGAATGTTCGTCTGTCAACAGAAAGGGCCAGTCTTCGTCTGGCCCAGTGCCAACAACCATGTCCACAGACTTGACTGTTGGCAGAAAGAGCCAATCTTCACCATGCCTAATGACCACAGCCATGACTACACGCTCGTCCGTTGCCAGAAAAAGCCAAACTTTGTCTAGCCCAGTGACTACAACCATGGACAAATGTTCATCTGTCAATAGAAAGGGCCAGACCATGTCCACAGACTTGACTGTTGGCAGAAAGAGCCAATCTTCACCATGCCTAATGACCACAGCCATGACTACACGCTTGTCCGTTGCCAGAAATAGTCAGTCCTCAACCGGTCCAGTAACCAAAACCAAAAAACCAAAACCAAAAACAGACTTGGCTGTTGACCGAAAAAGTCCCACAACTATAACCATGCAACTGGGCAGTAGCAGAAAGAATGAATTTCCATCCAACCTGGTGGCCACAAATACAGCCACACACTTGGCAGTTGCCAAAAATGAACATCCTTTACCTGGCCCAGTGACCACAGCCATGGAGGCAGACTTATCTGTTACCAGAAAGAGTCAATCGATGTCTGATTTGGTAACTGCCAAGCACTTAGTAGCTGCCAAAAGAAGTCAATCTCTGTCTGCCCAAGTGATGGCAGCAACAAGCTCACCGTTGGCTGTTACCAACAAAGGTCAATCTTCATCTTACCCCATGACCACAGACCTGGTCATACCCTTAACTATTGATACTACAGGACAATCCCCATCGGTGGATACAAGTAACATGAAACAAACAGTTACAGAAATGTCTAACAAGGAGACGCGTGCTCCAGAAAAACCTCCTGAGAACAAGCGAAGATGTACTAGCAAGGAAAGGCCTCCTGAAAGGCGTTTCAGTGTAAGGCTGGTGGAGAGTTCCTGCAGATTCAGAGATATTGTGGTGAGGAAGCAAGATGGCTTCACCCACATCTCTTTATCCACAAAATCATCAGAAAATAACTCACTAAATCTAGAAGTGATGAAAGAAGTTCAGGATGCTCTCAACAAGGCTGCTCTTGATGACAGCAAGCTGGTACTTCTCAGTGCAATTGGCAATGTCTTCTGCTTCGGACTGGACTTTACGTATTTTATACAGCGCCTCACAGCAAACAAGAAAAGAGAAAGTGCTAAAATGGCAGAATCAATCAAAAATTTTGTGAATACGTTCATTCAGTTTAAGAAGCCTATTATTGCAGCAGTCAATGGCCCAGCCCTTGGCCTGGGAGCATCTATACTGCCTCTCTGTGATGTGGTTTGGGCTAATGACAAGGCTTGGTTTCAAACACCCTATACCACCTTTGGACAGAGTCCAGATGGCTGTTCCAGCTTTACATTTCCCAAGACTATGGGAGAAGCCTCTGCAAATGAAATGTTGCTCAGTGGGCAGAAGCTTACAGCACAGGAAGCTTGTAAGAAGGGCCTGGTCTCCCAGGTATTTTGGCCACAGACCTTCAGGCAGGAAGTCATGATTCGAACCAAGGAGCTTGCCTCATGTAATGCAGTTGTCCTGGAAGAGTCCAAAGCCCTAATGCGCTTTACCATCAAGATGAAGTTGGAGGAGGCCAATGAGAGGGAGTGCACAGTGCTGAAAAATATTTGGGGCTCTGCAGACGGGATAGAGGCCATGTTAAAATATTTGCAGAAAAAAATTGAGAACTGATTGCTAGGACTGTCACTGATGACCCTGGAACTGGTTTAAGCAGAACATTAGGATATCACTGGTTCCCAGTTAAAAATACCTACCCTTAAAGCCTGAAACAAGTTCAACTATATCTCATGCCTAGAAGTAGGAGTGGAACACTCAAGATATCTATTACCAACGAGTTTTAAAGAATTGTGACTATAAAATAACTAACTGCAAAGTAACTTTAATCAAATATCCTTATATCCATATACAAGCAAATATGAAATGGGAACGATGAGCACTTGTTGGGCTAGTACTATATTAAAATGTCTATTCTATTCTTCTGAGGTGACAAAAAAAACTCTGAAATTATTTTTTTCTACACGTTTTCCCTTTCGATGTGATATTTGCTTTCTTTACTTATTTTCCTTCCAGAACAAAGAATCTAAAGGAATATTAGCCAGAATCACATCCCTTTCTAAAAAGAGATACATAAAGATCTAAGACATTTCTTTTGTCTCCAGGAAGAGAGGTAAAAACACCCTAGGAATGAGAAATTCTAAAACAATTAAAAAGGAAAAAAAAACAGCTTTTAAGAAAAATATTTCTGGTGAAAAATCTCAACATGCACCTATGGTTCATGCTGAAATCTCAGCTTTTTCTTCCTTTGCTATGTATGTCCAGCTCTTACCCACTTAGCATTAAGAGACCTCTGTCTCTTAAAGAAAGCTTATACTGCAGTATCAGTGCATAACTGAGTAGTGTAAATAGGAATGGCAAAGTTAAAAGTTAGTCCTAGAATGTTTTAAATCTATTAAGTTAGTCCTAGTGTGTTTTAAATATGCCTCGCCATTTCAAAAATGAACTGCATCTTGTTGCTTGGTGGAAAATATTCCTTTATACAAAATTTTGGTTTGCTATTTGCAAATATGATTGATGCATGGCACCAGAAAAACTTTAAGTTTATAGGATATAATTTTAGGTTCACTTAGGATATATTTTATTAAGTAAGGTAGAAATTCTTTTTGCATACTATTAGTTACAGTGAAAATAAATACACAATTTTGGTTTGCTATATGCAGATAATGTTGGTGCACCAAAAACAGCTTTGACATTTATAAACTATAATTTTAGTTTCCCTGAGAATAAATTAGGTAATATAAATAATAAATAAGGTAAAATTATTTTGCATACAATTAATTATAGAACTTTTAAAAATTACTTTGTATTTGATATTTAATGTTCTTGGTATTAGCTGTAATATATCTACCATATATTAAGTACTATACTATGTCTAAGAATTCCCTGTGGAAATATACAGGTTCATTTCTTTCAGAAATAGAGACTGATTCCTAACCACAGAAATCTACAGTGAGACTACTGACATTTCAATAATATTGAATGTATGAAAAAAGAAACAAAACCTAAGCCTCATTCCTTAATGAGGTTTATACTTGGAACTCCCTGACTACTCAGAAAGCTATACAATATGGAAATCTGCCATTACTTTGGACTGACTAGTACCACATTCTTTACAGTAATTTTTAGATTTATTTTATTATTTTATTACATGGATGTTTTGGTAGAACATTATATACATCTATGCAACACATGTATGGCTAGCACCTCAAGTTAGAAGAGGGCATTAGATTCCCCTGGAACTGGAATTGCAGGTGGTTGTGAGCTACCATGTAGGTGCTGGGAATCAAACCTGGGTTTTGTGCGAGGACAAAAAGTACTTTCAATCACTAAGCCATCTCTCCAGCCCCTACTGCAAACTACTTTACCATTCTGTAGTTCAAACTACATAAAACTAGTTAACCTATAAAGTTTTATAAAATATAATCAGCTGTGAAAACTGATTATAAATAATATCTTCTGCTTGTTTGCCTTGAGTCAGGGTCCAATGTACCCTAGAATGACCTCCAATTCTTCAGGAGCCAAGACAGGCCTTCAACTCCTGATCCTCCTGCCCCTACTTCTTCAGTGCTATGATTATAGACATGTGTCACAACTTTGAATCTACACACATGAAAAATGGTATAAAATGTTATACACCCACTGTACCAATGTTCATTTTCTGCCTATAATATACTTAAAATGGCCTCGAGATTCCTCCTATAATTGGCTTCAAGAAGTATTGTTTATATAAATTATATATATATATAAAACATAGAATCATATATTATATTGAACATATATTATTAAATAAAATTTAAGTATATATTAATTTCAAATTATAGCAGTAAAACAATTATATATCAGCATTAATATTTTATTAGAACAAATTTATGTTATAAAATGATAAATACATTAAGAACTGGAATTAACTTACAATTTTGCAAATATGTTTAACATCTGACTTAACATAAAATATCTATACTATCATATTTGCTTGTTCATTCACTGTTAGAATATGGATATTTTTGTTGGTGGTGGTTTGTTTTTTTTTTGACTGAGGACATATGAAATCTTGTCTTCTCATAAATATGTAGTTGGAAAAGGTATAAGAAAAACCTTTCAGATAATTGTAGCAATCCTTTTTGCTGTCAAACTTTATTTTGTTGTATTTGTTGTTGTTATTTTAAGTCTTCTCTTATATGTTACATCCCAAATGCAGTTTCTCCTCCCCTCTTCTCCCCAGTCTCCCCGGCCCAACCTCTGCCCACCACCCCGAAGTTCCCCTCTCCCCAAGATCGACCCCACGAAGACCTCCTCTCAGACAAGAACAGGCCTTGTCTGAGAACAGGGACATCGCCCAAACACAGCACAAAAAGCTACAATAAGACCAGGCACATGTCATCAAATCAAGGCTGGATAAGGTAACCCAGTAGGAGGAATAGGGTCCCACAAGCAGACAAAAGAGTCAGAGACAGCCCTCACTCCCACTGTGAGGAATCCTATCCTACAAGTAAACAGAGGACCTGCATCAGACTCCTACAGGCTCCCTGATCTCCGCAACCCATAAGTCGCAGGACTCCCCAAGCTCTGCCTAATGTTTGGCTGTGGTGTTCTGCATCTGCTCCCATCAGTCTCTCTGGTCTCTGCTGTGGCTTCAGCCAGGCTCCAGTCCCAGAACACTCTGTGTAGGACAAACAGTAAGTGGAAGGTTTTGTGGCTGGGTTGGTGTCCCAATCCCTTCACTTGGGGCCTTACCTGGTTACAGAAGATGGTTGGTTCAGGCTCCATGACCCCCATTACTAGGAGTCTTTGCTAGGGTTACTCTCATAGATTTCATGGAGTTTCAACTGCACTAGGTTTCTACCTCACCTCTGAATGTCTCCCAATTCTAGTCATTTCTCCTAGGATTTTCTCCCTCCCCCCCACCTGATCCTTACTGTTCCCAATCCCACCTGCCCCCAGTTCATTGGTGGTGTCATGTATTCTATTTCCCCATTCCAAGTCAACCCTTGAGCTCTCCTTGTTACTTGGCCTCCCTGGATCTGTGGATTGTAACATAATTATCTTTTACTTTACAGCTAATGTTCATTTATAATATTTGTCTTTCTCATCAGGATTACCTCATTCAGGATGATTGCTTTTGTCTTGTTCCACCCATTTGCCAGCAAATTTTATGATGTCGTTGTTTTTAACAGCTGAATATTACTCCATTGTATAAATGTACCACATTTTTTAATCCATTCTTCATTATTCAACATCTAGGTTGTTTCTTGTTTATAGCTATTACAAATAAAGCTGCAATGAACATAGTTGAGCAAGTGTACTTGTGGTATGTTGGAGCATCCTTTAGGTATATGCCCAGGAGTGGTATATCTGGGTCTTGAAGTAGATCAAATCCTAATTTTATGAGAAACCATCATATTGAGTTCCGAAGTGACTGTACAAGTTTGCCCTCCCCTCGGAAATGGAGGAGTATTCCCCTTGTCCCACATCCTCTCCAGCATGAGCTGACACTTGTGTTTTTGACCTTAGTCATTCTGATAGGTGTAGGATGGAATCTCAAAGTTGTTTTTATTTGCATTTCCATGATTGCTAAGGATGTTTGTTGAACATTTCCTGAGTATTTCTGGGCCATTTGAGATTCCTTGGCTGACAATTCTCTGTTTAGACAATTCTCTGACCATTTTTAATTGGATTATTTGGTTTATTAATTTCTAATTTTTTGAGTTCTTTATATAGTTTGGATATTAGCCCTCTGTCAGATGTAGAGCAGGAAAACCTTTTCGCATTCTGGTTGCCATACTTTGTTACAACAAAACACCTAGGTTTAGAGAATATGTAAAAAACAAGGTTTGTAATGTAATGGGCGAGGTTCAGCTCGGCATTTTGGGAGTTGAAAGTCTAAAATTAGGATGTCTCACCTGTTCAGCCTCTAGTAAGGACATTCTGGCAACATCACAATATAGAAGATGGTAACATGGTAGGAGTACATGCAAGAGGAACAGAGCTATTACATGGCAAGACAGGAAGACAGATAGTGTCACGGTTGCCCTCTCATGAAAAATAACTGAAGGTCCTAAAAAAATTACATTAATGCCTATTAAGGACAATGCTAGGGCTGGAGAGATGGCTCAGAGGTTAAGAGCACTGGCTGCTCTTCCAGAGGTCCTGAGTTCAATTCCCAGCAACCACATGGTGGCTCACAACCATCTGTAATGAGATCTGGTGCTCTCTTCTAGCCTGCAGGCATACACGGAGACAGAATGTTGTATACATAATAAATAAATAATTTTTTTTTAAAAAAGGACAACGCTACCAGTATCTTGTTGTGTGAAGTTTTACTCTTTTTTGGCTTGGGGGGGGGGGCACCACCCAGTTCCCAAATAAATCAAACACAAAGTCTTATTCTTTCTTATATATGCCCAGCCTTAGCTTGGCTTGTTTCTAGCTAGTTTTTCTTATCTTAAATTATCCTGTCTACCTTCTGCCTCTGGGCTTCTTCCTTTTTCTACTTCTGTGTATCTTACTTTCACCCTTCCTCTGTGGCAGCTGTGTGGCTGGGGTGACTGGCCCCTGAGCACCAAATTGCCTTCTATTCAGACAATCTTGTAAACACTCCACAGCCTCGCAACGTAGCCAGACTACTAATCACACTTCCAGCACATGAACTTTTGAGAAATACATTCAAATTGCATGCAAAGTACAAAGCCAATCAAAATCTTACAAAGAGTAGTTTCTCAAAGATTAGTGGCAATGTGTAAATCAGAAACTGTATCAATGACCCTTTCATATCCTCAATCACATGTATGACTGACTTTTACATATGTGTAATTTTATACCACCATTCATTGCTCACTTGGGAAACACTAGTTCACTAGTATATGTAAGTCTCATGAATTTTAATACACTTCATTATTCAACATATAAAATATAGTGTTGATATCATCAAAGAAACCTCTGAATACTGAAAGGTTGTGAAGCTCACAGTGATGAATACATGCTTTCAATAATTTACATATTTGTTTAAAATTTTTTATGTGGGAGAGGGCTGAGAATCAGATACAGAGCCTTGTGAGGAATATGAAATTCATTATTGCCAACAAATACTAATGCTTGCTCAGTGAGAGACGTATTTCAAGTAAAGAAAAAGAGAATGTGTCTGCCCTCAGCACTCGACACCAATCAAATGACCATGTGTGCGAGTCACAATGTTTTACTCAAAAACTATATTATAAAAAAAAACTATATTATATTCTCAACGACAGCCAGAACCTCCTATCTCTAGCACCTAAAAGACACCTTGCACAGGACAGCAGTTGAATGAATTGATGAATGAATGGATAAGGGAGGGAAGGAGGGAGGGATTTATGAATTCTCTAAAAGCACAGTTTGTGAGGCAGACACTGCTGTGAGTACTAGAAAGGCAGGGAGTACATAAGAGTCAGCTACTGCCTACCAAGATTGAGCATATAGAAACCACATGTGAACAAGTCACAAGTCAGTGCTATAAATAAGAGGCCAAGAGTTAGGGAAGAACTCTAAGCATATTTTAAAATATAAGCCATTTATTCCCAGTTTACTAAACTAGAATATTAAATGTTGGGAAAGGTATTGGGGCTTCAGGTTTTAGTGTTATTGCTATATACCACCAGAGAGTTCTAAAACATACTGAAACAAATATTGTTGCTCACTCAGAGTGGAACACTGATTTCAACTGAAGATAAAAGAGTATGTCAAATGACCATGTAAGTGGGTCACAATGTTTTCCTCTAAAATAAGCATATTCTCAATGTCATCCAGAAGCACTTGTCTCCAGAACAAGAAACTCCTTGTGAATTCTACAAGGAATCTAGTTTTCCCGGGAAGTACATAAGGAAAATTGATGCAGCATATTTAACCTGGAGTTGAAACTAAAAGGGCATTCAAAGGGGAAAAAGGAAAGAAAGAAATGAGAGGCTGGAGAGACGGCTCAACAGTAAAGAGCACTTATTGCACTTGCAAAGGAATGGCTCAGTTTCCAACACTGACATTATGGTTCACAACCATCCCTAAACTCCAGCTACAAAGGATCTGATGTCCTCTTCTGACCCCTGTAGGAACCAGGCAGGCATGTGGTATATGAATATACATGTGGAAAAAACGCTGAATTTAAAAAATATCCAAAAACATCTTTAATAAAATTTGAAATAGTAGAACAAAAGTTTCAATTAGCTGTGAGTCGTTGTGAAGGCAAGTAATAGACAAGCAAGAACAAAATGTTATCCACTATATTGGTATCTATACTAACCTGCATGATGCACAGTGACCCCACCTCCACTAAGAATTTGGTGGCTTTCTTTTGATTTTGGTTTTGAAACACTCTTACTATGCATCTCTGGCTATCCTCGAACGTGTGGAAATCATCTTCCTCAGCCTTCTGAGTGCTGTAGTTACTGCATGTGGAACCACAGCTTTCTTATTTGGGTTTGGCTTGGTTTCAATTTTTTGAGACAGGGTTGCATGTAGGCCAGGCTAGCCTTGAACTCCTGAACTCAAGTGCTGAGATTAGTTGTAGACATTCAATATTACTCCTGGCTTACATCCAACATTTAATTGAATGAAATTAAAGTTGATAGCTGTTATTGTAGAATCTAAGGTAGTTGACACAATGAAAATACCTGAGAGATTGCTGGCTTTGGTCACATTGACTGCTTTTAATTATGAAAACAGAGTGCTATTTTCACAAATGTGCCGCTTTAGATTTAACAGTTAGTTTAAATGGTTCCTCATACTGCCACCTGGTAGGGCTCTATGCTTTTCCAAGATAGAATGACATAGTGAAAATATGTATGAGATTGACTATTTAGTCTTGGTTCTTGATCAGATACTATTATTTGCCTTTGGCTTCTGCAGATGTAAGATGGCAATAATATATGGCTCAGAGGTTTGTAGGAGCATTAAAATAAGATGCTATGGCAAAATGTTTCAAGAAATAAGTAATTTGATGGGTGTGGTGGCATGAGCCTTTGTCTTTAATTCCAGTGCCAGGGAGACAGAAGCAAGTGGATCTCTGTGAGTTCAAGACAAGCCCAGTCCACATAGTGAGCTCCAGGGCAGTCAGAGCTATGTAGATACACCATGTCTCAAAAAAAGAAGTAACACAGCTATAGTTAGTTTTGTTTTTAAAGTAAACTGTTAGTAACTGGCTTGATATGAAGAACTAATAAAAATATGTACAATTGTGCATAAAATGGAACTACTGAAAGTAGTGACTTGAATTTTGGAAGCCTTGTAGAGTCTTCTTAGAATAGGAAGAAATTTATGGTGTTTGGGACTGGAGAGATGGTTCGGTGGTTAAGAGCCACCAAGACATTTCCCAGCAACTATGGCAGATAGCTCACACCTGTATATAACTCCAGCTTCAGGGAGATCTGAATCCTCAGGCCTCCAAGGACATCTGCATACATATGTGCATACCCTCACATAGACAAATAATAAAAAAATAATAAAAGTAAAGCTTTAAAAAACTTACGCAGGTTTCCCTTAAAAATGCACATCTGCCAAATAGTAGGGCATTTTTGTATATACGCTTAATAGTATCTTGATCATATTCACCCCTATTATCACATCTTGCCCCATCCAACACCGCCTAATTTCATTCTCCATAAATATGCTCCCTCTTCTACTTTCATCTCTTTTCTATGTATGTGTGACCCATCGAGTTTCATTTGTGTCATTTATAAGTACATGGGCATTTTCATAGTAGCCACACCACTGAAGAAAGTGTCTTTCCACTCCTCGTAAACTGTTAACTATTTAGAATGCCTCCAAAAGTGTGGGATCTCAGGGTTCCCTCCCCCTTCCAGAACAGGATATTGATAAGTTCAATTCGTACAAGTAATCATGGTTGCGGTGAGTTCAAGAGCACAACAGACAGACCATTCCTGGAAGATGTGGTTCCACACCACTCCCTGCTCCATCCTCCATCCCTTCGTACACGATGTTGAGCACTGAAGTCTGATATAACTGTCCCATGTATGTGCAACATTCAACTTTCACTTGTTCTCGGCATTTTAATGAGTTATGAGTCTCTGCACTCAGTGTGGACTACTCCGTAAAGGAGCTTTCCTGAGCAATCTTGCCAGCAACACTATTCTACGGTCATGAATGTAGCTTTTAGAAGGCAATGTGACAAGCATATTGAATTACCTAGATGATGGACACACTTGGCAAAACAAAAGCAGCAGCTTCCCCAGTAGGAACTATGATACCCTCAACCATGGGCTTTGTCCATGTTTGCAGTACCAGACATGAATTCCTTTGTGTGGAATGGGCAACAAATCCAATCACAAAGTGGTTGGTTACTGCATAACTGATTTGCCACTAGTATAGCAGTGGATGATCTATTTTGGCTGGTCATTATGATTGCAAACAAGTCAACAGTGGAGTAAGGCTATTGAGGATGATTTTTATAATCATATTTAACATAGTATTGGAAGTTCTAGCCAATGAAATTTAGCAAGTAAAAGAAATAAAATGTATTAATAATACAAAGGAAGAAGAAAAGTTATTTTGTCCACAAAAGACACAAATTTATATGTAGAAAGTCCCAAAGGTTAATAAAAGGATTAGAGTTAGTAAATTTAGCAAAGTCATTAGACAGAAACCAGTTTGGAGGTTTTTCCAAAAGCTAAATATAGATATACCGTGTGATATATACCCACAGGACTCCATACCCTAATTGAGAGATAGCTGCTCATCCAGGTTCTTTGATTCTCTACTCACAACAGCCAGAAAATACAAAAATTCTAGATGCCCATCAACTGATGGGTAATGAAACATTGTATATTTACACACTGGGATATTATTAAGCTATTAACAAAAAAGGATATTAATGGATAAGTGCATGAAAATATATTTGATAGTGATAGTTTAAAACCCAGTGTTAAGCTCTACAACTTCTGTCCTGAATGACTACTCTAACAATATAGAAGCTCACTGAATTACATAGTCTTTATATGTTTTTATAATAAAGTCTAAAATAAACAAATTCCATATCAAATTATAAAATTCACAGGTGCCTAAATGGAACTAGAACCAATCATTCTGAATAAGGCAACTCAGAATCAAAAAGACAAATGCCACATGTTTACTCTCATCTGTGGCTGTTAGCTTTGAATCTTAAGCTATGTATGTTTCATTTGGGGTTCCCATAAACATTAAAAAAAACTGCTAAAGTCTTAGTCAGTGTTCTATTGCTGTGAAGATACAATATGGCCACCTCAACTTTTATAAAAGAAAGCATTTATTTTGAACTTACTTACAGTTTCAGAGATTTAGTTCACTATCATCATGGCAGGGAGTATGGAGGCATGTTGGCAGACATGGTGCTGGAGAAGTAGCTAAAATTTCTCCATCCAAACTCACAGACAGCAAGTCTATAGGCCTGGCCTGAGCTTTCTGAAACTCAAAGCCCACCCCCCAGTGATACACTTCCTCCAATTAGGCCATACTTCTTTCAACAAAGTCACACCTCCTAATCCTTCTCAAAAAGTACCACTTTCTGATGACTAAGTATTCAAATACATAAGCCAATGGGAGCCATTCTTACTTAAACCACCACCTTCTACTCCCTGCTCCCATAGGCTTATAGGCATATTATAATGCAAAAATGCATTCATTCAGTCCAATTTCAAAAGTTCCCATAGTTCAGTCTCAATATTGTTTAAAAGTACAAAGTTCAAAGTCTCTGAGATTCATGGCATTCTCTTAATCATAACCCCCCCCCATAAAATAAAAATCAAAAAACCAAAAAGTAGTGAACAACAGACAATGAGACAGAACATACATTGCTATTCTAAAAGGAAAGAAAAGAAACAGAAGGAAGAAACAGTGGACCAAATCAGAACTGCAAACCAGGAGGGCAAACTCCAAATTCAGCATGTCTGATTTCAAAGCACTCGTCAAAGCTCCAACTCCTTTCAGCTTTGTTTATTACAGCACAGTTCTCTCTCTTGGACTGTTTCCACACCAGGTCTGCAGCTCTTCTGGGCAGGCATCCCACAACATGAGCATCTCCAACATCACTGGGTCTCTAACACAATCCAGGCTTTACCTTCACAGCTTCATGCAATGGCTTCTCAGGACTTCCATGCACGAACAGCCCTGACACATACCTGACCTCACTGGCTTTCCTTAGCCATGGAGGGAGATTCACAACACCTTTCTTACATCCTAGACTCTAAAAGCCAAAACCACATGATCCATGCTCTGTAGCTCACGGGGGCTAGAATTTACCCCCTCCTTCAATTACATCTTCATCAACTTTCTGTTGCTGATTCCTTCAATGTTTAAGCTTGTCTTTAATTTCTTTTCACAAGTTGGACATTTAGATGGGTAGGATCTTGTCCTGAGATCACTACTGCCTGTTTTCCATTTAGCATCAGGCTTTTCTTCAAACTTTTCAAGTACTTGAGCACTGGACTTAGCTCCATTACACTCCCTGGTGTTCCTTTTCTCCTCAAAGTGTACATTTTTGAATTTTTCCTTACCCAGTTTGCTCCTTTTCATTATAGATCTGCATAAAAGTGGCCACTAATAACCAAGCAACACAGTCAATACTAGGCTGTCTTGAAATCTCCACTGCCAATTTCAGTAATCCAAAACTCAATTTAGTCTCAGAAAAGAAATTTTAGGAAAAGAACAGAAAGTAGCCAAATTCTTTGCTGGAATATTGTAAGAACAGTCTCCAGGCCATTTAGCAATATTCTTCCCCTCAGAAATTTCTTGAACTGGGACTCTACAGTTCAAATCACCCTCGGCAGTATCTTCCTTGTTCCTATTAGAATAACATATTAAGCACCACTTAAAATATTCACTTCCTTTCCTAATCCAAACTCCCAAAGTCCACATTCCACTAATAAGCAGGACAGTCGGTCCTCTCACAGCAATTCTGTGCTCCCTGATACGCGCTTTCATCTTAGTGGTTTGACTGCTTTGAAGAGTCACTATGACCAAAGCAATTCTTATAAAAGAAAGCATTTCATTGGGGCTTGCTTACAGTTTCAAAAGTTTAGTCCACTATCATCATGACAGTAAGAATGGTGGCATTCAGGCAGACGTGTTGCTGAAGAAATAGGTGAGAGTTTTACACCTGGATCCACAGGCAGCAGGAAGAGAAATCCAATCGGCCTTGCTTGGGCTTTTGGAACCTCAAAACCTACCCCCAGTGAAATACTTTCTCAAACAAGGTCATACATACCGCATAATCTTTCTTAAATAGTACCAATCCCTAAATAGCTAAGCATTCAATATTTGAACCTTTGAGGGCTATATTCTCCCCCCTCCCAAAAGAGGTTTTCTGTGTAGCCCTGGGTGTCCTGGAACTCACTATGTTGTGTAGTTCAGAGTGGCCTCAGAAATATAACAGCCTTTGCCTCCTGAGTTCTGGGATTAAAGGTGTGTGCCACCACCACCCAGTTGAGAACAATTCTTATTCAAATCACCACAAGGTTCATGGGGAAGAGACGTGCAAGGGAAGGTCCCAAAGATCCCCAAACATTACAGGCCACTGCCATTGCTCTTGGCTGCCCTCTAGAACTTAATAGCAGGACCATATTGCTGAAAAAGCCATACATTTGAGTCATAGAACATGGAGAATTCAAGCTGCTCCAACCTAGAAGCTTTGTCCCTACTGGCTAGCTGTCCCAGTCCCAGAAGGTGAAAGCACACTACCAGAGGAGAAAAATAATCATCAATTAGATCCATCTATGGCCCCTGGGAGCCACAATCATGACTAGCCTGGCAAGCCATGCCCACTCATGTAATAGTACCGTAAATATCATGGGAGAAACCAACAATTTTCTGATTGGCTTTAAGTCCCACTCAACAAGATAAACACATACCTGGATATCATTGTTGGGCCAAGAACAAACCTGCGACTAGACAGCTTAGAAGCCTTAGTTGAGAACCTGCCACTATCATTTTGCTAAATGCACATAGTATTAAACCAACTCCTGTGATTAATTGCTACTCCCATAGATCAAGGCATCTCTCAGACCTCATCTGAGAAGCTTCTATTTGCAGTAGATAGTGATTAACACAGAGACTGACAATTGACCAAGGTGCAGAAAATAAGAGACTGCAGAATGCTGAACCCTAAATGGATTGTACATATCATACCCTCTACTTCTAAAGCTAGGAATCATTGCAGAATAGGAGACAGAAAAAGTGTAACAGCCAGAAGCAAAAGGATGACTCCAGGAAAACATCTGGACATAGCAGAGCAGCTGTACACATCAACTCCCAGTGCCTGTTACCCAGCGCTCACGGACAGGAAGCCCATGAGCTACATAATGAAATAATCTCAAAAAATAGTTTGCTATGTACACACAATGACATTTAATGTAGAAATATTTCAAAAAATAAATAAATAGAAATATTTCGAAGAGTCATTATGGAATAATACTGTGGGGTTTTATTCATCCATAAAGAGAACAAAATCCTGTCATTGGCACAAAGAATGAAATTCGCCATCTGCAGGAAAATGGGCAGAAACAGAGATCATGTATATCCTTTGAATCAAGCACAACCTCATAATGGCTACCAAATAAATGTTCAATACAACTGACAATCCAGAAAGTAAACCACTTCCTGAAGATGCTTAAACTTAGGAATTTATCCCTAAATACATTGATACCATTCCTTAAATACATTCCATATTAAGAAAATCAAGTAGCTATCACTGAAATAATGAGACAGAGACTATTTGCTTTATAACCTAGGCTACCTCAAACTCATAACCCTCCTGTATCAGTCTTTTCAGTATTTGAACTAGAAGCATACATCACCACACTTAGCTCTGAAAAATACCCTGCAAAGTCATTAGTGCATATATATTAACAAAAGTAGAAGAGAAATTAAGATTATATTGCCAGCTGCTCATGATTAACACAATTTAGGATGTAATAGGGATTTCATATTTTTCTTGTGAAAATAATGTCATTTATAGCACACAGACAGAATTTTGGAGAAAGCATCTGAGGTTGGTGGTCAGAGTTCTGACCTGGGATTAAGCTTTAATAAGGCCAAGCTCCTTTTCTTGGCTTCCGTTTCTTCTTACGTAAAATCATAGAATACACTGATTTCTGTCCTGTGTTTTCTGGGTTGACCTGCTAATTTCAAAGGGCACATTTAGTATCCTTCTGAGGCAACCATTTCTCCCAGCTGTTTCCTGTTCCCAGCGAAGCTTCCATTCTCTCCATGTTGCCTGCCTACTTCTGGACAAGTTCTCTACAACTGAACCACATCCCCAACCATAGTCAGATTGTTTATTGTCGCAGACTGATGGGCATGCTGCAGCTTCCATTTATGCAGATGTCTTTGTTTTCTCTTGCATTTCACCGCTGTTTCTCTGCTAGTTCATTTCTCACTGGACTCTATTGTTTTGTGATCCAGCTGCCTATTAATAGAGTTTTGTTTTCTTGTCACCTCTCTTCCAAGCTCATCATTTTTGAGAACTGTGCTTTTTATTCAGTGCCCAGAGAACTCCCTATTTCATTTCATTTGGAATGCCTTCAAATATAACAATGCATTACTTCATGACCCTGCCTCTTGTGCCTTTACTGGTTTTGGTCCCTGTGGCTCTTTTAAGAAGAGCACTTACCATTCTATAGGCTGTCATTTTGTCTTGTTGACCGTGTCCATTGCTTTACAGAAGCTTCTCAGTTTCAGGAGGTCCCATTTATTAATTGTTTCTCTCAGTGTCTGTGCTGCTGGGGTTATATTTAGGAAGTGGTCCCCTGTACCAATGAGTTCAAGTGTACCTCCCACTTTCTCTTCTATAAGGTTCAGTGTGGCTGGCTTTATGTTGAGGTCTTTGATTCATTTGGACTTGAGTTTTGTGCATGGTGATAGATATGGGTCAATTTTCATTCTTCTACATGTTGATATCCAGTTAAATCAGCACCATTTGTTAAATATGCTTTCTTTTTTCCATTTGATATTTTTTTTGCTTCTTTGTAAAAAATCAGGTGTTCAAAGGTATGTGGATTAATGCTGTGGGACAATGATTTGTACCCAGTCAATTGTATTTTAATTAAATGCTGATTGGCCAGTAGCCAGGCAGGAAGTATAGGCGGGACAATCAAACAGGAAGTAGAGGCAAGTCAAAGAGAACAGGAGAATTCTGGAAAGAAGGAAGTCCTAATCTGCAGTCGTGACCCAGCCACAGAAGAAGCAAGATGTGACTGCCTTTCCAAAAAAGGTACCAAGTCATGTGGCTAACATAGACAAGAATAATGGGCTAATGTAAGTTGTAAGAGTTAATAAGAAGCCTGAGTTAATAGGCCAATCAGTTTATAACTAATGTAGACCTCTGTGTAATTTCTTTGGGACTTACCAACTGCGAGAACTGAGTAGGACAGAAAACTCAGTCAACAGATTAACATTCAGGTCTTCTATTTGGTTCCATTGGTCCTCCTGTCTGTTCTTACACCAATACCAGGCTATTTTCAGTACTGTAGCTCTTTAGTAGAGTTTGAAGTCAAGTGATGCCTCTAGAAGTTTCTTTACTGTACAGGACTGTTTTGGCTATCGTGGATTTTTTTTGCTTGTTTGTTTTTTCATGTGAAGTTGAGTATAGTTATTTTGAGGTCTGTGAAGAATTTTGCTGAAATTTTGATAGGCATTGCATTTAATCTATAGATTGCTTTTGGTGAAATTGCAATTTTTAACTGTGTTAATTCTACCTACCCAAGAGCATGGGAGATCTTTCCATTTTCTGGTGTGTTCTTCAATTTCGTTCTTCAAAGATTTAGAGTTCTTGTCACACAGGACAGGTCTTCCACTTGTTTGGTTAGAATTACTTCAAGATATTTTATGTTATTTGTTACTATTGTGAAGGGTGATATTTCTCTGATTTCTTTCTCAGCCCAATTATCTTCTGTCCCTTTTACTTTCATGTCATATATACACATATAAAAATATATATTCCTTATATGAGAAAAATGCAATATTTACCTCTGATTTGGGTTTGTGTTCACTTTTACTATACCCATAAAACTTGCTAGGACAGGCCAGGCAGTGGTAATGCATGCCTTTAATCCTAGCACTTGAGAGGTAGAGGCA
This sequence comes from Myodes glareolus, assembly GCF_982192425.1. Classification (NCBI taxonomy): domain Eukaryota; kingdom Metazoa; phylum Chordata; class Mammalia; order Rodentia; family Cricetidae; genus Myodes; species Myodes glareolus. The sequence continues at coordinate 85,378,939 of NC_142053.1, read as the reverse complement.
GGCAGATCTCTGAGTTCAAGGCCAACCTGATCTACAGAGCAAGTTCCAGGACAGGTTCCAAAGCTACAGAGAAACCTTGTCTCAAAATTTCATATATATATATATATATATATATATATATATATATATATATATATATATATATATGAATATATATAGGAAAAAAACTTCCAAGGTCCCCAAAGGTACACATATCCAAAAAGCCACCAAGCATCTGAAATAGGACACTTGAAAGCAGTTTGCACCATTCAGTGTTTTAGTTAGATAGATATTCTTCAAATTTTTCAGAGACTTTCAGAATATGGCATTTAAATATTTTAAAAATTTAGGAACTTTTCATGACAGTGAGACACATCTGCTCCTGGCAGCACCAATATACTTAAAGAGGAAGATGGGCATCGAAGAGGTTCCTTATAACGTTTGTTAGATGAACTGGACATGCAGGATCCACAGAGAAATGACTGCTGAACTTGCCTAAAGGTGAGATGGTCCTTCAAGGTTCCTGCTTCATGAAAGAGTCTGAGACATTCTGCAGAATACAGAATAAAGTGACTGGCAAACTGCCAACATAGGTGGAATTATCTTTGAAATTTCCTGTTTCGTGGAAAAGTTTGCAGAACACTATAAGTTTGTAGGCTGAAGATGGATGCCCCAATGATACAAAAGAACTTTGGGCAGTGAGATATGTCTCTGTCAATTCTAGAGTTTTGGAAGTTGCTTACAATGTACTTCCTGTTTACTTAGGTAATATTATATGCTTCCGGAGTCTTTGATGGAGTTGAAGAGTAGATAGTAATAATATAGTTTTCCTTAGTTATGATAAGAGATAAAGTAGATATAAATATTGTAACTGTAAACCATCCTTTTTATTTGAACAGAGAAGGGGACATGGTGTGGGAGGTCCTTCTGTCTATGTATTGTTTTTATTGGTTAATGAATAAAGAAACTGCCTTGGTCTCTTGATAGGGCAGAACTTAGGTAGGCAGGGAAAACTAGACTGAATGCTGGAAGAAGGAAGGTGGAGAGAGACACCATGGAGCCACCACCTGAGATAGACATGCTAAAACTTTGCTGGTAGGCCACAACCTCATGGTGATATACAGATTAATAGAAATGGGTTAAATTAATATGTAAAAGTTCGCCAATAAGAAGCTAGAGCTAATGGGCCAAGCAATGATTTAAATAATACAGTTTCTGTGTGATTATTTCGGGTCTAAGATAGCCAGACAGCCAAGAACCAACAACCAGGCTCCTACAATACACCATAGTTACTATACGTGCTCAGAACCAATTGCTGTGGAATAATCCTTCTGTACACTGTGTGAATATACACCACTATGATTGCTTTAGTAAACAAACTGACTGGCCAATAGCTGTACAGGATAAAGTTAGGCAGGAAAGCCAATCTGAGAATGATGGAATAAGGAAGAGCAGAACCAGAGGAGTCACCAGTTAGATTCAGAGGGAGCAGGAAATGATCATGCCATGCTAAGAAAAATACTGTCACGTGGCAGAGGATAAATAAGGAATATGGATTAACTTAAAAATGTTAAGCACTAGTTAGTAAATAACCTGAGCTATTTAGGCTGAGAATTTATAATTTATATTAAGCCTCTGAGTGATTAATTGGGAGCAGGCAGTCAGGACAGGAAAACTCCACCTACAACCGATAGCACAAAAAAAGAGTACTAAATTTTGCTGTACATGCTTTAAAATGCAGTGTAATAGTGGACTTGCAGGTTTAGATATAGAGTTGGTGGTCATGTAACCTCTATAAATAAACAAAGCACCCAAAAATGTACCACTGAACTTACAGCGCTCATGGTGGGATCAACCAATACATGAAATTGTCCTGCCACACTATGATGGTCCTCACTGAAAAAAAACATTAGTCCTAAGCCAGAAGAAGAGGATAACATAAAAATGAAGAAATCCAAGAATCCAGCAAAAAAAGTTAAAAACAATAAAATATGTGTATGAAGATATACCTTATATACCACAAAATTTGCTAATTTAAAGCATAAATATAAAACCTGTTGTTTCTGTCACTTGCTTATATATACTGTTTTTATTTTGTTTTGCTTCATATTGTTTTTAGAAATGCCACTAGACAACCAAGGGACTTTTTTTATCCTGGGAAAAGATCTTGCTATATGTTGTCCAGGTTGGCCTCTAACTCATGATCCTCCTGCCTCAGCCTCCTGAGTACCAGGATTATAGATACTTATCCCTATACACACACACACACACACACACACACACACACACACACACACACACACACACCTTTTAAACTTTAAAACATGGTAATATCTACTAATGCAAAAATGATTATATCTTTTAATTTCTTCTTACAGTTAATTACCTGTAAGATTTCACTGTACTCATTATAATTCTTTATAAAGCTTCTTTATTGCAATTACTTTGTTTTCTAACATATTCAACACAGTTGTACAAGGCAAGTCTCTTTCTTCCTAGCATATACTCTTATACAAAGTGTTTAATATATTTTCTTTTATTATACGCAGTCGCACTTGGCCATTTTCACACACACATATAATGTGCTTTGAACATATTCCCCATATCCCTCTCTCCCCTTCTCCCCTGCCATTAGTCCTTTTTGATCTCCAAACACTTTCTATTTTCATCTCATCAGTACCTATATGATTTTAAGTAACCACAACGTCTAGGACCCACAAACGAGAGGGCATGTGATTTTTTTTCTTTTGAGACTAATTAATACATTTAATGTCATTATCTCTAGTTGCACCACAAGTGATATAACTTAAGATATCATCCCAGAACACAGTGATTGAAAATAAGCAAAATAGATGTTGAGGACCAAAAAGTCACCAGGCATGCTGGCACCCACCTCTAGCACTCGGGAGCCTGAGACAGGAGGATCACAAGTTTCAGACTAGCTACATAGCAAGACCCTACATAACTAATAAACAAACCTACAAATTAATAAGAAAGTTAATGAAAGTATATGATTCCAAAGCCTCAGGTTTCTGATTCACTGTAGACATTTTAAATCCATGGTTATTCAAACAAAACCAATCAAGAGCGTTACAATGACCTAAGCTATCAACGATGCCTATAGCCAAGGCAGGGGTAAGTAATACCTCAAAAGCCACAATGAGGTAGAATACCAGATGTCTGTTTCAAATTATGGGAAAAAAAAACACTACACTTCAGGCTGTCTTCATTCTTAATATTTCCTACCTGTGTTGAACCATTCTCTCAGACGTTTGAGCATATAATTATTAGTCTGGCCTCAACAGCCTGACCTTGTCTACACACACCCTGCTACGGGGCCCAGGAAATGCAACTGTCACCAGAATCACACCGAAGAATCTGAGCGAGTAGAATACTTTCCCAGTGGATTGTTCAGCCTGTCTATTCAAGCTCTGCAGAACTCCACCGTTAGACTGGGAAGGGTTTCAATCTCGCATGACAGTAACTAGAGAAGCTTCCTTGTGAAGTGGGAAGGCTTTCTAACCGCAGGAGAAAATCTGGTGACTGCATCTGGGATCTGTAAGACTAGGAATTCACTCTAAGAAGCCAGCAGCGGAAACTGAAGAAGACAGGCAGAGTGGAGTACGGAAGTTGTTCATAGAACATTATTGCTGTCCAATGTGGAAGATGAATGTCCGCTATGGAATGCAGACCAATAAAATCTGAACATGCTCCTGACATTTGATAACTTGAGTTCCTTGCTGATAAACGTGGCTTAAGCTCTCCCTCCCCCTGTTCATATTTGGTTGCAGGCTATCTATGGCAAGAACAAGAGGCCACATGCTTTCAAGATGAAGTATTTTCCCATTTTGAAACCGTCGAAAGGTGAGTGAAAGTTTGCCTGGAGTCTAAAATGATGCCTAGCATTTGGTCACACCCGGAGGTTTGGTCTCTAAGACGGGAAGGGAAGAAGAAGGAAGGGGTAATGAACAGAGAGGGGAAGAAGGACAGTTAAAGGAAAGAGAGGCGGAAAGGGGGAGAACGGAGGGAGGAGAGACAGCTAATGAAAAGCATTATGAAAAGCTAATGAAAAGAAAAGACTTTTTGTTGGGGTAGCAAAATGTTCTCAATTGACTGCAGTGATAGTTGGAAAACTTTGTGACTATACCCAAAGCCATGAGATTGTACAACTTGAACGGGTAAATTGCTTTATATGAATTATACCTACATGTGTGTATACTGTATTTTTTCACAACTACTTCTATATTTTTATAGCTTTCTTCAACCTCTCAACAAAGTGGATTTTTTAAATCTTTTTTTCTGTCTTTGTTATATGGCTACCAATTTTGTTGGGACACTTTTATTGAGATGGGCACACCTAAAATTCAAGAGACATTATTCTAAAAATGCATACTATTCAGAGACCTGAACAATAAGAGGCAAGCATTAGCTAATTATATTAAGAAATAATTTGGGGCTGAAGATGTGGTTCAGTGGTAAAGCGCATGCCTAGCAATCACAAGATCCTGACTTGTAAGCCATAGTCTTTAAGGACTATCTACCTTCAGAAAACCATTTTCTCAATGTAACATCTTTACAAATGTGACTTATAATCCAGAAAAAAAAAACTGTGTATTTCAAACTTTTCCTGGCTAGAGAAAGAATAGTTAGCCAGCCTCTTAAATAGTTCATTTATTTCTCCAAATTACACACACACACACACACACACACACACACACACACACACACATTTCTCTAAATTATATGTATATAATTCAGAGAAAAATGTATGTATGTATATAAAGCTCATCATCCATTAAGAAATCAGACAGAAGGATCAGGCAATTACCAGATCACAGCTCTCTACAATACTAACACTAAACTCTGGGATTATGCTCTTACAGAATTCTAACAACACCATATTTACTTTAGTATTAAACACTTTTACAAGCATAATCTTCTTTATGAATTCATGTTATCAAAATGTCACTCCTTGTTTAGAATGTGTTTCATTTTGTAGATTAGGGAATTACATTTTAGCCAGACATGGTGGTGTTCATGTTTAATCCCAGCACTCAAGAGGTAGAGACAGGCAATCTCTGTGGGACTAAGACCAGCCTGGTCCAACATGGCAAGTTTCAGGCCAGTCAGAGCTATACAGACTGGACTGTAGCACGAATAATAAAAACCTAGAGATAGATATTGGGGTTCATCCTGAAAACCAGAAAAGCAAAGCAGACAAGCCACTAGAGAAGTCTTACCTTTACCAAGGCTGGGTGACCACAGATTAAGCAGTCTAAGCAATCTAAGCCAACTAAACCTCTATCTCCTCCTATTTTATACTCCCTCTAGTGCTGGGATCAAAGGTGTGACTCCCTAGTACTGGGATTAAAGGTGTGAACAGCCACCACCTGAATTTAGCTCTGCATTGATCTTGTATAGCCCAAGGTAGCCTTGAACTCACAGAGATCCATCGCCTCTGACTTCCAAATCCTGGGATTAAAGGTGTGTGTTACCACTGCCTGGTCTGTAAGGCTAACCAGGTCTTAACCTGGTTTGTAAGGCTGTTTTACTCTCCAATCTTCGGGCAAGCTTTATTTATTAAAATACAAACGAAATATCACTACACTAGACAGGTTCAGAAATTAAAGCTTAAAGAGAATAAGCTAACTTACCCTAAATCACACAATTATTGTGTAGTAGAACTGCAATTTGAATCTCAGAATACCACTGTCAAAAGCTCCCCATGCTAGGGCTCTGATTACAGACCCCCTCCCTTTCCTTTCCTAGTCTCCAGTAATGACAGTCACAGGCTGCAGTTTGGAAGCATTTCTCGTTTGGAAAACCCAATGGCGTTACATACACTTTGTGAATCTTTTTCTCTTCGCTTTTTGAGACAGGCTATCATTCTGTAATGTTGACTGGCCTGGAATTCACTATGTACCTCAGGCTTACATCAAACCCCCAGAAATCCTTCTGCCTGGGACTCCCTAAAGTTGGAATTAGAGGCATGAGCCATAGCACCAAGTAGTGTGTCCTTTTTGACTCTTTTAAAGGGTTTCCTTTTCTGCATGAATATGTAAGGTTTGTGTGTGTGTGTGTGTGTGTGTGTGTGTGTGTGTGTGTGTGTGTATGTGTGTGTGTGTGTGTGTGTGTTATGTGCACATGTGTGTGCAGAGACCAAAGGAAGATGTTGAGGGTCCTGCTTACCAGTCTCTGTCTTATTTCTTGAGACAGGGTCTCTTCACTGAACTTGGAGCTAGGCTAGTGGCCATCAAGCCACTGCAATCGTCCTTTCTCAAGCACACGGTTCAACACACACCTCGCTTTTTACATGGGTCCTTGGGATTTGAACTCACGTCTTCATATCTGTACAGCAATCACTTTTACCTGCTAAGCCACCTCCTCAACTTCAAGGTTTTCACTTTTTAATCTAAGTGTCAATTTAAACACATCGTGATGACCAACCTTGGCTGTCAACTTAACAACATCTAGAATTATCTGCGACCCAATCTGCTTAGGCACTCCAGCGTGGGCTTTTCTTAAATCACATTATTTGAAGGAAGACCCATCCTGAATCTGGGCCGCACCTTCTGGTAGCACGCCACATAAAAGGACATGGAAGAAGGAAATTTTGGTTTTTGCCTGCTTGCCCTCACTCTCGCTGGCAAGTCCGCCTGTCCTGTTGCTGCCAATTTCTTCAGGATTCGAATGTCACTAAAACCCAGCAGCTCTCCAGGAATCCTCCCAGACATCAGTGCCAGACTGGGACTGAAGAGACATCCGCCTCATGGACTGAACAACTAACCACAGATACTCAGCCTTTCTGCCCGGAGACAGCCACTGTTAGCTTTCCCGGGCCATGTCCCATCCGTCAGTTTGTATCCTATTAGTTCAGATCCTTAAAAGAACCTGACTAACACAACAGTTCTGCTTTTAAAAAGAAAATCTGAGTCGTCCTTTCTGCTCAGCAATGGTTACACCTCCTAGTATAATCATTTTCTGGGTCCCTCCCAAGTCTTTGAAAGTTATCATAAAATTATAGGTGCAACTTTTAACATATACCAAGCAAGAAAATCCATATGAACTGCTGTTTCATTCTTTAGAAGAGTCTGAAAATTGTGCTAACACTCTAATTCTATGAAAGCCTGGGCCTTTGCTTCCACATTCTTTATAGGAACTACAGCCCTCCAGGGCTTACACTCCCTAGAGGTCCTACTGCTATAGCAGGATAGCAAGAAGAGGAAATGCCTGGGTTTCAGTATTTTTAAGGAAGTACAAGAAATCGCACAGTGGAAATATAATGGACAATGAGGAAGGAAATCCTCCTGGGAAACGAGCCTCCTGGAACAGTTTCCAGACAGTGTTTAGACACTGCCCCACATCCAGTAGTAATGTCTCGTTATTGGCCAGAATAATTCAGACAAACACAACAGCAACAGAGCTAAGTTGAAATCTTCAATCTGAATCAAATGCCTTATGACTTGAGACAAGTGACTTAACCTCCTAATAGCTCCAATCTTAAAGGTTTTCCTGGGAGAATTAAATAAGTTAACATGGATAAAGTGTTTTTAAAAATGAATGCAACTATCTATGTGAATGAATACATTAAACACTTGAATTTTACAAACTAGTTCGGTTACACTAGGTAAATCAACTCAATGCTCTTAAAAATGAGCAATACGAGCTATAAAAAGACAGTTTGGGAAGTATTACAGGAAAGGAAAATTATTCCACCTACAAGTAGACACCTGCAATCCCAGCACTTGAAAGACCGAAGGAGGAAAATCATGAGTTCAAGGCCTGTCATTAAGACCCACATTAAGATTTTGTCAGAGAAAGAGGGGGAGGGAGGGGGAGAAAGACAGAGAGAACACTAATAGGTTCCATTGATATAAGTGCAAAAAATCACTAGCAAAAATATTAATGGCTGAATCGAGCAAAGTATAAGACAAATTATGTATGACAAACAAGTGGGCTATATGTCAGATTGTAAAGCTGGTTTATCACTTAGAAATCAAGGCAAACCAACTTGGCAACAGGCTAAAGAAGAAAGCACGTGATTCTATCAAAAGAATCCGACTAAAATGAACGTCTATGGAAATTCTCTAAACTTAATAAAGAACATCTATAGAAAGCCCACAGCTAAATGACAAAAACTGGCCATTTCCCACTACCACAGGGAAACCGGTAAGGATCTCCCCTCTCACTTAAGAGCATATTCAGTTTTCTATCACTGGGACCTAAAGAAGGAACAAAGGAGAAAACTGGAGGCTAAAGCTGTAGGTAGCTGTGCATATTTGCTTGTGCCCTTGTAGGGTGACTTCAGATCTCCAGCTGTCTCCTTTCCTAAACTGCAGAGTAAATGCCAGGTCTGCTGGCAAGTTTGCAGTGAGGTAAAGAAACTACCCAAATATCAAAGATCCTTCTAAGGTTCCTTGCCCCAATGTAAAAAGGCAGGTCACCTAAAGCCAGAGGGCTTACTGACCCAAGGGATAGAACTCCCGCATCAAAGTCTCAGGTGCCCCTTTCACCTCCCCCTCCCCTTTCCCCTTTCTCCTTTCCCTTTTCCTCTTCCTTTCTCTCTCTGGAATGAATAAGTCTTCAGGCCAAGCTGACCTCCAACTTGATCATCAACCTCATCATTGGTGAGACAGAGCCTCAGGTGACTCTTAAGTCACAGATACTACAGTATGTTTTTTACTCCATAGTGGGACCTCTTGCTTGTGTTCTTATTTCACATACTGGACAACTGGCCTTCAGCCCTTATCAGATAGTAGACACCTACGACTTTATGCTGGCTGTGGAATAATTTATTAATTTAACCGTACTTTATTAGGAACCCTGTCAAGTTGGGAGCGTGGGTCCCAGCACCTCACATCTATCCCAGCCCCCAGGTCTGGTTTGGATTCCAAATCCCAGCAGGCCAGGTCCTGACCCCAGGGTATTTAAAGAAGGTCCCAAAAGAGGAACACATGGACCCTTTTCCTTCCTCCCCGTGGGCGCTTTTGTGTGGCTTCCTGGTTCCCCCTCAGGGCCACCCGAGAGCGCAGAACTCCCATTAAACCTGGATATTTCTTAATTTGGCTTGTTTTGATTTGGCTTGATTGGGAATTTTGCGTCGGCAGGGAGCTTGCGTTAGGAAATATTCCTAACAAACCCCAAAATGTTCTTTCCATTTATTGGAAAGAAACATATCAACAAAACTAGGAACCCAAATTATCTTCAAACTTCCAAAAATATCACACATTAATGGTCATAATCACTTACTCTTGAGAGACAAATAGTGATCCGGTATGGAGCACTGACATGCCAGTAAGGCAGTAACAACTATCCCAGCTACAACCTCAAAAGGCTTTCCTAACCATAAGCAATATTTTCTCTAGTCTACTTCAATCCTTAATGAGTAAAATCTTTTCACTATGAGCTGCATTAACTCCCTGACAGCCACCCTGATACATCTCAGTGCCAGCCACTAAAATCATTCCCTGAGATGACCTCTAGAGAGCTTTTCAAAATTGTAGTGATCCTTTCTGCCTTTGTTTCCCAGATTGCTAACTCTGTCTTTAATCCCTGAAAATTAGCTATTATCTTCATTCCTCTCCCCAACTACAGCCCCCAGAAAGTCAGAATGCGCTATTCAGACACAATGCAATGTGCTAAAAGCTTGATGAGCAGCCCCGTTCTCTCCTTAGAGCATGCATAGACCATTCTGCTCTCAGCTCTTCTGGGATACTTTATGCCCTTTTCCTATATTCATATCTGTTCCCAGATGAGGACCCCAATCTCTAAGGCAATTTGCCCCTAGACACAGTGAATCTGAGCAGGCTATCAACGAGTATGGGTTGGAAAGACTGCCTAATCCACTGGGGAAACGGGATAGGCCTCTTTTCTAAGGAAAACAGACACTAATTAAAACTTGCCTCCAGGGCCCTCAGGACCCACAATTAGCGTCTCTTTGGAAAGGCCCTTTCTCCCACTACACCATGCTCTTCCTCTTAACACCAGAAAGTTCCCTGTAATTATCAGCTGGACTCAGCACTCCGTGGAGAGACCTTTAGGAAAGTGAGCAGGGAAGTGACCTTACCTATGTGTGAAAGAGAAGCAGGAACAAAAAGTTTGCTGTTGGCTCCTGCCTCGTGTGGCCTTAGGCTCTTAGCCAGAGTTTGGATTCTGACTTCTTATACTCAGAATAAAAGCTATCAAATGCTGTGCTAATTTGCCTAAATTATATCACCAGACTCACAGTGTTTTCCATTGGTACGGTCATCTACCTTCATTTTTATCCCCTCTGAAAGACTAGAGGATATTTGATCAAGATTAAGTGATGTATGTATTCAGGATTATTCTGCTAATGGTCGTCTGCTTTATACACAATCCACAAGACACAATTCAAACCACTTCAGACAAACAGCCTTGCAATCAGATGCCTGGATGTCAATAGGCAAAATAAATTATAATCAATCTGGTTCCTTGATTTCTCTCCTAACACCTGAAAGTCAGCAAGAATGAAAACCTTAAAGCCTTCTATGCCTCATTTCATGGAGACACAGTCATGTTTACTTGACACTTGGTTTTATGGTCTCAGCTCTTGAGAGGGGATTATGAGGCAACTAGGTAGAAATGAGCAAGATTAAAAGGTCGATGAGATTGGACCCCCGAACTCATAATCAGCTGCTTGTAAACTAGGAACGAAGAAGCTAACATGTTGGGAGATTATATATATATATATATATATATATATATATATATATATATATATATATATCCCCAACACTTGGAAAGTAGATGCAGGAGGATCAAGAGGTCAAAGCCAGCCTGAGCTACAATGGAGCCCTGCCAGGAGGAGAAAGAGGGGAGGAGAGGGAAGAGAAAGGAGAGGGGAATGAGATCTGAGTCTGCTGTGGCCTGGGATGGACTACCAGGAAGTCTATCTGCTCCATCCCTTAAAGAGCTGATCCAAATGGGCTTGTCAATCACATTGACAGGAAAACTGTTCTTAGGAAAGCGTGTCTGTTGAGGAGATTAAAATAAATAGTAAATAGCCAGCTTCCTGACTGCTGTCTACATGCACTCTGTGAGAGTGTCTTCCTCTGCAAGGTCCCCTCTGGCCATTGCCCACTCTCATTCTTGAGAGTGTGCCATGTCATTCTGTACTAAAATTACCTATCTTCTACAATCAAAGAGACCTTCTCACAGATGCAAACTCAAGTACTTAAAGCTGAAAAACAACACACATGATCTCTCCTGTTCCCATCCCCATACCACCCCTTCCAGCCTTCCCCCACCATCCACTGGCAAAGTTCATTCTCTTTCCCCTTCCTAGTGAGATCATGCAACCTGCCCCTCCTTGAGCCCTTCTTGTTACTTAGCCTCTCCAGGTCTGTAGACTGAAGCATGGTTCTCCGAGTAAGTGAGTACATACCATGGTTGTCATTCTGAGTCTGGGTTACCTCACTGAAGATAATTTTTTCTAGCTCCATCTATGTGACAGCAAATTTTCTGATGTCATTGTTTCTAAACGGTGAGTAGTACTCCATTGTGTAAATGGACCACATTTTCTTTATCCATTCTTCAGTTGAGGGACATCTAGGTTGTTTACAGTTTCCATTTTCTGGCTATTACAAATAAAGTTGCCTGGGGTCTTCTATAACTGATAAAAATGGCTTGGCTCTAGTGGTACAACACTTTTCTGGCATATTTAAGACCATGGATTGATTCAACCTCTATTATCACAACCAAAGAAAATTATAAATTATCTTTTATTGATCTCTAACATCCACTTGTAAAACAACTTCCATGGATATCCTTTGGGACTTCTTGACATACTAACAGTCATTTTGGTCACTGAGTACATTTTGTAATCTCCTAGGCCTTCATTCAATAGCAAAAGTCTTCAATGAGATGTTTCCAGACTGTAGTTAGTATCCCTGATTTTAAACTTCCCTTGAAATAATATTTTAACATATTTGTGCCTTAGCCACAGCAGTAACATTTTCCTTCCACAATTTACTGAAATCTGTTCCATCTTTTATTGTGGAAAGTTAGATTTTAAAAATGACAATGGGCACCAATACTATTCAACTTTTCAATTTTTCCACTGTCTATGACCTTAACAAATCCAAATAACGATATCCTGTGCCAAAGCTATATGTGTGCATATATACATATTAACTCGCCGTCTTTAGAAAAGCTGGTCTAGAGGCTGGAGTGATGGCTCAGTGGTTAGGGCACATACGCTGCTCTTTTAGAAGACCCGAGTTTGATTTCCGTCATCCACATAGCAGCTGACTCCCTCTTCTGGCCTCTTTCAGCACTGGGCACACATGTGGGACTCTTCTACGGAGCCAAAACACTCATACACATGAAATATAAATAAATAAATAGATAAATCTTTAAAAAAAAACAGTTGAAAGTTTTACATGCTTTTTTTTTTTTTTTTTTTTTTTTTTTTTGCAGGTGCAAGTCTCTTGTTATGTAGTCCAGGCTGATCTTGAACTCAGTAATCCTTCTGCCTCCTGAGAACTGGGATCACAAGCCCTGAGTCACCATGCCCAGATAAGAGTTCATTTTACTGTTTCCATCGAGATGAATTTTAGATTCTCTAACCATGTTTAAGTGGAATTTTACTTAAATCCACCTCCATAAGCAGTGGAGTACAACTTAATTTGTTGTGGAAACAACCGGTAATCTAAATTTAGGTTTAATTTTTGTAAAAGGTACTTTTGCGTTTCAGTCAAGCACAGCAGCTAAACGTCGCCAGTCAGCAGGTGCAAACTGATCACACCAGGCCACTCAAAGCAATACCTCACATCCTAAGCAAGCAGCTGCTTTGCGAATGTCACTTCTTTGTTTCTTTCTGTAAACACTGCCTGCCGACATTGCTGGGTGGAGCTCTCTGAACCTCTCCTGGTTAAGGAATGTCTAATTTATGAATCACTCCTTGCTCAAACAAACGGCAAAAATAAGTTTACCTGAGGTTTTTTCACTTAACAATAGTTAAGTAGTAGACTACGAACAGCCAAGAGATAACAAAGAAAATCCCTAGGCATCTGTTTGAGGATGAAACTTCAGTTTTCTATATATGATCACTTAAACAGAAATTCATTACTATTAAAAATTCACTTCTTCAGTCACATTAGTCCCATTTCAAGAGCTAAACAGTTACATGTAGCTAATGGGTACTGTACCAAAAGGACAACATTTCCACAATTACCAAAACTTCTACTGGTCTACATCATACTAGAATACTGTGGCAGAGACCATGAGCTTTGGAATTCAGAAGAACTTTCTACTTTGGACTTCTCAACTACCTACCCAACACTGATTTACTATCTTCTCTCTAACCCTCACCTCAGAAATTTGTGAGCATAATAATTACTAAGATTATCCATCCCATAATAGACTCCAGCTGTCAGCACTTCTCCGTGGGCAAGGTTTTCACATTACAAAGAATAAATGAATCTATCCACTTCACTAACCACTGCCGCCAAATGACCACACTCTCTAACAGAGGAAAACAGTATTTCAATACAATTCTATTTGCTATTCCCGAGGCAGAACTGCAGAAGGTTCAGCCACAGGCCCTTACAAGAACACACCCACAGGAAGCGAGCATCTCAGAAGGTACAAACTGACATGCAGCAATAGCCATCTTCTTCACTTCTCACAAGCAGCTCTCCAGTCAGCACCAGGAATGCCTCCCTGGGGCATCACAGCTTCCAGCTGCTACCTTTCCCGAGGTCTCACCCCAGAGACCACCGTCGTTCTAATTTTACACACCCGTAATCACAAGCAAGGTTCGAGCTGAGAAGGGAGAGCATCAGTGCACCTATTTCTGTACCACCCACAAAATAAGAAGTAGGAAAGGGGGGCTGTCTAAGTGGCTCTGTATATAAAGGTGCTTGGAGCCAAGTCTCATGACCTGATGTTCATTCCCAGGATGTATGTAGTGCAAGGAGAGAACTAACATGTTGGCCTTTGACTTCCACCCATACACACATACAAGATTAAATAAACATAATAAAATAAAGTAGAAAACAAAAATAATATTTGGTGAAAGTCTGTAATCTAGCATGTACCTATCACTGTACTTGGATAATATTTCATACGCTAAGACAGTTCTATGAAATAAAAATTATCTCCACTTATTATATTTCTAAAGCTATTTTGCACAGAGAATTACAATGATAAAAATTTAAATAGGAAAATCATGTTTGGTGCAAGTCGATCATGTACCCATAACTATACTTATATGAATACACACTAAAACAGCTTTATGAAATAAAAACTACTTTTATTTTTTGCATTTCTACAACTATTATGCTCAGAGAATTAAAATGGCTCCCTAAGGTCTCATGGCAAGAAAGTAGAAACTGATTTTGAATCATATACATACCCAATTCATCCAGTCTGATTTTAGTACAATTTTCTCCCCCCCCAAAAAAAAAAGACTCGAGGGACAGGGTACATGCAGTTCACTGTTAGAACATTTACTTAGCATGCACAAGCCCTTGGTTTGACTCCCAGCACAAGCAGAAAATAAAACAAAATGACACACACACACATACACCAAAAAGACAACCCCTCAAAGCCATCCTCCTCCTCTTCCCACTGACAGTACATTGCTAGCATACATCTAATACATGCAATGCTAAGAACTTAGCAAAACAATATGTATAAGGTAAACTATTATATGGGCGAGACAACCTGACCTCTGATGTCACAATACACACAACATGCATCAGGGACATAGATTTAAAATGAGGTTACATCATAGTTTCCTATATAGTCATAATAAGCAAGTCACTTGCCCTCTGGGAGCTGGGGACTATAAAAGCAAAATGCAAAGCCTGAACATAGATGATGATGACGATACCACATTAGTTTAAGATACAAATATTTTTACATTTTAACATTTCTAGAATCATGATACATCATACTATCTTGTACATCATGCATACCACACCTTGAAATTATGTTCTTTAGTAGTGGTATATGTAACTATGGAATAATTTAACACATAACATTCTAAGTGTGGTAAAAGAATTGCTATTCTTACTACACCCTCAAAGACAGATACTATTAGCATTAGAGGGGAAAAAGAGGTTAAATAACTATCCCAAGGTTACAGAGCTAGTAACTGGTTGATGCAGAATCCAACATTATGCAATCTAAATTAAAAAGAGTTCAAAGAGGCTGGAGAGATGACTCAGGATTTAAGAGCACTGGCTGCTCTTGCAGAGGACCTGAGGTTTATTTCCCAATACTCACATGGCAGCTCACAACCATCTATAATTTGAGGTCCAAAGGATTCAAAGTCCCTCTTCTGGCTCCTCAAATACCAGGCACACACATGGTACACAGACAAACTTGCAGGTGATATCAGTATACATAAAATAAATGATAAATATTTTCAAGTGTTTAAAATAGTGTAATGAAATACATAGAGCATAAGAAGTGGAAGTGGGAGGGAGGAAGAGACCAGCAAGATGAACCTGAGATTGATGAGAGAGGACAGTGGAGGAGGAAGAGGAGAAATAAAGCAAAATGACGAGTAGAACACCCATTACTTTGTATGCTAACTTTTAAAATTACAAAATAAAAACATGAGAGTTTCTTTTTAAAACTGTAGTCAGGGTAACATTAACAAAAGGACAAAGAAGGCATTTCCCATCCCCCACAGAAACATCAAAATAAAGCAGAGACAGTTTAAAATGGACTTTATCAGAGCTCTGGAATGTAGGCAAAGATCCACAAGAACCAACTGAAGGCTGAATCAAGAAAAAGGAAACCTCAAAGTAGGAGCGTTCTTTTGTCGTTTGTACATGCCTCTGGCCAATGACCTTTAGCATACTGAAAGTGGCATTTTGATGCTTTAAAGTTGTTCATTCTGTATCCTAGTGTGAACCATGGGCTCTAGCTCCACAGAAAACAAAACAGATTTTATTCACAAACGACTGTGAATTTCTGTTCTAACCAATTTGAGAGGCGACATGAAGAACTGAAGTCAGGTACTTGTAATTGTACCTAATACTGAGCTCAAGTTAGAAAATCTATGACTTGAAAACTATAAGCTGGCAGAGTGTGATGGCATTTTTTACTATTCTGGCTTATTCGTGGGAAATAGGAAATTTAAGTCCAGCCTTGTAAGATCCTGTCACAAAAGAAAACAGAGAAGGGAGGGCTGGAGAGATAATTCGGTAGTTGGACACCTGCCTAGCGTGCATAAGACCAGCCATGGAGTAAGCGGAAGAGAGGTAAGAAGAGCTTGGGCATAGACGGATGGAATGGAGGGAAGTCCACCTGCAGAGACTAGTAGAAGTCTGTTCCTGTTCATGAGGAGGAGGATTGATGATGAAGGATTGTGTCTTTGTTTGTAAGCTCCTGACATTAATTTTAAAAAAGTGTATGTCAAACTGTTAGGGACCCAGTGACCACACAGAATAAAGAATATATTCATTGCAAATACACTTTGTGAACATCACTAAAGCAGATAGTAGAACTTCAGTAATCAAAAGGATTATTGGATGATCCTAAAATGAAAGTATACCCGATTTTCAAAATTACCACATTATAACATTCAAATAATGAGTTTTCAACAGCAAAAATCACAAGTCACACTTTCTACCTGGGATCCCCAGTGGCCACACCAGACCTGAACTTACTCGGCCATCACCAAAGACACTTCCTCTTGCAATGGTGGGAACTAACACGGAGACCCACAATTGCACAACGTACAGAGAGTAAGAGACCTTGGAACATTCAATTCTAAATGGGAGGTCTCCATGAACTCTCCTCGGGGCAAGGGAACTAACTGTTGAGAAGAAGATGCTGAAAGACTGTAAGAGTCATGGGGGTTAAATGACACCAAGGAAACTGTTGAATCTGTCTTACAGATCCAAGAGGACAAGAGGACAGATGCATATATGAACTCACAGCGACTGTGGCAGCAAGCACAGGTACAAGGTGAAAGAGGATATAGACACCAGTCCTCATCCCTAACCATGAAGCTGGCTGCAATTGATGCCCACTCTCACCGGGTATATAAATGACACTGAAGGCAGGCCCCATGCCCCGTATTAGATGGCCAAACAAACCTAACTCAAAGGTATTTTTGGAGAATTTTTTGTCTCATATTGTTTGTGCATTTTTTCTTACCTTTCTTATGCCAAAAACACAGTCTACAAAGCAGCTAGAGAAAAGTAATTTATTTCATTAACGGGTTCTTCATTAAGATTAACAGATATTTTCCCATTAAAAACCATAGAGGCCAGAAGAGGGTAAAATAGTATAAAATAATGCAAGAAAAACAGAGTTTTAAAAATTAAATTCTCCACCAAGTATTCTATCCAGGCATGTTAGTTCACCCCTGTAATGCCAGGACTCAGGGGTTAGAGAAACCAGTATTACAAGTTTCAGGCTAACTTGGACTATATAGTAAGACCCTGTCAAACAAAAGTGAGGGATAGCTTACGTGGTTATGGTCAGGAGGAAAGTTGAACAAAGGAAATTAGATTCAGAGTTCTTGTTTTGAAAAGAAAAAGGGGGGATACAGATATGATAGGATAAAAAGGGGGGATACAGATATGATAGGATAAAAAGGGGGGATACAGATATGATAGGATAAAAAGGGGGGATACAGATATGATAGGGTAAAAAGGGGGTACAGCTATGATAGGATAAAAAGGTAGATTAGTGAATCTACTTTTAAGAAACAGCTACTAGTTTTAAATATTTTTTGGATTGGATTTTTGTATACTGTATACAAACTTTGTATATTGATACAAGTTTGAGATTCATTTTGTTAAAACACAGTGTACAGACATTTCTAATCTTGATTAAGGTGTAACTATACAGCTCATTTAACAATGCAATACAAATTTCTAGTTATCAAAAGTTATATTACCAACCGTATAGAATAATAAGAAAATGCAGGTTAGTAATTAGTCACATTAGGTATACTTTCAAGGTTAAACAGGGGTATATTTTAAATAGACAGGTCATCTTCAAACATTTTAGAGATCTACAGACTGTGGCATTTAAAATGTTTTAAAAACAAAGGTTCTCTTTTGATGACAATGAGACATGTCTGCTCTTAGCAGCAACAATTTATTTCAGAGAAGATAATGGGCATTGAAGAAACTACACATGGAGTTTATTTTCTTTATGGCAAAATTAAACCATTAAGCAAGAAAATGCCCTTGCCTTGACTGCTGACAGTATGCTGTCCTAATTGGACAAGCAGGACACAAAAGAGAGTGACTGTCAAACATTTTAAGACAAGGTGGGACGTCCCTTCAGAATATCCTGCTTCACAGAAAAGTCTGTTGGATATGCTAGGCCTATAGGTCAAAAATGGATGCCCCAACTTTGCAGAGGAACCTTGGGTGACTGTCTGGGTAACTCTCTGTTTCTGTCCTTTCTCAATTTTTTGGAAAGTTACTTGCTTGCACTTCCTGCTTACTCAGTTAATATTATTTCCTTCTCGGGTCTCTGAGGAAATTGAAGACCTGATAGTTATATAGTTATAGTTTTCCTTGTTTACCAGACTCAGGAAAAGAGGTGTAACATGTAAAAGGTTGAGAGGCATTAAAAGATAATTTGATAATGCAAATCAGAATAGAAAGTGAATTTCATACAAACTTTTGGACTCATTAAATAAGATAGATATGAGTGTTTTATCTGAATTTGTCAAATGCAAATGGACTAGACATTGTTGATGTATTTATTGCCTATATATTGTATATTGTTATTGTATTTATTGTATATAGTTTTTCTTATATTAGTTATAGCCTTCTTTTTTATTTTAGACAAAAATGGGAAATAGAGTGATATAGTATTTGTGTTTTAAAAAATAAATCTTGCCTGAAGATCAGAGTGCAAAGTAGCCACAGGAGTCTGCCATACAGGCAAGGCAGTGGTGGCACACACCTTTAATCCCAGCAGCCACACTAGTCAGCCTTAGAGGTCGAGTGTTGGTGGTGCACACCTTTAGTTCCAGCTCTAGAGAGGAATATAAAATGGGAGGAGAGAGGACTCATGCTCAGTCTCAGACTGAGGATTCGTGGAGGCAGGATCGCCTATTTTGGTCTGAGGTAGAGGTAAGAGCTAGTGACTGGCCACTTTACTTTTCTGTTCTTCAGCTTGAACCCCATTATCTGTGTCTGGATTTTTATTATTCATGCTACACTTAGCATAATAAAAAATAAACAGAGAGGAGAAAGGAAAAGAAGGGAAAAAGAGACAGTTCAATGATAGGGCACTTGCCTAGCATGCATAAAGACCTGACGTTTTATCCCCAGTATTAAAAAAAGAGGAAAGGCAGGGCATGATGTTGGCAGTCTTTTAATCCCCAAACTCAGGAGGCAGAAGCAGGGTCTGTGTGCTTAACACCGGTTTGATTTACATAGAGAGTTTGGGGATAGTCAGAACCAAAAAAGGAGGCTGAGTGTTGTGGAATATTATTTTAAGATGTGTTACATTTGTTTATACTGTGGAACACTTGTTTAATGATGCAAAGATGTGCTGCATTTTTATGATACATTTGTTTAACTCTGTGAAGCTGTGTTATTTTGCCTGCCTAAAATACCCGATTGGACAAATAAAGAGCTAAACGGCCACTAGCAAGGCACGAGAAAGGATAGGCATAGCTGGCAGGCAGAGAGAATAAATAAAAAGGGGGATCAGGAAGAAAGATATGAAGGAGCAAGAAAAGAAGGGGCCAGCAACCAAACTACACAGCAAATCATGGAGAAAGAAGTAAAGGTATACTGAAGTAGAGAAAGGTAAAAAAGCCCAGAGGTAAAAACTAGACAGGATAATGTATGTTAAGAAAAGCTGGCTAGAAACAAGTCAAGCTAAGGCCCAGCATTTACAGGTAAGAATAAGCCTCTGTGTATTTATCTGGGACCTGGGTAGTGGCTCTCCCCGCAAAGAGTAAAAGAGTCAGTGGGTTAAACACAACCAACTACTGATGAGGAAGAAGATACAAAAGAAAACCATAAAATGGCATTTTACAATAATACTACAACCACAGCTTGAAAATCTTGCTTTAATTTTATCAAATACCTAGAATAAGCAGTCACACAGACAGGTAAGCAGATTTGAAGTTATTAGAATCTGAAAGAAAATGAGAAGGGGGAAATGTTTCTTGTTTGTAGTTCCTGTTGGGGACAATGAAAAAATTTCAGAAACAGTAACGGTGACTGTATATTATAGATACAATTCATGCCCATGAGTAGTATACTTACAAATGGGGAAAATCCCAAGTTTAGATCATATTGTATTTAACTCCAAAATTTCAAAGGTACCCAGTCTTTTCAAGGCCCATTCAATCAATCACAGCACCATAGCACCCCCAAGCTCCACCTAACACCTTATATCTAATACAAGTAATAATGCCTGCCTGATGCTCTCATTCCTGTTCTCAGATTAAATTAAATAGAAAACACGACAGGCCTTTCTAATATGCAACATACTGAAGTCAGGAGTCATTATTTTCTTGGAGGTTGGCATATGAAGACCACAGTGTTTATTTCTTCAGTCCTAGATGTTAAAATGCATCGATTTTGTTGTGCCTCTTAGCTAAAGGCCTGTTTCAGTTGCAGGGATAGTTTCCAGCGACACTCTTTCATGCAGCCAAAATATTTCACTTGATAAATATTCTGCTTACACTGCTTATGGCTTCCATTTTTCCAGTTAGCAGCACTTCCTTACAGTGTGTTATAAACATGTGGACACAAAAGATTTATCCACCTAGGTTGGCAAAACACTGATCAAACGGAAAGGAAAAACAACATTGCGGCTGCCAATGCTTGCTTTGAGGAAGCAAGAATAGTTTCCAGGGAGCCTACGTGGCAGAAAGTGCCAGGAAGCATGGTGAGGATCAATAAAGGAACTGTGGCATCCAGCTTTTGAAATGACTCCCAGACAAGACCTACCACAGACACAGCTTCCGGATAGGGCTCTCCAGCCTTTTCACCCTGCTCAGAAGTAAGTATTAGAAAGCTTCCCAACAGGGGTCCCCAGCACACTGCCAGGCTGCTGTCTTGAAAGTAGTAGTGCTCACAGAAAAACACATCTTAGCCTGACTCCCTTTGGAGAACAAAGGGTAAGCGCTTCAAACACCAGTCAGGTATAAAAGGGCATTCAGAAGGGAAAGAGGCAGGCCAATCCACTCTACACAAGGCAGCAGTCAATAAAGGAGGCTTGACACTTAGTTTCTTCATAGTCACGGTCCTGAACGCTATTGCCTTTACCCCTTTGTTCAATGATTTGACTTCCTTTTTCATTTTGTTTTGGCAACACATTCGCCTTGTATTAAACTGTCCCTGGCTTCAGCTGCCCTGCAAATGCTATCTCTTCTGCTAAGTGGTGACAGTCATCATTCCTAGACTCCAACTGCCAGTATCTGACCTCAGCACTGGCCTATAGGCCCCGACACCCTTGGAAGGGGTGAAAAGGGACACTGTATTGTATCTTACCAAGCTTTATAAATCACAGAGGCAAATCTCAAACTTTGAAACTGTAAAGCACAGTGGCTGCTGTGAGCTAGGCATTTGCATAGAGAGCTGGGAATTCCCATCCCAATCTTAAGTGGCAGATCCTAGCATTCTCGTTTCATTTCTGGTTTTTTTTAATTTTGAACTGAAGCCTCCATCTGTAGCTCACATTGACCTCAAACTCTTGGAATCCTCTTGACTCATCATTCTGAGCAGTTGTGACCACAGATAAACTACTCTGACTTATTCCCATTTCAGAGAAAATAAAAGTGAGGTCGATGAAGGGTTACGTGACTTCTAAGATCTCAAAGTTAAATGCCACAGGCTTCAAAAAACTCCCATTTAAATCTCTGCCCTTCCAAATTAGCCAACTCAACACAGATGCCAAATCTGAATTCAAAATCTGAAGCGACAAATTTCTAAACATTAGAGTTTCCGTGGCATTAGTGGGGTCCTGGGACTGAGTCTGGGCACTAAAAAGTAAAGAGGACAGAAATTCCTTATGACCTAAAGACGGGTGAAATGCCCTAGACACAACTTGAGGGCAACATCCACCAATGAGAAGGGAAACAACTTTAGTTTATCAAATTACAAATCTGGAGCTAAAGAGAAGGTTCGGCGGTTAAGAGCATTTGTTGCTCTTGCTTTGGACCTAGGTTTGGTTCCTATCACACATGTCGTGGCTTACAACTGTCTGTGACCTCCATGGGTACCGTATGTGGTACATAAACTATACATGCAAGGAAAGCACTAATACATATAAAATAAAATAGATAAGACAAAAAACTAATTACAAATGTTTTGCTATCTGAACTGTCCCACTGAAAGGATTTGTGAAAGACAGGTCGTGAGAAAATACCTAAAGGCATGTGTCTGTGTCTGACAAGAGATCCCCATTCAGAATACAGGAAGCACTCACTAACCTCTAAAGTAAGGAAACAACTCGATTATATAATAGACAAAAATATTTGCTCAAAGAAAATATACAGAGGGAAAATACCCAAGTGGTGTCGCTTACAACATCATTAGTCATTATGGTGAAGCATGCTAAGGTTTAGATACCACTCCAGTCCACTAGAATGGCTGAAACGGCAGTGTCAACACCAAGTACTAGCAGGAATGCAGAAAAGCTAAAGGTCTTCTACACCGCTAATGGGAACGGAAAACCATTCTACTTTGGACAAAGGTTTGATAGTTTCTTGTAAAACTGAGCACATGTGTTTCAGCCCACAATCCATCTAGAATGTTTGCCTTATAGAAAGAGTCACAAGATGACAGCAGCTGCGCTTGTAATTACCAAAAATCTGTAAGCGAGCCAAGTATCCTTCAGCAGGGGAACTGGTAAGCAAGCTGGCACAAACACACGCAGGAATACTATTAAGCAATAAAAAGGAATGAACTACTGACATATTTATATGGGTCATAAGGGAATAATGCTGACTGGGGAAAAATTTTATCTGAAAGGTCACATATTGCATGATTCCATTTATATAACACTTTCGAAAAAGCCAAAATTAGAAAGATTGAGAACAGCGCAGCGACTGCCAAGAGGAAAAGCCCGCACAAGTGTGGGATAAAAGGGCATGGATTCGTATGGACAGGGATGATGGGAGGCATTTTTGGTTTTGTTTTGAGTAACCACACTATGAGCTCTTGAGACTTGTACAACAAACTCTTAGAAGACACACTAACACGTGCCATGGCAAAAACACCAAGCTAAGTCATCGGGGAAGTATATTAAAACGAGAAAGAAAAGATCCCTGAAGGCACTAGACACCCACTTTGATCCTTCCTCTCAATGCAGAGAGGAAGGGACATACAGGGAAGGGGAAAGAGGAATAAGAAAGGGCAATGAGGGGAAGAGAGACAACACATAACACTTTTCTTTAATATGGAAAACGTATTTGTCTAGATGTCTGTACATATTATGAAAGCAGAAGCCAGACTATTTGTGGGGAGGAAGGGAGGCAATTGGAGGGGGAAGAGTTCCAAGGGAGGAGTGACCATGGAGGAAAACACGAGCACAGTTTAACATGTGTAAGAACACAGCAGTGAACCCAATTATTTTTCCTTTAACTAAAAATTAAGGCATATCTACAAGCAAGTTAGAATAGAATGCAGAACAACAACAAAGGCAAATTCTAAAAAAAAAAAAAAGGCAAATTCTTAATATTATTTTCCTAAAGCTTATAGAATCCACAAAGTTCACTTTCATTTGTTGGGATAGGCAAGATATGGCAGCATTTGGGCCACCCGGGGGGGAGGGGGGAGCGTCATCTTGCTAAGCATGGAGCTTGCGCTGAAAATGATATGAGGTAGGAATCAGGGATGGCGGGGGGGGGGGGGAGAGAAAAGTAGATCCCCTCTCACTTCAGACCAAGTACAACACGCCTAGGTCTACTCAAAACACATCCTGGCACAATCAAAAAGAAATTCAACAGGCAGTGCTGGAGGAGAATCCTCTAAGGGAAACTCAACATGAAAAACAAGGGAAAATAGCTGGAAAACAACAGGCTGTCCTAAAGAGGGCGAATCCCCGGGGAGCTCCGGAGAGCTCCAACTTGTTCTCTCAGTGCTTTTCTCATGGAGGAGAGCTCTAATCACATTTGCTGATCTCAGACAGAAGCCCCAAAGCCCAGAGTTCTGTTTACTCTTGCCCTCAGCCTTACTGGTGACGACGCTGAGAACTTGACCCCACTTTAAGCAAGGCCTACCTTCACAATGCTTTCCCCACTGACGAATCTGCCAGGCACCACCCACTCCGACCAAAACTAACTAGCTGGGAAGTGAGGCTAAATTTCTATGTCACCTACAGCTATAGGGAAGAGTGAAACTACAAATGAAGAAAGCTGGTGGTTTACTTTACTCCTAGTGACTATTAGGGAGCAGTTGGAAAAGAAAAGAAAGGGTTGCAAGGATTTCATCGCATTTAAGCTTACTGTAACAGCCACCCTCTATATCAGTGGTTCTCGAACCCTCTTATTGCTGCAACCCTTAATGCAGCTCCTGTTATGGTGACCCCGAGCACAAAATTATTTTCGCTGCTACTTTGTAGTGATATTTCATTTGTATTTTAATAAATAAAGCTTGCCTGAAGTTCAGAGAGTAAAACAGCCCCACTGGTTAGCCTTACAGACCAGGCAGTGGTGACATACCTTTAATCCCAGTAGCCATACTAATTTGCCATAAAAACCGGGTGGTAATGGTGCACGCCTTTAATCCCAGCCCTAAAGATGAATATAAAATGGGAGGAGACAGCTCTCACACACAGTCTCATTCCGAGATTCCTGGAGGCAGGATCGCCATAAAGGTTAAGAACCAGTGGCTGGCTGTTTTGTTTTTCTGACCTTCATGTTGAATCCCAATATCTGTCTCTGGGTTTTTATTGATCATGCTACACTACTTCATAACTGTAATTTTACTACTGTTAAGAATCACAACGTAGCCAGGTGGTGGTGGCGCATGCCTGTAATCCCAGCAATGGGGAAGCAGAGGCAGGTCTGTGAGTGTGAGGCCAGCCTGGTCTACTTAAGTTTCAGGAACAGCCAGAGCTGTTACATTGAGAAACCCTGTCTCAAAGAACCAAAAATAGAAAGAAAAAAAAAAAAAAAAGAATCCTTCAACACCCAAAGAGGCTGAGAGGATGAGAACCACTGCCCTAGATCCTTAAGTAATTTCACTCTTGATTCTTTGGGGATTTCCCTTCATGCGCCCCAATCCTGCTCACCTCCCAGTCCCTCTATATCCTCCCCTTACCCCTGCAGCATGCCCCCAAATCAATTAAAAACAAAACAAAACAAATTCACCCCGATCCTCCGTCTTTCCACCACCTTTTCATCCATCCCAGTGGTGCTGGGTGGTGCGATGTGTCCAATGTCCACACCCACAAAATGTTCATTGTTATGAGTCTGGTTCAAGGTCTGTGGTACTCCATCACTTCATGTATTCTTTTACAAATGAAGACCTCTATAGTACCAGTTACTCAGGCAGCTAAGACCAGAGGATTATTGTAAGTCAAAAGACAGTGTCATCTACATAGTGAGTCGACCTAATTTGAGACTTTGTTTGAAAAAGGATTTTAAAAAAAAATGTTTTAAAACCTAATGAGAAGTACCATTTTTCCCAATACTGTCACACAGCATATGCAGTAAATTTCCTGAATTAATAAAATTAAGAGTATATTATCCTTTACTTAAATTCCATATTCTACCATTTGATCACATTTATGACTAGCCAAGACCTTCCCATTCGTAAAGATCACAGAAATATTGACTACTCCACTGGACTTCAAACTTTCAATGGGCCCCTCAAAATACACTGCCAGAAAAGGCACTAAGATTAAACCCAAGAGAGTGCCCTTTCAAGCTGGGTAATCCTGAGTGGGCCCCTCTAAGTCCCCAGTTGCTATCTATGAAATTTGAGAGGTTTAAACTAGCTCAGAAGTTCCCAAACTCAAAGCATTACTGCTCCTGGACAATGTGTAGACAACTACCGGTGTTGACTACAGTGCAGATAAAACATCTACGAGCACAAGGTAAGTGGCAATGTCCAGAACAATCGAAAGGAGAACATACCCTGCCCAATGCCAAGACCATATTACTTTTGCTTCCCCAAGAGAAAAATGAATAAAATAATTAAGATCTCCTGAAGCCCTAGGTTAATAAGTCTTATTAAGTCTAAACAGTGATGGCCAGAGATATGACTCTGTAGGAGATGATTACAAAGTCCTAGGTTGAGGGGGGGTCATTAAATCCAGGCACAGTGGGACACACTTGCAGCCTCAGCATTTAGGAAGTGGGGACGGAAAAAAAAAATCAGTTCAAGAATAGCTCAGGCCAAAGGGGAAGACCTTGCGGGGAGTGAAATCAAGAGAGAGAACATTTGAATCATAAATGAAGAGACGATAATAAAGAAAAATGAAGGATTATGCACTGCATTCCCTAAAATGCCTGATTAAGAAAATTTCTTAGCCAAATGTGGCGGTGCATGTCTTTAATTCCTGCACTCTCCGCACTTGGGAAGCAGAGGCAGGTGGATCTCTGAGTTCGAGGCCAGCCTGGTCTACAGAGTGAGTTCTAGGACAGCCAGGGATACACATGGAAACTCTGTCTCAGAAAAAGATGAAAGAAAGAAGGAAGGAAGAAGAAAAGGAGAGAGGAGGAGGGGGAAAGGAAAGAGAAATGCTCTTGTAGAATTCTGCATTATTGAGACTAAGATGTGATCTGGCATGAAACCTTACTACTTAAGAAATTTGTGTTCTCTCTCTCTCTCTCTCTCTCTCTCTCTCTCTCTCTCTCTCTCCCCTCCCTTCTCCTACCCCACCCCCCTCTGTGTGTGTGTGTGTGTGTGTGTGTGAGAGAGAGAGAGAGAGAGAGAGAGAGAGAGAGAGTTTTTACAACTGCAACCAGATGTTCCTTAATAACTATTCATTTAAAAATCCACAAACAGTAAATTCCACTTTGGTCTGTTACTCACATTTGAAATCCAAGTAAAACTGAGTTTAGAGCACATAAAGAACGTTAAGAAAATGTTGGGGAAGTCTAGAACTGTTTACCTCCAATAAACGAACATGTGTGGTTGCTCATCAGCTTCATCCCAGGAGTCGCAAGGGTGGGGTTGAGGAAGCTTCGCTTATTAATTTATTTTACTGTTGTTAATGCCTGCTCTGAAATCCTCCCTACAAATCTTAGGACAAGCTCTGGTTTAGAGATCAAAATCAATGAGGTCTCTATTTCTGCTGCTTGTCAACTTGAAGGTAAATCAGTTAGAATAAAGATTCAACCTCCAGGGAGTTCGCTACAAAAGGCAGTGGCGCAGCAATGAACTTATTGATAAGGGCACATAGAGAGAATGGCAACGTGGATAAGGATGGCCAGCATCTACCTAGAGTCTCTGAGAAGATGGCTTTAAAGAAAAACGGTTTAACTGATTTTTTCTGGGCACAAATATTGATAACATTTTCCAAACCCACTGTTAACCAAAGCCAACATTAACCCCTTCCTGAAGCTGAAGGACCATAGTAAACAAACCATTTCCTTTTAAGGATACATTTCAAAATCCAGTCATTTTATGGCAGAAAAGGCAGACCTCTGTGGCCAACCCCACCTTGGCAGCAGGCTCCCAGAATATAGCCTGAAGTTCCAGAAATTGAAAAATCCTGAATCTGCACCAGTAGTTGTTGCCAGTGGCCTCACTGGGCTGGTATCCAAACTCTAGGGTCTAATATTTCAAAAGAAGGCCAAGCCCAATATTGCACAATCCTCCTTATTGTTTAGCAGTGTTTTATTTCTAATAATCTTTTGCTACCAGCAAATTCTCATATATGCCAGGGGAACTAATAACCATATTTGGCTCTGACAAAGTCATTATTTTCTCTACCACCCACCAGCCGACTTCTTCCAGCCAAATTTTCTGCAACTGGTACTAATTTTCATGGATCTACATAAACCTTGTTAAAATCCACTAGTAATGAGGTGGGTAAATAGAAGCAAGCACACATATACCCCTAAAAAGATGTTACCACGAAGCACATTGTCTTATGCAATTAATATATGCTAATAAATAAAGACATTTCATAAATTCAGTAAGAAAGAAGAAAAAACTGGATTGCATCTAGCATTTCAAAGGGTATGAGATAAACTGACTATGTTGGAGCATGGTTCAGAGAGCTTCTCAATGGAGAACAATTTTATTTAACATGGATCTAGAAATGTACAAAGAGGCTGGGGTGTGGCAGAGTGCTTTACTAACATGAACAATGGCCTAGGCTAGAACCTCAGCAGCACAGAAGCTAGACATGATAGCTCAGGCCTACAGTCTCAGTACCCAAGATGTGAAAGCAGGAGAATCTAGAGGTCAAGTTCATATAAAGCTACAAAGCTAGTTTGAGGCCAGCCAAGGCTGCACAGTAGGTACAACCAAGACTACATAGTAAGACACTGCCTCAAAACAGAAAACAAATAGTTTGGAATTTGGGAATAGAAGTTTAGCTCATTGATACAGTACTTGCCTAGCATGACTAAGGCCCTAGAACCATAAAAAAATTATGCTAAAATTTTTAAAGTTTAATACTTTTACAGACAATGGGAGTATGAGATGACTAACCTTTACTACTGTCAACATCACTAGATTTAGAATCACCTAGGAAACAAAAACCTAAGTGTGTTTGTGAAGCTATGTGGTGGTTTAAAAGAAAATGGCCCCCAAAGGGAATGATACTATTAGGAGGTGTGGCTTTGTTGAAGGAAGTATGTCACTATGGAGACTGACTTTGAGTTCTCATATATGCTTAAGCCATGTCCAGTGTTTCAGACCACTTCCTGTTGCCTGCAGGATCAAGATGTAGCTCCTTCGGTAGCGCCATGTCTGCCTACATGTCGCCATATCCACATATCAAAGACAGCCTGATTACAGACACACACAATGGGATGCTCATCAATCCCATGGCATAGAACCGCCCTGCTTCCTCTGAAACCTAGGAGGGCCTCGTACTCTTCCACATGGGCCCCCATCATGCTGCCGTCTGGCTGTGGCATTATCAACTCTTCTAATAAATCTCTTATCCAAAAGAACAACCAGCCTTAGTGTCCACAGCGAATTACCAACCTGAAACCTTTCGGTAATGAAGAAAATCATTTCACTTAGTCCAGCATTAAACAAAAACAAGTAAATGTAAAGGAGGATGTAAAAATATACTTAAGGAAAAGCATGAAACATGGCCTTAAGAAATGAAAGACATGGCATGGAACAGAAGTAACGCTGAGGAGGACGACACCCAATACAATGTAGACTTCATGCAGGCCTTAAGAGCTTTTCTCAGAAATAGAAAAAAATCTAAACTTCACAGGCCATCTCAAGAGACCCTAAATAAACCAAATGACCTTGAAGGAGAAGAACAAAACTGGAGAAATCACACTTGTGATTTCAAAACTTACTAAAAGTCTATGCTAATCAGAACAATGTGGTACTGGCGTACTGACAGACACATAAACAAATGGAACAAACCACAGAGTATGGTTAATTAATTTTCAACAAATACCCCAAGATCATTCAATGGGAAAAGGGCAACCTTCCTGACAAAGTGGCACTGGAGAAGCTGCCCATCTACATCCCAGAGAATGATGTTGGAGACTCACCATATGCAAAACTAATAATAACAATTGAAATGGTTCAAAGGAGCTGGCGTACAGGTCACTGGCAGAGCATTTGCCTGGCATGTGTGAGGCTCTGCATTTGATCTCCAGTGCTGCTGAAAGAAAAATGATGAAAGACATAGAGCTAAAACTGTAACGGTTTTTTTTGGGGGGGGGGGTGGCAGAGGTGTCACACATGCCCTGCAGATGGTCGTAGTAGAGCTTTTTCCTTCTTGTGTGACATGCCCATCAACCGGCATGAAGCCGAGTTCCTGTGGTGACCTACAAAATACACTGGCCCGCAAACATGGCGGTGAAACAAGCAGAAGAACGCACTGAAAGCTAGGTCCCTGGTAATGGGAATGAATATTCCCTCCTCGGAGGGCATGGGGAGGCACCAGACACTCATCTGAGCAGCTAGTCACCATGCCCTCTTGGCCCCAGCTGCAGTGGTCTTGGAGAGAATCTAAGAGGTGGGTATAAATACCTTTGAGTCACTCGGGTCCTTGTAAACAACCCTCACACATGCTCCTAGAAGTAACCTGAGTAAACTCATTGGTTCACCGAGCTGGACTTGGAAGGAATCTTTCTTGGCTCTGTTGATGCCCTCTTGACCTGGAATGAACAAATATTTCTTGACACCTCCTCACGAAAATTATCGACCGGCACAGGAATGAGTGAGGCAAGGTAAAAACACAGCAAAGCCTAGGGAAAGTAGCCACTCGGTTCCGAGCCTCGTTGTAGCCCAGTCTCAGCTGAGAAACAAGAACTCCAACACAGAGACCAGGGAACTTGGGTCAGTTAGCAGAACGAGTCAGAAGCCTTGGATTTGATCACTGGCACGGCATAGCCTGGGTATGGTGAAGTCAAGGATCCAGATTTACCAGAGTGGAAGCCCCTAAAGCACAGGGGAAGTCCTCCTGCCGGTGGCGACAGTGCTGGGCTGGGTCTTCCTCTGCACCGTCGACACAACATTTTACCACCGACTTACACTCTTACCAACATTTATTAGCCCAGTTGATGATAGATGCCCAATTATGCTTTTCCCAGTCCAAGTGAGGTCATCAGCTCTGCTTATTTTCCAAGTTGTCTCCCAATGTTCATTTCCACAGTGGCCTGAATTAGTCACTATGAGACCATTGCTACAAGTGAAGAGTATAAAATGGGTTTTCAGAGTTGCAAGTGGGGCTCAGTGAGTTCTTGCCTACCACGCACAAGGCCTTGGGTTTGGTACCCAGAAGTACGCCCATATATGACCGAATACATTTAATGGAAAGTACTTATAAACTAAGTGACATTATATCTCAGAGCTGTTTCAAATTAATCCAAACCCAAGGGGAAGGTACTAGGCAATGGACATCAATAAAATACGCGGACCATAAATTAGTTCATTGTTGACACTGGATATGGATGAACACGGGTTAATTTTAGTATTCTCTCTGACTTTTAGCGTATTCAAAACTTTCAAATCTAACTGCGAAGGTAGCTGGACTCACAGTGGAAAACCATGACGATGGGGCAACTGCTTTCCTGCAGGAGGCAACAGTGTGAGAAGCCACGGAGTATTGCTGGGAGCTGCACGCTGATGCTGTGCTGGGGAGCACTTCATCTGCAGGAGTATCAGATAACTAACTAAAAGGGGAAAAGAGTGGGGAACGACTATTTTCTCAGATAAAAATGGCCCGGCTTGGAAAAGTAGCAGGAGGCATGTAGACAAGAGAAAAAAATGAAGATCACTGCAAAAATCCTGCTGAAGGGAAAACTACCAGATGTGGTGGTCTACTGCGTGCGAGGTGTCAGGGAGGAAGTAGGGAGGGACAGGAAGGAAGTAGAGAGGGAAAGAAGAAGGGAGGACAAATGGACAGGCTGTCTTTGAAGTTTCACCGCTGGCTAACAATACCAGAAACCAAAATAAGGAAGTCAGTGGGATGTGGGGAAAATGCTTAGCTGGGTTTTTACTCAAAGCAAAGCAAAGGAAATGACTAAATGCCAGAATGAATGTAATCATTTAACCCCAAGTGTAAGTAAATCCTGCCACGTATCTTATGTGGAAAGGCTTCGTGATCTGGTCTCGCCCAACAGCCTAGCAAGACGTACAAGTGGTACTACATATCACACACAACACATGCTAAGCAAAAAGAACTACATACCACACAGCACATGCTAATCGAAAACGAACTAGAAACAAGCCTGGCAAGATATTCAGAGGCATGCTGACAAAGTCAGGTTTCAAATGACTCCACTCATTTTCAGAATAAAAAAGAGAATCAAGATAGATTCCACACAGGAACATGAGTTCTGAAACTGATCAACTGGGTCGTGTATATCCTTTTTCTCTGAGATAAAGAAACAGAACCAGAAAATCAGAAATTACAGCATGCCTAATGAAGAAATGTTATCGGACAGGAGCATCAGAAGCAGCCTGTCTAGAAAGGATAACAGTATCCCACAAGATAGGAGTTTTCAGAAGCCAACACTAAATGCTAGTCAGGAGAGAAGATTTTTTTTTTAAAAAAAGCTCAGGAGGAAAGGAAGCCAGCTCTGAAAGGTTTCCAGCCCACAACTTCAGCAGACCACTCTTTATTCGGGAATCTGTGCTCTACATAGTTTGTTTTGGAAGTCTTCAGCCCACAAGGCTCAGAATCCAGATACAGAACCCATGCGGGGCACAGAATCAAGTGGTGAGACCATCCTTCATGAAAGAAGAGAGGCAGATTGAAAACTCAAATTCAAAATCCTCACATGGGGCTCGGGATATACCACAGTGGTATGGTGCTCATCCAGCATTCGGGAGGCCCTGAATTCCATCCCCAGTATTGAGAACAACAACAACAACAAAAAGAATTGCCCTGCCATGCACAGTGGCAACACAGTCGTTATAATGCCTGCCTATAACTGTAATCCTAGCAGTCAGGAGCCAGAGGCAGGAGGATTTCTGTAAAACTGAGGCTAGTTTGGGCCATGTGGTAAAACACTATCCTAAAAAAAAAATCAAATCAGGAAGACACAACTCCTGGTAAGAAACATTCTCAGAAGGGTGGTACTTCTTACAGCCGAATGTGAGAGCCAGAAGCCCTTTGAAATTGCTACTCTTCACTGCAGATCAGCAATATGAGACACATGTGTGAGCATGTTTTCTTTCCAAAGGTGTTGATGTTGAAACGATAATCCATTTTCAAACTGTAGAAATCTAGGCAAGGTCCCCCGGGAGCACCTAACTCAGTCACTGAATCAAGAGGAACCATGCCTTTCAATTTAAAGTAAATAAATAAACTAAGCTGGGCGAGGCTGCAGGGCTGCAGCATGCCTGTCACCCTGGTACCCAGAACGTGGGCAGGAGCCTCATTAGCTTATAACCAGCTCAGGCTTACGCTAATGAGACCTTATCGCAAATATAAATTAAAAAAATATTTTTAAGAGATTTCCCTATCCCAGTTGTGCTGCTGTGGAAACTCGGAGAGCAGCACCAATGGGCTCTTTCTTATGTGCCTTGTGTGTGACCCTGGGCTCAACAGCACAAGTCAAAGGAGCAATGATTAATCCCAACAGAGGCAGCATTCTGAATTCTAAGGCTCTGGGTACTGCTTGTCACGCACAGCTTGACAGGCCAGGAACTTCCTGAGCCAATGGAACAGCTGCAACGGCAAAGTTCAAGGAAAATGCTTATGCGCCCCAGAACTTCACTTTTCAGCAGTTTCCTGGCACACAAGGCACACACAGCAAAGCACCCAGTTGGCACCACTCTGAGAGCGTCTACGGTCATCTGTCGTGACGGGGAAGACTGCCATCATTAAGCTGATTGTACAGATAAAGAAGCCAAATAATCTACCGATCTCAAAGAACTGCAGTGAGATATCAAAATGGTACAGCCATTATGGAAAATAGTATCATGCTTACTTAAAATTTTTAAACAGAACTACTAGACAATTCACTTCAGGTAATAGAGGCAATGGAATTCAGATCCAAACCTCAGATGGGCATTTGCATAGCCATGTTCATTGCAGCATTAATACATTTACAATAGCTAAGAGGCAGAAACAACCCAAAGGTCCACTGATGAACAAGTCAATAAACAAAATGTGGCATATACATGAAAGGATATATGTAGTCTTTAAACGGAGTAAATTCTGACATACACTATACCATGAATGAACTTTGAAGACATTATGCTAAGCAGAAAAAGTCAATCAGCAAAGGGTAAACAATGTATAATTCTACCCACATAAAGTAAATAAAATAACCAAAACAATATGAACGGAAAATAGAAGTCTGCAAAGCCCTGGGGAAAGAAGAGAGAATGGTGTTAGAAGGGACAGCATTTCAGCATTGCAAGATGAAAATGCTGTGGTCAAGGAAGGAAATACAGTGTTTTTAGCATCATTAAAAAGGAACTGGTGGGGCTAGAGAGGGAGAGCTCAGTAGTGATGACTGTTTGCTGCTCTTAGAGAGGACCTGAGTTACATTCACAGCGCCCACCTTGAGAGACTCGCCGTCAGCAGTAACTCCAGGCTATCAGATACGTGTGAAATGTTCAGGTAGGTGCATAGTACTACAGACCCCTACATAAGATGCCTCTAAAGTTCCATGCCTTGCAGATCTTAAATCAGCTTTTATCCCCAGACATTTGCAGGTTCCCTTCCTGTTTCAATTTATCTCATTTGTCACTTTCTTTTCTTATCAAAGTTTTGTCTCTAGCTTTCTTCCTCATATTTGGTTTCTACTTCTAAAGGTTTGTCTGCACGTTGTTTTATCAAGACTGGGTCCCACTATGTAGCCCATTCTAGTCCCAAACTCATGATCCTTTCCCCTAGTAATCCCAGTGGGATTACTGGCATGCATGCTACCTGCGTCTAAATCTCTAAGGGGTGCAAATCACATACATTTTTCATTTATTAAGAGCCATTAAACTTAGGACAGCATCCTTTCCCTGGGAGAACACCTAGTACCACCTTAGTTATTTAGAAATGTTTTTTTTAAGCAGCCAGCCAACCTCAAGATTTCCAGTTATTATTCCATATGGTGAGATTTATAAATTTGACTT
This sequence comes from Myodes glareolus, assembly GCF_982192425.1. Lineage (NCBI taxonomy): Eukaryota > Metazoa > Chordata > Mammalia > Rodentia > Cricetidae > Myodes > Myodes glareolus. Next base: position 85,344,305 of record NC_142053.1, on the reverse strand, counting down.
TCCTTCTTTATTTTTTGAACTGGAAATAAAATCCAGGGCCTTGTCCATGCTTGACACTCTACCACTAAACTATATTACTAGCCCAAACTGACCTTCAGTGTATAATAGCATTACCATAATGCAGCAAAGATACAAGTAAAAAATTACATTTCCTTAGGTGGATTAAATTAGCTAGCTATTCTAAACCGGGCGGTGGTGGTGCACACTTTTAATCCCAGCACTAAAGAGGCAGAGGCAGGCAGATCTCTGTGAATTCAAGGCCAGCCTGGTTTACAAGAGGTAGTTCCAGGACAGGCTCCAAAGCTACAGAGAAACCCTGCCCCCCCAAAAAAAAATAGCCATTCTAAATGGCAATTGAATCCCAGCTAACAAACAAGAAGAAATTAAGACAGGGAAAAAATTATTTGATTCCTTCTACAGTTTTAAAACCTCAATTAACTAATATTTTCTATAGGCACATAACAATTAAAAAATACATTTTTCTGTTTCCAGGCATGTACAACCAGACCTTGATCAAGACAAGTGTTCTTGATCAAGTGTCAGGTACAGGAAACAAGAGCTCTCAAAGGTACTTAAGATCACATGGTTAGCAAAGATCTGGGTGTTCTGTCTGCTGAGCCACAGGCTCACCCTAGATGATCTCTGTGAGTGCAACATGGTATTCCCTGAGAACATCCGATTGCAATCCTGGAAAGGAGATATGGCCTGATTCCAAAAACTACAGGTGCAACAAAATACAAAATACAGCCATCTCTAGGGAGAGTATTAGAAACTTTACAGATACAACGCCAATGCTCTGGAATGTTCAGGACAACATTCAGAATGTCCCAAGACAACTGGAGATATTTCAAGAGGACACTGAAGGGGCTCTAGCAGGCCCAAACATGGCAAACATGTCGCCAACAGGTTTTTCACTTTTACCGTTCTCCCCCATTCCCTCTTCCTTGCTAGACACCAAAGTCTATTTCCTTAGTTCGCCACTTCCTCCTCCTGAGGTTGACTACCAAGGTCCAGAGAGCAAAGTAATCAAAAGCCCCTTTTTAACTACCCTAATTAATATGCCAAACCAAAATGAACCAACTCATCCTAACTCGGGGGTGTCCCCCTTTCCCTTTACAAACTGTCATTTGCCTATGGGCCCCATCTGTCTCCTCCCTATCCAAAGGCAGTCCTTTGTCTCTCTGGGGCAAATATACCCCCTGACTTTCCCCACCCCACCCCCACCCATCTCCCTTGGTCCTTTCCCCTTCTCCTTTAACTTCAGCCCCCTGTCTTGTCTCTTGTGTCCCTGCCCTCTGTGCCTCTGGAGCAAACATCCTTTCCCCATTTCCCTTGGTTCTTTCCTCCTCTCCCTCGTCTTCTGTTTTTGTCTCTTATGCCCTGCCCTTTGTCCCTCTGGGGCAAATAAATCTCCTTTGTGCTGAGAACATGGTCTCGGGGTGTCTTGTGCTGACTTTCAGGTCCTTTCAGACAGAAGACAGACCCAGCAGGGGGAGGGTGTTAAAATAAATGCTAATTTAAAAAATGATTCTTTCACATAAAAACATGATGACTAAAGGCTGAGAACAGAAACCCTCAAGATCACACAAGGTGGGTGGAAATGAATTCACTTCTTTTAATGAGCATAAACCAACAGAACTTGAAGAAATATTTTCTTGACGTTTCAAAGAATTGTTTTTAAAGCTAAATTTAGGAATGTTGGGAGCTCGGGGAACAGTTCAGTAACGTGCTGACTATTTAAGAGGACCCGAGTTTGGATCCCCAGCAGTCAGGAGCAAAGTCTGGCATGGTTGGGAATGATGTAGCTTACTTTTTATTATGTAAAAGAACCTAGGATCAATACTTGTACCTAAAAGCAGGTGGAGAAGCATGGTGACCCGTGTCTGTAATCTTAGTATTGGGGAAACAGAGATGAAAGGATCCCTGGGACTTGCTGGCCAACGGTCTAGCTGAATCAGTCAATTCCAAGTTCCTTGTCTCAAAATATAAGGTGGAGAGTCACTGGGGAAGACCTCTGACATCAAAGCCTGGCCTACACATGTAAGACAGATACCCACACCCACACATGAGCATGTGTGTGTATATATATATATATATATATATATATATATATATATATATATATATACATGCACACTATACATATGAAATTTAAAAAGTCAAAACTACAATGAAAAATTAAGCAACGCTGTACTTTCATGAGGAAACTCTCTACTCCATGTTATTTCAATTGGAATTATAAGCCTGTTTAAGATGGATTAGAAGAATTAATATGAGATCAAGACACAGAGAAATGAGGACTTCTTAGTATTTTACCACTCTGGAAATTAATATCACTCTTCCCATAAAGTAATTTTTAATATCATTGTCCAATACAAGATATCCAGCTGAATGGCTCCTCAGTCTGAATCAGTCACTTGCCTAGTGCTTTTATGAGTTAATTTGCAAACATTTTATGAATTTGGAAGAAATTTAAAATTATGTATTATGTTCTTCAAAAAAATAGAATGGAATTACTGTATGATACCACAATTGTACTTCAGGAATATGCCATAGTACATTTGTGCTACTAAACCAAAAACAACAGACAACAGACAGGATAATTTCTTTTAAAAATTTTGGTCAAGCATTTTAGTATGTGTCTGCAATCTAATCATTCAGAAGGGAGAAACAAGAGAATGGAGAGTTTCAGGCCAGCCTTGACTACATAGCAAGGCTCTGTTCTAAAAAAAAAAAAAAAGATAAATTTTCTAAGAAATATATTTCTCACAAGTAGACACTGGATGGGTATAGTGGCTTACATTTAGAGTCCTAACACTTGGAAGTCTAAGACGAGAGGTTTGCCATGAGTTGCTGGACAGCCTTGGCTACATTGTGAATTCTAAACAAGCCTGGGCTAAAAGTAAGACCTCGCCTCAAAAAAACCCAAATGAAAAGTTTGAGACTCTGTAAAGTCAAAACTGAAGGTACTAAGGCTTACTGGGTGTCTCCTGGGTGGTCTGGCCACTTTCAAGATGGCATCTTTAAACCTGCTTCCTGTAGAGAAGCAGAATGCCACGGAAAATACAAGGTCAATGGGGAGACTTGGGCCATCAAACTCTTTAAACAGTGTTAATCCTGACCTGGGGACTAAACCTGAGACCTGAATGCCTCCCCAGAGGCCAAACTTCTCAATCTTGTTGCTTTGGAATTTAAGTGCCACCATATGAATTTTAAAGGACACATTCAGACCACAGCAGGGAAAACTCCTAAAATAAATGACAAATATTTGCAAGCCATGCTCTCATAGAAGCATTTTTTCCAACAGCAAAAAGGGGAAATATATGAATAAAGAAATTCAATTTGGTCGATGCACACAATTCAGCCTCTAAAAGCACTAAAAGTCTAACACAGGTTACAACATCATTGTATGCTAAATGAATCCAGAAGAGAAAATACTGTTTGGCTCTACCTATATGAGATACTTAATGTAGTCAAATTTTTAGTGACAGAAAACAGAATAGCAGCTGTCAGAGGCCGAGGCAGGGGGCAACTGGAAGCAATCGTTTACTGAGGGTAGGTTTAACTTTACACATTGTAAAGAGTTCTGGACAGTTCATCATGTTGATAACTGCACAGCAATGTCAATGTATTTAGTATCAATGAACCATACACTTGAAAACGGTTCTGACGGAGCTGGGGTCTAGGTCAGTAGCATGCACTAGGTGGTCCCTATTACTGGGTTGGGGGGATTTAAATGACTATGATGGTACCTTTTATGTTGTTTCTATTTTACCACACTTTAAAACTATTTATCAGCTTGGCATAGTGGCACATGCCTATAAGCCCAGAACTCCAAAGGCAAGAAGATCAACTAACCAATGGCAGCCTGAAATATACAGTGAACGCTATCTCAAGACAGAGTCGGGCTTGGTGACACACACCTGTGACGCAAAGTATGGGAGGTAAAGCCAGAAAAATCAAGATTTCAAGGCCAACCATCGTTACAAATTCCTGAAATCCAGACTAGCTTGGACTACCCTGAGAGCCTAACTCAATCTACAGAACAACTCTTTACCAGACACTATTTAACATAGCCACTTTCCTAGCCACATAAGGACTGAGAGTGAAAGGCTATTTCATAAACTAAGAAGAATTTGCACATGGGGGTCCTATCTGAGCTATGTACTTGAGAAAAGGGGAAGCGGAAATTTAGTATGGACTATGATTTGGAAATGTTTCTTTTACTGTCCAGTATGAATCTTTTAGATCATTTCGGATAGTAGACTAGGAATGAGTAGCCCTGGTTCAGTAATGCCTTGGCCACTGTGCCCCACCACCAGGAAGGGCTGCTGTAATGATTGTAAGGCAAGCGAGAAGCAAAGAGAAAGACAAACAACCATCCATCCCGGTGAAGTTCCTCCTCTCCAGCTTGTTTAGGTCTTGTGCATGATAGATCCTGTTTGTGAATCTCTTGTGGGGTTTTTAATGACTTCTATAACAACTGGGGCATCGTAAAACATCCAAAAAGAGGCCAGCTTGTGGCTGAAGAGATGGCGCCGAGGTTAAGAGCACAGAAGGCTCTTCCAGAGGTCCTGAGTTCAATTCCCAGCAACCACATGACAGCTCACAACCATCTGTAATGAGATCTGGTTCTCTTCTAGCCTGCAGATGTACATGTAGGCAGAACACTGAATACATAATAAATAAATAAACCTTTAAAAAAAAAACAGCAGGCCAGCATCTGTCTTTCCTTTGAAAGGAGTTCTTGGAACATTCAGTGTCTGTTAGCCCAGCCCTGTGGCTTTATCAGGAAAAACAACTGCAAACTAATCGATATCACAGAGCGTGCAGGTAGATTCAAGGACTCCATGCTGGGGAAAGTCTCATCCCCCTCTACACCCACAGCACACACTAATGCTAATATGCCCTTCCTTCAGGCCAACCCCACCTGCCTGGAAAATCCACACCAGGACTGTCTATCCTTCCCTGCATGGACCCAGGGACTTGGGTTCAACTTCAGCTCTGATGCAATAGGCATAATTTCAATGTGATGCCTTTCCTTTCTTTGCTTCTTGCTCATCTATTCCTGGGTTTATTAGATTATTTTTCTTTAAAGAAAATGCCATGAACAGATTGTAACACCTTCTTTCGTTAACTAAGCAATCTCCGATAAAACAATGTACTTTGAATTGCTACATGGCATTCCTACTGCAACTGCACTTCTTACCCCACTCTCCTAGTTTAAGGAGAAGCAAGGCATCAGCTGGTAAGGGGGAAGGAAGTCCCTCTACTGCATAATGCTCACGAAGTGACAGGAACAGAACGGAAAGCCTAGAAAGGGAAGAATGGTTGTTAAGAAGCAAAGCTATGCTGTCTCTGTGAATCCTCCAACAGGCCACTTAACTGTTTGGAGGTCTCAATCTGTATGCTGGAAAAAGAAGGTGCTCTAGTGCATCCAAATAAAATAAAGAATGCTGAAAACCAGGCACTGTGTTAGGAACTTAAACACCCTGAGATTGTCCGCTTTCTCAGCACCAACAGAAGTACCAGAGATGTACTAGTATACAGATGGTGCGGGGATGGGACGGTGTTAAAGGGAAGGAGATACACCAACCAACACCTTATGTGAGAATGAGGCTGGCCTGATGTGGTGCCCTAGGAAGGCTCTCTCATCAGTTCCTACTTTACTGGCACTCAAGTACATACAGGGCCCTATGGCAGGATGCTATTTACACGCATGTGCCTTTGCTTGTCACTTCCCAAAATGCACTCTGGAATTTTCAAAGAATGATGTACATATAACCCCAGCTAAGTTACCAATACAGCTCATTTAAGTTTATAGTATAAATATTACCATATGTGGAAGTACTTAAATTGCTTAGTAAGAATTTTTAACTATGAAGATACAGTTCAACACTTGCCTATCATATGCAAGGTCCTGGATTCAGTCCCCAGCACTGCAGAGATGTGGGGAGGAGGGTATTATTCTCAACGACATTCTTTGATGCATATATTCAATGACCAAAGTTGGCACTACTGTCTCCAGTTATAACTGAGAAAGCTGAGACCTTAGGAAACTTATAGAAGCTAGGGAGATGTTCCAGTGGGTGAAGTGCTTGCCATGCAGGCATGAGGACCTGAGTTTGATCCCTACTACCCACGTAAAGCCCGGCCACAGTGGCACACACCTGTACCCACAGTGCTTGGGGAGAGGGAGGTCAGAGACACAAGGATCCCAGGAGCTCACTGGTCAGCCAGTCTAGCCCAACATAAGAGGCTGCATCTTCCTCCTCGCCAAGCCCAGGTCTACCTGGACTATATCAGACTCTGTCTCAAAACAGCAAAAGAGTTAGATCCAAAAAAAATAAGTTCCAGGTTCAAGGAAAGACACTGTCTCAAAACAAAAACAAAAACAAGGTGGGGGTCAAGTGAAGGAGAACAACTGGTGTGGGGGGGTACACCTAACATACACACACACACACACACACAGAGAGAGAGAGAGAGAGGCACACATGTGCATATGTGAACACATATTAACACACACACAAGGGGGGATGGTACAGAGTTGGCCATAGGTCACCAGGCAAGTTCACATCCCAGGTCCGCATGCCTCCAAAGGAAATCTTAATTTATGCAAGTCCGCAATGCTAAACCATGCCATTCTTTCCTGAAGAGCTTAATTTCCCAGACATCAAATATGCTGGAACTGAAGATTAGACACTCAACTTCGGCCAAAACCACATCTTCAACTATTTTCATCCCAAATGTCCTATAAGTACATAAAATGGCAAAAACAGAAAACTTAATTAAAACCTTGAAGTCTAAAAGTTAGAAATTTCCAAAGCGAAACAGTTTCTAGTGTTCTCCACGTACAGAAATTACTGAAGGAAAAAAAAAATCTATGTCTTCTCCGGCTCTCAGGCTGAGAAGAAGGCTTGGCTCCATGACCTAGCCAAACCTCTTGTAAAAATCTGTTCATTTCCTATTCTCTCTGCCATGCTCACAAAGGCGAACCTATGAGAAGTCTCTCTGCCATGCTATGCTTTCGAGTCCGGCTCAACTCTGGTAAAGTTGCCGGAAATAACATAAGCTGCCACACTTCAAGAAAATAATCCTTATCAAACCATATCAAAATAACTCCACCGAAATAAAAATCATACAGACAAACACAAGGAAGACATAGGAACTTAAGGAAACAGAAAAGTTATCCGCAGCGTTCCTTTTCTTTAGGCCTCAGTGAAACATTATCTGACCAGCTGCAGACTGGCCTGGGCAGTGTACCCTGTGGTGACTTCTGCGCTTCCTGTCTCTTTGCTTTCACTTCCTGGTATATTACATCATTGCTAACTAGAAAGGGAGCTGCTGTCAGCCCCAATTAATGAACCAAAAATTCCCAACCTTATCAAAGAGAGAAAAGAAGCCCTGCAGCTTATACTGAAACCCTGCCTTTTTCTGAGCGCAGAGATGCAGGTTGCTTCTTCTGTGTCACCTTAACTGAACAGTTCACCTCAGAGCTTAAAGTTCCAAACAAATAGACATACACAAAAAGACCTTCATAAATGAACCCAAATACCCGAAGACAGATCGTAAGAGGCAAGAGGACTGCAAATTCCAAATGAGCCTGGACTACATAATGCAACTATGTCCAAACAAAAAGAAAAGAGAAGAGAAGAGAAGAGGAGAGGAGAAGAGAAGAGAAGAGAAGAGAAGAGAAGAGAAGAGAAGAGAAGAGAAGAGAAGAGAAGAGAAGAGAAGAGAAGAGAAGAGAAGAGAAGAGAAGAGAAGAGTTTTACACTAGAGAACCGCTGCAATTTTGAGTGGGCACTAGGGAAAGCAAAACCCCAAGATCAGAACTGACATCGTGTTATGTGCCTCAGGGTAGGAACTAGGAAAACAGGGCTTAGGGGCAACATTTGCTCACTCAAATGGTAAAACAGCTCGGAGCGCCTGCTAAACACCAGGCATTCATACTGTGTGAGGAAGTAGGCGATTTCCAGAACCACTTCCTTGCACACCTCACTACGCAACCCAGCTAATGCCAGACACATTCAAGAAAGGAAGTGCCTTGCCAGACCCAAGGAAGGACAGCCAAGCGACATTGTTCCACTTATTTCAGTCTTGGGAGGGCTACTGTTTCTCTGATTCAATGAACTAATTCTGCCATCCGCCATATCAACCACTGATGATATAAAATCAAAGGGGTGACCTTATGCGTTAAAAATTGTTTTTTACAAAAGTACATATTACTTATTATGGGTGGCGCATAAGATTTGGCCATACACGATAGCATGCTGAACCTCCAGATAAGAAAATGACAACTCTTTATCTCCTCTCCTTTATTCTTAGGACTTTCAACGTAGAGCAAAAGAGAAATGATGCAAAGCCAGGAAGTTTCCTTCAGCCAATTATCCTCAAAGATAAAAGCTACAGAACATCTCAAAGCTAATGACACAGACGCATTCAACTTCTCATCGCCATTAGAAAACAAGAATCTTCACAGGTTCAGTGGGCAGAGCAGGGCTACATTTATCTTGTTTGTTTGGTTGTTTTTCAAGACCAGGTTTCTCTTTGTAGCCCTGACTGTCCAGAAACTAGATTTGTAGATCAGACTGGCCTCAAACTCATGGAGATCCTCTGCATCCCGAGTGCTGGGATTGAAGGTGTGCACCACCACCGCCCGGCTACATTTATCTTTTCTGCCAAGAAAACTTTTTTATTAAACAATTCTTTTCTTGACTTTTTAATGTTTGGGGACAGAGTCTCTCCATAGCACTCGTTGGCCTGGAACTCACTATGTAGCCCAGACTGCCTCCAATTCACAGCAACCCTCTTGTCTCTGCCTCTCTGGTGCTGAAACTCCAGGCATGCACCGCCACACACAGCTCTTGAGCATCAGGATTTTTTTTTAGAAAATTATATGCAATGAATTATTATTCATCAATAAAGGACGAAGTGCTATTGTTTGTGACAAAATTAATGGAACTGGAGGACCGTATACTGTATGAAATAAGCCACGCTCAGAAAAACAAATACAGCATGTTCTTGCTCATCTATAAAAGCTAAAAAGTTTACTGCAACATTAAGGGAAAAGGATACTAATTCCTAGAGACTGAGAGGGGGCGAGAGGTAGGAGAAAAGAGCAGATCAGATGATGGGCACCAAAATACAGGCAAGGGAAAATAAGTATTGTTCTATAGCACATTGGGTTGACTATAGCTCACACTAAGTTATGACATATGTTATAAAGGACTAGAAGAAAGCACTCAATACTTCCAAATATCAGACACTGTGTAAGACAATAAAACTCACCCTCAGTGATCAGTGTGTACCGTATCTATGGAATGAACTATCACACACAGTAGCCCATAAATGGGGCTATTACATGTTAATTAAAAAGATAATTTAAACATCCTGTTATTAACTGTTGCTTGGCTCATAAATTCAGAAGCATGCCATGAGAAACGCGAGAGGTACAACTGACCAGAAGTCTCCAGAATAGAAGTTACCGGAGGTCCACACATTAGCAACAGCAGTTCCAAGTAGTTCTAAGAGAGTTGTTAATTCCTTAAAGATGAGAGTCTCTCTCTCTCTCTCTCTCTCTCTCTCTCTCTCTCTCTCTCTCTCTCTCTCAATCTCTAGCTCTCTTTCCCTCTCAAAATTCTCCTTGGAGAGAAGACCAACCAAGCAAGTGCTGCCTTGCCCAGTGGGCAACTGACACTTCAATCAGCCAGATCTTGCTGGACTTGTTAGACCTGACCCAAAAGCAACAATTGCTTCAGTAATGATGCCAGGCATAGGCATGGCTAGCACAAAGCTGCCTAGTGCAATGGAAATCCCTACTAATGGGAATCTCCAAAACCATGCCAATTATCCCCCTACTGCCAAGGAAGCAGGAATAGATTAAAGGCGCATGGGTAGGAGAAAGCCCTAAATACCTCTATGGCTTTACCAATATTTATGACCTCTTTGAATGGAAGCTGCCAGTCATGTGGCAGTGGAAGCTCTGAAAGACTTGAAATCAGAGTTTGAAGTGGGGCAGATAAATTGTCAAAGCGAGACACTTGGCTAGGAGAGCAAATGAAAAGCCAAGGCACAATAAGGCAGGGCGCCTGAAAGGGCCTCCTGGGGTCTTGCAGGGAAAGGGAATTGGCAGCGTAAAATCCTGATGGGGGGTGCCAGAAGTGCGGAAGCTAAGGAAAGAGATGGTAGGAGGAGGCCGGGCTCAAGGAGCAGAAGGGTGAGTGTGAAGGCAGACGGGAGCTACAACAGGACAGAGGCAAAGGTATCACAAACTCGGACAAGGTCAAACTGACGCAGTGTGACCGAGCAGGAAAAAAAAAATAAACCCTCAGAAACCAAATTAAGGTTTAGAGCCCAAACCGCTACACTAACCAAACTTTGCAAATGACCAAACTTTAATTTCATCATCAGGAAAACGGAGACTTTTGCCTGCTCTGGGTTACTCTACCTTCCCCCAAACATAATGCTTTGCCTGGTTAACTCGTGACTGTGAGATCACAGATAAAACTCTGCTGAACTGAAAGATAATGCTTGGTGGTGCTGGTGATAACACCCAGTCATGCATGCTAGGCACATGCTTCATCACTGAGCTACGTCCCAACACCCCAGGGTCCTTATTTTTATGACACCACCAAACAAACAATATAATGGTGTCAAGCAATATATGTTAGTCCCCAACCTTCATCTGTAAACAGTGAAAACGTTCAGGTTTCTCTGTAGCTTTGTAGCCTGTCCTGGAACTTGCTCTGCAGACCAGGCTGGCCTTGAACTCACTGAGATCCGCCTGTCTCTGCCTCCCAAGATTAAAGCCTTGCCACTGCCAAGCAACTGATTAGTGCAATTTTAGAGATAAACTCGAGTTCACAAAGCATTAGCTTCCTCATCTATGAACTGCAGGTAATAACACTTCCTTCTCAGATTAAGTTGAAGAATGCATATTAAGTGACCTTATCAGAAAGAACAGGAAATTAGCTTGGTAGGGAGGTAGAGGGGACCTAGGATGAGTTGGGGAAGAGGAAAAAGAATATAATCAAAATAAATTGTATGAAATTCTCAAAGAATAAATAAAAATACCATGTAATGAAAAGACCTTGTGTATTGTAAAGTATTTTGAAAATGGTAGTTTACACTCTGAGACACAGGCAGGATCACACACATGTACACACACACACGTGCACACACACACAAAAAAAAAAACTTTACTTGTTATCTAAGACAAATATTGTTACACTTAAACGCTAACTCGACTGTATTAGAATTATTACTCCCTCCCTCACAGATTGAGAGTGGTCAGCTACAGTTAGAGAAGTCACCTTGATCTTCTACAGCCCCGGGTTCTGGCATGCAAAAAGCAATCAAAAAAACCCTACAGCTTTAACTTCAGACTCAAGGAACCCTTCCCCTACTCCATTCCAGCAGATCTGTAAAATGTGTGGTTGTACGCAGGCCCACAACTGGGGGTGCATTCTTGGCTAGAAGCACCCAAGAGAGTCTCACAAGGTACAAATGGTTCTGAAAATAGACATGCAGCTCCACAAAGAGAGGTTGGTGACAAGCAGACACTTCCAGTGCGCACTGCTGTGAATAGAACACAGCGATGGGACAGATATTAGGTTCAGTACTGAGTCTGTGATTAACTGACTCTAAGATATGCGTTGGCACCCAGTTTCCTCATCTGAAATAGGGAAGAGTTTCATGAAACATCACAAAGGCCCTTGGCACCATATGCATCTATTTCTGGCAAGATACCACCCATTGGTGAGAAACCAGAGGAAGGGGCATAGTGATTCAGGCCTTTATTCCCAGAAGGATCATGAGTTTGTCAGAAGTGGCTTACCCAGTAAGACATTGTCAGAAAAGAGGGAGGTAACAGGAGGGGAGGGAAGAGGAGGGAAGGGAAGGGGAGGGGAAGGGAGGGGAGGGAAGAGAAGGGAAGGGAAGGGGTTCCCATACAATGGTCCACACATCCCAGCTACTTAGAATATTAAAGTGGGAGGATCGCTGGAGACCAGTTTGGGCAATATCGGTGAGGTTCTCATCTCAAAAGAAAAAAAGAAAGAAAGAATGAAGATGGTTAAACAGCATCTGTTCTCCACAAAGGAAAAGCAAACAAAATGCCAAGAAACCCCAGCTTTCTCTCCCCTTCCATTCTACCAGCAAAACTGTGCAAGCCCCGGCTGATTAGCACACCACTGCCCAGTCTTTTCCCACCTAGTATCACTCACGGTCACCCCACAGAGCCTGAAAAGTCAGGCGTGCACTACTGAAGGCGACCTCACCGGGTCAATTGAATGGGAGACTGCCATCCTGGGGTTTCAAGGACAAGAGAAACGCAACGTGTCCACTGTGCAGGGACTCACAACCCTCCTGTGTCTGATTCCTCTGCTCTAAAGAAAATTGTAACGGGTAAATGCGTAGATAGCACCTCCACGGCCTGCTCCTCAGGGTCCTCCTCCGCCTAACAAATTAGGGATGGGTGAATTCAGCGCTAGTCTCCTCCAGCTGTCCACTGTCACATGCACAGAACGCAGTCGCAGAGAGAGGCATTTCCACGACAGCCTGGCTCTGGAAAGCGAGCTGGACGCCGAAGTGTGTCCCTCCTGCTTCTGGGAAGTCCTTAATGAAAACCTTTTGGGAAAGAACTGCCTTTCGTGAAGCTCCTAATATGGTGCGGTACTGTTGGGCCTACTGCTTGCCACTTGTGAGAAATTCCATGCCACCCTAGGACAAAAATATTGTAGGGAGGGGAGAGGAATTTGTCACCCCCATGAGTAATGCCACACATTTCCCAGTGTATACTACACGCTACACGGAAAGCAGCTGTTTGCATTAGGTCAACAGATGAGCAGAGATGGGAGGCCCCTAGAACTACTACCCTACCAGCTCCTACTCTAGACTTCCAGGGAAGGAACAAAAAGGGCAGGTGTCACAACACCAAGATACATTACCATTCTATAACAAGGGAAGAAAACGATGCTAATTAGGGTGGCGGGAAAAGGTTGAACAGGGAAAACACCTGATCTCAGCCATGATCCAAGCAAAGAAGAAAGGACAACGTTCCGCTTATATGCTATCCTGCTGCCAACTGGGTCATTCCACACAAACACACTCCCCGGCACCAACAAAGGGCATCCAAACAGATGGAAGCAAGGTACCTGCTAAAGAGTACAGTGCAGAATGTGCCTGGAATGGAAACCGGAAAATCCCCTGCCAGTTCCAAATTGGACTCTAGCTCCTCCTGGTCACAGAAGGAATAATTCTCTCTCTTGGCTTCCTTTTGCCTAGATACACACCCAATGTTACAGACGTGAATCTTTCAAAACGGCCTTTCAAGTCTGATACACGGGAGAACCAGAGACACATCTAAGTTTATAAGGCAAGCACTTCTGCTTTTCCAAACACAATGGCATTGTATGTTTGCACACAGCTCAAAGTTCCTACTTAGGCACCGTAAAATTCACCCAGTGCACAGCCAGATGGGCTTCAGTATACTCACAAAGCAGTACAGCCACCATCGTATTGTAGTACACAGTAAGAAAAGTGCACAACTCCAAACAAGACATTCCTCACCCATTGGCAGTCACAATACATTTCAACCCTCCAACCCTGAGCAAATACTAGCCTGGTGATACTTTAGCAGGTTGGCATTCTGGAAGGGAATCATAAACAATATATGTAGTTTTTTATGAATGGCTTTTTATTATATTTTATTCACCTCTCAGTTAATGGACATTTAAGTTACTTCCCACTTTTGGTCATTATAAATAATAATCCTGATAGATATAGATAGACAATATAGTACAATTGTTCATTTGTGGGGTGACTGCCTAACCATTGTTGAAGAATTGCAAAAGATTAGCAGCTAAACTTTCTAAATGGCTACAACATGCTATGCATGCCAACAATAAATAGAAGTTGCAAATTCTCCAATAATGTCTGCCATTTCACTGGTCCCACCTGGTCATATTTTGTTTTGTTTTATTTTTCGAGACAGGTTTCTCTGTGTAACAGCCCTGGCTGTCCAGGAGCTCACTTTTTAAACCAGGCTGGTTTTGAACTCACTGAGATCTACCTGCCTCTGCCTCCCAAGTACTGGGATAAAAGGCATGCACCACCACCACCCAACAAGGTCATATTTTTAATGTTTGTCCCTGTTAGTGCTTGCTTTATTTTTATGTTTATTTAGGTATGCATATGTGTGCATGGGTGCATACATGATATAGCATGCATGTGAAGGCCAGAGGAATATTTACAGGCCTCTGGCCTTTCCTGTCTCCACAGTGGGTCCCAGAGATGGAAATCCAGGAGTCAAGCTTGAAGTTAAGTGCCTTTACCACTTGCCTGCCCTTGTTTTGCTTTTTTTTTACTTTTAATATGATTGAATGGTCTTGAATTAACTATGTGGCGGAGAATGACCTTGAGCTCCTGACACTCCTCCTTCAACCTCTTGAGGGCTAGAAGCGCAGGTGTGTGCCACCATACTTAGCTCCTTTCATCATTTTTTTTATTTTATTTACTGTTAGTGCATTGGTGTTTTATCTACATGTATGTCTGTAAATGAATATCAGATTCCCCTAGACCTGGAGTTACAGACAGCGGTGAGCTGCCATGTGGGTGCTGGGAATTGAACCTGGGTCCTTTGGAAGAACAGACAGTGCTCTTAACCACTGGGCCATCTCTCTAGCCCCTACTTTTGTCATTTGAATTGAACTTTTGTATTTAATTGAATTGTAAGCATTATTCTAATACATATACATATATGTGTATTAAACTCAATGCGTGTGTGTGTGTGTGTGCGCGTGCGTGCGTGTGTTATCAAACATAACTTTTCAGTTTCCCCTTTTTATTGAAGTACGATAGAAGTTCTAGACAGAATAGTTGGGCTCCAACCTTTTTTTCTGAATAAAATTATTTCTACCACAAAATTTACTTTGTAGAACTCTAACTTACCAATTCTCCCTTTGTCACCTGGCATCACAAATAAGAAATCACTGGCTGATTCAAAGCCAAGAAGTTTGAAAACATCACTTTCGTTCAAGGTTTTACAGTTTTAGTTCTTACTGAGAAGCAGCGGATCCATTTCAGTGAGTTTCTGTGTGGTTTAAAGGCTAGAACCCAACAGCATGGTAGTGAATAACCCGGTGGATTGACCCAGCACCATCGGCTGATGCCTCTTCTTTCCACTCACTGATCAAACTCAATCGACCATCAATGTGAGGTTTTCTCCCACAATACTGTACTCCACTGACCTCTTAAGCCTTTATCGATGGCAATACATTCATTAGCATGGCTCAAAAGAAAATACCTAAAATTGAGTGGGGCAACTTCTCCAATTAAGTTCTTTTTCAAGATTGTTTTGCCTGACATGGGTCTCTTCCCTTCCAGGTCAATGTTAAAATGTCCATGCATTTTGCCTGGTATAATGATGGCTCATACCTCACATCGCCCAGAAGACTGAGGCAGGGGGACTAACACAAATTCAAAGCCAGACTATACCACATAATCAATTACATGCCAGCTTGAAATAGTGTAAGATGCTAATGAATTCCGGTAACAAAGCTACTTGGTTAGAGACAATGTTACATCCACAGATCAGGTGGATATATTGCCATCATAACAAATTTTGTTGTGTTTTCATTGAAAATAGTTTTTTTGCTACAATATATTCTGATTACCGTTTCCCTTCTCCCAACTCCTCATAGATCCTCCCCACTTCCCCACCACCCAAAATCCACACCCTTTCCTTCTCTCATTAGAAAATAAAGTCATCTAAAAATTAATAAGAAAATAAGCTACAACAAAAGCAAAGCAGAATAGGACAAAACAAAGAAACAACAAAAACAAAGAGCCAAACAAAAAGCACAGAAAGCCATAAAAACAAAATCGGAAAACATAATACATAAGTAAAAGATTTGTAAGGTGAAAAAAGAAATGCCCAGACAAAGTGCTGTGAGACAAAAAAAAAACCCTCCCAAAATACCAGTAAGTTCATTCATTTTGTGTTGCCCATCTACTGCTGGCCTTAAGTGTGCTTTGTATATAGCCAGTGAGACTCCACTGGAGAAAATGACATTTTCCTTTGCTAACAGTTCTCAGTCAGAGAGAGTTTCTGGGTTAGGGATAGGGTCTTGTGTCTATCTCCCCTCTCAGGATGCCATCTGGCTTAGCCCTGTGCGTACTGCCACAGTCTCTGAGTTCATAAGTACATCAGTTCTGCTGTCTCTAGAAGGCCTTGTTTCCTTGGTGTCTTCCATCCCATAGTAAGCCTTTAACTCACAACCGTTTGATCTTCTTCCCCTTCAGTAGATCTTTCATCTCTTTCAGCGATTTGGGGGGCAGGGGCTAGGCCTTGCTCATGCCAGGCAAGCCCTCTTACCACCCTACTTTATCCCCGGCTCTCAATGATGTTTGGTAATTTTCAGTGAAAAGGTCATACACTTCTTTTCAATGTATTTCTAATTAGGTCAGCAAGATGGCTCAGTAAATAAAGGCACTACACATAGTAGACACACATGGTAGAAGCAAAGAACTGACTCGTACATCTTGTCCTCTGATCTCTGTGTGCATGCGCACACATACAGACATAGATAAATGAATATCATAATTTTATAAATTTTCATTTGTAAAGAGTTTATTCTTTTGGTATTATTATAAATAATATTTTCTTAATTCAAATTCAGAACAGTCAACATAGAGAAATGTGACTGATTTTTGTAAACTACCTTGCATCCTATAACCCTGCTACACTTAGCGCCTTGAATAATCCTCTTCAAATTCCCTAGGCTAATCTACACACCAGTGTTTCTCAACCTGTGGGTCATGACCCCTATGGGGGGCTGCATATTAGCTATTTATATTACACTCATAACAGTAGCAAAATTACAGTTATGAAGTAGCCGCAACGTAATTTTATGGTTGGGGGGGTCACCACAACATGGGGAGCTGTATTAAAGGATCACAGCATTAGGGGAGTTGAGACCCACTGCTATACACAGTACCATGCCCTATGATGACAGAGACGGCTTTATCATTTTCTCCCATCCAAATGCTTTGTAATTACTTTTCCTGCCCCATCTCCCTGCCTAACTAAAACAATGATATGTCATAGCACACAGGCTGGAACTCTCAATTATTTCTTTCATGGTTTGGATCAAACACTTCCTTGACCTGACTGCTGCAGAACTATCAGGTAGCTGGGATGTCAACACCCTGGAGATAGAGCTGTTCCCGGCAATCCAACTATGCTAGGTGCCATGGTAAGCAACCCCGTGAATGAACCTTTCTAGTCATCTGCAAAGGTGACTAAATACAAGACTCTGGGTATGGGGCTTTTTGAGGAGCCAACATCCTCTCTCACCTCCCCAGATGCTGCAAGGCTACCATCGCTATGAAGCTTTAGTTTTCGACACTACCCAGAGGTAAGGAGGAGGTCATGAGAGGCTACAACACAGCAGTTAGAGAGGTCACCAGATTTGCTTCAACAAGCAACCACATAGTATTTTGCCTTTAATAGGTAACTAGGGTTATTTTGCTTTGACCTTGTTGTGGAGGGATGGTGTCCATTTGCTTTTAGGGAGAAGTGGCTTTTCGGGCTTCTTTAGTCTACAGTCCATCCAGGGGCATTTTTTAAAAATATTAAGCTGGGATCTTGCTATGTAGCCAGGGTTGGCCTCAAACTTACAGACCCCAAGTGCTGAGACCACAGGCACGGACCTTGATGCCTGGTCTCATCCAGATATAATGCTGAAGAAAGCTTGTCGCAGAGTAGCTAAGATTTGCCTATAATGGAACGCACTCGTAAAGAGACGGAAATTGGAGGAAGTACTGAAATAAAGTCATCTTTTAAAGGCTAGACAGACTCTCGACACTGCTTGCCTCCAGGGAGAAAAATCGGGGAAGTATGACAGAGGAGGAGGAAAGAGAAGCAGGCCATGGAGGCACGGAACCGGAATCTCACCACTTTAGAGACTCAAGTAAGAGAAACAGAAGTCGGACGCCAAGGGCTACAGAGACGGCAAGGCCATTAAAGTGCCAGTCACACAAGCCTGAGGACCTGAGTTCAGATCCCCAGCGCTTACGTAAAAACTAGATGTGGCAGTGTGCACCCGTATCACCAGCACTGAAAGAACAGAAACAGAAGGATCCCTCAAAACTGGTGAGCATCAGGTTCGATGAGAGGCCCTGTCTCAAAACTAAGGTGGAGGGCAAGTAAGATGGCTCAGTGGACGAACGCGCTGGTCACCATCTGGACCTACACGGTGGAAGGAGAAACGGACTCCTGCAATAGTTATCTGATATCCACGCATGCTCTGTGACATGCTTACGCCCACAGTCATACATACACACGAAATAAATTAAAGTGTAGCAATTTTTTAAAAATAAGGTAGATATGCAAACAATTACATAACATACACATATGACCTGCACACAGAAAATAAAAAGAAATATTTTAAAAGTAGAAGGCCAGCCTACTCTACATAGTAAGACTTTCTCTCAAAACACCAAAAGGAAGAAAAAAAAGATTAATGTCTTGTTAAGTACCAAGGCCATTATCACAGTGGTGAAACACAGGTCTGTTTGACTTAGGTACTCTTCCTCCTTGGTTTCTTCTTACCAATAGATAACACATTGTCACCGTCAAATTTCCTTTCCTTACCCCACAAATCTCAACTTCAAAAGATACGACAGACTACGTATCTCACCCTGAACTTCCTCTTCATAGCCCTTCTCAAAACTGCCTTGACATAAGTAGATAGATAACTAAATACTTAATGTGTGCTCCAAGAGAGCAGGGTCTCTAGCCCCCTGACTCACGCCCTCTCCCTGATCTCCAGGCAGCACTGACACGCAGTAGGTGATTAGTAAATCTTTGTGGAATTAAACTGAATTGCCTTCATGCTGCCCAAGGTTCTAGGATGTGATAGAAGCCTGGTAATACCTCACAAGGATCCTCTGGCTGACAAGAAAAGAAAACTCAACTAGAGATTTCCAGGGTACTCGCCTGGAAAACGGTGTATCTTTCCAGATCCTCGTGAGCTTTTAGGAAAATTCTCTGGTGCTTGATTAGAGAAACAGATGCCAGATTAAACAAATGGTTTGGGCTATGTCAGAGAGTCATTTTCCTTCACCATCCTTAAGCCTGATTGGAAAACTTTTCTTAATAGGCGAGTCAAGCTAAACCCATTAGCGCTGCAGCACTACTCCTTCACTCCGAATAAAATTATTGCTCACAAATTTGCCACATTTTCCCACCATACTTCCCACTACCCTCAGTCCAGCTACTCTGCAAGGTAGGTCTTCGGAAGACGTCTAACAGACACGGTAATGCAACTGCACTGAATCCTACTGGGCGCTTTCACACCTACTAAAAAGCAGTCCTAGCTGGGCGGTGATGGCACACACCTTTGGTCCCAGCACTCAAGAGGCAGAGGCAGGTGGATCTCTGTGAGTTCAAGGCCAGCCTGGTCCCTGGTCTACAAGAGCTAGTTCCAGGACAGGTTCCAAAGCTACAGAGAAACCCTGCCGTGAGAAACCTAAAAATAAATAAATAAATAAATAAATAAATAAATAAATAAAATAAAAAGTCCTAAATCACACACCAGTAAATTGATCAATTTATTCTGGGGGCCTAAAACAACTCGGTATGCTCAATGGCTCAATGGCATTACATAAATATCACCAAGATAATGACAGTTGAACTTGTGAGTAAAAGCATACATTACATCACACTCCCATGTATCATGGCTCTAAATCCACCTCCAAAGAGACTCCCAGCTATTCTGGGCAGAACTGAAAAGCATCAGATTGACATCTCCCTCCAAAAACACTCAACAAGTTCACACTCAAATAAGCCAGTGTAATTCAAGTTGTCAATCCATGACGGATGTTTGGCTTTTCTTGTGGCCTATTCTCCTAGAGTCAAGATGCACTTGCTTGATTTTGGCAGAACCATCTCAGGGAGTTTAACTTTCTGAGTAAAACAACGGTAACCAGAAAACAGAAGGCTAAATCCAAAAGGAACCCTCGTGATCACTGAGTAGACCCCTAATTCTACAAGTGAGAAAACCTATACTCAAAAGTCAAAGGTTTACTCAAGACCACACAGGCTGTTAATAGCAGGCTTGGAAGCGGCCTATCCTTCCAGGAAAGCAATCCATACACAGGCACTCACGTTGCCAAATTCTGAACTGAAAAGGTACCAAAGGCGACTTTACTGTAAATATGTAAAACTCTTCAAATGTATATGAAAGAAAAAAACAGTAATTAACTTTCTTTTTTTGTTGTTGTTTTTGGTTTTTCTGGTTTCTCAAGACAGGGTTTCTCTGTGTAGCCCTGGCTGTCCTGGAACTAGCTCTTGCAGACCAGGCTGGCCTCGAACTCACAGAGATCTGCCTGCCTCTGCCTCCCGAGTGCTGGGATTAAAGGTGTGCGCCACCACCGTCTGGCTAATTAACTTTCAAAACAAAAGTTTAGTCTGTAAGAAAGTAGTTTTCTTTTAAAATATTAACACTAAGATATCAAAATTATACACATTATACTATAACCATTTTATCAACTTCATGTAAATTTTTGTACAGAATGTGTCTGTGGTGGTCAAGGTTTATTTTTAACTTGACGGAATCTAGAATCAGTGCGAGATGGGCCTCTGGCAAGCCTGTGCTGGATTATCTTGGTTAATCTTGATTAGGTGATTCTGGAAGACTCCTCTTAACGGTAGGCAGGAGCATGCATGGGCGGGGATCCAGGCCTGTAGAGATGGAGAGGAGGGACTGGGCAGCATTCATCTGCATGTTTCTGACTGTGACTGCAATGCGAGCAGCTGCTTCCGACTCCAGCTGCCTTGACTTCCCGCCATGATAGACGACACCATAGCTAAAAGAAAGCCTTTCTCCCATAGGTAAATTTTGTCAGGGTATTTTATCACAGCAACTTGAAAAGATTAATACATCTTTGGAATTTTTTTTTCTCTTGGGTAGCATAGGCTGGCCTCATGTAGCGTAGGCTGGCCTCAAATTATACATAGCCAAGGATGACCTTTAGCTCCTTACACACCTGCCTCCATCTCACAAGTACTGGGATTGTATGTATGTATGTATGTATGTATGTATGTGAGCCACCACCCCAGGCTGGATTCCTTTGTATGTTTTTTGTTTGTTTGTTTGTTTAATATTTATTTATTTGTTTAGTATTTTTGTTTTTCTAAGACAGGGGCTCATGGATCACAGGCTGGCCTCAAACACACTAGTAGCTGAAAATGACCTTGAATTCCTGATCTTTCTACCACTAACTTGAGTACTGGGATTACAGACATAAGCCACTATACCCAGTTATTTTGGATCCTTTAAAACATAATTTCCATTAATCCAAAACAACATAAGCATAACGGCTGTGTGTTTTCCGTCATGTTTTTGATATATGCATGGTATTACCCTTAGTTTTGAAAGGCTAAATTTTGCTTATTTTTGTTTAAATACTCCCTTGTGTACTAAAACATTTCGTGAAAACTGATGTAAACATGAATTCCGAAGGTAGTCGAATCATTCCTTTTTAAAATTGTTGAACTATAATACATAATGGAAGTTTAGAAGTGAAAGCCACACAGTTATATAGAAGCCCTACTCCTTCCCCTTTTCTATTGACACAGACCACATCATGGCCATCTAGGATCCTTTGCCATTACACTATACTCCTCCCTTTGCTAAACAGAAAACAGTTTCTAGTCTTTGCAAACCTTTCTCCCTGAAGACTGGCCCACTCCCTCTCCCAAGCATATAAGAGGCCAAGACTTGTTGGCTAATAAATCTAGATGATTTAGCTCAGGGACTACAATTCATTCAATCTAGCCTACAGACAATGTTGGATTGTGCTGGAAATACAGATCAGTGGCAGAGCATCTCTCTAGCATGTGTGAGGCCCTAGGTTCAATTTCTAGCACTGCAAAGAGAAAATAAGTTTCCTTCAGCTAAAACACTAAAGAGAGACTATGTGGGTGTTATGGTACATACCTGTAACCCCAGAACTTAGGAGGCTGAGCAAGAAGATTGCTACAACTTCGTGGCTAGCCTGGGCTATATAGCAAGACTCTGTCACACCAAAAAAGAAAAAAAAAAAAAAAACACCAGCAAATGAACATTTAAAAATCATTAACTAAGAACGTGACAGCTTTCGGAAGGTGGTGAGATGTGGATTTTCCCCACAGATCCTCCAGACCCACTAACCTCCCCATTTCCAGCGACTTCATCCTCCTCTCTTCTCCTGTGAGGCGGGATCCTTGAATCCACAGCAGACACAATTTATAGCACACCAAAATCAAATCATTCACTAGAAAATGTGAGATATGGCATTCCAGTCTACCAATAATTATATTAGCTGGATTGCTAGTAAAAGTCCACTTAACCTAAATAACTTTACCAAAGGTCTGCAAACTGCAGCTCGTAAAACAAAGCCAGTTTACTATTTTTATATGTTACCCTCCCCCAGCAGCACTAAAAATGGCTTCCACGTTTTAGGGAAGTTTTCTTTTGATTTTTTTTTTTAGGCACAGGATCTCTCTGTTACATCCCAGGATGTCCTACAATCCATTCTGTCCCAGGTCTGCTTTGAACTCTCAGCTTTCCTGTCTGTGTCTCCTGACTGCCGGGTGCATGTGCCACCACTAATGATAGTTGTAAAACTTGACAAAATTCTAAGGAATAAAATACCATGACGTGAGAAAAGTCTCTGAAAAATCACATTTCCATTTAGTAAGTTTTCCTAGAGTGCTTCTTTCACTGAGGCTGCTTTCAGACAACAGCAGATTAATCGTGTGTGAATGCATGGCCTTAAAGCCTAAAATATATGTAATATGATATTTTACAGACAAGATTTATTGATCCTGAGCTATATTAAAAATATGGTGATACAGGTCTATAATCCCAGCACTCAGGATGCTGAGGTGGAAGAATTTTGACCTTAACACCTACCTGAGCTATATAGAGAGATTATCTCAAATATTATACTCTAAAGTTGGGTGTGGTTGCTCATTCCTGTATACCCAGCATTCAGGAAATTGGAGCAGGAAGATTATAAAGTTTGAAGTCAGCCTGGGCTACTTAGAATGCTCCAGGCAAGCCTGGGCTACAGAACAAGATCCTGTCTTTTAAAAAAAAATGTTAAATGCCACAGATATAGTCGAGTTTGGTGGCACACCCCTCTAATTACACCCCTTGAGACAGTGACAAAGAAAGATAATGAAGTTAAGGCCAGCCCAGGATACACAGTGAATTCAAAGTAAGCCTGAGTTACATGAGACCCTGTCTCCAAAAACAGTCAGAAACATTTGTATAAGAATGCTAACTTGTTTTTCTTGATAAGCTCTCAGTGACTCTTACTAAAATACAGCAAAAACTACACTCCCGCCTAGCCATTTCCTGTGGCATAGCCTGTCCATAAAGTATAACATCTAAAAAAATTTAATTAAGGAATACGGGAACTGGTATACGGGAACAGTTAAATAAATCACAGTGCTGTTAATTCTGGCAAGCTCTAATTCTATTTCCTCCTTTGTTTCCCCTGTCTTCCACCAAGAAATGAGCTCTCTCCCTCTCTCTAACATCACAAACAATCATGTCCACCATCCAACTCTAAAGTTCTCAACTTTAATACTTTATACAGCAGTAATTTCTCCTCTACATATATCCCCAACTATTCTTGGAACTTCTTGGGGGTCAATATCCACCTGTGACTCACTCTGTGTGTCTAAGAGTCATCTGAACAAAGATTAGAACATAGTATGCACACAGGAATTTACTGAATGAATGGTATTTAGTTCATGAACTATATATAGTCTACATGAAGTGTCTCAGGTTTCTGGGGCCATATAAGCAATGGGCCTTATGATTTATATTGAACAATGCCTAGCCTCAGTGTTCAGCAAATATTCACTAACATCAAAAGGACTAAAACTGTCCTTTTAAAAAGAAGAAGCACAGGAATATAGATTAGTAGGAGAGGGCGTGTCCAGCATGCATAAGGCCCTTTGCTCTATCCTCAACACACATGCACACATATGTATGCACAGAGGGAGGGAGCGAGAAAGAGAAGGAGGGAGGGAAGGAGCGAGCAAGGGAGGAGGAGAGGGAGAAGGAGAGTCAACAAAGGGCCACAGAAAAGCAGGCAATACAGTCTTTATATTTCAGAGGGACGGTGGTTTATTTTCTATTAGCTTAAGTTATAATCGTCATATGCTCCAAAAATTATAAATAAATCACATTTGTGGGGGGATCAGGCACCCATCAGAGGAGGCAGCTATTGGAACATCAATTACCTCTGAGCATCGAATTAAATAAACTTAAGTATTTGTGCCAGCTTGCTTTCTCCTGCTGTGATAAAAACACTGGCCAGAGCAACTTGGGGAGGAAGCAGTTTATTTCTGCTTATAATTCCCAGGTCACAGTCCGTCTCTGACGGCAGGAACCTGGAAGCAGGAACTGAAGCAGAGGATAATGGAAATGATGCTGCTTTCTGGCTAGCTTGTTTACATCATCCACTCAGTACCAACTGCCTAGAGGTGGCACTGCCCACAGTCTGCTGGGACCTCCTACATAACAATCAAGAAAATCCCCCTACTGATTTGCCTTCAGACAATCTGATGGAGGCAATCCCTCAGTTGGGTTTCCCTCTTCCCAGACAACTCTGGCTGTGTCAAGTTGAAAAACAACAACAACAACAAACAAACAAACAACTAACCAGCACAGAATTCAAACAGGAACACATTTAACACACTAACAGTCACACATACATGTTGCTTAAAGTTTATCCAGAGCTCTCGGCAAAAATTACACGGTGGGATAAAGTACTGACATCAGGTTTCACCTGGGTTAGCAACTAGAAGGAAAATTACAAATGAGTTTTGCAGCTCAGTGTGTCATGTCTCAAGGTTTGCAAGAAAGCTAGCCATTTGATTTAATACACAAATTAGTTAAGTGTCAATCATGGTCCTGCCTTTTATCGCCAGGTTCCAGATGCTAAGATGGATCCATGCGCATGAATACAAAATTAATTACTGAGTTATGCCCAGATGAGTGAACTTTTCCATCAAGATAACAAGGAAAAAGACTGTTTCCAACTACTTCTATTTATGTATTTTCTTTCTGAACTTTACTGAAAATTATACATTCATCAATAGATGTATTCACAACCAAAAGAAAGACTATCAACAGTGTGCCTGTTTTAGTCATTTCCAATTTACAAAACCTTTTAGAATTAATTCCTTGAGCTGGGCAGTGGTGGTGCATGCCTTTAAGTGCAGCACTTGGTAGACAGAGGCAGGTGGATCTCTGTAAATTCGAGACCAGTTTGGTCTACAAATTGAGTTCTAGAACAGGCCCCAAAGCTATAGGGAAACCCTCTCTCAAAAAAACAAAAAAAAAAAGGATTAATTTCCTTGAGACTCACAACTACCCCGTGAGGTGGATATAATTACCACCATTATTACGGCAATGGGTTTTTTAAATTCTAGTACTATGGAAGGAATACAGGGTCTTGCATTTGGCAGGCAAACATTCTAATACTGAACTTTATGCCCAGCCCACCACCAATTTCATATTGTATAAATTTCCTGTTGTACCTTACCATAAATTTATCCAGTGTTAACTTAATTTGGGATAGTTTCACATTTTTCTCTCCTTAGAGATTTTTTTTCTTGATTTTTGAATTACATTTCACAATTGAAATGGTTTGTGCCAGATCCCAAAATGGGGAAGTCACAACTGTATCCCAGGTCTTCAAAATTCAATCTCAGTGGGATATTTTCCTCTTTCCTTCACTTAGGAGGAGCACCACCTGTTTTGCATCCATCCTACCTACCCGGAAAAAAAGTGGCTGAGCAGTCATAGTGTGAAAAAGCAGAGCATGGGGAACAAGGACTTCTATGATAAAGACTGTAGGAAACAATTCCATCTTTGTCTTTAGCTACTCAAGTATTTAAAAACTGTGGAGCTTAAAGAAAAGTAGTAAGGCAAGGGTTAGTCATGGGGGCTTTAATATCTCCCCATCCCATTTTGACTCTGAAATAGAAAAGCAGCACAAATATTAAAGAGCCCCCTATCCTAAATAGCAAAGATTTGAGCCTGCATAGTTGCTAAATCTTCCCACTTAGTCTCAGAAGTAATAGAAAGGAGAAAACCCACTATTGCCTCTTAATTTGCAAAACATTTGCATGCTTATAAACCAGCACTTGCGAAACTAAGGCAGAAAGATTAGCAGTTAAAGGCAAGCCCAATCTACATTTTGAGACCCTATCCCCCCAAACCAAGACCTACATATGGAGCTAGTATATGCAAATATCTGAATGCAGTCCCCAGAACTGGAAACAAACAAACAAACAAACAAACAAACATTTTCCCTTTCCCCAAAATGTTTCACTGAACTGATATTTTTTCTTACACAGCTTAATCACTTGGATATGACTTAGCTGTTCATTTTTAGCACAATTTCAGCTTGCCATACGTGTCCTAAAAACTGCCTCCTGACTAGCACTTGTATAATGGGCTTCCTTTGAGGGTAGCTACTACCCCAGGCAGTCCGCAATAAGAAGAAAGCTGCAATCCAAACAGTCCCGTTTTCCTTTCGCAGAGTCCTCAAGTTTCTATTTTTGTGGCACAACCTCCATATCCTCAACCTCTCAATGAACTCTATTAAGAGGAGACACACCCAAAAGCCTGGCCTACAAGTCTGCAAGGCTCAGCATTGCAAATGTTCCATCATTAAGGTGCTAACACAAGCTTGCTATTGGCCAAGTGACATGACAAGAAAGCATTGAATGTTCAGACCCAATTAAAGAACTCGAAGGAACAGTTCACAGATTCTGACCAAGAGTGGCCAGACACCCACGAACCAGAACTGCTACAGAGAAATGCTGGCTTGCAGCCGTTCTTATGGCACCAAAGCTTCTAAGAGTCTCTCCATTGCTGCTTGGCCATAACAGCTTGACACAAGGGTCCACACAACCTTGACATGGGATGGGGTCGGGGTAAATCCACTCAAAACAAAGATAAAGGCATAGAGGGACTCTTCACAATGACTGTACCTTTCACAGTTACCTTTCAGCCAAGGAGAGAAAAAATACCTAATCATCACTTCGTAATCATTACCCTCCATTCTTCTAGGTATATAATTTGACACAGAGGCTTCCTTAGACTTTCTTTGGGGATGTTTATTATTCTTTCTTTTTCTCGGAGCCTCCTGACAACCAGCAAAAATAAAAGCCTACACACAGAGGAGGAAAAAACAGTCCCACAGCTGAGGAAGCTGTGACCACTGAAAAAGCAAAGCTTTTCAATGTAGCAGCCCCATACCCTGCCCTTGTAGTTTACACCCAGGGGATCTGGGCCCCTTGGATCATAAACTTGGCAGGTCTTTGCTCCACACAGAAGCAGAATTCTGTAGTATGTGAAGCCAACGAAAAATCCTGAACTTGGACTGACTATAACATTAACAGTATATAAAAAAAGAAAATCTCAGGGGAGGGCAAAGGTGCTCTCCTTAAAAAAAATGATTTGGGAAGGGTAATTTCTTTAATGCCCTACAATTTTCTGTAATAACTAGAGGCTAGGACAAAAGTCATTATAACGGAGCTCTTAGCCTTAATTCCCAATTCTTTTGGGGGTGCTTGGGTAGTTCCTTGGTCAGCATGGAAGTCACCTTGTACCAGACAGGGGTGCTGGGCATGTCTGACCGGCTGGCAGACTCTCATTTTCAATAAGGAGCTGGTAAGTAAGAGTAACTGCAAAATAAGAGGGTCCCTGTCCCGGCTGCATATTAAGTCTTATTATTAGTGGTCGGGGCCACTAATGGGAAAGGCCCAAAGTTCTGCTTGTCTTCACCACTTTCCACTTCTACTGACCCCACACCCAAAGGTTCGGAAACCCATCAGACCCAGAGACCTGGGTTGAGAGTCACTGCAGATCCTCCCATCCCCCTGTGGTATGGAAAGGTTTAAAGGCCAGAACCACCTACACAGAGAAACAGCTCGTGGAAGCCTTCCACTTACTTCTCATAGCGCTGATGAGCGCGCTGCCGTCCTTGATCACGTCTTTGATGAATTTATTGGTCCTCTCCAGCTCCTGTTCATAACACTTGAGCCTCTCGCGGAAATCGGGGCTGTCGAGGTAGCAGTCGCTGAACTCCAGCGGGGGATGCCCCATGGTTACGGTAGCGGAGGGACTAGGGGTTAGAGACAAAGAGCGAGAGCATCAGTGGCACAATCAGCAGAATAGACCTAGTGGCTTACGTTCAGGCTCCACTTTTAGACGACTCAACCCCACTCCCTTTGGAGAACAGGTACCTGTTCCAATGAAACTCTTGGGAGCGCCCGCTGGTGTGTAGCAGGAGCGCGTAGTCCGGTGGTGGCTGCGGGTGACCAGGAATGCTTACCAACGCCTTCTGACGCCGGCAGGGTGCAGCCTAGCGAGCAGCACGCCCCCTGGTCAGCGCCTCCCCGAAGCACAGCGCTGAGTCCTGGGCAGCCCAGGGTGGAGGCGGGGAGAGCGCGGGTGCGGGGGCCGCCTCTCTGCGCTCCCAAGCCAACCAGCCAAGGCTTCCTTCCCTGGCTCCCCGAGCGGCGGACCGCGCCTCCCCTCCCCCTTCTTAAAGCCAATGCCACTGCTTCACGCTGGCCGAGCCCCAAGCCCGAGACCGACCGACAGCACGGGCTCCCTTCAGCTGTCTTCCTCGGGGTCTTCGGGGCTTGTCGCCCACAGCTCGGCAACTGCAGAGACAGCCTACTCGTTTCGGGGAGCCGGTGGGCTGTCGGGTTTGGCGCTTAAAGGGTTAAACCCGGCGGCCAAGGAGACGTAGCTTTCCTCCAACAACAGGGCAGCAACAGCGGGAAGAGGAGGGCAACAGCGCTACGCACAATAGCTGTGGTAGCCTGGCGCTTCCCTACGGAAACTGGGGAGCAGTCAGCGCCCTAGGAGTCCATCTGGAAAGCGAGGCGGCCTGGGAGATGTAGTCTTTCCGTTTGCACGTCCCACGACTCCACCCTGCGGTCTCCCACCGCGAACCCTCCAGGGTGGCCGCTCTCCCAGAGATGCTTCCCTACGTCCGCCCCAGGGACAGCGATCCTAGAGGGGCAGGTGTACCGCTCCGGCCCCCGAGGGTGCGAGCAAAGTTTCCCTAACTGCAGCAAAAACTCAAAAGGATAGATGATGGGAGGAAGTCTCTCTGCAATATTTGCCTGGACTGTCCTTTCTTTTCGGTCCTCTTTCAACATTCCTCTGATCCACCAACTCTTTTCCTACTTCTCCTGTTTCTCTTAGAACATACAGTACAGACACTAATTCTCATCGGTGCCTACTGTAGGATCTGTGTTAGGCCCAGAACCCTCTGCTGAAGAGACAGAGGTCAACACGTTTGGACTAAAGGGTATACTGTGTACACTGAGCCACACTACAGCTTCCAAGCCGAGATTTTGTTTGTTTGTTTGGTTTTGATGGTGGTTGTGGTTTGGATTTTTTTGGTTTCTTGGGGTTGTTTTGTTTTTGTTTTGTTTAGTTTTTAAATTGGGGGGGGGTTGCAAAGGCAGAGGACAGAAGCAAGGGGACAAGTAGTTGAGTGCCATCAGAATGCACGATGTGAAGTCCACAAAGAATCAATAAAAAGTTAACAAAAGGAAAAGAAAAAGAAACAAAGGCCATTTGAACTTTCTCCTGAATAGGGCCTCAGAGACTCTTTTCTGTGACAAGTCAATTCATAGGCTGATAATATCTGTTAATGGGGAACTTAAGAAGGGGTTACTATCAATTGTCTTGCAGTTTATCCAAAAGGCCTTATAGTCATTGTCTAGTATAGGGAAGCCTGGGCTCCTTTTAAAGACAACTCTCTAAGAATAGCTACAATTAGGAGACCTGAGAAATAGTATGCACCAGGGCAAAAAAAGATCTATTTGATTCTGCAGCCGTGTTTACATTAAATTACATCAATAAAAGCCAGAATACAATGTTAAAAATACAGTAATAATAGCAGATTTACCTGTATTAATGTCTGGCTGCTTCTGTAACAAATTACCACCAACTCGGTGGCTTCAATGAACATAAATGTATTATTTTATAGCTATGGGAGTAACAGTTAGAAATGAGCATCATTAAACTAAAGTCCAGGTGTCAGAATGGCTATGTTCTTCTGGACTCTGGGTTAGAATTTGTTTATTTTCCTTCTACAGTTTCTAAAAGCTGCCCTCAAACTGTCAGTCCTAAAGCCAGCAATGGTTGCCAGAGCCTTTCTCATCCTGCATTACTATGACCGTGACTTTCTTGCCTTCTCTTTTCCTTTCCTTACATTAAGTTCATGGGATAAAGCAGGATCATCATTTATCACATGATCCTTAGTTTAATCACATTTCCACAGTCCTTTTTGCCATTTCAGATAACATATTCACAGGTTCTAAGGATTTAGAAATGGATATCCAGGAGGGCCATTCGTCGACACACCAATCAATTGGTTTATAATCCTATAAGCCGCCTCGCAAGTGGTAGAAGGTGGTGGGGAACCCCTTTAATCCCAGCATTCAAGAAGTAAAGGAGGTTGATCTTTAAGTTCAAAGTCAGCCTGCTCTACATATGGAGCTCTAGTCCAGCCAGGGAGCTGGAGACAGCAAGACCCTGTCTCAAAGAAAAACAAAATGAAAGCAATGACAGCAAAACATGCCACAAGTCTTCAAAACACCCCTGTGTGGTTGGCATTCTTATACCCACTGAAGGCTGTAGAAATGGCATCAAAGAGCAGCTGGCTTGCCCAAGGGCAATGCTAATGTTAGGCAAGTGTCCTACGAACTGATCTACACCCCAGCCCTATTTACTACTCTTATTGTTTTAAAGGTTAATAAGTGCAGAGGGGTGGAACTTGGTTTGTAAATACCTCCCCTCAAATGACCAAGACCCTGGTTTATTAGGTGTTTTGTTTTGTTGGATTTTTTTTTAAGAGACTGAATCTCACCATATAGCCCAAATGACCTCAAACTCATAACAATCTTTCTGCCTCTGTGTCCCTAATTTTATATATATATATATATATATATATATATATCACCATGGTGTTTGATATCCAGTAGAGCAAGGCAAAACAAAGCAAAGACAGAAAAGTAAAGGCTACATTTCATGAGAAAATACCCGAAGCAGACTTTAAATGCACTGTGAGTGAAGAAATGGAGGGATTAAAAAGGTGTTCATTGAACCGGGGGTGGGGGAATTTTTTTTTCACATCGTCACGTTTCTTTTTGATAGACATTCATTCATTCACTAAGCATTTTGATTGTTTTTTGTTATGCTTGTTTGTTTGTTTTAAATAAATATTTTATATTTGTTTGCTTATTTGTTTGAGATCGGATTTAACCTCCAATGCTGTCCTAAGACACATTTCACTTAGCCCAGGTTTGCCTTAAACTCCAAATTCTCTGGCCTCTGCCTCCTGAGTACTGTGATTGCAGGTATGTGCCAGTTGTCATATCCAAGTCTTACAATATGTGACACTGAGCTTCAAATATTCAAAGCAAAACAAAATACAAATTCTCACCTAACCGTGGAAATGGTTACATTGCTCTGTCATATGATTTCCCTTTGACACTGTAAATTACATATTCCTCAAAGAATTTTGTCCTCTCATAAAGTATTTTTACCTAAAAGTCTGCTATTGATTACCATATTGAATTTCTTCCCAACAAAACTATGACCAAAAATAGAAATTAAATTATTTCCTTGTGATGGCTATAAGGCTCACATATATAAAAGTCTTTTGAATTGAGTTATGACTGCAATTATGCTTGTAAATTTCTAAAATATATTCTATTATTATTACTAAACAAAATGACCGGACATGTAAATCATATCAGAAGGATGGGGAAGGTATAGGCTACAGGACCTAGAGTTAAACAAGAGTCCTCTGAAAAGAAAGACAAAACAACACAAAGATTTCTCAGCTTCAATGTTTTTAACTTCAGTATCTGGAATATTGATTAGTCTGTTTAACCCTAACACTTTTGCACATGGCAATTTGTAAAACTTCTGACCTTTAGCCCAGCATGTTGGCACATGCCTTTGATCCCAGCTCTTGGGAAGCAGAGGCAAGTGGATCTCTGTGAGTTCGAGGCCAGCCTGGTCTACAGAGCTAGTTCCAGGAGAGCCAGGACTGTTACACAGAGAAACCCTGTCTCGAAAAACAAAACAAACAAAAACAATTCCTGGCCTTTGAAGGCCATCCTTTCCTTTAGAAGGACTGAGAAAGAGGGGGATGGTAGAGAAGCTGAACTGGACCAGTGTTCTTTGTGTGTGAAGTCACCTCTAAAGGAATTCGAGAATTTGGAAATTGGTTCCCTTTCAGCTATGGTGACCCCACAGTCCTTGGAAAGTGTACCTTGCTGTGGAATGAATAAGTGCAGCTTTCAACATTCAATTGTTATCCACTAGGGAAGTGTTGTCAAGGACAATCACCTATGTTTGTAAGATTAAAAGCTACTTCTCCTCTAATGACAAAACAGTCTCTAAAGTTGCTTTCTGTTGCTAATAAGGCTCATCAGAGAAACTTGCCCAGAACCAGCCAAAATGGCTGGACTGACCTGCCCCTTCCCTCCTGGTTGCCTGGAGTAACTTTGTGTAGTTCAACATTAAAGCCAACCCCTAGGAGAGACACTTTCATCACCTTTCTCTAAAATGTGCCCTGTAGGTAGCACAAACAGAGCATGCAAAAGGGTGTTCCCACCCCTACCTGTGACAACAAATCTCTCCTGCAGGCCTGTATGAATATGGATAAACTTCTCCAACAAATGCTACTTGGATTTTTCAAACTCCTTTGAGACAAAGTCTAGCTATGCAGCCCATGCTGAACTTGAACTAGCAAAACTCCTGTCTTGGTGCCCTGCACGCTTTGGTTACTTGTGACACTCCAGGCAATCTTCTTGCTTGGTTTGCTTCCAAAGACGCCACTTTGATCGTTATCTCCAGTGCTCTTGTACTTGTTGCTGGAATAATAAACCGTTCTCCACTCAGTTACGTCCTGGTTTTCCTTATGCACTTTGCACTCGCTAAGACCTGAACCCATGATGTTCCATTATAATGTGTTAAAATGCGAACTTCCAAGTGGGGAGCCTGGGATATGATTAGGTCATTAGACAAGATTCTTTATGAACAGGATGAATAAAGGTCCTTTTTTTTCCCACCACATGAGAATACAGGGAGAAAAAAAAAATAAGTAGTCTCTGAACCAGAAAGAAGGCCTACAGTAGAAATTATTTCTGCATTAATACTGACTTCTTGACCTCTACAACCATACAAAATACATTTCTGTTGGTTAGGAATCACTCTGTATAGTGACATTTTATTTGTGTTTTAATAAACAAAGCTTGCCTGAAGATCAGTGTGCAAAGCAGTCACACTAGTCAGTCATACAGGCCAGGCAGTGGTGGCACACCCTTAATCCCAGCAACCACACTAGTCAGTCATCCAGGCCAAGCAGTGGTGGCACACATCTTTAATTCCAGCACTAGAGAGGAATATAAAATGGGAGGAGTCAGGAGCTCTGGGTCTTGGTCTGCAGTCTGAGGTTTGGTGGAGATCTTTGTGGTCTACAGTCGTGTTGGGGACAGGATCGGCCCTTGGTTTGTCTGAGTTTTGGTAGAGGTAAGAAATCTCTAGTGGCTTGACTGCTTTATTTATCTGATCTTTCAGTTTGAATCCCAGTATCTGCCTCTGGGTTTTTATTATTCGGGCTACATCTCTGTCAATGATATTTTGTCATAGCCACCCACATGGACAGATACGCGTAGGCATACACAGGATGAAGACAACAGCCAAATGATTACATGAGGAACGGGATGCTCCAAATGATTACATGAGGAACGGGATGCTCCAAAAGTCTCAACAATTGCTCAGTCTCTGACAGCCAGTAAGGGCTTAAGTAGCTCCACTAAGTCCAAGTGATATGAATCCGAGGCAACACAATGAACACCAATGCGGACACACATGGGAAGAGGATTTGCCACCATTTGACAAAAGACGCAAAATGAATTCTTCCCACTTTTTTTTTTTTTTTTTGGTTTGGAGCATTTTGTTGTGGTTTGATTTGGTTTCTTGAGACAGAATATCACTTTTGGTAGCCTCCAGTCTCCACTTGCCAAATGCCAAGTTTATAGTTATATGCCACCAGGTACAGGTATATTTTACTTTGAAATGAATAAAACATGTTAGAAAAATATATAAAGTTTTTCAGTGTTGCTTATATGCCTACCATTTTTCATAATTAAACATTAGAGGAAAAAATTAACATTTCACTCCAGGCATGGTGGTACACATCTACAGTCCCAATCCCAGTACTTGGAAGATAAGAGACCGAGGCAGGAGACTGGATAATTTGACACTAGCCACAGATGCATAGAGAGGCTTGTTTAAAAAAAAATCTCATTTCCCCCATGTCAAGAAACACTATGTGCATAGTCTTAATAAAAACTAATGTGTTTCCTAAGCCATTAGTATATTGCAGCTGTGATAGTGTGGACAGAACACAGTTTATAGCAATATAGACTTAAAATCAAGTGTAGCTCCATCCTTACTCTGCAAGAGTAACATGTGCTCTGGCCTACTTGGGCACCTGTACTCATATATACACTCACCCCCACACATATATACATAATTAAAAACAATAAAACTAAATTCTTTCTAATTCTAAAGATTAAATTACAGATAATATATACAGACACAGCCAGTACATAAACATTCC
The DNA here is from genome assembly GCF_982192425.1 of Myodes glareolus. Taxonomy (NCBI): domain Eukaryota; kingdom Metazoa; phylum Chordata; class Mammalia; order Rodentia; family Cricetidae; genus Myodes; species Myodes glareolus. Next base: position 85,309,559 of record NC_142053.1, on the reverse strand, counting down.
TTAATATGAGTTAAATCTAAGTATTCTTCCATGCTTCTTGTTCTGATGAACAGTGCTAAAGGCAGAAATACATCAGATTAATCGCAATGGTAGTCTTTGGAAAACATTCCTAATAATTAAACACACGTGCATGCGCACACAAACACACACACACACGCATACACAAAGTGATCCCTGTTCATTATCATCATAGGACAATTAAAAGTCATTCTTCTCCGGAAAGAAATTTACATTTTTACTCAAATAAATTCTAGCCTGGGAATAATAGATCACTGGTAGAGATTTGCTTGCCGTGCCCACGGAAATGGGTTTAACTCCCAGAAGAATTTATGCTTCCCTAACAAGTTTTCTACTGGATTTAATGTGTTCTCTCAACTTCCTGGATGTTCTTAGAGTGTGAAGTCACTATCCCCTCTGGGTTTCAAGAACCAGAACCTGAAACCCTGGAGTCATCCCTGGTAGCAGACCACTCTAATGTGGAGTTGCAGGATATCAGCAAGGCTTCATGCCCTTTGACCTGGTTTGTCCAGCTGGGCCTTGATGTTTATCGGCTTGCCGCGTCTATCCGTGTGCCTGTCATTTATGCTGGAATCAGAACCAAACCATTAGATTTAATGAAGCAGTCATCTGGGTCAGGACTAGCCTCTCGCCATTGCACAATCCTGTGGCAACTTGAAACAGAGACCAGGAAAGCAGATGTTGAGCCTGCGATGGTGGCATATGAACATAAGCACACTTCTTTTTTTTTCTGTTAAAATTTTATTGTATTTATTTTTTCTTTTTTATGGAAAACATATTTTTTTATATATACAGTGTATTCTGATCACGGATTCCAGTCTCTCATCTCCTCCCAGGCCTCCCAGGCCCTTTCCACTTCCCTGCCCATCCGACTCCACACCTTCCTTCTCTCTCTTTAGAAGACAAAACATAATAGAACAAAACAAAGGAGAAAAAGCAAGGAAAACGTGAACATGTAGACACATACACACAGAGACAGAGAAATTGAGACAGGCAGAGAGAGAGAGAGAGAGAGAGAGAGAGAGAGAACACAAAGTCAGAAGCCATAATATATAATTAAAAGAGCAGTAAGTTTAAAAAAAAAAAAAGCCCAGACAAGGCATTATGAGACAAACATCTTCCAATTGGGTTCATTTTGTAATTGCCCATCTACAGCTGGGCATGGGGCCTGCCCTTAAATATGGTTTGTATAACTAATGAAACTCTGCTAAAGACAACTAATTTTTCCTTTGCTAGCGATTATCAATTGGTGATAGCTTGTGACTTAAGAATAGGCACTTGTGTCTACTTCTCAGAGCTGGAACTGCATCTGGCAGGCACAGACAAGAGCTGGCCCGGTTGTGTGTCCTATGGTGTCTAGAAGGCCTTGTTTCCTTGGTGTCCTTCATCTCCACTGGCTCTTACAATCTTCTGCCTCCTCTTTTGCAAAGTTCCCTGAACCCTGAGGGAAGAGGTTTAATGGAGACGTCCCATTTAGGACTGGGTGTTCCAAGGCTTCTCACTCTCTGAATTGTCCAGTTGTGGATCTCTGTATTTTTTCACACTTATGGCAAGTGGAAGTTTCTCTGATGGTGACTGAGCAATACACTCATCTATGGGTATAGCAGAATGTTGTTCGGAGCCATTATATTGCTGTATTTCTATAGCAGAATAATAGTTTTTATTTTTTTCTTAGGTCTTGGTCTCTCTAGTCTCAGGTTCTTGGCAGTGTCAGGCATATTCCATCTCATGCAGTGGGCCTTAAATCCAATCAAACAGGGGTTGGTTTTTCCCATAAGTTTTGTGCTACTATCGTACCAGCATATCATGGAGGCAGGTCACCACCGTGGATCAAAGATGTCATACTTGGTGTTTACCTTTCTCTTCCAGTTGTGTGCGGAGTATCTTCCGGTACCATGAACACTAGCGAGTAGGACGCGAAGGCTCCAGTTAGGCACCAGCTCAACTTCTCTGTGTTCAGTGAGTTGTGTACATGTTGCTTTTCAGCAATAGGGCCTTACAGTCAGTTTCTGAAAAGCAATCAATGATCTTGGCAATATCCTGAGTTGTTTGAGGGTTCCCCTGGAGCCCCTCTGGCCAACGACTTGATTAGATGTAACCAAGTTTCATTTGGTGGAGAGAGTTGTCTAGATGGGTTTTGTATCCCCCATTATTTGTTGATTTAATTTAGATTATTTCAATATATATACACATACACACACATATATATATATGTGTGTGTGTGTGTATGTGTATATATATTATATATTATAATATATATAACCTTTTACGGTAGTATGCTTCTGAGATGACCCTGAGTTTTAGCTGTCCCTCCCTATATTCCCTCCCTTACTCCCCTCTTTCCTCCCCATGTCCATTAATCCTCCTGTTCCAGTCTCCCCCCACCAACCTCCATCTCTCCATAACTATGCTCTTCTCTTTCCCCTTACTAAGGAAATCCTCCCCTTTTCTCCATCACCTAGCCTTACTCTTCCTTACAAGCACACTTCTAAGCTCAGCACTCACTCAAGATGCTAAAGCAAGAGGGTCACAAACTCCAGGCCAGTTGAGTCTACCAAGACCATGTCTTTAAAAACACACAAACATGCTTATAGCAGCATTATTTGTCATAGCCAGAACCTGGAAACAACCTAGATGCCCCTCAACCAAAGAACGGATAAACAAAATGTAGTACATTTACACAATGGAGTACTACTCAAGTACTACTCAGTGGTAAAAAAAAAAATGGCATCTTGAAATTTGCGTGCAAATAGATGGAGCCAGAAGAAACCATCCTGAGTGAGGTAACCCAGATCCAGAAAGATGAACATGGCATGTGTCCACTCATAGATGAATATTAGCTGTAAAGCAAAGGATTGGGACTGCAGTGAAGCTGAGTAACAAGGAGAACCCTAAGAGAAGCATACATCGATCCCCTGGGGAAGGGAAAATAGACAAGATCTGAAAAATTGGGAACATGGGGTGGGGGTGAGAGAAAGGAAGGCAGAAGTGGGGATGAAGGGGGAGGGGGGAGGAGAACTTGAGGGAACAGGATGGTCAAGATGGGGGAAGGACAGAGACAGAGAGCAAGGAAAGAGATACCTTGATTGGAGGAGCCATTATAGGGGTAGCAAGAAACCTGGCACTAGAGAAATTCCCAGAAATCCACAAGGATGACCCCAGCTAAGACCCTAAGCAATAGTGGAGAGGGTACCTGAACTGACCTTATCCTATAGTCAGATTGATGACTATCTTAAATATCACCATAAAACCTGCATCCAGAAAGTGATGGAAGCAGATGCGGAGAACCACAGCGGAGCATTGGACTGAGCTCCCAAAGTCCAGTTGAAGAGGGGAGGAGTGAGAATATGAGCAAAGAGGTCAAGACCATGATGGGGACACCCACTGAAACAGATAACCTGAGCTAACGGAAGCCTTGCAACTCTGTCCTGACAGCAAGGGAACCAGCATAAGACCAAACTAGGCCCTCTGAATGTGTGTGACAGCTGTGTGGCTGGGGCAGACTGTGGGACCACTGGCAGTGAGATCAGGACTTATCCCTACTGCTTGTACTACTGGCTTTTTGGAACCCATTCTCTCTAGAAGGATACCTTGCTCAGCCTAGATATAGGGAGAAGGGCCTTGGTCCTACCTCAAAGCAATGTCCTAGACTTTGTTGACTTCCCACAGGAAGCCTTACCCTCTCTGAGGAGTGGAAGTAGGGGGTGAAATGGAGGGTGAGGGGGGATGTGAAGGGAGCAGGAAGTGGGGAGGGAGTGGGAAATGGATTTGGCATATAAAATGAGAAAAGATAGCTTTTAAAAATAAATTTAAAAAAATAAAAAATAAACAACAACAAAGAAACCAGATGCTATGGGCCTGTAGGAAAGGCATTGTGCCTTTCCTAAGAAAGCCAAACCCTGTTAACTTACTATGTCAGCTTCTGTTTTTTTCTCCATCTGCGACTGTAGTTAACTTCCCTAAATTTTTATTTACAACACTTGTTAGTTGTCTAGACTTCTCTGCAAATAAAAAGTGGAAGGAACTTAAAAAAAACTTTGCCTGGAACTCTGGAAAAAAAAGCAATTTTCCAAATCACATTTTTTTCTGCTTCAGTGATAATGTTAGGTATGGTTTTTTTTGTTTGTTTATTTTTAAAAAAACATGTCCCGAACATATGAAATAATATTTTCTAGTCTCTGTACTTCAAGGATCTCAAGGTCTGTGTCCTGGAATATTCAAGCCTTCCTTCACAAGCCAATAAAGTAGCTAAGAATGTTATCTGGCCCGTGTCAAGTTTCTCTGTAGCACGAACTAGTGTGAAGATGTCAGTGATGAGGGAAAAAAGAGGCCGACAAAGGCTGACATCTCATGTCGAGTACTTCAGGAAAAATGTTCCAATTGTCTTCACTCAACAATTCCATGAAGAAGGTCCTATTGTCAAATTTATTTTACATACAAACATCTGAAATTCCAGAGTTAAACCAGTTGGCTCCGGTCACAGAGAATAATCTAGGCTTGAATCTGAAGCCCTTTTCTTGCCATTGTAATGCAGACTAACACATAAGCATATAATCTCTATCCCTTCGTGTTTGGGAGGATGGGCATATGTGGAACTTCAACTTGGAGAAGAGTAGGTTTTAGTCACCTGCTGGGAGCTATAGCAAATGATTCAAAACTATACAAGGTCGAGGATTAACAAAAGCTGAAGAACTGGCTGACTGACTGGCTCCCATGACCACGTGTTCAACTCTAGAATTTCCAGGCTTGCACACAGCAGACCATAAAACACTGTGCCTAACTATTTGCAGCCCCACCACACTGCTAGCCTTGCCCTTAGTTCCAGCCTGGCCTAAAGCCTTTACTACCATTGGCGCCATTCCCAGTCTGGTCTTGGCGCTGGCCTCTTCTCTGCTTTGACTTGAGTTGGCCTACTTTCTTTCCTTAGCTAAAGCCAAAACTTGAAAACCTTTAGGAGCCTAGGAGTAGCAAAGACTTCTAGGAGGGAAAAATTGTCTTCCAAATTTTCTGCACATGCAAGTCTCCACTTACTACTCACTTACCTCCACACTCCCCTCCGTGTTTCTTGGTGAAAAAAAAACATCTCTATTTATAGCCTTCAAATGTGTATAGTTTATGGGAGGCTGAAGCAGGAGAATCCCTCAAGCCCAGGCGTTCAAGATCAACCTAGGCAGCATAATGAGACTCTGCATTTATTAATCCTTGCATAACTACCAAAACTCTTGGGGATTTTTCGTGTGTTTGTTGCTTTGTTCTTTGTCGTTTGAGGGACTAAACCCAGACCCTTGCATACGCCAGGCAAGAATTCTATCACTGAACTACACCCTGGCCTTCTAGCAAATTTCTTTTTTATTTGTTGTTGTTGCTCTGCATGCACACACACACACACACACACACACACACATGCATGCACACACATACATATGGAGGTCTGAGGACAACTTTGTGAAGTTGTTTCTTTCTTTCCGCCTTTATATGGGTTCCAGAGACCAAACTCAGGTTGCCAAGCATGTGCAACAAGTACCTTTACCCCTCTGCCCACCAAAATATTTTTTAATTCATTGGATTCCTCATTTTCAGTACACTTGCACCTCAGCAGGGTCGTGTCAAAACTACTTACTGGTAAAACCCTGGCTGCTTTCTGTGTTCAATTAGCAACAGTTTAGAGAGAGAGAGAGAGAGAGAGAGAGAGAGAGAGAGAGAGAGAGAGAGAACATAGGTTCTCAGGAGCTTTTGGGGTAATAAAGTCACAATTATATTACTTTTAAGAAATTATCAACACGTTCCACTTCAACACAGCCCAATGTGCCATCCTGTTTATGCTATCTCAGAAGGCAGATGCAGGGCCACACACCCATAATTCCACTAGTAGGAAGGCTGAGACAGGAAAGTCAGAACTTTGAAGCTAGCCTGCACTACACAGTAAGTCTCTCTCTCACACTCTCTCTCTCTGTCTCTCTGTCTCTCTGTCTCTCTCTTGGAGAAGAGGGGGAGTGGAGGGAAGACAGATCTAGAGAATAACTACAAACTTTGCAACAGTTTCTAGGGGCTCCCACTGGATAGTACCACCTACATTTTAATCTTCTACTAAAGATCCTTGCACTCCACTGTGCATCTGGTGTTTGCTGGGATACATACTCTAATGTGTGAGACATGGGCTTGGGTCTGAAAATAATGAAGAGCCGTTAGTTGCATGGGAGGCTACTGGAAGGTGGCTGGAGCGTCAAATTCTAGCTATGCCAAAGCACGACGCAGGAAGATCACAAGTTACAGACCAGTCTGGGCAATTTAGAGAAGAGAGAGACAGAGAGAGAATGAAGGAGAAGGGGAGGGGGGAGAAATAGAGGAGCAAGTGCATGGATAGGAGGACTTCTGGGGAAAGCCTCTGAAAACCTAAATTGTTATTTACTTTTTTTTTTTCTTGCAGTGCTAGGGATGAAAGGATTCCAGAACTTCACACATGCCAAGCAAGTCCCCTACCACTGAGCTACATCCCTAAGGCCTAAACCACTACATTTTCACTAATTTCAAAAGATGCTTTTAGTAGAGGAACTCACAATGCCAGCATCCAAGTTCATGTATTAAGATAGGCTTTTATCCACTAAAAACTTGTTGAGACATTACAGTCTTCACCCAACAATGATTTTCATTAATGAAGTGCATAAAAATTTCCATTGCCCATTTGGCTTTCTTATTTTCATTCTGGTTTCATCTTTTGTCTGATTTAAGGCTAATAATGAAATAAATGTAATTCAATAACTAGAGTTTACACAATGCTTTATGTGAGGTCATCTTCATTCATGGCACATAACATATTGCATATGACTAACAGAACTACTAGAAAGATAACATCAGAAAAATAAATGGACTGTTTTCCCAACGGCTAACTCTAATTCCCTTCCTTTTATAATAAAAAAGATAAATGCTCAGAATAATAGGTCACTGACTGCAAACTAATGTGCAGTTATGCTAACAGTAAAATTCCAAGAGACCAAGTTTAAAAACTTGTGGTCCAGACCCATATCAAGCTATTCAGGAGGCTGGGGTTGGAGGAGCCTAAGTTCAAGAGCAAACAGAGTAGCTTATTGAGATCCTATCTCAAAAGCCAGTAGGTAAGGAATGCGTCTTACTATTAGAGAGACTTTGATCCTCAGAACCAGAATTAATTTTTTTGTTTCATTTGTTCCTTTCGAGACAGGGTTTCTCTGTGTAGCCCTGGCTGTCCTTGAACTCACAGAGATCTGCCTGCCTCTGCCTTCCGAGTGCTGGGATTAAAGCAGTGCACTGCCACCACCTGGCCAGAACGAAAATGTTTAAAATGAAATAAAAAGCTGGGTATAATAGCTGAGGACGGAAATCCCAGCACATAGGAGGCTGAGGCAGAGCAGATGCAGAAAGTCTGAGGCATCATGAGATACACACTGAGTTTCAGACCGAGTTCAAGCTCAGTAGTCTTGAGCTACTAAGAGAGAGCCTGTTTCAGAAGAACCCTTTTAACATGTAATTCTGAGGCAATATAAACAGGTCATTTCCAAAAACTTACAGTAAGTTTTATGCCAGAAATTTTACACTACCTAAGTCAGCAGAAACATACCACATAGAGAGTGGAAACAGCACACAGACAGTGGACACATAACACAAACACAGTATAACCACAACACATAGTCAGCTAACACACACCACAAAGCGGCAGACTCACAACACACACAGTGGACTCATATCACACAGTCAGTGCACACATAACACGCAAGAAGTGCACACACAACACAAAGCAAGGGGACCCATTCCACATAGGCAGTGTGTACACAACCCGGACTGAACACACAACACACAGGCAATAGACACACACCACACAGGTGCAGGACACTGGGATGATTGTCTAAAGAAGGGAAAGCCAAAAGCTGAGGGACTAATCAGGGGCAGGGTGGCTGTTAACATTCATGAGATCTGGGGTACCTCGAAAGCACCAAGAAGGGGGAAAACACACAGCAAGGTACGCTGGCCAAGTCTCAATATATGTCAATCAAGCTTTCCCTATCACACTATGGTACCAACACTAACCACAGGAAGGAAATTGGCCTCACACAGCCTTGCTAAGAATGGTGCATGAATTTGCATTTCAACCATCAGAGAGCTTGATTAGGCCACTAAATTGCATTACTTATTTTTAGATATCTTCGGGACAGTTTTGAGCAGCAGAGGAAGGTTTCCACAAATTTGAGATTAGCTTGATCTACATAGTGAGCTCCAGGCTGGCTTGGGCTATACATAGAAAGCCTGTCTCAAAACAAATTGAACTTTAATAATGGCAAATACTACAAGGAAACCAAGGCCAAACATTGACATTTGCTATGTCAGAGTCATCTACTTGGTCTCTGTCACTATCATCACCCTTTAAGGATGCATTTATATCATTCTTATTCTCCAGATCAGGAAATTTAAGCTCAGAAAGGTGAAATAGCTTATCCAAAGTGTACTTAGAAACAACCCAATATCTCTGAGCAAGAACATCATCTTTTCTGCCCCCAGTGGTACAGAAGATAGAACCCAAGGCTTTGTATATGCTAAGCAAGCATCCTCTTGCTGATCTACACCACCAACCACTGTTTGATTTTCATTTTGAGAAAAGTGGTATAAAGTTGCTTTGACTAACCTTAAACTCATCCTGTAATCCAGGCAGGCCTCAGACTCATGGCCTGGGATTGGTGGAATTTTGTGGCCTGATCTTGGGCTTTTTTTTCTCTGTAGAGTGGAGCTTAGTCACCCTCCTCATCTCCAGGGGCTGAAGTAGTCTGGGGGACCTGGTCTGACTGCTTGCACAGGGGCTTACAAGGAGAATCAAGAGTTCAAAGTCATCCTTAGGTACATAAGGGATCTGAGGTCAGCGTGGCTACATGAGATCCTGTTTCAAAAAGAAAAAGAAAAAAAACTAAACCAAAAGAAAGAGAGAGAGAGAGTTAAGGACGGAAGGAGGGGAGACTGCTGCTAAATGGGTCAGTGGGTAAAGGTGAATGCTGCCATGCTTGATGCCTGGAGCTCAGTGCCCGGGACTCAGATGGCGGAAGGACAGAATCAACATCCAAAAGTTCTTCTCTATCCCCATACCCACTGTGGTGACCTGAAACTTCTGATTAACCTGCTTATGCCACTGAGATGCTGGAACTCCAGACTTGGGGCCTACCACCCGACCTGGCTAAGGTGGTACTGGAGGCATGATCTTTGACATTCTAGGCCTACACTCTCCCGACTGAGTTACATCTCCAGATGTTTGAACCATTCTACTTAGTCAAGTTTTGTGTTCCTTTTTAAGGATCCAAATCGGAGAAAAACCTGTTGTGAGTGTTTGAGCAGAATCTTGGAGCTCTCATTCTTAGGCAAAGATCTCCTTAATGACTCTCCTTTGTCCTACCTCGTCCTCCTGATCCTCTGTTCCCTCTTCTGGTGGTTTTGGTGTTCTCTCTTCCTCATACCTCTCTCTTCTGGGAATACCTTTAGGAAACAAACATTTTCTATTACTAGAGGAAACCTGTATTCTAACCCCAAGGTAGCTGGGGAAAGACTGAGAACTATCCAAGTCCACAATCCCTTTCCATGTCTGACATTACCCAGCTAGACACCAAGCTTGAGTCTTTTATCCAAGAGCTCTACAGCTTTATTAAAGAATTTTGAAGCCAGGGTGGGGGATAGGGGTGGGGTTTAGTGGCGCACGCCTTTAATCTCAGCACTCAGGAGACAGAGGCAGGTAGATCTGTGTGGTCAGCCTGATTTACAAAGCAAGTTCCAGGACAGCCAGGGCTATTACATAGAGAAATTCTGTCTTGGAAAACCAAAATAAATAATAATAGCAATAATAATATTTTTAGCTATCATTATCTCTTTTTACCTAATTTGGCAGAAGATATATAACTACCTGCTATGCCCTTGAGAAAAAAGATCCATTTGTGGTCACTGGCCAGGCAAATGGTCGATAAGGTTTGTGCCTGTGACCCATTGAAGGCCCCTCCTAGGGAAGACACGGACTAGTTGAGAACCTATCCCATTTTGGCTTCAGATTTACTGAAGCCATGTGTAAATATATTAACTAGTGGCCAGAGCACCCTGAAGGCTTCTCTATTCTTTTAGTCCATTTCATTGGCCAGGATATGAGACCAAAATGTCAAAAACTAGGTAAGGAACCCCAAGGTCATTTTCCCACTTGACTCAATATGGTCTTCAAGGAATTTAATCACCTGGAGGAGGCCTCAAGGACTAAGAAGGACAGGGAATGTGGCAAGTGATGGACCCCAAGGCATGGTAACACTATTGACCCATGATTGTGTTTGGGCTACCCTGACTCTACCTAAAGGGTATGCTAACCAACAATTGAGAGCTTCTCCCTGCCTCATGAGGACTTCATCAGGCTGTTAATAACTGGGAATAGTAATTGTTAGGATTTATGGTGCGGGTGACCCTGGTAGGTCTCACAGTGGGTAGGAGACCGCTGCAGGTGGGAGACAGATAGATATGCCATGCGGAGAGAGCTTGGGTATGGAGAGTTTATTTAGTGGGTATTGGGAGGGTTTGGGAGGGTAGGGTGGTATGGGGAGAGAGAGGAAAGAGGAGGGGTGAAGAAAGGAGGCAGGGAGTTGCCTCTTCAGAAGTAGAACAGAGAGAGGAAAAAGGAGGGGGCGGAGGAGGAGGCAGAGACTGCCTCTTCAGTAGAACAGACAGAGAGAAAAGCAGAGAGAGTGGAGACCATCTTACCTGGGTGGGAAGGGGGAGCGTGGGAGTGGGTGGAGCTTGTCTCCTAAAAGGAACAGGGTACCCAGGTGATTGGGCAGGTCAGGAGAATTATAATTATAGCAATAATGACATTTGAAAATGTCAAAATCCACATCCCTCCACCACCTGGTCCATGTCAACACTACAAATAAATAGGACGTGGAAAGAGAGACTACCCCTCTCTCACCAACAGCAAAAGTGTATCAATTGATGATATGTTCTTTGGCCTCTTTTGGAGGGCCCACCACCGAGCTCTCAAATGAATCACACATGGAGGCTTATTCTTAGTTATAAACATTCAGTCTTAGCTTGGCTTATTTCTTGCCCACATTTTAAAACTTATCTTATCCCATGTACCTTTTGGTTCTGGGCTTTTCCCTTTCTCTTACTTCTGTAAATCTCACTCTTACTCTGTGGATTGCTGTGTAGCTGGTGGGCTGGTCCCTGATGCTCCCCTCCTTCCCGGGCCGCTACTCAGAACCCCTTCTCCCAGTTTTCTCCTAATTCTTCCCTCTGCCTGCCAGTCCTACCTATCCTTTCTCCTGCCTGGCTTTTGGCCTTTCAGGCCTTTATTAGATCATCAGGTGTTTTAGACAAACAAAGCCTCACAGCTTCACAGAGTTAAACAAATGTAACATGAACAAAAAGTAACACACTTTACAATAATATTACCAACGCAAAAGTCCCAGGAACATTACGGCCCAAAGGAGCCACAGTTACATAACTCTGTTCCCGATTTTGAGGAACCCATGCAGGAAGAGTACCTCCTTTAGCTTGATTGCGCAGGCCCAGAAGCTGAGCTTACAGATGAGTAGAAGGTGGCCCTGGGTGTGTCAAGAACTAGATTTAATTACATCTTGAAAAAAAATATTTGTAAAGCTTTCTTTCTTGTAACTTTGATGAGTATGGGTGTTTTTGCCTGCAAGTTTATTTCCACCACATCTGTGCAGTGCCCTCGGGAACCAGTGGGGGTTGACAGACGCCCTAGAACTGGAGTTATTGGTGGTTGTTAGCGGCCATGTGAGTGCTGGGAATCCAAACCTGGTTCTTTGTAACAGCAGCCAATGCTCCTAATCATGGAGCCATCTTGGCAGCCTCTAGAATCATTTTCTTTATATATATGGGGCCACTTGCCCTGCCTTGACTGCTGCTCTGGGAGCACTTCTCCATCCTTGATCTGTCTCTGTAGAATTGAAAGGCAACCTTACCAAGGCTGCGTCACATCGCCTCCGGTGTGCTCCATAGAACAACATGTGTTTACACACCCGTTCCTAGTATTAATAGCCAATGTAGCCCACTCCTGGGGAGTGGCATCGTGTCATAACTCAGCTCGAATATTCATGACAAAACTACACTGCTGTCACTTGCTCAGGCTCTATACCCAGGCACCTCCTAGTATAGATCCCTCTATTTTTCCGTGAGTTCCCCTGAGGTAAGGATTGTCTCACTTCCTGGATGATCTAACCCCTCCATATGTTATCTTTTTCTCAAAGACCTCAGTTCCTTTCCTGGACACTCCTTGTATCCCCTGAAGTTTAAATACCAGAGCTGACCACAACCTCTCATTCATAGGTTTGAGGCCTGTGGCCTACTTACCCTGTTACTTCCCTTTCAACATATCTACATTGATAGCCAGGAACCTGGTGGCATTTACCAACTGGTACCATGCTTCTAGCCAATAATAAAGCCATAATCACTTTTTTGTAAAGAACCCCTGTATCATCCTAAGTCAGACTTCCAGGGGACTGTCTGGTTTACAGTCCTAGACCTAAAGGGTACTTTTATCCACATCTTTGTAAGGCTAACTCTCAGTTCTTTTGCCTTGGATTGCTGAGGCCCTGACTTGCAGTTTGGTCAACAATTAACTTGGACTTTCCTGCCCCAGGGATTCCAAAGCAGCCCCCACCTGTTTGGCCAGGTCTCAGATAAGGACCTCTGGCCCTTACAGCTCCTTCCTAGCCTTTCTTCAATCCGTAGATAATCTGCTTATCTGCTGCCCAGACACCGAAACCTCCAAGGAAATAACACAGAGTGGTTTTTTATGGTTATGGATGTACAAATATCTTCTCACCTCAAGATAAGAGCTAACTCCAGGAACCCAACATTTTTCAAGCCACCATGGGTACACACACGCGCGCGCGCACACGTAATCATAGATGTAGGTATACCTGCCACAACTACATTCTGAATTTCTGAATTTAGATTCAGTTAATCTTCTCTATTAGGGCCTCATGAGCACCAGAAAAATGAGCCTTGAAATTGCACACCTCCTATTGATAAGGCCCTACAAACAAACATTCAAGTAGACTTTCACCATTACTCCCACATTGGCCCTACAAGAACAACACAAGGAAAACACTTTTCTCTGCATGCCTGTGAAAGAAAGTGAATTTCATTGAGAGTCCTCACTCAAATGCTAGGGACAGCCACTAGTCCAGTTGCCTGCTTGTCAAAAGTTTAGAGCTAGTCAGTCAAGGATTGACCCCGTGGCTCTGAGCTTTAGCTTCAGCTACCCTCTTGATCAAAGAATCAAGCTAAAATCGAAGCAAATGATCATGGTATTTATAGCATACTAGGTTCTAGCTATATTCAACTCTCGTTTTGTCCCCTAGACTTCTAATAGTCCCACTTACACATATCAGATTCCCCTCACCTATGGCCCATTCAGGCACTCCAATTACTGCCTTAGTTACAGGCCCAACCTCCTCTCCCTTGCTCCAGAACTCCTGCTGAGAAATCTTAGGTCTAGACCGTAATGCCAGACAGGAGCTTCTGAACACCCCTCTCCCTGTTCCTGGGGTCACATGGTTAGCTGGGGGCAATGGTTATACCCTGGATGGAACCCGGGTTTCCAGGTATTCAATTATCATCTTTATATAAGTCGTTAAATCCGACTCCTTGCCCAGGCAGCAGCATGTCAGCACAAAAACCTAACTTATTTCCTTCACATACACCCTTCAACTAGAGGCGAACAAGTGGCTTAAGTAATATCCCGACCAGCTCAGTCTGTCTTCCATATGGCTCATGCCAATGCTGCTATTTAGGACAAATAATGTACTGTACTAGTTAATCTGGGACTTCAATAATAGAGAAAATAGGCATTGAATATATGGGAATTTTCTGCACTGTCTTAATTTAACTCTTAACTCTAACATTGTTATAAAATAAATGTGTATTTAAAAAAAATATCTGAGATTGATTTAAAATCATCCAGTAAAAAAAAAGTATAGGGAAAATAAGTTAAGCAAAAGTGGCCATGAATTGTAATAGTTAAAACTGATGCTAGATGTAAGAAAGTTCATTCTGCCAGGTGTGGTGGCGCACGCCTTTAATCCCACCACTGGGGAGGAGCAGGTGGATCTCTGAGTGCAAGGCCTGCCTGATCTACAGAGTGAGTTCCAGGACAGCCAGAGTTACATGAAGAAACCCTTTCTTGAAAAAACAAAATGAAAAACAAAAAAAAGGAAAGAAAGAAAGAACATTCTACTATTTTCTGTATGCTGGACATTTTACATAATAAATATTTAAAAGGAGACGTGCAAAATTTGAAAGATAAGTCCAAATAGCAGAACAAAAAGCACACCAACTGAAATCAAGAATACAAAGAATTTGGATGGATACCTTGCTCAGCCTAGATATAGTAGGGAGGGCCTTGGACCTTCCCCAAAGTGATGTACCTTACCCTCTCTGAGGAGTGGATGGGGGTTGGGGTACAGGAAGGAGGTGGAAGGAATCAAGGAAGGGAGGAAGTGGGAACTAGGGTTGGTATGTCAAATGAGAAAAGATTGTTTACTTTTTTTAAAAAATAAAATTAACAAAAAGAAACTTAAAAAACTGAAAAGAAATTCCCCTCTTCTACTTCCTCGATCTCCCCCACTTCCCCTTGCCAGTTTATATTCTTCCTTCGGTTTGCATTTCCCTTCCCTACTCGAGACCCACATTCCATTTTCTACTTTTCCTACCAGAATAGCTCAATCCAAAGGCGTTCAAATGACAAAGAATGCTGGGTTCAGGGTGACAGTGAAGGGGAACAATGGTGACTGGAGGCAGGGTTTCTGACCCTGATCCGAGTGACTGGGCATGACGCATCTCTAGCATCCACTAAACTTAGAATCAAGGATGTGATAAAGACAACTTCTATAAACCACACATTCCCCGTGTTGCTTAGTCCTCTTATCTGCCAACTGTACCTAGGAATTTTGTAAAAACATTGATTTCTTTTCTGCACACATTAAAGTTAATACAATAGTTTTCATTTTGTAAGGTGACATTCAGTGAATCTGTTTTCCTGGGCCATGGTTGCATATTTGGAGCTCAGAATACATTGTTTTCTTATTTTCTTAAAGCAAAAGTTGTTGAAGTGCAGATTTGTTGTACATGGACATGCTGAAAGAGTAAACTGAACTTTAATAAGTGATGTGATATTTGTACAGGTTCAAAGCACCTACTAACAAAAATCCCATTCTTTTTTTTTTTTTTTAAACAGGATCTCACTATGTAGCTTTGGTTGGTCTGGAACTTGCTACATAGACCAGGTCGGCCAAGAATTCACAGGGATCCACCTGCCTCTGCCTCCCAAGTACCAGGATTCAAAGCTTGTGCCACCACACCTGGCCTGTACTGCACTTTGAATGTTTACATAATCTTGAGAATATTTTGAACTAAAAATAAAGAGGATTAAAAAAAAAAAAACTTGCCAGCTATGCTCGTGCATACATGTAGCTCCGGCCCTCAGGAGGCTGCCGTAGGAGTAACCAGAAGTTGAAGTCAGCCTGAACTATACAGTAAGGACCAGGCATGCCAGTGCTACATAGCAACAGCGAGTTTCAAAAGTCCGAAACACTGAATAGGAAAGAGAGAGAAAGAGTAAAAAGAAAAAGTGTCTAAAGATAAATCAAAAGAGTATCCCCAGGGCGGCAGAGAAATAGCACAGCAAGAAGGTAAGACATGCTGTAGAAAAGAAAGGGACTCTCCCTCTACTGTTTAAAGGTTCAGTCTTGTGAAAAATGCAGACGATAGACAAATTAACAGGAGAAAAGCATGCAAATTTAATATATACGCATGTGCACAGAAATCTCACAAAACAGGAGACTTTAAAAAAGGCCGAATGTTTGAGACCTAAGTAGCATTCTCAGCTACAAAATGAAAGAGGCCTGAAGTTTGAGGTATCAGACAAATGCCAAGCGGGGAGGTAAGGGAAATATTGACCCAGGAAGCAAAGGGTAATTTGCTTTCAGGTTCTCCCAGTAAGGGGCTGCTTGTAGCTTCCCACTCCCGTGAGTGAATCTTCCCTTTGGTAGGAAGGCAGCTCATAAAGGAACTTATGAACTCTAGACTGTCAACTATGGAGCCTCCATGGGACCAAACTGTATGTGGGAGGCAGTTGTGTAGCTTGGTCTGTTTGAGGGGCCCTTGGCAGTGGAACCAGGATCTACCCTTGGTGCATGAGCTAGCTTTTTGGAGTCATCCCCTACGGTGGGATGCCTTGCTCAGCCGGGATACAGGCGGCAGGGGCTTGGTCCTGTCTCAGTGTAATGCCAGGCTTTGATGACTCCCCATGGGAGGCCATACCCTTTGGGAGGAGGGGATGGGGGATGGGCTGGAAGGGAGATGACTGGAAGCAGGGGGGAGGGAGAACTCTGATTGGAATGTAAAATGAAATTAAAATAAATATATAAAAAATGCAGTTCTCTTTCTTTCTTTAAATTCATATAAAGCAGTGGGTTTCACTGTGCCTTCTTTCCTCCTCCTCCTCTTCCTCCTCCTTTGAAACATGTAAGCTTTTGTGCAAGTACATTGCATGTTGAGCTCTCTTTCTTCCTTTTGGGTTTTTTGAGACAGGTATAACAGTCCTGACTGTTCTGGAATTCTCTCTATAGACCAGACTGGCCTTGAACTCAGAGATCCACCTGTCTGTGCCTCCAAAGTGCTGGGACTAAAGGCGAGTGCCACCACTGCCACCCAGCAAGCTCTCTTTCTTATCCTCCCTTCTCTCACCTCCCTTCCATTACCTGCTCTGTCCTCACAGTCTTATTTCTATTTTGAAGTCCTAAATCCACACATGACTTTATGCATCTGTATAAAATATAGGAGCTATGAGTAAGAGAAAGTATGTGACATTTGTCTTTCTGAAAATGGCTTAATTAAATTAATTTCTTTATCTCCAGTTGTATCCATTTAATGCAAATGACAGGACTTTGTTCTTTATGGCTGAAAGAAAATTCCATTGTGTCTATATTTTCCTTATTCATCCCTCTACTGATAGATACCATGATCGGTCCCAAACTTAGTTATTGTAAAAAGTGCAGCAGGAAACATTGACGTGCAATCATCTCTGTGACATGTTAACATGTTGACATCTCTGTGATATGCCTTTGAGACAGTACCAGGGATTGTCTTTCTGGATCTAATGAAAGATCTCCTTCAAATTTTGAAAGAAATCACCATGTTTCTATAGGCTGAGCTTCCAGAAGGTTCTTCTGGGTGCGCCCGCCTTTGTGAGTCCTGACTCTCTTTTCTTCTCCTTTGTCTTTTTCTTTTGGATGCTGGCCAGAGCTTCCACATGCTTTCAGCCTCCCTAACTAAATGCTTTGGACTTCCTTAAACTGAGTGACTGACTTAAAAGCTCATGGTCTACATACTCCTCCTTCTGGCAGCTGTGAGAGTACAACTTGCCAGGCCTTTACATTCATGATAATCCTCCTGCCTCAGCCTCCTGAGTGGAATGGTGGGTTTTTATCGGCCTGAGTGAGTAAGCTTGACTTTCTCGAACTTGAGTTCTTTGTATGTTATAGCTACATTATTCTTGTCAGACATTTGCTTTCTAAATACTTTCCCCCACTGTGCAAGTTGTCTTTTCTTCTTTCTTCATAGACTCATTAAAAAAAACCTTTTTATTTTTATTTAGTGGGGGGTCATATATGTGGAGTTGGTCCTATCCTTCTATTTTTACGTGGTCTCCTGGGATGGAACTAAGGTCATGAGGTTCAGAAGCAAGCAATTGTGCCCACTGAGCCAACTCGCATGTCCTACAGTATACCTTGATGCACAAAAAGCTATTTGTTTTTAGAAATCTATTACAATATTGTTAATTAATTTTTGCTAATCTTTAGTACAATAGTGCCACCAAAGGCAGGTCTTTGAATCAAGTAGTTCTTTAGTCTTTTAATTTGTGAATTTTCATCTTAAGGACCGCACTCCTTATCACACCGAAGTTTCACAAATGCTCATCTGAATCACCAATAGGTCAAGGAAGAAATTAAAGACTTGCTAAAGTTCAACAAAAATGACCATAGAAAAACCCAAATTATGGGACACAATGAAAATAGTATTAAGAGGAAAGGTCATATAGCGCTAAATGTGTACATAAAGAAGCTGGAAAAATCCCACACTAGTGAGGTAACAGAACACCTGAAAACTCCAGAACAAAAAGAAACAAACACATCCAGGAGTACTAGAGGGCAGAAAATAATCAAATTGAGAGCTGAAATCAACAAAATAGAAATAAAGAAAACAATACAAAGAATCCATCTTACACCTGTTAGAATGGCCAAGACCAAAAACTCTGATGACAACTTATGTTGGAGAGGGTGTGGGGTTAAGGGAACACTCCTCCATTGCTGGTGGGAATGCAAACTTGTACATCTGCTTTGGATATCAGTATGGTGATTTCTCAGAAAATTAGTAAACAACCTTCCTCAATACCCAGCAATACCACTTTTGGGTATATACCCAAAGGATGTTCAATCATAGCACAAGGACATGTGCTCAACTATGTTCATAGCAGCATTATTTGTCATAGCCAGAACCTGGAAACAACCTAAATGCCCCTCAACTGAAGAGTGGATAAAGAAGATGTGGTAATTTACACAATGGAGTACTGCACAGCAGAAAAATAATGACATCTTGAAATTTAAATGTAAATGGATGGATTTAGAAAACATCATATTGAGTGAGGTAACCCAGACCCAGAAAGACAAATATCGTATGTACTCACTCATAAGTGGCTTTTAGACATAAAGAAAAACTAACCTAAAATTCCCAAACCCAGAGAGCCTAGACAACAGAAGACCTTAAGAGAGGCATACATGGATCTAATGTACATGGGAAGTAGAAAAAGAAAGACTTCCTGAGTAAATTGGGAGCATGGGCATCATGGGAGAGGATAGAAGAGAAGAGGGGAGGAAGGAAGGGGATGGAGAAAAATATATTTAAATTTAAAAAAGATAACATGTGTCACCCAACACAGTCCTGACCTCTATCCAGAAAAAAATATAGAAGCCACATCAGTATCCCTTTTGCACAACCCAAGTTTAGTTTCACTTTTATCACTACTATCATTTCTGAACAATTTAAAGTAAACCACTTATCTCTTTTGAATCTCATTTTCTTATGAAACTGAAATACAAATATAACTAACAGAATTTGAGAAAAAACTAGATGGAGCACTGTATGTGAAGCTTGTTTGTAAAGTGATAGAGGACTTGGGATATAGCTCAACAGTAGAACAATAGTCTAGCATGCACAAGGCACTGGATTTGATCTCTGGCAGGGTAACATTTAAAAAAATAGGAGAAATGGTGCTAGAGAGATGGCTCAGCACATATTGTTCTTGCAGAGGACCTTAGTTCTGAATCCAGACGTTTGTGACTCACAAACATCTATAACTCCAGTCTCAAGGGCTCTAACATCCTATTCTGACCTCCACAGACACCAGTCACACACACAGTACACATCTCTACAGGGAGACAAATACTCACACACAGAGAACAATTTTTAAATAAACATTTTATATACTTATATATTTCTTTTTTAAGAAAAAGATGTCATATTTATTCTGGTACTTAGTTTTATTGTTAAATAAGATTATTTTAAACCATTTGAATAGTATATATAATCTAGAGCCATTTTTCTTCATATAATGTTTTTCCCTTAAGTACATAAGCTCCAAAATGACAAATGATTGTCAATTTTAAAGAATTGTTATCACAGGTTGAGTAAATAAATTTTTTTGGTATTTCAAGACAGGGTTTCTCTGTGTAGACTTGGCTGTCCTGGAACTTGCTCTGTAGACCAGGCTGGCCTTGAACTTACAGAATTCTGACTGCTTCTGCCTCCCAAGTGCTGAGATTAAAGGCGGGCACCGCCACCTCCCAGCAAGTAATTTTTTTTTTACTACTATTCTCATTGCCTTTATTTTTAGGGAAGAGAAAACAGGATCTGGCCCTTTAAGGAAACTGGTAGCTTCCAATGGAACCAAAACTTAGGCTTCTCACCACCTTCCACCTCAAGTCAAGACTTCAAATTATCTTTTAATTGAAATTTTTTTCATACAATATTTTTGATCATGATTTTTTCCTCCCCTAGATCCTCCCTACCTCCCTACTCATCAAGCTTAATTATCCCTCTCCCTCTTTCTTTAAAGAACAGACAAAAACCAAAGAAATACACACACACAAAATTAAAACCAAATTATACAATCAAAGGACCAATAAAAAAAAGTCCAAATAAAGCAAAATGAGACAAAAAACATCTACAAAAATACATTTCATTTGGATTGGCCATCTACTCCTGGACATGGTGCCTACCCCAAGGTATGGTTAGCATATCCAGTGAGACTCTCCCATAATGTTCCCTGAGCTTTGGTGGCTAATAATAGAATTAAGTATTGGATCAACTTTGAAAAGAAAGAAAACTGAAGATAGTAAAGTAGCGAGGAGGAGAAAGTTGAGATGCCATTAAGAGTTCACAGATGTATCAAATAAGGTATGAAAAGTTATAACTAGGAAGTAAAAAGAGGAGCCGGAGAGGTGCCTCAGTGGTTAAGGGCACTCAGCACACAACCATCTGTGATTCCAGTTCCAGGGGATCCAATGCCCTCTTCTGGACTTCCTGTGCACCAAGCATGGTTGTGGTACAACAGTCATACATGCAAGCAAAACAGTCATGCACATCAACTAAAAATAAAGAAGCCTTTTATAAAAATAGAAATGGAGTAAAAAAAAGGAGAGGATAAGGATCTCAGAAGGCAAAAATGACATAGGACTAAGAGAAGAAATACACGCGATGTTGCTGAAGAGTGTGGTATAGAATTCTTAGGGTAGAGTAGGTAGAATCAGCCCTAAAATCTAAATAACAATATACAAACAAAATAAAAATTATCGTAAGATATATGCAACTGTCAATATTAAATAATAGAAAATAAGGAATAAGAAGAGTGCTCATAAAGTGGATTGCCCACAGAAAGGCAGAGTTGAAAGGTGAAGTGCTCTGATCTCTCTGCCTCTAGCAGACTTCACTTGGTGTCGGACTGTACATTAGTGTCTTCTGATGCTCCAGGTTCATTTTATGCGAGGAGCAGCACTTCCCTTGCAGTTTCTATTGCTCTTCCCTGGGCAGCTTGACTCAGCTAGCACGGTGCTGATTTTAGAGGATTTGTAGCAACCTCTGACTCTCAGCAATATCACTTGCTCCCTCTAGAATTTTTCTCTCACTATAATCATTTCTACTAGAACCCACTTCCTCGGTGTCATAGTCACCTCCCAGGCGTGTCACAGTTGGGCAAAGCTTCAGCACATGGGCCCTTGGGGGACAATTAAAACAAACTACAGTAAGAGCAGAGAAACTTAAGTTTTCAAATGCAGTGAAATGATAGGGAGATGGTGTGCAGCCCAGCGAGAGCACATACTCATCTAATGGCTTCCCTTCTTTTCTTGCTTGGCTTCTCCCTCTTCCCTACTTCTGTTGCATGGGACCATGTCACAGTAGCAAATGAATATAAAATTCTTGTTTGGTGCTCTGTTTTGTACAGAAAGCCCGAGAATATACAGTGTTCCCGTGCAGCAAAAACACATTCAACTATATTTTAGTGCTTTATTACTTTCTCATACATTCATTTGAACTGTATTAATAATACTATATCCCCATTAAATTTCTTATATACAATAAGTATAATAACTATATGCAATATATACAGGCAATAAATACATCAAATATGTTTAGTTCATTTGCATTTGACAAATTCAGAGAAAATACTCCATGTCTATCCTATCTTGGTGAACCCAAAGTCTTGTGTCTAATTTACTTACTATCATAACTTGCATTACCATCCAAAACTATCTTTTGATATCTCTCAACTTTATATATTTTCAATTTCTTAATTTTTTTCTGAGTCTCGTAAATAATGAAAACTATAACTATCTAGTCTTCAACTACCTCAGAGATCCAAAAAGAAAGTAATACTAAGTAAGCAGGAAGTGTGAGCAAATCACTTCTGAAATTGGAAAAAATGACAGAAACAGCTGGCTGCCTGGATAGTCACCCAAAGTTCCTCTGCAACATTGGGGGCATCCATCTTTGGCCTACAGGCCTAGAATATATGACAGACTTTTCTATGAAGCAGGGTTTTTGAAGGACTAATCCACCTTGTCTGGGCAAGGTTTGGCAGTTACTCTCTTTTGTGTCCTGCTTGTCTAACTAGGATAGTACACTGTCAGCAGTCGAGGCAAGGGTACTTTCTTACCTAGTGGCTTACTTTTTCTATAAAGAAAGAAAACTCCATGTGGAGTTTCTTTGATGTCCATCATCTTCTCTGAAACAGATTGGTGCTGCCAGGAGCAGACATGTCTCATCATAAAAAGATAAAAAAGGAGTCTATGTTATTAAAACAACTTAAATGCCATATTCTATAGAACTCTGAAGTGTTTGAACATGATCTATCTATTTAAAATATATCTCTGTTTGACCCTGAAAACATACTAATGCAACTAAAAATTCAATTTTAATAGGTGACTAATTACTAACCTGCATTTTCTTATTCTAAACAATAATACTTTCAAGGACTAGAAATCTGCATTATGTTGTTAAATGAGCTGTAAAGGTACAATACCTTGAACAAGACTAGAAATGTATGTACAGTCTGTTTTAACGAAATTAATCTCAAATTTTTATCTATATATAAAATTTGTATATAATATATAAAAGTCCAATCCAATGTAAAACATTTAAAACTGTAAGTTGCTTTCTATAAGTAGATTCAATAATCCATCTTTTTATCTCATCATATCTAAATCATCCCTTTTGTCTTTTCTAAGTAGATTCTACCCTTTTATCCTATCATATCTGTACCCCCCTTTTTTCTTTTGGTGGCCCATACAGAATGAATAATAAAAACCCAGGCATCAAGGCCAATTTGTACTGCCCATATACACTTAGTTTTAGGGCCATTCACTTACAGGGTCAACCTACTGTGGACTACACTCTTAAAGAAAATCGACTCTCCCTTTCCTAGCAGCTATCTACTGCCAATAGTTCCTCAGCTAGGGATGGGATTTCAGGTTCACCCACCACCACACTGGGAATTTGTCTGTTTTGAGTTTCTACAGGTCTTGTGAATG
Source organism: Myodes glareolus (assembly GCF_982192425.1). Taxonomy (NCBI): domain Eukaryota; kingdom Metazoa; phylum Chordata; class Mammalia; order Rodentia; family Cricetidae; genus Myodes; species Myodes glareolus. The sequence continues at coordinate 85,286,385 of NC_142053.1, read as the reverse complement.
CTGTCAAAACCATTGCAAGTTCCTATGTGCAGCTGTCCTATTGTATCCCCTAAACACTATTTCTTTTTTTTTAAATATTTATTTATTTTATGTATACAATATTCTGTCTGTGTGTCTGCCTGCAGGCCAGAAGAGGGCACCAGACCCCATTACAGATGGTTGTGAGCCACCATGTAGTTGCTGGGAATTGAACTCAGGACCTTTGGAAGAGCAGGCAATGCTCTTAACCTCTGAGCCATCTGTCCAGCCCCTAAACACTATTTCTTTATAGATATCCACGGGCCATCTTCTTGACTCCTCTTCCAATATGATCTCTGAGCCATGGGAGAATGGGTGTGGTATGGATGCCCTATTTAGTGCTAAGCATAATCTCCCATTCTCTGTCCCTTGACAGGTTTGGGGAACTCTCTGTGTTAATTGCCATTTACTACAAGGAGAAGCTTCTCTGTTGGGTTTTGAGAGATGCAATCATCTACGAGTAAAATGATAAGTCATGAGGAATCAGTTTAATATTATATCCATTTAGCAGAATAATAGAAGTGTTTTTTTCTCCCTAGGACCTATGACCTATCTATCCACAGGTTCTTGGTCTTGATAATGGTGTCAGATCTAAATATTTTGCCTAGTTTTGTTCCTTCCAGTTACAAAGAACATGCAAAGAGTGTCCTTAAAGGACAGGCTTTGTCCTTACCTTTGTCTTCTCTATGGCTGCTATATTATTCGCCACAAATGTTGGTATTCAAGACAAAAATTTGACAAAAGCCAAATTATGCAAACTGAGTTTGTCTCCTCTATTAAGCAAAAGATTTTCCAGAAGCCTCCCTATATTAATTGTTTTATTCTCTTTAGCTGGAACTGAATCATATATGAATAACATGATTGCTACAACTGACTTCACTCGATTGTGAGTCCTTGTATGGTTCTAAACTCATTGCCAAACTAAATGGGAGTATAATTATGTAAGGAAAATTAAGGGGGAATAGATATTGGCTAGGAAATTAAATTTCCATGAGATCATGAGTCCTTAAGTCTACACTGTGTTTTAAGAAATTTATTTTTATTTTATGTGTATGAGTGCTTTGTCTGCATATGTGTAAGTACACCACATGTATGTACTATCTATGAATTCTTTAGAATTGGAGTTATAATAGATGGTTGTTTACCACCATGTGGGTGCTGGGAATAGAACTCAGGTCCTAAGTGCAAAGTGGTCTTAACTGCTGAGTCATCTTTCCAGAGCACACATAGTGTTTTTATAAGCAGCATTTCCCATTTAATATAAGTGTCTTTACATGCCAGTCTATGAATATGTACTTTATATAATGTGTTAGTGTGTCTGCAATACTAGGGATTGAATCCGGGGCCTCTCTCATGCCAGACAAGTGCTTTTCTATTGATCTATATCTTCATGCTCCCTTTTCCCTTTTGAGACAGACCCAGGCTGGCCTTCACCTTGAAGTCCTTCTGCCTTGGAATTTCTTCTGAAATTGTAGGCCTGCACCATGGGATCAGTCTTATCTTTTGAAAATAATATATGCGGAAGTGCTTAGGAATAAAGTAGAAAAATTTCTGTAAACTACTTTGAAAGAGTAATAGAAAACCAACTTAGAGATAGGTCAATGGATTGGTGGATTGATAGATGGTTAATAACTGATAAAAAGAAGCAGATGAATGCTAACTGTAAAATTTAAGTGTGGTTGACACGGGACTTATTTGCACTGACATATTTTATCTTGTTCCTTTTTACTTTTCAACATATTTGAAGTTTTTTCATAGCAAGGTATTGCAATCAAATTTATGTTGGATGTCAGGTCTAGTGGCGTAGGTCTGTAATTATAGCTTACTTTGGAGACTAAGGCAGAAGGACCCCGAATTCAAGGTCTTCCATGACTATGGAGTAACTTCAATTCCAGCCTGGATAAATTAGTGACATCCTGTCTCAGAATAAGATGTATAATAAAAGAAACTAACTTTGAAATAGAATTAAAGAAATTCAGTATGTATGTGTATAACTATGTATATATATATATATATATATATATAACAAATTTTAATTGGTATTAATAATAAAAACCCAGAATCAGATTTAGGGGTTAAGATTAAAGATTAGAGAAGCAGAGCGGCCAGCCACTAGAGAGTTCTACCTCTATCAATGCTCAGACTAAAGGGGCGATCCTGTCCTCAGACTGCATCTCCCGACTGCATCTGTCTCCACCAAACCAGACACAATGAGTTTTTGTCTCCTTCCTCCTTATATTCCTCTGTCCACCCAGCCATATTCTTTCCTGCCTCTACCTTCCTAGTGCTGGAATTAAAGGTGCGGGACTCCCAAGTACTGGGATTAAAGGTGTGAGCCACCACTGCCTGACCTCTAGTGGCTTAGCTCTGTACTCTGATCTTCAGGCAAGCTTTATTTGTTAAAAAACAAACAAAATATCATTACACATATGTATATATGATTATGAAATAAATCAGTATAAAATACCTCATTTCAAACATTTGAAAATGATTTCTTTGCAATAAAATTAAACTATGACACATGTCAAATTTATGAGTATAATTTTATGGATTTAAAAAAGCAAATATCAACTACTCTATTGAAAATGTCCATGATTTTTATTATCGATTCTTTGGAAATTTCACAACATGCACCCCAACCCGACTCATCTCCCGGTCCCTCAGTATCTGCTCCTCCCTCTTGTAGTGTCACCCCGAAAGGAAATCTAAAAAAGAATAAAGATAAAATTATTGTTAATAATAATAATAAAAGAAATCCACTTCACTCCTCTGTCTTTCCCACTTCTCTGTCGTTTCTTCATTCATCTCAGTGGCATTGGGAGCTGCGGTGTATCTGTATCATACAGGATACTCTTTTGTCCAAACAGCTTTACCTGCAAACGTTCATTGTGTAATGTGTTCAATGTGTAAAGGTTCAAGGCCTCTGGCTTTGGTACACCATCAGTAATGAACCCTTGCCAATATTCCTTTCTGAAATCCTGCTGTTGCCCCAAGTCATGGAGATCCTGAGGTGATGACCCCACAGGACCAGTCCCTTCACATACTCCAGCAGGTCACAGATGGGGTAGATATTGGGGTGGGCCTGCTCCAAGCCCTGAATGTGTGTCTAGGTAGAGGTTGAGTTGGTCAGTCCAGGTTGCGGGAACCACTCTTCTCAGCTGGCTCAGGTGGAGCCAGCTCTCCCAGGCCCATGGTAAGGGGTGGGATGAGCTTTCCCAAGTGTGGGGGACAGCTCGCCTAGTAGGGGACAGGGCTAGTTTTCCTGTGCTGGGGTCATCAGGGTCCATTATCCCAGGACTGGGGAGGCTCAGGATCAGCTCTCCTGTGTGTGCATGGGGAGCGGGGACAGGTCACTCTTGACTAGTGAGGGGAGGGGCCAGATAAGTAGAGCCTCTTAATTTGACACACAGTTCAACACATGGTTTGCATGGGCCCCTGTGATAACACAGGCAACAGACATAAACACAGACCCCAGCAGCTGCAGGACCAGGACCCAGATGTGGTCATATGCAGTAACTTGGAATCAGTTGTTACCATGGAGGGTGACACAGGCCTTTCAGATCTGGTTGGGCCCAGCAGCAGTTTGTTCCCTGGGCTCCAGCCTGGCCCCATGTGGTGGTGTAGACTCAGAGCAGTCGGTGACCCCTACTGGTAACAGGCAGCATGGAGCTCAACAGAGCCACAGACCCAGAAGTGTCCTCACCCACAGCTTGGGCCAGGGAAGGTGGATCTCTGGAACTCCTTCACCCGGCAGCCAAACAGAATCAATGAATTCTAGGGTAATGATATAATGCGTCCCAAAGTGAGGTGGAGAGTGATTGAAAACAACACCTACACTCACTTCTTGCACTTGCATGTGCACGGACACTTGCATGTTTAATGTGTATCTGGATGCACACACATACAAACTCTATCTGTTCAAGGAGAATTAGTGCTTGATATTTCTCTCTCTCTCTCTCTCTCTCTCTCTCTCTCTCTCTCTCTCTCGGCATGGTTTCTCTGTAGCTTTGGATCCTATCCTGGAACTAGCTCTTGTAGACCAGACTGGCCTCGAACTTACAGAGATCCACCTGCTTCTGCCTCCTGAGTGCTGGGATTAAATGTGTGCGCTGCCACCTCCTGGTGCTTGTTTTATATTTCTATCAGACTTTATTTGCTAATACTGTAAGGTATTTGGGCATATATTAAAATGGGAGACTGATAAACTTTTTAAATGATATTCTCATCAGACTCGAGACCATAGTTACATTAAGTTCCTGAAACAAATTTGTAAACATTCTTTTTTTCCCTTTTGGGAACATTTGCAGAGTGTAGGAATTATCTTGTTTTGAAGGCTTGAATGCACATGCTGGAGAAACACGTGGGTCCAACACTTTAGGGATAGGAAGTTGTCTTTTGCTGCAACAAAACACCAAGACCAAAAAGCAAGTTGGGGAAAAAGGGGTTTGCTTGACTTACATTTTTACATCGCTGTTCATCATTGAAAGAAGTCAGGACCGGAACTCAAAAAGGGTAGGATTCTGGAGGCAGGCTGAAGCAGAGGCCATGGAGGAGTGATACTTCTTTGCTTGCTCCTCATGTCTTGTTCAGCCTGCTTTCTTATAGAACCCAGTACCACCAGCCCAGGGATGGCCCTCCCCATCAATCACTAATTAAGAAAATGCCCGACAGCTGGATTTTATGGAGGCATTTTTCTCCATTTAGACTCCTTCCTCCCTGATGACTCTAGCTTGTGTCAAGATGACATAAATTCAACCAGAACAGGGAGGGAGAATATATTTTTGGCAGTTTTCAGAAAAAATCTCATATGCATATATAGTAAAACATTTAAGACTGGTTAAGTGCCGTGTTCTACCCCTGTAATTCTAGCATTCAGAAGGCTAAACACAAAAGGATTGTGAGTTTCAGGTCAGCCTGTGCCGCAATAGGGCCTTTGAGGCCAGTCTGCTGACACTATATGCAAGAGAGAAAGGAAGGAAAGAAGGAAGGAAAGAGGGAAGGAAGGGAGGGAGGGAGGGAGGGAGGGAGGGAGGGAGGGAGGGAGGGAGGAAGGGAGGGAGGGAGGGAGGGAGGAAGGGAGAAAGGAAGGAAGAATCCAAATCCATTGAAGGTCATATAATGAATAGTTCTACAGGTCATACACTAGACCAGTCCTCCAGGGAAAGTCTAACCATACCCAGTTCCTTTCCCCAAAGGAAAGACTGGTTTAGCCAGTCTGCTCAAGTAGTTCATGAATTTTGAAATATATGGACACATAATATATATATACATATATATATAATATTATATATTATATATAGCATGTACTTTTTAATCTACATGATATACAGATTGTTGTATATATTGCCTTTTATATATTTACACTTTTTAAAAATTTTTTTCTAATGAAATTTTCTACTAACTTTCTGAGTCAATTTTACGCTTTTTTTTTGAAACTATCTTATTATGCTGCCTAGATTGGCTTCCTGTCTCAGTCTCGCAAGTGTTAGGCTTACAGAAATACACACCCATGCCTGCCTTTGATTTGTATTTGAGACACGGTCTCTTGTAGCTCAGGCTGGCCTCAGAGTTCCTATGTAGTCTCTATGGAGTTGAGGATAGTCTTGAACGTCTACCTCAATGTCCTGAGTGTTGAGATTACAAGTGTGTGCCACCATGCCTGCCTTCTGGCTTCAATTATAACTATTATTTTCTAAAAAAATATTTCTTCAATGTTTTTAAGTTAATTTTATAGTTATATATTATGTTAGTCTTGAGATAAAGAACCAGTAAAATTCTCCATACTCCGATGAAATATTAGCCTGCCTTCTAGCATTGGCAAAGTTTCTAAGCAACTCTTACATGTCCTACAAATCCTGTTGCACCGCAGATCCCCATTATCTAGACAGAAAGTAATGAGTGAAGCATGCATGGCAAAGCACACTGAGTATTGGGGGATGCAGCTTAATAATAGAATACTTGTCCAGCATGCATGAGGCCCTGCTTAACATCTAGTCTGCAACACTACAGAAGGGTATAGTGCCCCCCCCCCACTTGTTAGCACTCAGGAGATGGAGAAAGAAGGGTCAGAAGTTTGAGACCATCCCCACTTATATAAGGAGTTTAAAGACAGCCTGATTGCAATATTCTGTCTCAAAATAAATAGAAATAAAAATCGACATAGAATCCGGGTCAATTTAGTACTTTGGGGAGATAACATTTTGATGAGAAACAGAAAGTTTCTCTTTTGCCACCCTCTTTGTTTACAGCCTCCCTTTTGTCAACTCAAAGCATCACACCAGCGCTGTACTCAGTTAACTGAGAAAAAGGAGAACGGATAGTCTGAAATAATCCTTAGTTATTCTGGCAATTTATTGCCTTGTGTTATGGCCTTTCTTCCTCTTAAGTCAGCATTAGTGGCATCTTGAAAGAGTGGTAAAGAAGCTCAGAGGTCAGGTTAGAGATAAAAACTGGATGCTAGCAGTGAGGGAGAACGATCTAATTTTGGAGGCTGGCAAGGAAATGAAATTATCAGTGCAAGTGGGAAGCGACTTGAGTAAATAAGTGTGGGAGACGGTAAAATGATAGCAGGGGGAGGGGGCAGGAGGGAGGCCAAGGCTGACTTTGACGCAGTTGTATATTTTGTTATGATTAGTTTTTTTTGAGACTGGTCTCTCTATGTACCCCAGAATGGTCTTTAATTGCTGATCTTCCTTCCTCTACCTCTTAGTGATGTGATTACTGGCTGGCTTGGGCTATCATGCCCTACATATGATATTTTGTTGCAATTAAAATAGGAGTTTGTATCAACTAGCCTAAAATAGTTGTTAAGACAAGGTGTCAGGTAACCATGACAGTCCTGAAATTTTCTATGTAGAATAGACTGGCCTCAAAGTTACAACAATACTCCTGCCTCTGGGATTACAAGCAAGCACCACAGTCTTGGCAAAGTTTGAATTCTATTATCACTTCCACGAGTATTTGTTTAAGTACCAAAAGCTTACTTGGTTTGAAGAATTATTGTACTAACATTTCAGTAAAATAACAGCCATCACCAAAGCTTAATCTGGTTTTCCATATTCTATGTATCGCCTCTTTCATTTATTTAACAGTTTTTTTTTTGAGACAGGATTTCTCTGTGCAACAGCACTAGCTCCTGGAACTAGCGTTGTAGACCAAGCTGGCCTCTAACTCACAGAGATCTGTCTGCCTCTGCCTCCCAAGTACTGGGATTAAAGGCCACCACCACTTAGCTTCTCCTCTTTCATTTATTATTTGGGTTCCTTCCTAAACTACCTATCCAAAAATATAAAACAGTGCCTTTCACTTATTTCCTACCCGCCCCCGCCCTAGGCTCGGGGGCAGCTGCCGTAGGGAGAATATTGATAGCATCAGAATGGCTCTTTTGTTTGACCTCATTTAAGCCGGTGGGCAGGAGGTGAGCCAGAGCAAGCGGGAGTCAGAAACACCTAGAACTTACAGAAAGAGGTAGGGGGTCAAAGTTGGTCCGGGCGGGGTTTTTTTTTGGGGGGGGGGTTACAGTAGCTAACTTCCATCCATCCCCTACCCACCACCCACCCAGGCGCCACTACTGAACAAGGACGTTTTCAGTACTTGCCCCCAAATAGTTTTGTAACTTCAAAGTTGTAGTGGGATTGGAAAGTTGGGTCAATGAATCTCTCCCATTCCACAAGTAATGAAGGAGAAGATTTTGCAGGATCGGTGAGAAGACAGTACAGAGGTTAAAAGATTTGAAAAAGATGGAAGCTCGCTAAGAAGCTCAGGGAACTAGTAGGGCAGGGGCAGCAGTAGAGGGAGTCCCGGGTCAGGAGGATCAGGTTTTTCAACTTGAAGTTGAAGGCCTTTTTCTTTGCCCCCTAGAAGAGAACCCGGTTGGGGGTACACGGAGACTGGCACTTGAGAGCCACTTGCTATGAACTGGCTCTGCCAAAGGCTTCTAGTCTCAGCTGCTTTCAGCTGGTCCTATCCGGGCATGTCTTGGCTCAGCTCTGTTCCTCTAGGATTGACTAGGCGCTGGTGGGATGGAGAGTACGTTCGGCTGGGTGCCACTAGGTTCGACTGACTTCGGCTGGGTTTGACTGGGCGCAGGTGAGCTCGGCTGAGCTCGGCAGGATGCCGCTGCGTTCGACTGCGATCGCCTGTGCTCCGCTGGGCTCGGCTGGGCTCGGCTACATTCGGCTCTGCGCCGCTGTGCTCGGCTGTGTTCGGCTACGTTCGGCTGTGCGCCCTTGGGCTCAGTTGTGCCCACCTACATTCAACTGTGAGCATCTGGGCTGGATTGTGTTCGGTCGTGAGTTTACTGTGCTCGTCTAGGTTCGGCTGGGAGCCTCTCGACTCGGCTGTGCGCCACTAAGCTAAGTTCGGCTGAGAGCCTCTGGGCTCGAGTTCGGCTGCGTTCGGCTGAACTCCTCTGGGCCCCGCTGGCCGCTTCGAGGAGACGAGCTTGCGCTCCTAGAGGGCATGAAAGCCGGAGCGCCATCTAGCGGTACCGGCCCCCAAAAGTGATGAAGGAGGAGCCCAGAGGCTTCCTGACCACAAGGGCGGGCCCTGCGCTGCAGCAGCCAGCCTCTGGCGCCTGCAATGACGCAGTCTCCACGTGACAGCGCGCTGACCAGACGCGTTCTCCACGTCTCAGGTTTCGCAAAGACTCATGGGAGCAACCCGGACGAAGGTGTGTCGAGATGGCGGAAGCCGAGGAATCGCCTGGCGAACATGAGACAGCGACGCCTAGGCCTTTGGTGAGCTAGGGTACTGTGACAGAAGGGGCCCATGGGGAGGCAGAACTCCCCTAATGGAAGTCGGGCACGGGTCGTGGCTTAAGAGAGCTAGAGCTCCTTCGCCGTGCAGGCCTCTGCTGCTACAGTCAGTCATTAGCAAAGCACCTGTTCTTTGAGTTAATGGCTTTCCTCTCCTTCCGCGGTCCTTCTGCACTTTTTCATGAATCTTCTCTGCCCTTCCACACTAGGGGTTCCTTGTCCCCTACGTCATCTGAATTAACCTGCTATCACTGTCATTTTATCAGGACATGTCACCAGCCATTGTGAAGTACTCCAGAAGTAATGAGAAACAGCTTCCCATAGGACGTTGTTATTTTATTGCTTGTAACTTGAATCTTTACTTGTTCAGTGACCCTAATAGGCTAAATATTATTTCCAGGTCGTTGTCATCCTCTTCGGGACACTTAGAATAAAAGCCACAGTGCATACAACTTAAGAACGCAGGCTTTACAGTTAAACTTACATGGGCTGGAATCCATTCAGACTGAAGCTTGTGTGAGTTTAAGCAATTTATTTCAGTAGAAGGTATTTATCTCTTAGACTAAAATAGAAGTCTCTGCCTTTAACAGTTTCCAGGAAGATAAAATGACATATCTCATACAAAGTGCCTAATACAATCGAGACCATGAAGGGAGGACTATAAGGAAGTCATTGTTTTACCCTGCTGTTCTTCCGTCCAAACAGTATTTGCTTATATAGTGTTTGCTCAATAAATGATTTCATTCCTTTTATTTTAAATTGGCAACTTAACAGTAGAGAACCCAAGTGAGAGGCAGGTGAACTTTATTCTAGTCCCAGCTCTGCTCCTTAGTGGCTCTATTCCTCTCTTCATTCAGCAAATATTGATTGAGCATCTACTGTGTTCCAGACAGTATTGTAGGTGCCAGGAATGAAACTGTTAAAGATTGTGTTGGGTCTGGGGTTGTAGCTCAGTGGTAAAATGCTTATTTTGCGTGTGCAAAGCCCTATAGGTCTTATCTCCATCACTGAAGGGACAAGGTAATTGGGTCACATTATGGATCAGTTGTGACCTTGAGTAAAATTACTCTAAACCCCAGTTTACTCGTTGGAAAAATGATGAAACTTGTCACAGAATAGTGAAAAGCACATAAACTGATGTAGACATTGTTTACTGTGACATAGTTAGTTACAGGTAACCTAGCTGTTTTTCGTTTCTCTTCCTCCAGACTGCTCCTCTTCTGTGAAGCCTAGTATGCATGTATGTATGTATGTATAGACAGGGTCTTAACTGTGTTCACCAAACTGGCCTGGAACTCATGCTTGAAAAAAACTGAATAGTTGAGGGCAAGCTTCTAGCATTTACTCATTATATTCTGTCACTTTTAATTAAAAGGAATGTTTGAGAATTAACTGTATTGCTTAATGTCTGTTGCGTTAACATTTACTTTTAACTACAATGCAAAACCCAAATAATTGCCGGGCGGTGGTGGTGCACACCTTTAATCCCAGCACTCAGGAGGCAGAGGCAGGTGGATCTCTGTGAGTTCGAGGCAAGCCTAGTCTACAAGAGCTAGTTCCAGGACAGGCTTCAGGCTTCAAAGCTACAGAGAAACCCTGCCTTGAAAAAACAAACAAAAAAAAAAAAGAAGAAAGAAAAATCCAAATGAAATATACAGTCCCAACTCTAGAAAATGGTAATGGTTTGGGGATATTTTGCAGTCTGTTATAAACTGAATTTTCTTTCCCCAATCTTTTCTCAGTTTGCGGGCCTTTCTGATATATCAATCTCACAAGACATTCCAGTGGAAGGCGAGATTACTATTCCCATGAGAGCTCGTGCTCGAGAACTTGACAACTCCACACTAAATGAGTCCGTTCGCCATACCATTGTAAGTTAGACAAGTCAAGAAACCCCCTCAGCGTTGCGGGTATAAATACTACTAATGTTTTGAAAGATTTTTGTTTGGTTCTTTGATTTTTTTAAATATATTTTACCTCTGGAAATTTAAGATTCTCTCTTTGAGAGTGAATCTCTCAAAGATTCTATTAGTCTTTTTAGCAAATGGAGGAGATTTCCTGGTAACTTTACTCATTACAGTACATCGAGTTATTTTTGTCTTTCAGATGCGTGATCTAAAAGCTGTGGGGAAGAAATTTATGCACGTTTTATATCCAAGGAAAAGTAATGCTCTGTTAAGAGACTGTGAGTATATGAGGTTTTGAGGATTTGCTTCATATCATTGGTACCTTATAATTTTCTGCTTCATAAAGTAAAGGCAAGTGTAATAAAGCTGATGTTTCACAGGATGAGACACTTATATAAATGAAATTTTTAAAAAATTTGGAATGGAATTTCAGCAGTTGAAAGGCTTGCCTCATTGTATTAAGTTCATCCGTAAATAGGAGCTTACAAGTGCTCACAGGTGAGCTTAGATGCGGTTTGGCTGTCGTGGGGAATGTTGGGGATGCCATCTAAGTCCTTTGCTGAGCTTCAGACTCCATCCGTATCCTGAAGTCACAGGCAGAATTTTTGATTTGAATATTTCGTACATTTAGGGGACAACATTTAGGGGACAGATTGTTGTTCATGGCTCTTCATGTGTTGGCATGGGGATTAGGAAGTAGAGAAAGGGTAATTCATGACTCATAGAGGGAAACAGTGAAGACAGATATGGGGACAGAAAGGTTGGGGAGGCTTAGGTAAAACTTGCTCTTTGAATTCTAAGAGTGAGAGGTAAGTATTAGCATAAATATAGGAAATATTGGCATATTTGTTTCTTAGCAGCCTGTCTTTTCTTTCCTTGTAGGGGATTTGTGGGGCCCATTAATACTGTGCGTGACCCTTGCATTGTAAGTATTTACTCTCATTTTCACTAGACATTTTGATGGAGTTCCAGAATTAAGGAGAAAATTGACTAGGCCTTTAAGACCTCTTCAAAAGACAAGATTGTACTGTATAGCCCACACTATCCCAGAATTTTCCATGTAGCTCATGCTTGCCTCAAATTTGTGCTTTTCCTGCCTCTGCTCTGAGTGCTAGGTTTACAAATATGTGCCACCACACCATAACATTTAAAATTTAAATTTATGATATGCTCATTTAGATCATAATGCAGTATTATTTTCTTGTACCTTTAGTTATCATATCAAGGGAACTAGTTCAGTGCCTTGAAAGGATATATGTTAAGAGCTCTTGGAAAAAAATATATATGAATAAATGTATGAATGTTGATGGATCCATGTATGTAAATTAGAGATCCTTTTCTAGATTTGATGTGCTTTTGTTACGCGTATAGAACTGACAGGGACAATACTTTCACGATTATTAATAGCTAACATTTATTGGGCACCTATATATATATCAGTTTACTATTCTACTTTTAAAAGAATTTTTGTAATAGCTTTATTCAAGTATACTTTACCATGAAATCCATTTTTTCAAAGTGTACAATTCAACAATTCTTACTATAAATTCGTTAGTTTTAAAAGATTAGTCTCAGAGCTTATGTATTTCACTTCACTTATTTGCAGAGAAAACTATAATCCTAAGATGGAATTGAGTGACGTGTTCAGTGACAGAACTAGGATCAGTGTCTGAGTCACCTGCCTCCCAGATTAGTTTGTATTGTTTTCAACCTACCATGCTCAAGTCATAGGGGTTCCAGACAACTAAGAGTGCTAACACATTCTTTGCACCTGATGGTCAAGATTTGGAATGGAATACACATAGCCATACAATACAGAGTCCTCCACATACTGACAAACAGCATAACCACACAAGACTTAATATGTAACTTCTCTATCCTGTGTAATAAGAAGAGGTTTTTAACTTTTTTATTATTTTTAGGGAAATACAATTTTTCTAAGTCCAGAATTTGAAACATTTTACATCTATTAAATTCTTAGACACAGAATATTTAGATGACAGTTCAATACTTACTCAGTTTTAAAGCAAAGTCCTTTAGTAGTATTTATCTTCTGATTTTTTAAAAGTCAGGAACTAAATACTATCAAATACTACTAAATATTATCAAAGACTATTTCTGTTACTGAGCATGTGCGTCAAACCTTAATGTAAGAATTACAAATTGATAGCTGAGCATGTTGCTTATAATCCTGGCGCTCAAGAAGTTGAGGCAGGAAGATAACAAGTTAAAGTCCAGCCTAGGCCACACAAGCAGACCTTGTTTAAAAGACAAGCAAGCAAACAAGCATTCAGATTTGCTAACAGCTAGAAAGGCAGTCCAAACACACAGAGTACTGATCTGATGACTGGAAGGCCCTTTTTGTTATGCCAGCTACATCTGATACTGTGCTGTAATCTCAGAGGCCCAGTGTGAAAAAAAATCTCACTTTTCACCTAAACCCTTAAATAAAGATTCCATTTTGTTTTGCTTGGGAATGTGACCCAGGGCCTCCTGCATGCTAGGTAGATACTCTACCACTGAGTAATCTTCACTAGAAAGGTACATTCTTCTCTGTTAATTTGCGAGCCTTCCACCTTAATCTTCTTATAGCCCTTAAGCATTTGGATTTTAAATAAGAAAGCCTTACCAGATTCTATTGATGTTTTTCTTACAATGCAAAGTACACATTACATGTTCAGATGCAGTATGCCTTAGCAATCTGGTGAGAAGCATGCTTTTGTAGCTTTGTATAAAAGATTATATAGTTTTTCATGCTGTTTCTTAGAATGCTACAAAAGGGTTCTGTGGATGGAGAAAAAGATGGAGGACCACAATTTGCAGAAGTTTTTGTTGTTGTCTGGTTCGGAGCAGTCACAATTACACTCAATTCAAAACTTCTTGGCGGAAACATGTAAGTATCATTATATGCACCCTTTTCCTCTTTGCTAGGTAGCATGTCATACATTTTAGGGAAACAGTACTATTTTGATATTTTTCTTTAAAGAAAATTTGACTTAATGACCAAATAAAAAGTTCTCTTAATACCATTAAAATAGAGCAGCAACTCAATTGAAATAAATTTTAGAGTTCGGTGATGAACTTTTCAAATATTCAAATTTTCACTGTAAACCTTGAAGTTGTAAGCAAATTTACTTAAGAAGATACATGCGTTTTGGGGGAGCCTATGGTAAACACATCCTCAAATTGGTCTCTAACTAAAGCAGATTAAGAGCTATATTAGAGAATCAATGGGAGATCTCTAGTAATTAGAGTAGATCATCTGATATTAGAAAATTGACTACTAAGGGACCTAAGAGGGGAACAGGAAAAGTATAGAGAAAATGAAAGTATATGATACAGGAAACTAGTCTTATTAAATTACCATCAGGATAAAGGTATAGATAGGATAGCCAGAAGGAGGCAATAGTCCATCAAATCTATGAGGCATCTGTGCAATAAGATGTGTCTTGTACTATTCAATGATACTTATGATCTGTGGATGCGTGTTGTTCGTAGTTCTTTTTTTCAGAGCCTGTGCGTGCTGGGATACTGCGTACTTCCTTTGACTGTTGCAATGCTGATTTGCCGGCTGGTGCTTTTGGCAGGGCAGGGCCCAATAAATTTTATGATTCGGCTTTTTGTGGTGGTTGTAATGTTTGCCTGGTCTGTGATCGGTGAGTATATACTTATATCTATAGTACCAGAATTGATAAAACCAGGGGTTAAAAATGAAGAGCTGATTATGAACAATTAAATCCTGCTGTCAAATGAACATAGCAGCCATAGAACTTGCTTTTCTAAGAAAATTTTGAAGGTGATGGTGTCCGTGTGATGTGAGCTGGACATCTGAACTTAGAAGATGTGGACAGTCACTGGTGGTGTGCACTTACAATCCCAGCTACTTTGGAGATTGAGGCAAGAAGATTGCAAATTCAAAACCAGATTGGACAGTTAGCAATACCCTGTCTCAGAATAAAACTTTTCAAATGAGACTGGGAATATAGTAGTACCTATAGTAGAGTGCTTCTTTAGCGGTTTCAGGCCCGAGTTCAAGCCTCTGTACCAGAGAACAGAACAAAAAGCTATACATAACCACATTTTTGGGGAGACAGGATCTCGATCTCTCTATCTCACTCAGGCTGGCCTTAAACTCATAATCCTCCTACATTTGCCTCCCAAATTGTTGGGATTACAGACCTGCACCACTCTGCCTAACCTATAGGGGTTGTTCTTGTTGAGTAAGAGGATGAGTTAGCTTTTTGTAGATGAACAGAATAGCACTTTAAAGAGAGCTGGTAACTTGCAGGCCTATGGTCCCAGCACTTGAACAGTAGCAGCAAGAGGATTATGAGTTCAAGGTCAACTTCAGCTACCTAGTATGTTCAAGACTAGCCTGGGTTATGTAAGACTTTGTTTGAAAAAAGAATGGTAATGGCAACAGTAACAAAACAGACCCACCCAAATAAACTCACAAAAATGAGGGAAGCAATATGAGACCATTTAGTATAGGAACAAATAACCTTACACATATTTAAACCTGCTAAGCGTAGTTCAGTAACTTTCCACAAAAGGCCAAGAAACCTGCATAAGAAGGATTTCTATCCAGAATAGTTAAAAACTTTTGAAGCTTTAGTATTTGAAAGAAGCTGCCCTGGACTATTGGAAGATGACAGATATGTGATCTCTGTTTGTGTATGTTATTATGAATGGAACCTAGGGCCTTGTCCATGCTAAGCAAGTGCTCTGCCACTGAGCCTTATGTTCCTGCCCTATAACTGAACTTGAAGTATTGTTCTCTGAGGGGCCACAAATAAAACTGAACTTTTAGTGTACTTCTATGTTCACATTGGAGTTTGGTAAATATTAGTAGTTCTGATAACATGATAATATTAAATATTCCTTTTTGTTTTCTTTAGCATCTACAGCCTTTCTTGCTGACAGCCAGCCTCCCAATCGGAAAGCTCTTGCTGTGTATCCAGTCTTCTTATTCTATTTTGTGATCAGTTGGATGATTCTCACGTTCACTCCATAGTGGATCTGGATACAGACATTGAAAACCAGTGAACTGAAGGCTCACCCGAAAGAACGGTTTACCACGACCAACTTTCCCACTCTCTTATTCAATTCTCGAGGTATTAAAAGGGAGCCACGTAGTACTGTTGTCATTTATATAAGGAACTGATATTTGCAAGGCTGTCCTTTTCCTCTTAATGTTATTCCTTTCAAATACATGTGCATACCACATATAGCAAAATGCCTCCTTAAGGCATGATGAAGTTACTGTGATCCATTAGGGTTACAACCAGTGACCCGAAGAGCAAGTGGATCCACTCTGCAAATTAAAAAGGGTTGGTGACCATCTTCAGCTTGGAGAATATTTGTTCAGGTGCAACTCTTAAACACATTGCCTTATGACTATTAGAATATGCCTCTTTTCATAAATAGTAATAGTCTGTATCCATTTTCTTTTTCTTTTCTCCCCCAAACTTAAGAGGGCAAAGATAGAGGTTAGGTAGGAGGTTTATAGATGTGGGAGGAGAAAACATGTATTAACTAAATTTCAGATTTTGATCAGAGGTAGTGCTATACTTGGTTTGTTTGTTTGTTTTTAAGCAAATGACGTTTAAGAATGAGCTTTTAAAAAGTATTTTTGTATAGTTACCTTTTTGTCATGTGTAACAGTACCTCAGTTAAGACTCTAGTTTTTCATCTTTCTTCCACATCCTGAATATACAGTGCTAGCAGTCAAACATGCAACTTTCCTTTGAAGTTCTCAGTTAGTTGTTCAATGTTTGGGCTTTTCTAAGTAGCAGAAGATAGAAATCTAGGTTCATGGTTTGTAAATACATATTGTCATGAAACGGACCTATTCATTATTTTGTATGGTCCAGCCTCAGACTAGAAAGAAAGGTTACAACAGAAGTGTGCATTTATCCAAATGGACACCAAATCTAGTGTTCTGAAGCCTAGGTAACAGAAGGATGTCTGTGTAACATGGCAAAGGTTAAGTTGAGTTTACAGCTGCTGCCTTTCCCGTAGTGGGCTCAGCAGTTTTTTTCATTATATATATAGTTTTGTTTTATTTGTTTATTTTGGCTGGGGAATAGCAATTGATTTTGTGTTTTAGATATTATTTGTAAACCTAATTAGCTCCCCCTTAGATATATACATTTTGCACATGTGCACCTACCTATACTCTAGTATTTATGCATACAAATGTGAAGGCTTTTCAGGGAACAGAACATCTGAGACAGGCTGATCTCAACTAAACAGGACTCCTATAAGGTAGTAAGAACTATTGCCTTCTATGTTTCAATTGAAGAACTCTAATAGACAAAGATTAGGAGTCAGAGACCATTCATTGTAAATACGCAGTTGCTTATAGTGATAGGAATTCTTATTCCATGTGTTTTCTTTATCATAGAGTTTAAATATTTATTGATTTTGTATTTAAAGACTACCTTCATATAAATATATGATTCTAAAAACGTAATTTTCCCCATTCTCAGAGTAACCAAATGAGCAACACTAGGCCAAATAGGTTCATATGGGATGAGTTACAATGCATTACTGGGCTTATCTTCTCTGTCCCAGCCTTGTCTCAAGGTTTGGGGGTATATATTTGAATTCATTATCATTTATCTTTTAAATTATAAACCCTGTGAGGATAAATCGAGTGTTTTACTCTTGAGTTACTAAAGGAAAAATTTGAAATTGACCCTGATTTTTGAGATTTGTCATAAACTATCTCTTTCCATTCTCTGAAAAATTTTAAGCTTCCCACTCAAATATCTTTCATAAGTTGTTGTTTGTAATCTGCCCAAGTAATTATAATATTGAAGAGCTCAAAGGAGATTTAGTCTCTACTGGATTTTACTCAGGTGAAACATTTACTCTGAAATTCTGAAGGCCACGATTTAAGGGGATTTGGAGGGTTAAACACATTGACTATAACGCAGCGTGGTCCTATTGGTCTGTTGCTCTTGGGTGATTTGAGAATGGTTTTATGTAGTTGAAATGTAGAGCTGGGGGTATAGTTCCATGGTAGAGCATTTGCCAGGCATGCACAGTACTCTTGGTTCAATCCTTGGCATTGCCAACAAAAGTGGATAAGCTGGAGGAGTAATTACTTTTTTTCTAGAATTGAATGATTAAAGGATATAATTATTTTTAATATATGCAAAAAGTCTTGCTTTCTGTGGCAAGTGAAGTCCTGTGTCTGGAAGTTGTAATATAGCTTTTCCTGATTTGCTGCAAAGGCTTATGGTTGATTTTAGAAATGAAGACTGAAAGGGCGGAAGCCTCCAACAGAGGAACTCCTGTTCTAGGTTGTTGACATTTCATGCTTCTGGTGAATTTCAAGCTTTTGAATATCCCTGCAGCATGTGCGTGGGTATCATAGCCAGCTTGGATGATCACCTGCTGCTTCTACATCTGAGACCATGACACTCTTGTTACATGGCTTAGCAAAAGGAAGGGTGAAAACTTGATTTAATTAGTGTTCAGATTACAAAAACTCTATCGATGACAACATATTTAAATGTTCTGAATGGTCGTGAAAGTCATCATCAAATATTGATTTTTTTTGGTGTGTGTATGTTTTGTTTGGATTTTGGCCTCAAAGATATGTAAGTTGAATTTGATCTTTTCATTGTGTTGTGGGAATTTTTTTGTTGGGCAAAGTAAAATAGCATGAGACTGGTAATCTTTTCTGTTGACTATGTCTTTTATAAATAGTACCCCCAGAAATGTGATTAGAAGGCTAGTGAGTCTGAACTTGGGGATATAGTCTGTTGACTTACTACATTTGAGATGCCTGCTTATTCCTGGAGATGAGAATGAAAATTCATCAGTTGATATTTTTGGGTACCATCAAGTTATCCATTGCATGCTGATATTTTAGTCCGGTTTGAGCACTGAAGTGATCCTTAATTAGGCTGTCAGTTTCTGAGACAGTTGGGTGGAAATAAATGTATGAATGTTGATTGATCCATGTATGTAAATTAGAGATCCTTTTCTAGATTCGGTGTGCTTTTGTTACGAGTATAGAACTGACAGGGACAATAATTTTACGATTATTAATAGCTAACACTTATTGGGCACTTATATATATATATATATATCAGTTTACTATTCTACTTTTAAAAGAATTTTTGTAATAGCTTTATTCAAGTACACTTTACCATGTAATCCATTTTTTCAAAGTGTACAATTCAGTGATTCTTACTGTATGTAGAGTTCCACAACCATGTCTTGTATCTAAGTTGAGAATGTCTGTCTTTATCACTGCAGAGAAACCAATCACTCCTGTTCTCCAGTCACCTTCAGTCCTTGCAACTACTAGTCTACTTTCTGTCCATTCTTCTGGCCAGGTACTATTTGTAGTGCTTGCTCTATTTCCTCCACTCCTCAACAGAATGTACTATAATTCTTATTTTACAGTAGAAAATTGAGGCACAGAAATTTAAGTAATTGTCCGAGGTCATGCAGGAAGTGAAGTTATAGTAAGAACACATTAAATGAGATGCAGTTTGAATTGCACTGTTAGGCACATGAAATGAATGCATTCCTTCCCAGGGTGTGTCTTCTGTTTTGACCTTTGCACCCTAGAACTGACTGGAGACAGACATGTCTTGTTCTTTTTACTACTTTATAATTTCCTGTTTCACATATACATAGTCTGTTTTTTCCTCAAAGTTTGAAGACACAACTACTTTTCCTTTTCCTAAAGGGATGGTTAATGCCTCAAAATGTAACATCTCTTCAGGTGTTTATAGTATAGGGATGTATCTAGTCACATAGGGTACTGGGTATGTTTCTAAGATTTAAGATTAAAGTCATTCAAGAACTGAATGCCTTTCTATTTGGGTAAATGTGAAGAGAATGAAGACTTTGCCTTAATGAAGCTTGTTCATTTCTGGTCTTCTTTGGTATTCTACTTTAATCCTGATCTTTCCTATAAACAATAAACCTGTGCAAAGAAACCTGTAAAATGGTTTGTGAATGTTATATGTGTCAATAAAAACACTGGAAAGGGGCAATTTGTGCCTTTTTTTTTACTGAAGGTACAGAAATACTTGTATTGATGGAACATGATACATATATTCTAAAGAGACAAATGTATAATTGTGTGAAACAAGTTTGAAAAGGGAAATCACACTTATTGAGCAAACATGCTATGCCAAGCTCTATATTAATCCTTAATACATCATGTCTTCTCTCTTCACACCAGCCTTTTTTTAATCAGATGCAGTACCAAGCCCATAAGCACAACTAAGACACCAATGAATGAGGAAAAGTTTCTTGCAGCAAACAGCAATTGAAAACTTGTACTGTGAAGGTAGAGCTTATTGTGCTAGGAAGTAGAATGCCTTTAGTAGACTATCTCACTGAAAATGGCTTCAAAGCAATATCTGAGGATATGGAGAGCAATTGGATTACGAGACAGGACAGTGTGGGTAGAAGGACGTCCCTGTGTCTGTAATTTGGAAGGCTGAAACCTAGAAGAGTGCATGTTTCTGAGAACAGCTGAGAAGTTTCTGACTCTGGCTATCAAAGTGATATTTTTTGGATGACTGTAAATCCAGGCCTGCAGGGTAGTAGTCATAGGTGTCATTAATGTTGAAGGAACATGGTATCTTGGACAGTCTTGTTAAGAACAATTGCTTATGGGCAAGAGTGAAGAATAACTTAGAAGTATAAATAGTAAATGTAGTTGAAACTTAATCTGCTTTGGATTTTCATGTATTATCATCATCTAACACTTAACCCCGTAAGGATGTTACCATCTTATAGTACTGAGGGTCAAACCCAGGGCCTTTCACATGCTAGCCAAGTGTTCTGCCACTAAGCTATATCCCTGTCCCTTGGTTCTTTGAGGCACATAACAGACTAGTATTCTTTGCCTTGGCCTCCTGAGTATTAGGATTACAAGGCATGTACATCAAAGGTTCAACTCATAAGGAGAATGTTTTGATTCAAGTCTTTGACCATAGTAAAAGACAGGAAAAATGTCCCTCAGTGAAGACAAGTAAACAGGTTGGGGGTGGTGGTGTATACCTTTAATCCCAGCACTCAGCAGGCAGATCTCTGAATTTGAGGTCAGCCTGGTCTACAAAGTGAATTCCAGGACAGCAAGGGCTACACAGAGAAACCCTATCTCAAAAAAGCAAGAGGGAGAGGTAAACAAATACATTTAAATATATACTTAAAAGTCATGAATGAAGGCTGTGGGAGCCCACAGTAGAGAAAACTGGCTACTCTGCAGCCTTCTCTAGAAGAAAGTCATTCTCTGCTGGCAGTGGAGAGACCGTGGATTGCACATTTCATATATGCTCTCCTGGAGTATTTCATAGTAGTCGAAGACATGTATAAGCAGCAACATGACACACCCAAGGCCACACAAATATTAAATGACAAAGCTGTTACTTGAACCCAAGCATCTCTAGCTGTAAGACAGGCTAGGAAATCCACTCTTGACTGTGCATCACTGCCCAAAATAGAATTGGGGTGCCGCTATTAAGGACCGGATATTGAGTGCAGCAGGTACTCTTCATCACAATGCTTCACTTGAATCAGTTGTAAAGGTAAACTTTCTGGGGACTGGGGCTGCCAGGAATTGAACTGAGGTCATCACACGTGGTAGGCAAGCATTCAACCACTGGAGCAACCTTTCCGCCCTTATAAATGCACTCAGTGTTTGAAACAGGATTATCTTTTTATTTTTAAGCCGTTCACAATTGCATACACATAATACATGTTGATCATGACCCTACATTATCCTCTCTTATTAACCTCTCTGGTGTCTTCCATTCACCAGCCTTTTTTCTTCCCAACAAGTCCTCTTCCTACCTCCCTGTCTTTTTGTATGCGTACTCCTCTGTATTGAATTGGGGTTGCTTCCATGAGCCTGTGTGGATGGTTACTTGAGCAAGGGCAATTTACCCTTGGCTCCACCAGAGAGAGATGACACTCCTTCAGGGGGGGGTGGTAAGAGCCTAATGATACCCCCCAATCCATGATGGAATGTTGATGGAACCAGGCTTGTGCATGAGCCCCCTGCGGCTGTGAGTTGAGACAGGGTTTTCTAAAACTTTTCTTCGTTTCTACAGTTTTCTTTGACCACAGAGCACTGATCACTGAGTGTTAACCCTAGGATGTTTGTTTCACTTCTGCTGTTTTCTTGCTTTTTTTCCCTTTTGTGAAACAGTCTCATTCTCTAGCCCGGGAGCTCCTCAAATGTGCCACCACACTTTGCTGGGCATAGAACACATGTCTTAGGTAAGTATGCCCTTCCCAATCTTTCATTTTTTGTCCGTGTTTTTAACACTTCGCTTCCGTGTGAAGATTGTCCCTCGGTCATCATTACAGAGTGTATCTCTGCTGGTAATGGATTTTTTGAGTTTCAGTTTTAGAATATAGATGAGAATATTTTTACTTAATTTCTAAAGTACATTCTACCTAATTCATACTCCAAGATGGCAGTTACCTTGTTTCAGCACTTTGGATTTTCTGCCCTTCTTATTTTCTGATGAGAAACTGAGCTGTACATTCATTATTCATAATGCACCCTAGTCTCTGGTTAATTTCAGATATCTTTTTCTCATTGATAGAGCTCAGTAGTTTTATTATTGTATGTTTAGGAATGGATGCTTGTTAAGGTTTAAAGAGTTTTACAGCAAAGAAGTCAAAATTGGCCTTGAACTTGACAACCCTCTTCTCCAGTGAAACACTACACATCCTTCAAAAGGCTCTGGGAGGGTGGTGGTATTTTGTTTTCAGTTCTGAAAATCAATCAAAACCAGGGCCTTGTACATGCTAGGCAAGCACTCCACCACTAAGCCCCTTTTCGTTCTGTTTTGTTTGAGACATGGCTGGCCTCCAATTCCTGATCACCCTGCTTCAGCCTCCCAAGTGCTGGGGAACCTATATATACGTTTCAGACTTTCATCAAAATTTGAAATTATTTTTAACTATTATTTTTTTCAAAAGAAATTTCCTTCATTTTACTCTTCCTTTCTTCTGGGAGACTAAAGACAAGAATATTAGGTTTTCTGTCATTGCCCAACTATTGTTTGAGCCTCTGTTAATTTCCTTTAGTTTTTTTTTCTCTGCGTGTTTTAAATAGCATGACTACTGATTTATCCTTGCTGTGTGCTTCAATACTGCTTAATGTAGCACTTTTGCTAATTTAAAATGTGGTGCGTTATTCGTTCTGGAGATACTTAGCTTTAAACTGTGTCTCTTGATCCAGCCTCTAAGGAAACAAATATGGAGGTTATTTTTTTTTAAAGCACCAAAAATCGAATTACTGTATGGCTTAGCTGTACTCCTTCTGAGTATATACCCGAAGTCATATCACAGATGTAGGTACACATCCATGTTTCTAGCACTGCCATCCAGATGCCCCAGGTTATAAAGTCAGCCTAGCTATCCATCAGTGGGTGAGTGTCTAAACAAAACATATAAATACACAGAGGAATCGGTGCAATTGGAGATCATATTCAACAAATTCAGGTGAAAAAATATCCCTTGTTTTCTCTCCTGTATGAGCCCTAGAATTCTTTATAGATACATAAAAACATGTATGTATATAAAAAGCATGAAATCAGGAAGATGAGACTAGAGGAAGGGAGAAGACCAGCAGGAAGAGAGAAGAGGGTGAGGAGGAGTTAAAAGGAAAGAATAGGAGTGGGTACACATGGTATACTTGAAAGAAATTGTCTATATGAACCCCAACACTATGTACAGTGAATATATGCCAATAACATACTGAAGAAAAACCATGTCATAAAGGAAGTGTGGGACAGTATATCTGGTGTATTGCTAGGTACTAGGGAAGCTGAGGTAGAAGGATCCCAGTATTTAGAGGCCAGCCTGGGCTACAAAGCAAGACCCTATCAACAAAAAAATAAACCATTGAATTTCACACTATAAACATTTACTAAGGCAAAGTATTTCAACTTTAATGCTCATATATTAGTTAATTTTTTTTATTTTTGAGACAGGGTTTCTCTGTAGCTTTGGAGCCTGTCCTGGAACTAGCTCTTATAGATCAGGCTGGCCTCAAACTCAACAGACATCGCCTGTCTCTGCCTCCCAGGCATGAGATATTAAAGGCGTGCACCATTACTGCCTGGCTTAGTTAAAATACATTTTTAAAGGATTTATAATACGTTTTTTTGCCAGATTTCTAAGACTTGGACTGTCACTTGTGTTGATGTCTTTGAATATTTTTCCCCTTTTAAGCTAAGATTCTTCATATACCTGGTAATTTTGGAAAGTATCCTGAGCATTTTAAATAATATTATTTCCTATTTAAACTTTAAAGAGAATACTTGTAGTCTTCGTTTCCACACGCAATTGAACAGGTAGGTGGGCTGCAGTTATGAGGTCCATAGTTATAAAGAAAATAGCAGTGCAGTTCAAAGCTCACGAGGCTGATGCCATCCAGTGGCCAGTGTGAGACTTTGTGGTGATCTTTCCCTTCCAATCTCTTGCCAGACAGTAAAAGGCCAAGTACCACATATTCTTTCATATGTGAAAACTCAAAAAGTTGACTTGAAATATTACTAAGGACTAGAAGGGCACAGGAAGAGGTAAAGGTAGAAAAATGAACGTTGAATTTGATCAGCACATGCTGTATGCATGCATGGCAATGTCACGCTAAATATCATAGTACTAACTTTAATGTTAGTATTAATAGGTATTAATTATTAAAATCTGTGTTCCTTTGAATCAGATCTCTGCATATTCTGCTTGAAGACTTAAGTGTAAGGCTCCGTGATCTCCTTTAAGGATCTCTCCGTGGGACTCCTGTCACTTTGTTTTCTGTTTGGGTGCTTCTGCCAGAAAGCAGGGACCTCAGAAGTCTCTGCCATCTACTTCACGAAACTGTTCACATTTTAGCTAAGTTGCATGAGATCAAAATGAGGTAAAAAGGGGGATTTGTGGGGCTGTGGCAGTTCCAATTGGGGGAGGAATTGTTTCTTTTCTTTAGTGTTTTCCTTTTGCATCCTAAGGGATAAGGCTGCTTCCCCTGCCCCCGCTGCACAGCACAGGACTGCGTGGGATTTAGGGTGCCAGAGGGTGAGATAAGACAAGAAAAGTCACCGGAGAACTTTTGCACTCTCTCCAAGCATTAAGGGACCTCTTTTCACTATCAGTGGTGGCATACACATTAAATCCCAACACTTGGGAGGCAGAGGTAGGCAGATCTCTGAGTTCGAGGCCAGATGGTGTACAGAGCAAGTCCCATGACACACGTGCGCGTGCGCGCACACACACACGCACACACACACACACACAGATACAGAGAGAGAGAGAATCCAAGCTGGGGAGCACTGCCCAGAGGAGAGTAGACTCACCAATGGTGAGACTTTGCGCTCCAGTCTTTCCTAATCTACTACTCTGCTTTTCCATAATCTTCAAATAAGTCAGATTTCAGAGCTGCACTCAAACAGCATAAAATCTGTTCACCCAGAACTGAAATCCCTGACTGTCATTGCTACATTTATTGATTGAATGGTTTGCTGGAAATACCAGGGATTGATCCAAGACCTTGTGCATACTACCTACACAAGCTGAGTACTGCTGAGTTATGCCCCCAGCCCTCTTACTGTCATTTTAAAAAGAATTGCTTGGATTTGGGGATGGAACTCAGTGATAGAGTGCTCACCTAGTCCATATAAGTCTCTGGGTTCCATGCCCAAAATCCTAAGGAAATAAAAATAATTACTACTTAAGATGGTTGGCAGTCATCTCAGAAATAAACACAGCGATGGTCTCTCTGTCACAAATGCCACCTTTTATAGTTACTGACAAATAACATCTGGATTCTTCCCAGAAGACCTGGTTGTGTTCCCTTGGGAATCTCTAGGACATTTTGGTGTGGAGATAATGGTAGAAGTGGAGAGGGGATGAACTACAAAAACAAGGTTGTCAAAAGTCTGTGAAGGAGTTTTCTTTTAATCAGAGCTTTGTGGGAGTCTTTCCCCTCTTTTGGAAGCCAAGCTATTTTTGATATGAGTGAAATACTGACACGAACTCATTATATCCTCGAGATGCACAGAGAAGCAGCCCTGGCTAAGTGAGCTGAACAATTTCCAGTGCCCTATCAGTCACCAGGTCTCTTTGGAGCTCATGAAAACTCACTGGTGTGGCCCCAGTTTTCAGAATCATCGAAGACCATTTTGAGCAAGTCACATCACCTCTCTGTGCTTCTGCATCTTGAAAATGTGTTTCTGAGGGTGAGGCTGGTGAGATGGTCTGGTGGATAAAGGTGCTCGATGTCAAGCCTGAAGACCTGAATTTAATCCCTGGGTCTCACATGGTGGAAGAAAACAACTGACTCCCAAAAGGTGTCATCTGACTTCCATGTGCATGCCATAGCAACACCCTCCCCACACATGTACACACCAACAAAATTAATGTTAAAAAAATTTAGAACTAGGGAGGGAAACGTAGGGGGGGATAGAAGAGGAATTGGAGGAGTAGGAATGGGGGTGATTTGATCAAAATGGACTACATGCCTATGTAATTCTCCAACAACAAAAAGATAAATGTAAAAAATTTAAATAAAATAATCTATTTTATCTGTATTTATCTGAAATTCTGCTGAAGAAAGCAAATTCATAAGTATGAAGGAAATAACAAGGGTTCAATAAACAGTAATGTTCATACTTTTATTTTTAATTTGCCAAGTGTTTGGCTTTAAATTCTACTTTATTTATATGTGTATGTGCAATTGTATGTATGCTTCTAAATGACTACATACATGCACTTGTGTGTGTGAGTGTCCCAAGATGCCAAAAGGAGGTGTTAGATTCCCTGGAGCTAGAGTTATGGACAGTTGTAAGCTGTCAAAAGTGGTTCTGGGACCTCTGAATTTAGGTCATTTAGAAGGACCTTAAAAGCACTTTTAACCCTGAATCACTTTTCCAGTTCCTATTCTTTTATTTTTAATTTTTGCTGTACTGGGGTGTCTCAAGGTTTCTGTTGTTATGAAGAGACACCATGACCACGGCAACTCTTATAGAGGAAAACTTTTAATTGGGGTGGCTTGTTTATAGTTCCGAGATTCCCCCTTTATAATCATGGCAGGGAGCATGGCAGTGTACAGGCAGATGTGGTGCTGACTACATCTTGATCAGGAGGCAACAGGAAGTGGACTGTGACACTGAGCAGTAACTTGAACATAGGAGACCGCAAAGCCTGCCCTGACAGTGACACATTTCCTCTAAGAAGGCCACATCTACTCCAACAAGGTCACATCTCCTAACTCACTTTGCCCAGACATCTTAGTTACTTTTCTATTGCCATGACAAAACAACATGACCAAAGCTGTTTATAAAAGAGAGTAGTTAATTGAGGATCACAGTTCCAGAAGGTAGTAGAGTCCTTGACCATCATGGTGGGGACCATGGCAGCAAGCAGTCATGGCACTGGAGCAGTAACTAAGAGCCAACTAAGATCCACAAGCATGAGACAGGAAGAGCAAGGTAACTTCTGAAACCTCAAGACTCACCCACAATGATACACCTCCTCCAGCAAGGCTGTGCCTTCTAATTTTTTCCCAAACAGTTCCAGCTTCAGACCAAGCATTCAAACATATAAGACTGTGGGGAACTGCTCTCATTCAAACCACCAGACCAGGGCTTTTAGAATTTAGTAAATGCTCAACCACTGTGCTATACCCCATTGCTTGGTGTTTGTTCTTTCAAACTTATATTGTCTTATGACACACGGATAATGTTAGCAAGTTAGTAGTGAGTTAACGTGACCCATAGACAGTCTATATTTACTCAGATTTCTCTTGGATCTTCAAGATGGGAACTTTCATCCTGTTTTGTGTAAGCCAGTCTAATTTCAGACAAATCTGAGTTTGAATCCTGACTTTTCTGCCATTGTTTGACGATCATATTATTTCCTTCCTTTGAGACACAGATTCCATACAAATGAAAGGGAGAAGATGCAAACCCTCACTGCTCAGAGTTTTGTGAGGCATAACTAGGCTGATATATGTAAAATGTTTGGCAAAGAGGCCTATATAGTGAAATTGGCCTTGGTATAAATGAGCTATTTTCTGGATGAGAGGACAAGAGATGTTGCAGAGAATTATTCTTTTTTTAAATTTTAAACATAATTTTTATCGATTCTTTGGGAATTTCTCATCAAGCACCCTAATCCCACTCTTTTCCCAGTTCCTCTGTAGCCATACCCTTTACCCTTTTAGCATTTGCTCCCAAAAGGAAAACCTAAAAAAAGATAAAAATACAAAATAAAAAGGAGAATATTAATTCAAACAAGCAAAAAGCAACAACAAAAAGCAAAAACAGTTTTACTTGCAAATGGTCATTGTGTAATGTGTTTTTGGTCAGGTTCAGGGCCTCTGGCTTCTGGTACACCCTCAATGCTGGACCCTCCCGATGTCCTCTCAGACATCCTGCTGTTGCCCCGAGTCATGGAGATGCTGCAGCCATGGTTCTGCAGTCCCTTCACAGACTCATGAGTCATGAGACTATGACTCAGCAGGTCATAGATGGGGTAGATGTTGAGGAGTACCTGCTCAAAGCCCCGAACGTGGATGTCTCAGTGGCAGCTGAGTTGATCAGTCAGGGCTACTAGGACCACCCTGCTCAGGTGAGGGGAGGAGTCAGCTCACCCACACGTGCCGTGAGGTCACCCGTGTGATAGCGTGGACAATGAACATTAACCAAGACCCCAGCTGCATTAGGACCATGGACCTAGCCATGGCCAACAGCAGCAGCTTGGGTCCTGTTGTCACTGTGGCCCCCAGTGGCAGTGCAGGGCACCGACAACCAGTTTTCAAGGATGTGGCATCATCTGAGACTTGCCTCCTCAGCTCTGTTCTGGCAACCTTTAGTCAGATGTGAGTTGAAAAACTCTGCTCACTTTGTGTTTAGGTGTTGTTTGTTTGTTTCTGCTGTTGTTATTGCTTTGAGACAGGGTCTTGCTCTCTTGTGCGAGCCTGCCTAAGGCTCCTGAACATTGAGGTCATAGGCATAAGACCACATACCACACCTGACTCTACAGAATCATAAAGATTATGATGGCGTCTCAATCAAAACAATTTCTCTGAGCGTTTCTTTTTCCCTGTTTAGATTAGAGAACTCTACAGACGTGCTGCAGTTATAACATGCTGGGAGAAGACGAGACCATGATGATTTAAAACCAGCAGGGCCGAGTTCCAGCACTGATGAGGTGGACAGCCAGGAGGATTGCAAGATAGAGGGTAACTTTGGATACATGGTGAGACACCTACCTAGAAGATAATGATAATAATAATTGTCCCTTGCCACAAACTTTTCTAAGCTCTTCCTTTCAAAAGAGTGAAATCTACACTCCTCTTTCTTTCAGAATTTCTCCTAATGAATACATGAAACAGAAGTGACAGAGTGCAATTTTAAAGACGAGGTCCTCAGAGGTGGCCTGGCTTGTTCTGAGCTTTCTTTTCTAGAAGGAAGTTAATTTGCCATGTCATGGGGCCACTTCAAGTACCTGAGGACAGGCCTGCGTGGTGAGGGCATGAAACCTCCTGTCAACAACATGGAAAGGAGTCATTCTGGAAGCAGATTCTCTGTCACCATTCAAACCTAAGATGATAAAAGACTTGGTTATGTCTGAAATGTAGCCATGTGAAAGACTCTGAGTCAAAATTTCCAGCTAAGCCACTCCCACATTCTTGACTAACAGAAACTGGGATAACAAAAGTTTACGATTCTCAGTGAGGGCGAAGCTCAGTGGTACAGTGCTCATATAGCGTGTGCTAGGCCCTGGATTAAATTTCCAGCACTATGGAAAAAAAAATAGAAGCATTGAAGAGATGGATCAAGGGTTAAGAACATTTTCTGCTCTTTCAGAGGATCTAGGTTCAGTTCCCAGCACCTCCATGGCAACTCACAATGTTCCGTAATTCTAGTTCCAGGGGATCTGATGCTCTCGTCTGGCCTCTGTGGGCACCAGGCCATGCACAGGGTGCCCATACATGCAGGTAAAACACTCATACACATAAATAAATAAATATTTAAAAAAATACAATGAAACAAATACCCATTTGTTGTTCACAGCCACTGAGTTTTGGAGTCATCGATTACACAATAATAGATAGCAACGTGGTGCTACCTGGAAGTGGGTTGCTAGAATAATAAATCTCTAAAATTTTGAGAAAAACTTGAGAATTAAGCAGTTGGCAGACGCTGGAAGGCTTCTCAGGAGAGAGTTGGTGAAAGATTAAAATTTCTTGAACATATTGTTAGTAACAGTCTGAGCTTTGAGAATGCTGCCAATAAGGGTATAAATAATAAAGGGTATAAATAAGGGTATTAATAATAAATATAAGCAAAGACTATTGTTGGAAAACAAAGGAATGCTGTGTTGTTTAGTGGCAGAAAGTTTAACAATACTGTTTCCTGAAACTATTTGGAAAGTAGGCAGTGTGTCTAATGAGATGGATGATCAGCTTGAGAAGCTTCTCAGCAGCTGCATCCAGGGTGCTGCCTGCTTTCTTCTTGCTGCAGGCAGCAGAATGCGCAAGGACAGCGGTGTGTGAATGGAGGGTTGTTAAAGTGTGAGTCTGTGCGCACTGGCTCTGAAGTCATCCCTAGATCCTCCAAGCGGTGGCCAGTGCTAAAATAAGAAATGGCTTCGAAAGAAATCTCAAATCCAGGGCACTCTCAGGAAAGCAAGGTCTAAAACTAAAGCTAAAGGTCTGCCTGGAAAATCCTTCCCACTAAGACCATAAGAGGATCCAAGGTTGTGCCTCTAAGACTCAGTCAGTTGGGTGCTTAAGAAGCTTAAGGGCATTACTCCTCAGTGGCATCTGCCAAAGCCTCAGGTGAGGAAGGGCTCAGCTCAAAGATACGTTTTGGATGAAGCTTTGATGTAGTCGAATAAACCTTAATGAGATTCACAGAGTTTTAAAGACAACATGAACCAAAGTGATGGAGACAGTATAAAGCAAGAATCAACCTTGGGACCCTCAAACTCCTGCTAGTGAGAAGAGAGCTGAAATAAGCCCATGTTGTTGCAAGCACTGCTACTCTTCATTTGGAAAGGAAAGATGAGCCAGAGGGTGTGCCCAAGAGCCCAGGGGCTAGCATCAGAACCTATGGCTGATTATTCCCAGGCGGGAGGCGAAAGTGCATCCTTATCCAGAAAGTCAAAGGGCTCAAAGGCAGGCCATGAGTCCTGTCTTCGGGGCACCTTCTATAGACTCTAAGGTAACTTGTGGTATTGAGGATCTCATACTTGGCTGAAATGGGATCAAAGGGACATCCCACCACCCTGCTGCATCTCTGCTGGCAGATTTCTCCCTCCCCAAGTGCTGTGGTGTCTCTGTTGCTACTGCCCAAATGCTTCTGGATGAAGCATTTTTTGTCACACAGTTGAAAACTCTATGGACACTAGGCCTTGCAGTTCTTAGAGAGGATGGAGAACTGGAAGATTTGCTAGGTAAGACTTCCCTTTAGGTAGACTGACCCTCCTTTCCTTCTCTTTCTTTCCCTCTTTTAAATTTTTCAAGACATGGTTTCTCTGTCAAGCCCTGGCTGTCCAGGAACTCACTCTGTAGATCAGGGTGGCCTTGAACTCAGAGATCTGCCTTCCCCTTCCTCCAAAATGCTGGGACTAAAGGCATGCACCACCACCGCCCTGCTTGCCCCTCCTTTTCTAAAATAATTCTGTGTGGTCTCTGTGAGCTCTGCGCATATGAAGGGGCTAGAGGGTCAAATTTCTGCTGCCCTGGGCGTGGGGGGGGGGGTTGGCAGCTCAGCTGTTTTCTACCCTTTCCAAGGGAAGGTAAAATAAGCAACAGACACAACGCAAGGAGAATCCCCGGCATTTGTAAGGTCCCACATGTCATTAACGTGACTGAAAGCCTGACTAAGCTAGTGGGGCCCCAGCGCATCTTCTGACGTACACTACACAAGTCACTCCCGAAGCTCATGTTGGGCTCACGGGGCTAGAAGGGTGCTGTTTCTTTAACTCTTCTTCTAAGAGCACGTGCCACCAGTGTGTACTGTCATGTCTCTCCTAGGGGCAGGCGCAGTTCCTCATGAGGTACCTTGTTATTAATGAGAAAGTGAGTTCACCCGTTCCTAGCTTCACTGCCCTCTGTTGTATCTCTCTCTCTCTCTCTCTCTCTCTCTCTCTCTCTCTCTCTCTCTCAGTGATGGGGCTGAGACTAATGCTATGGATGAGCTGGATGGCACCAACCCACAAGAACTGGGGGTGCTAAACTGTAAAAAGCTTGGGCTTGCTAATTATTAATCACAGCCATTGTTAAAATTTTAATTATCTAAATTCACCCTTATTAAATTAAAGTTAATTTTAAATTTCCAACATAATGAACATTAATGAATAAAAATAAATAAATTAACCCTTACGTACACGGTATTAAAACATGGGTAGTGACCAATATCACTTCCTGGTCATTCTTCTTGGAGGTAGAGAGGTTGAAACAAGGCCTCATACTGCAGTCCAGAGTAGCTTAGAGTTCTCTAGGTAGACCAGACTGAGCTTGAATTTATTTGCAGCAATTCCCCTGCCTCTGTGTCCTGAGTGCTGGAATCGCAGGCATCAATCACCATGCTTCTATTTATCTTTCCGCTTTTGAAATTATGAGCGTTATATCAGTACAGTGGAAATCCTGAGGCTTTATAATAGTGTCTTCTGTTCTGTAGCAGTGTAGCTTGAAATCATTCTTAGGCAGAGTATTTGTACCTTGAAAATCAACAGGCGCTATAGAGAGCAAGGATTTGTTTATATTCCTTAGATCTGGTTGTTATCTATTCCCGCCCCCGCCCCCCCCCCCCCACATACACTAGGATCTACCTGAAGATCCACACAAAGGAAATCTTTATACCATTTTACAACTTCTTTTTCATTTTGGGGTTCATAGCCAGGGCTTTGAGTGTATAGGAAAATTGCTCTACTCCTAAGCTATACACCCAACTCCATCTCCTTAGTTATCGAGACAGAATCTTGCTATGGAGCTCAGGTTGGCTTCAAACCCATGGTCCTCCTGTCATTCTTCTAAAAGCTATTTAAGCTTTCTTGCTGCAGGAAGGTTTACAGCTAGTAACTAGCTGCCGACTGGGGCGTGGCCTCATAAACTTTTTACCCGGATTCGGAAGCGCATTAGGCCCCTTCTCTTGTCCCCCTGGTTCCCGCTTGGCTAAGTTCGGATTGATTTGAATCTCATCTCCATCTGCCGTTCAAGTAGAGAATCCTGGTTTGCAAGTTTTTTTTTCCCTAAATAAATGTCTATCTCTCAGTTCTGAGCTAGTGTGAGACTTCTTTTAAGCACCCAATATCTCCCAATATCTCCGTCCATCACCTTTCTTCTCTCTCTCTCTCTCTCTCTCTCTCTCTCTCTCTCTCCCTCTCCCTCTCCCTCTCCCTCTCCCTCTCCCTCTCCCTCCCCTTTCCCTCTCCCCCCTCTCTCTTTCTTGTTAGAGTTTTCATTTTTTTTAACTTGTGTGTATGCCTATACGTGTGTGTGTGTGTGTGTGTGTGTGTGTGCGCGCGCGCACGCGCGCACTAATACCTGTGGCAGCCAGAACGGATGTCAGCTTCCCTAGGGCTAGAATTACAGGTAGTTGTAAGCCTCCAGACATAGATGCTGGGAACCCAACTCTTGTCTTACTGGAAGAGCAGTAGGTGTTCTTAACTGCTGAGCTATCTCTCTAGCCCCATCAGAAATCCTTTTAAAACTAACTTAAGTTGAACTGGATGAACTCAGTAGATGTTTGTTGCTGAAAAGAACCCATGAAATTCTTCCTACCTTTGTGGTTTAGGGTATCAACCATACAAAACCATAGATGCTGTCAATCATAGATATGTTCATGACTCAGAAGAACTGTCATATTTTTTACCTAATGCATCTTGTAGGTAATATCATTGTCTACACATTTTGCCTTGCTAGCAAAAGAGGAATCACAGGAAAGAATTATCTGAGAATAATAGTGTCACTGTCCTGGCAAGAATGAAGATATTCCTAAAGCCTTGGTTCTCATCCTGTGGGGCACGGCTCCTTTGGGTGTTGAAAGACCTTTTCACAGGGGTTGCCCAAGATTTTTGGAAAACACAGATATTTACATAATGATTCATGACAGTATCAAAATTACAGTTATGAAGTAGCAATGGAAATGATTTTATGGTTGGGGGTTCACCATAACATGAGGAGCTGTATTAGAGGGTTGCAGTATTAAGAAGGTTGAGAACCACTGCTCTAAAGAGATACTCGGGCCTCCCCATTTGTCTGTCAGACTGCTGAGATAATGGACTCCAAGGATGTGGAATTTCTTTAGGAATCTCATATGAGCAGTGGGAAGAGGCTGAAGCCTGGTGACAGTCATAGGAGAAGCTTATGAAAGAGACCTCACATTCTGTCAGTCACCTGTCAGATCATCTTGCAGGAGAGACTAGAGCCCTACCAGATAATGATGGTAGAACACCTTTACAGGATTACTTAGCTATGTGAACTTCTCGCCTTTTATTTATTTTTTATAACATATTTCTTTATTGATTCCTTGGAAATTTCACATCATGCACCCCAATCCCACTCACCTCCTAGTCCCTCCATATCCTTCTCTCATGGCTTCAGCATGCCCCCCAAATCAATTAAGAACAAAATGAAGCAAACAAAAAATCACCTCACTCCTCCATCTTGCCAATACCTCTTTATTCATACTAGTGGCACAGTATACACTGGTGCGGGAGAATTGTCTGTGTTCTGTCAATCATGTTTTAAATAAACGCTGATTGACCAGGCAGGAAGTATAGGTAAGTCAACCAGACAGGAAGTAGAGGTGGGGCGATGAGAACAGGAATATTCTGGGAAGCAGGAAGTTCCCTTGCTGCTCTTGCCCAGACCTGCCCTGCTGAGAAAGGTACCGAGCCATGTAGCTAATATAGATAAGGATAATGGGTTAATATAAGTTACAAGAGCTAATAAGTAGCCTGAGCTAATGGGCCAATCAGTTTTATAACCTATGTAGACCTGTGTGTGATTTTCTTTGGGGCTTACCGACTGAGGGAACTTGGCAGGATGGAAACCCCAACTAGCAAGCCAGCCCTCACGTTACAACACACTTTTGTCCAATCAGCACCGTTGCAATGAGTCACTGGTCTGGTTCAAGGTCTCTGGCATAGCATCATCACTGAATCCTCACTGAAACTCCTCTTAGATATCCTGCTGTTGTCCTGAGTCATGGAGATCCTGCAGCTATCATCCTGTAAGAACAATTCCTTCATGTACTCCAGCACGTCAGAGATGGAGTAGATGGTAGGGTGGGCCAACCCAAGACTTGTGATGTGGGTCTGAGTGGTAGGTGAACTGGTTGGTCTGGGCCACTCCGATGGTCCCCCTCAGGCATGGGACAGAGTTAGCTCTCCTAGGCCCAAGCCATTGGGCCAGTTCTCCCATGCCCAGGGTGAGTGGTAGGGTCATCTCTCCTGAGTGTGGTGGCCAGATCTCCCATGGGGGAGGCAGAGCAGTGGCCAGTGAAGAGCAGGGCCAGCTCTCCCTGGACCAGTGAGGGACAGGGCCAGCTCAGCACAACCCCCAGATTTCAGTACACATGATTCCTATGATCCTCTGTGGCAACACGGGCCATGGACATCATCACATACCCCAGTTGTAGTAGGACCACAGACCCAGACATGGCCCTTGGCAGCAGCTGTCACCATGAGCCCAGATGTCACCAAGAGCCCAACAGGCAGCAAAGGCTGACCAGATGAGCATGGCCCCCACAGCAGCAAGACTCTTAGACACCAACATGGTCTCAGATGGCTGTTCAGACCCCCCAACATCCACATGACCCTCAATGTGTTACCTCATGGTAACAGGAGCCATGGACATCAATTCAGACACCAGCTACTCCAGGGCCACAGAAAAGACATGGCCCTTACCAGCAGAACGGGCCCAGATGACACCGTGGCCCCAGGTGGCAGTGCAGGTCACTCAGATTGGCATGGACTCCATAGCAGTGTAGCCCTCAGACACCAACATGGTACCAGGCTTCTTGCCTTTTATTTAAACCCAAAACCCCAAGATGAACTTGGGGATATGGACTCTGGAGTCTTTGCTTTTCTTCGCAGAGTGGCCACATTGAACACATTTTCTTTTTGTGCCTTTCAGTATTGTGCCTTGAATTGAACTATTGAGGATGGTCAGCAGAACCTGGTTTTCGGTGGGGTTTGAGGGAAAGACATGCTGTCAGGGCCCAGAACCTGGCCCTAACTCCAGGCATAGCTCTGTGAATAGCTGCTCCTGACAGTAGCTACATTACATCATTAATCTCACCTGAGCTTTCGCAAAAAAAAAAAATCATGGCCTCAAATGTAAAATCTTGAAATTCAAGTGGTATTGGGACTTGTATGCCAGGTCAGTTAGCACTGTTTCTTTGGTTGGCATCCCTATTATTTATGAAAATGAAGACACATAGCACTTTAATTCAATGGCATCACAGGGTACTGACCCCGGTCCTGCTCAATTGCACCCTGCACTACAGTTCCAACAGATGTGCACAATCAGTCATTTATTTTCAGTCAAAGACAAAACTTCGAATTGGGTGTGGCATACAGCTAGGGCTGTCCCATTACACAGAGCACTAATCAATGGCGGAGTGTCTTAGTTTCCTATTGCCGTGATAAGACACCATGAGCAAGGCAACTTATAAAAGCATTCAATTTGGGGGTTTGTGGTTGCAGAGGGTTAGAGTCCATGATCTTCATGCCAGGGAGCATGGCAGCAGACAGTGAGCATGACTCTGGACCAATAGCTGCGGTTTGCATCCTTATCCACAAGTAGGAGGTAGAGACAACTAACTGGCAACAGCCTGAGTTTTTGAAACCTCAATACCTGCCCCCAGTATTACACCTCCACGAATGAGCCACACCTCTTAATCCTTCCCAAAGAGTTCCACTAGCTGGGGACCAAGTAATAAAACATGTGAGCCTATGGTGGCTGTTCTCATTCAAGCTACCTCATGGAGGATAGTCTGAAATAGCAGCTACTGTTACCCTGGTCCTTGTATGTTCTCTGGCCTGTGTGATGGATGCATCAGTTAATTATTGGGCTTTGTCAGTGTTCTCTGGCACCTCCTGGACTAGGAAATCTCCTTTCTCTACCCTCAAAGGTATTCTATTTTACCCATCCTGGCTTACAATGAGCCACTTGTTTAGTAATTCTGGTAACAACCCCAAGCTAGAGAAACAAGTACTGTCCCTCCACCTTGGGCTACTCCTAGTTTGGTGATAATTTTGAATTCTCTACCTCATGTCAAGTTGCCAGACAGCAACAAATTTATCCCCCAGAAAAATTGTGTTTGACAGAGTTTCAGGATCCCTTCAGCTTGGCACATGGCCATGGAACACACTTGTATCAGCCCAGTCTTTTGGGGGATCTTCAACAAAGACTTTGTAAATCAAGTGTTCTGCCTTAGGTTCAATGCTACCCTTAGAGACAGCCTGGCCAGCATTGCTCTTGGTGAAGTGTTCCAGGGGGTTGGATGGTTCCAGGTGTCCAGTATTCTGAGAGACACCAAAACCATTCAGGACTAAGAACAGATTATGAACATGCCCAAATACAGTATCCTCAGAGTTTGTCTCATGTTTTTGCCCCTCCCTTCCTAGCACAGTAATGCCCTATTTGCTGTGAAGGTGACATCCTGCTCAAGATGGTCACTTCCTGTCACGTGACTTCAGGTCCATTGCCTGCTGCCTTGCTGCTTGCGATTTGAGGAATATTCTCCAGTCATGAATTCATGCAGCCACACTCCAAGAAGTCAGGACCCTCTCCCTATTGATGCCATTTCCAAGGTTTTCAGCTATCATCCTTCCTCCTACTCATGCCCTTCAGAACTGTGGAAAACTAAACCATCAGAGAGCCCTGGCACTCTGCCTGGCAGGATGGTGCAGCTTTCAAGCCTCCTTCCTCCCTCAGAGGTAAGTTTGAGATCTCATACACTTCTACCTAAAGCCCTTAACCCTCAGCAACAACAGATGCTATCTCTGCTCCACGCCTGTACCACTCCCTGCTCCAGCTTTGATTGTTGTCTGATTCTCTCTACTGATAAATACTGCTCAGAGAGACGTGGAAGTAGGAAGAATTGCTATCCAGGGAACTTGATGTGGGAAGCTGATCTGGATTCCTTTCTGCTCCACAGTCTACCTTACTTTCTTCAAAGCAACCTTGATGCAAAATGGACAACCTGTCCTTGGCACTATTCCACATCTCCAAAATGAAGAACTTTTTCAGTACCTCCACAGTCAGTGGGGAGGATGTAAGGGTTCTTCCAGCTCCTGACAGGCACACAGTCTTGAGATCATGTAGGTGATGTGTCCCATGGACACAAGTGATAATACAGCAGATAACGAGATGCAAAACCCATGTTAGCAAGAAATAGGACAGCAGGTGCTGGGCAGAGAATAGGGAGCCTTGAAGTTGTTCCTCAGTGGGTACAGAGGTCCAGGTACAGTGAAAGAGTACGTTCTAAGAATTGCTGTACCACATAGTTCCTGTAGTTAACATTATGGCATTATGCAATTCAAAACGCTCTATGTGGAACTGGAGAGATGTTTCCACAGTTAAGATCACCAGTGCTCTTCCAGAGGACATGGTTCAGTTCCCAGCCCCTGCATGGAGGTTCACAACCATTTGTAATGCCAGTTCCATGGGATATGACACCCTCATCTGCCCTCCCCAACCAAGCATGCACATGGTGCACATATATTCATGCAGGACAACACTCATACACATAAAATAAAATAAAATTAAAATATTTTAAGAAGAAAAAGAAAATAGATTTTATTTCAAGTGTTCTTACCATTCAGTTATGCATGTGCCTACACACACACACACACACACACACACACACACACACACACACACACACAAGTTTTTGCAAACTCCTAAAATTGTATATATTGGCCATATATGATTTTTGTATATCAATTGTACTTTAACAAAGCTGTTTCTAGCAAAGCATAGAAAGGAGCTAGCAAGCGAGAAAAAGAGGGGGTTCTGTTATAGAGGGATGGTGAAGGAAAGTTTCTCTGAAGTTCTTTCTTTCTTTGGAACAAGAAATTGCAAATATCCCAGGCTGTCCTCCAGCTCCTGATTCTGCTGCCTTAGTCCCTGAGTACTGATTACTGATGTGTGCCAGCACAGCCAACTGCGAGCTTGGCATTTGAATGAAGTCCTGATTATAGTGAACTAGTGACCATGAGGGAAAGAGTTTAAACGAGGAAAAAACAACAGGGAATAGCTTGGCACATGAATGACTGTTATGCTTGAGGAAGGGAAAGAAGACCAGAGAACTCAGAGCCGCTTTATAAAGTGATCATTGCTGATTATCAAGCACAAGCTTTTTATTCCTACTTGGGCCATTAAATTTGGGGGGGGGCGCTCCAAATGTCTCCTTGTCCACCTTCCTCTCTTGCTTTTAGAAATAACTTCACTACTTGGGTTTCTGTCCAGAAATAAACAGACTGAAGAGAAGTGGTCCATCTTCTTCCCACAACCAAACCTATGACTCTACCAGCATCTAGCCTCATCCTCTCTGCCTTTTCTGATACAAAGGATGAGACCACTATGCACTTAGCATGGTTCTATCTCCCCACTGTGCACTAGACCTCATATCCCACTGTCAATTCAAAGACTTTGCTAAAAAAAAAAAAACCTCTTTCATTCTTGTGCAACCGTAACTGTTTTCCTGTCGGCTTGATCACAACTCTATGGTTCCCCATACCACAGGTCAGCTACAAGGAAATCCTTAGTCATGTGCTATAGGAAACTCTCCTTTTATCATGGCTCAGTATTCTCAACTCTTACTCATCCATTCATTTTCTTTTACAACTCCCATAGCTTTATTTTCCAAACGGATGGACCAAGGGGGAAATGGGACACAGAAGAACGGCATAGAAAATAGCAACTGTCAAATGTGTTTATTAATTACTTTATAATTACAAACTAGTACAGAGGCTTCCCTGCACCAACACAATAAAGACTGAGAGCAAGAGGTTCACTTAGCAAGGCTGAGGGTGACAGTGTCTGGTACTTGGAACTTAGTCCTTGTTTCTGGATGGATCAGCAGGTGTTTGGCACAGTCTTCAGTGAATAGAAGACTGCCCGTATGACCCAGTTAGACAAAGGTGAAATGTTTGGTTACAGGGACCACACAGTTACTGAAGTTTCACCTCAGGAAGCAGTGCCAGATAAGGTTGTCAAACTCCTTGATATGGCCAGGGTGTGATGGCGCATGTCTTCAATCCCAGCACTTGGGAGGCAGGGACAGGCGGATCTCTGTGAGTCTGAGGCCAGCATGGTCTATAGAGTGAGTTCCAGGACAGCCAAGGCTGTTGTGCAGAGAAACCCTGCCTTGAAAACAAATGAACAAACAAACAAACAAACCTCCTTGATATGGGCAGCAACACCCATTTCTGTATTAGATATCTCCGAAGTCTGAGTAGCACACTTCATTGAGTCTTGTTGGGTCTCTTCAGCATTTCTGTCACCATGGAATGTGGCCTGTCTACCTGCTACTGTTTCATGGGGGAGGTGTTGGCTCCACTCAGGCTGGAAAGAAATGCCTGAGCCCTGAGGGGGATTTGATGGAGACATCCCATTTAGAACTGAGTGTTCCCAGGTCTCTCACTCTGCATAGTGTCCAACTGTCAGTCTTGTTTGTACTAGTTCCCATCTACCAAAGAAGGAAGCTTTTCTGATGATGACTGAGAGACCCAGATATAGTAGAATGCTGTTAGGGCTCATTTTATTGCTATGTTCCTTCAGCAGAACAGTATTACTTGGTTTTCTCCTAGGTCCCTGGCCTATCTTATCGCAGGTTCTTAGTCACCCAAGCAGTGCCAAGGATGAGTTCTATCTTATGGAGTAGGCCTTCATTCCAATCAGCTATTGATTGGTCACTCCAACAACTTCATGTCACTTTTACATGAGTATATCTTGCAGGCAAGTCACCAATGTAGATGGCAGGGCTTGTAGGTTTGAGGTAGGTACCAGCTCAGCTTCTCTGCATTCAGTGAGTTATATAGGTGTTGACTTAAAGCAATAGGGTGGTGTGGGACAAGGGTTTGTATTCTGTCAATTATATTTTAAATAAACGCTGATTGGCCAGAATAGCCAGGCAGGAAGTATAGGCGGGACAACCAGACAGGAAGTAGAGGCGGGTCAATGAGAACAGGAGAATTCTGGAAAAAGGAAAGTTCTCTCTGTAGTCCTGACCCAGCCACAGAAGAAGCAAGATGTGACCTGCCTCTCTGAAAAAGGTACTGAGCCATGTGGCTAGCATAGATAAGAATAATGGGCTAATATAAGTTATAAGAAGCCTGAGCTAATGAGCCAATCAGTTTAAAACTAATGTAGACCTCTGTGTGATTTCTTTGGGACTTAACGATTGTGGGAACCGGGCAGGACAGAAAACTCAGACAACAATAGGGTCTTACCATCAGTCTGTACAGAACAATCAATAGCCTTGACAACAGGCTGGCTTTCTTGGGGGTTTCCATGGTACCCCTATGGCAAACAGCTCTATTAGATGCAACCCATTCCCGGCACTGGAGCTTTCATTTGGTGATGAGAGATATGTTCAGCTGGGGATCTGTCTCTCTCATTATTGGGTGGTTCCATTTATATCCCCTTCATATATGTCTATTTTTTAGGAATATTCTATATTAAGTTTCCACATAAACCCCCAAATGGCCTTTAGTTTTAGCTGTTTCTCCCCATATTCCTTCTTTCCCCCTTTCCCCTCCCCCTCTCTGTTTGATCCTCCAATTTCAGTCACCTACCCCCATATCCATCCATAACTATCTGTTCTATTCCTCCCCCCTAGGGTGATCTAATCCTTCTGACTCGTCCCTTACTATATACCTAACCTCTGTGGTTATATGGATTACAGCCTGTGTATTGAAGGCTGAACCGTTGTCATCCACTAATCAAGTACATTTGATAATGATTTTTGTCCTATCTATTTTGTCTGATATTATGATAGTCAGTGTAGTTCTCTTGAATAGTGTTTACATTGTGTTTCTCTGTGTGTGTGTGTGTTGTGTGTGCATGTGTGTGTGTGTGTGTGCCATTTTACTTTCAACGTATTTGTACCATTGTCTGGAGCAGCACACAGCTTCACTATGTTTCTCATGAAAACCTGAAGATGAGATGTGCATAAGACTCTTTGAAGATCTTTTCCTTTCTTTTCTTTCCCTTTCTTTTCTCCTTCCTTCCTCCCTCCCTCCCTTCCTCCCTTCCTTCCTTCCTTCCTTTCTTTCTTTTTAGTTTTCTTTGAAACAGAGTTTCTCTGTGTAGCTCTGACTATCCTGGAACTAGCTCTGTAGACCAGGTTGGCCTCAAGCTCATAGAGATTCGCCTGCCTCTGCTTCCTGAGTGCTGGGATTAAAGGCATGTGCCACCACCACCCAGATGAGAATCATTTCTTTTTTTAAAGGTTTGTTTGTTTGTTCGTTTATTACTCAGTATTCTGTCTGCATGTCTGCCTGCACACCAGAAGAGGGCGCCAGATCTTATTACAGATCATTGTGAGCCACCATGTAGTTACTAGGAATTGAACCTCTGGAATATTCGTCAGTGCTTTTAACCTCTGAGCCATCTCTCCAGGCCCAAGAATCATTTCTTTAAACCTTCTCCTCTAGATGAAAAAAATTTAAATTATTTTTATTAGTAATCCTGATAATAGCTAGGAAAGAAACAATGAAATTTTTATTGTATTGAATTTTATTAATAATTTTATTTATTTTATTAATAATCATAATGTTATGAGCTTTTCAAATTTACCTTATGAACTCACAAATAAACTGTAGCAGTTGGAAACACAAACTGTGTCTAAAGTGAACTCCAACACTTCTGAATCCTTCTGATCCATGCTGTTGAAACAGCTCACTGAAGGCTGACAAGCAAAACAGAATTCTTAAAATTGACTTCCATGTACAACACAGTGTTTATCATGGAAGAATAACTAACAAACACATGCTAATTTGAACCAGGAGAAGAGGCCTACACTTGTAATCCTGGCATTCTTGAGTTTCAGACCAGTCTGACTTACATAGAAGAGAGCCCTTCTCAAGAAAAGCAAAACAAACCATGCTAATTTGATACTTGTGTGTATATTAATAAAAGCCAGCAGTGGCTGCAAAAGTTGTTGTGTTTAAGGCATTACATCTTAGAATAATAAAAGCTTTTGTTGCTTAAGGAGTGATTTTTTTCACTGACATTATTTAGAATTGCTGCCATATGGTGGGCACTGCTGAGACCGAGACTGGTTTGTTTGTCAGTGGGGACTGAACACAGGGCATCGGGCATGTCAGGCGTGCTCTACCCAAGACCTAATTCTTCGCTTTTAAATTTTCAGAGACAACGCACACTCTATTACCTTCATCCACACTCTATCGCCTTCATCGTCAACCTAGGGTAGGTGTTGCCTACACCTAGGCTCTTGATATACCATGAAAAGAAGTATGGGATGTGTTGAGAGAGGGTTTTCAGGGAAAAGGCAAGGAGAGAAAAGGAAAAAGGCAGAAGCAGGATAGAATCCGCTAGAGATCAGATTTATTTATTCATTTTTTTTTTTTTTGAGACAGGATTTTACGTAGCCAGAACTAGGATGACCTTGGATATCTGATCCTCCTGCCTCCACTGCTGAAGAGCTGTGATTGTAGGAGTGTGCTGCAACACTGGCTAAGGTGGAGCTGAGGCTTGAGTCCAGGGCTTTGGGCACCTTACCAGCTAAACCACATTGCCAGTCCTGGCAATAAGCTTTTGCACCAACACTCACAGTGCCAAAGGAAGAGAATAGCTGGGGAAGAGAAACAGAGGTAGAGGATAGGTATCAATGAATGAAACCACAGAAGGAGGGAAATGAATGATCTTTTATTCACTTTATATCATTTTATTGATATGTATGTAATAACATACATACCAATGCTCAAAAGATATAGCTTAAAGAAATGGAAAAACTATAAATTTGAAAAGTCAGAATGGGGGCTTTGGGAGGCAGAGTTTTCAATTCACTAAAGGCAATATGCACTATATGTACTATTTGGCGTTGAAGTTATGTATCTCCATTACATTAAAAATTCTTTGAAATATTTGATAATGCCAAGTATTCTATAGCGAAATTGGTGTGGGAAAATTGTTTGTATTCTGTCAATCATGTATTTTAATAAAATGCTGATTGGCCAGGCAGGAAGTATAGGTGGGAAAACCAGACAGGAAGTAGAGGCGGGGCAATGAGAATAGGAGAAGGCTAGGGAGGAGGAAGCTCCCTCCGCTACTCCTGCGCAGACCACCGAAGAGACAGGATGTAACCTGCCCAGCTGAGAAAGGTACTGAGCCGTGTGGCTAACATAGATAAGCATAATGGGGTAACAAAAGTTATAAGAGCTAATAAGTAGCCTGACCTAATGGACCAATCAGTTTATAACCTAATGTAGACTCTGTGATTTTCTTTGGGACTTGCTGGCTGTAGGGTACTGGGCAGGACAGAAACCCCAACAAGCCGGCCCTCATGTAACACGAAATAGACACCTTCATCCATTCTTTATACAAGCTAGAAGAAATAGTTTGAAAAGTACTTCGAAAATATTGGATGTGCGACTGATTTTCCCTGGAAAGATGTGAATTAATGTCAATTCACTCTGAGTAGGACATTGATAATGGGCCATCAACACAATTCCATCCATGTCTGCTTAGGTGGACCAGTGATGTCATTGGGATTATTACAGGAACCTGGGTGAGAGGTTAGTCATAGGAGTATGGGTGATTCAAAGGCAACTGAAGTCCCCAAAGTCCCCCCTCCCCTTGCATGGGTGACAATACACAAAACTGCACCTCTGGAGCACCATGCACAGCTTACAGCCTCACTCAACTCTTCTCCAGCAATTGATTGCATGATCTTTTAGAGGGAGAGACCTTGTCAATCTTGC
Organism: Myodes glareolus; assembly: GCF_982192425.1. Taxonomy (NCBI): domain Eukaryota; kingdom Metazoa; phylum Chordata; class Mammalia; order Rodentia; family Cricetidae; genus Myodes; species Myodes glareolus. Next base: position 85,241,738 of record NC_142053.1, on the reverse strand, counting down.
AAGCATCTGAGCTTTTTAGGTTCCCTAGGTTTGGGGAGCTTTCATGGCATAACCATCCCTTAACCCTCATGGAGGGAGTATTTTAATTTGGAGAAATGGATGTATGACATTCAGCGAAATTGAAAATGTATATATTCCAAGACCTATACAACCAATGCTAGGTATATCTCAGAAAATAAATCTGCATATAAGGAGATGTGTGCAGAATTTTCCATTGTCACAGCACTGCTTTTAAGGGGAACTATTAAATAATCCAGCTGTCCATCAGTATAGGAAATAGGTTGCAATATAGTTATACAATGGGGTATTGATGCCACATTTTAAACTGCTAAGTTGGATTTCTCTACGTGAAAGTGGAAAAACTTGGAGAAAGTGTTCAAAATAACAATGGAGGCCATAATTTAGCCATAATACAAGGCTAGATGCCCACAACCATATAACCCAATGTGAATGGTTATATATGTTTTCCCAAAAAGGTTAACTCTGGTCATAATGAAAGCAAAAGGTAAGTGTTGTATTCCTGAGTGAAATTAAACCAATCAGCTAGAATGACAGTACCTTGTCCTACTTGCCCTGAGGAATGTTAATGTATAATATGTAAGAGAAAAATAGGTCAAAATGCACCCTCCACTATGCTTTATAAAGCAAGCTAGACAAGTTATGGAATGCTTCTGACCATTTTGTCTTCCAAGTCTCCTGGTTCAGGAACTGGTCTTTTATATGCACAATAAACATTTATATGTTGTAATCTGATCTAATACTTTTGGCAAACATAAAATGAACAAAGCCAGAGTTAAAGTATATGGATGTCCTGCTGATGTTCATATCATAGGACTTAAGAGTCTATGATTCTAATATCCAGACACTTAGAGGTTCAGTTGCTTATATGATATCACTGAAATCAAGTATTTTGAGATAATTCCTTCTCCTTTGAACATGGGCTGAATGCCATCTTTGTTTCTTTACTTGGATTCAAAGGCGGAGTCCAGTAGTGAGGAGAATGGGAACTCTGACCAGGAAAGAGTGGCAGAGGTGCAGCATGCGCAAGCTGAAATCCTGCTAAGAGACTCTGTTATCCAGACTCTCCTTTTCCTCCCCTCTGAGCATTCCTTCTAGCATGGGTTGAAACAGAACTCAGAGATGGTTATGTACTCTTCCAACTGGCTTTCCCTGGCCATTCACTTCCTCATTCATTCAATAATCCATCGAACCATCCATATGCTCAAGTTCTGCTTTGTGCCAAACCTTGCAATGAGCACGTTAATTTAAAACAAATCATACATGGACTCAGTTGTCATGAGGCTCACAGTCTATTGGAAAAGGTGGGCCCACAAATAACTTCCAATTCTGCATAATAATCTTATAATAAGATATTAACAAGGTGACAGATTCCTGAAGGATGGTCACTGTTTCCAGGGATAGCATGATGGTTTAAAAGGCTTAACAGTGAAAATCACAACAGCCAGAGAATAATGGAGCTAAAATTTCAACCATGTTTATCATTTTTTTTTTCCGAGATAGGGTAGCTTTGTGTAACAGCCCCGGATGTCCTGGAACTCACTCTGTAGACCAGACTGGCCTTGAACTCAAAGGGATCCACCTGTCTCTGCCTCCCAAGTTCTGGGATTAAAGGCATGCGCCACCACTGTCCAGAATCATTCATAAAATTCATATTCACTCTACCAATTCTGATCCTCTAGAGCAATGGTTCTTGACCTGTGGGTTGCGACCCCTTTGGAAGTCACATATCAGATATCCTGCATATCAGATATTTGCATTACAATTAATAACAGTAGCAAAATTACAGTTACAAATTAGCAATGAAATAATTGTAAGTTGAGGGTCACCACAACATGAGGAATCATGAATAATAGTTGACTTATTATATCACATGGCAGGAACTCCAAAGGAAAGTGGTTCCCAGACAGGTTCTGCAGCTCAGATGAATGGCCTGGAGCTTCCTTGTTTGTGTTGCCCAGCTTTCTATCAATGCGATAAGGTATCTGAGCAATCGGTTTAAAGGAGAGAAGGTTTGTCGTGGCTCACAGTTTTAGTTCCTGATCCACCGTGGAGAGCTGCAATGGAGCCAAGATGTTCAGTTCATGGAAGCCTGGAAGTGGGGAGGGAGGAAGGAAAGGAAAGAGAGGAGAGAGAGAGAGAGAGAGAGAGAGAGAGAGAGAGAGAGAGAGAGAGAGAGAGAGAGACTGACTGGAGGTGGGGGGAGAAGGAAGGGAGGTAGAAAACATTCTTTAAAGTCCAAAGCTTGGGTTAGATATAGATAGCAAGTTCCAAGCCAGCCTGATCTTTGCAGTGAGATGTTCTTTTTTTATATAAAAGTTTATTAATTTATAAAAGTTTCCATTTCTGCCCCTCCTCCCACCACCCTCCCACTCCCCCCACTCCCTCTCCTCCTCCCTCTCCATCCCTAAGAGCAGTCAGGGTTTCCTGCCCTGTGGGAAGTTCCTCCCCCTTCCCTCCAGGTCCAGGAAGGTGAGCATCCAAACAGACTAGGATCCCAAAAATCCAGTATATACAGAGGAAACAAGTCCCAGTGTCATTGTCAATGGCTTTTCAGAAAGACCCCAAGCCAGCCACATTCAGAGAATCCGCAGTGAGATGTTAAAAGCAAAACAAAAAGGCAACACAAAACAAACCCGCAAGCAACCCCCAAATACCTCATTGAAGGGCACATCAATAATGACCTACTTCTTCCTACTGGGCCCCACTTCCTAAATATTTCAATGGCCCAATGAGCTATGAATTTATCGATGCACTAACCCATTCATGTGACTGGAGCCGTCACGATCCAGTCATCTCCCTAGTGCCCCATCTCTGATTCTGCTGCTTTGAGGACCAGACATTCAGCACATAGGCTTTGAGAAGAGTTCAGCTACAAACATTGCCTTTCTGCTCTACTATTCAGTATTTGTCAATAGTATCCCTCTTCTTGACTGCAAAGTAGTCCCTGAATCATGTGCAGGTACGACACCCTTCAGGGAATAAGAAAGAAGAACACACCACTCCATAAGCATCCTTATAGTCGAGAGGAAAACCTGGTCCTCAAATATCCCATCGGACATCCATTCCAGTTCCAGGCTTGTGCCCCGAATCCTGAGGTAATGGGGAGATGAATCTCTAGCATTTTAACCTCTTCAATGGGACTCTACCACTAGGTGGGGATGGCAGGAAAAAAAGCCTAAAGAAGGGAGGTCCTGGGACTGGGGGAAATAGCTCGCTTGGTGCACTGTTTGCCTAATATGCACAAAGTCCTGCATTGCATAAAACCCGGCATGGTGGTGCATGCCTGTCACACTAGCACTCAGCAGGTGAAGAGTATACAGTGACTTTTGAGGCCAACCTAGGCTACTTGTCTCAAAAGAGAGTGGGGAAGGGACTTTTCTAGCCAAAAATGTCAGTAGTCCTGAGGCAGACCTGGCCTGTAGAATAATTAATTGTTTAGAGTATCTACCATTTATGCAGTGTTTGCTTGAAAACATATTGCAGAACTCCCAATAAGTGTAAGTACTATTGAAAAGCAGAATCGGGCAAGTTGAGGCTAGAGCTATGAAGAACAGTTAGGAGGTGGTTACAATATTCAGTCCAATGTTTTCAATTTTCTTCCCCTCTTCCTCTTTCCCTTTACTGCTTCCTTTTTTAATTAATAAATTTGGTTCTTCTACAATTTCACACATGTACGTTATGCATTTTCATCACTCTCCCCTATTCCTTTCCCCAGGTCTCTCCCCTAGCCCTTTAACTAGCCTTCATCTTCTTTCTGTGACTCACTTCCCGAATTGCTAGTTTGGGTTTTGTTTAGTGTTCCACAGAGTTTAATTGGGGTTATCTTTGTGATCCTGAGTTTGGAATTAGCTCTCCCCCAACCCGTGTGTGTGTGTGTGTGTGTGTGTGTGTGTGTGTGTGTGTGAGAGAGAGAGAGAGAGAGAGAGAGAGAGAGAGAGAGAGAGAGAGAGAGAGCGTGCGCATGCATGAGCACAAATCAGAGGACAACCTTACATGTTGGTTGATTCTCACCTTCCACTTTGTTTGAAGCAAGGTCTCTGCTGTTCACTGCTGTGCTTCTTAAGGTGAGGCTATGGTCCTGCAAGCTTCGGAGGTTTGTTCTGTCTGCCTTCCATCTTGGCATCAGAGCGCCGGGTTACTGATGTGTTCGACGGTCCAACAGTGTCCCACTTTACATAGTTTCTGGGAGTTTGCACTTAGGTCCTCAGGCTTCAGTGTCAAGCATTTTACCTATTGAGCCAGCTCTGTAGTCCTGGCCTCTTTTCTTTATGCTTCTCATTAAGTCTTTGTCTTCCTGAGGCTGTGGGAAATCCATGAGCTTCCTTTCTACCTTAGGTCCACCATAGTGCAGTGTGGCATTGCCTGTGGACCTCAGGAAGACCCAAGGAACTCCTCCAACCTGTGGTGATATATGCTCATCTTTAATGCCTAAAGCCTTTATCCTCCAGATAGTGAGGCCTCACGGAAGAATCTCAAATTAGGGGATTCTAGAAGAAAATGCGATGTGATCTACATTTGATAATAATAGCACACATTCATGGTGTTTTCCAATTTGCAGTAATCATTTCATATCTATTAACTTGTTTATTTCTCATTATTAAAAACAGTTGAAGGTCAGCAAGACCTGGATTGGATTGAACATGGGTGTTTGTACATTTGAAAATTATGTGTGAGTTGGCCCTTAATTTAAATGTATCCTTTGGTGAATGGTGCTATGCAAGCTGAGCTGAATTTCTAGAGTTCTCTTCTTATGACAAAGGTGGGAATGAGTTGGCAAGCACAGTGTTCTTGTCTCGGGTAACTCCCCATACCCCAGACCCTGCCCTACCAGTCTAGCTGCTCAGACTGTGATAGGCAGTCCCTTCCATTCACAGTGTCTGCTCCTTCTCACAGCCTTCCTACTGTTTACTTTTATGAATAACTCTAGGTCAGTGGTTCTCAACTGTCCAAATGCTGTGACCCTTTGATACAGTTCCTCATGTTGTGGTAATGTCCAAACATAAGATTATTTCCATTGCTACTTCATAAGTGTAATTTTGCTACTGTTATGAACTATAACGTAAATATCTATGTTTTCAGGTGGTCTTAGGTGACCCCTGTGAAAAGGTCATTTGACCCCAGGGGTCATGACCCACAGATTGAGAACTACAGCTCTAGGAAGGACAGAGACCTTGTTTTTATTAATTATCTAGTTGTCTTTATTTATTTTACACTCCGACCGCAATTTCCCTTCCCTCTTCTCTTCCCATTCCTTCCCCGACACTTCCTCTCTGCCCCACCCCAATCTACTCCTCCTCCATCTCTGTTCAGAAAGGGGCAGGCCTCCCATGGATATTGACAAAACATGCCATATCAAGTTGTAGTCAGACAAAATACTTCCCGTGTATTAAGGATGGACAAGGTGACCTAGTAGGAGGAATAGGATCCTAAAAGACAGCAAAAGAGTCATAGACAGCCCCTACTCCCACTCTTAGGAGTCCCACAAGAGGCCGAAGGTACACAACTGTCACATATATGCAGAAGGCCTAGGTCAGTCCCATGCAGGCTCTCTGGTTGTCGGTTCAGTCTCCTTGAGCTCCTATGAGCTCAGGTTAGTCGTCTTTGTGGGTTTTCTTGTGATGTCCTTGACCCCTCTGGCTCCTACAATACTTCCTCTCTTCTGCAGGATCCCCAGAGCTCCGCCTAATGTTTGACTGTGGATCTCTGCATCTGTTTCTGTCAGTTTCTAGATGAAGCCTCACTGATGACAATAGGGTTAGGCACCAATCTATGAGTATAGCAGAATATTGTTAAGAATCATTACATTGACATTTTCGTCTTCAGTCATGTTTGTTTCTATCCTGGGTCTCTGGACCATCCAGCCTTTGGGTCCTGGCACTCCAGGCAGCGTCAGGGGTGGCTCACTCCCATAGCATGGATCTCAGGCTGGACCAGTCATTGATTGACCACACCCACAATCTCTGCACCACCATTACCCCAGCTCTTCCCACAGGCAGGAGAGACTGTAGGATGAAGGTTATGTGGCTGGGTTCTAGTCCCTCCACTGGAAGTCTTGCCTAGCCATAGAAGATGGGCAAGTTCAGGCTACATCTCCACTATTCCCAGGAATCTTAGTTGGGGTCATTCTTGTAGATTTCTGGGAGTTCCCCTTGTAACAGGTTTCTCCCTGACTCTGAAATGCTCCCCTGTTTCCAGTACTCTCCCCTTCAATTTACCCCCTAACCTGATAAATCATGTTCCTATCCCCACCCTTCCCTAATCCACCCATGAAATCTCTTCTATTTCCCCTTCCCAGGGAGATCTGAACAACCCCCACTTGAGCCCTCCTTGTTACTTAGCTTCTCTTGGTCTGTGGATGGCACTCCTTTCCTTTACAGCTAATAGCCACTGATGAGCAAGTACATTTCTGGGTCTGGGTTACCTCAGTCAGGATTTTTTCCTAGTTCCATCCATTTTTTTGTTGTTTGTTTTGGTTTTGATTTTTTAAACATTTTTCTTTTTTTCTTTTACTTTTATTGATTCTTTGTGAATTTCACATCATGCATTCTGATCTCATCTCTCCGTCCCTCACATCTGACCTCTGCCCTTGCAATTTCCCTCCCTAAACAAAACCAAATTTAAAAGAACCCCCCAAAAACAAACAAAATAAAGAAACAAACAAAAACAAAAAAGAAGAATTTATTGTGGAAGCTGCAGAGTGGTCCATTGAGACTCACAGTTCACCCTTTAGTCCATTCACCTTTACTCTCAAGTGTTCATTGTTCTGACTCAAGGCCTCTGGTTTCTGCTAGACCACTGATAATGGGTTCTCACTGGGACTCCTCTTGGACATCCTGCTGTTGTCCTGTACTGTGGAGACTCTCCTGTTTTGTAGCTGCAGGTTTGTCTCCTTCACCTGTTCAACAGTTCAAAGATGAGGTGGATATTGAGGCGGGACAACTCATAGCCCTGGCTCTGGACCTGGGTGGTAGCTGGATTGGTCAGCTTCCCCCATCTTCACTACCCGGATGAGCTCTCCAGCACTGCCCAGGCTGGCTCACCCAATGCAGCCTACGACAGGGAGCTGGGCCAGTTCTCCTGCCCTCAGGCCCTCAGACCTGGGTCCCCCTCACTCATTTTGCCAGGGTCAGCTCTACTGTTTTGCCCAGGCAAAGAGTAGAGCCTTCTCTCCTGATTGCTTTAGGGGGCATACAGGGGGTGGACAGGGTTAGCTCTCCTGCTCTCCTACCCTCAGGGCTGGCACTCCTGTGACCCCAACAACCATCTCAGCTGTAGTGTGTTACCCAGGCTGGGTGCAGGGGCCCACTATCCTGTGTATTATAGCTGGTGCAGGGCAGGACTTTTTCTCTCATTCTCGTACCCTAGGGCCAGCTCTCCTGCCTGCCACAGGTATGGGCATAGGGGAAGGGCATCTTTCCCTCACCCATGCTACCACATGGCAGACAATGGGGAGTGGGGTCAGCTCTTATGCCTTCAGGGTTGGCTCTCTTGCATCCCCGACCACAGGGTCAGCTCTAGTGTGCTTCCCATGCCTATGGTGAGGGGTAGGGCCATTTTTCTGGATGCGGTGAGAGGGGGTAAGCACTCCTCTGCAGGGTAGGGTCTATTGCAATATCCAGTGAGGGTAGGGTCAGGACCAACCATCTCAGAGCCAGTGAAGAGCGGGCTGACTCAGCACAGCATGGTTCCAATGATCCCCGAGCCATTGACATCACCATAGACCCCAGCTGCCTCAGGATCGCAGACCCAGACATGGCCCTTGGCAACAGCTGGGACCTAGACTGTCCTGGTGGCACCACAGGCCCCTCAAATCAGCAGGACCCTGGCAGCAGTATGTCCCGGGGCATCAACATAGTCCCAGGGGGCTGGCCAGATCCTGAGCATCTACAGAGCCCTCCGTGGCAACTGGAGCCATGGAAGCCACACCAGACCTCAGCCTCCACAGGGCAGTGGACCCAGACGTGGCCCTAAACACTGGCCTGTGCCCGGAGGTCTCCATAGCTCCAGGTGGTAGCAGCAGCCACCCAGATCAGTATGGCTCTGGGCATGGCATGGTCCTTGGACACTGATGTGGTCTGAGGTGACTGACCAGATAGATCCTTCTGATCACCCACATGGCCCTTGGTGACCACAGGAGCCTCAGACACCAACTCAGACCCTGCCTGCTGTAGGGCCATCAACCTAGACATGGCCCTCTGCATTAGCCCTGGCCTGGATGACACTATGGCCCCAGTTGACAGCACAGGTCACTCAGGTCAAGATGACCCCGGTGGCAGCATGGCCCTCATCCTCACGGTCACAGGTTGTGGCCCAGATCTTGGCCATCTATGTGGCCTTTTGGAAACATGGATCACAGATATCAGTACAGATCTTGGTTGTGGTAGGACCACAGAGTCAGACATGATCCTAAGAAACAACCCAGACCCAGATGCCATCATGGTCCCAGGTGTCAGCGCAGGCCATTAGGGCCAGCATGGCCCCCACAGCATCATGACCCTTGGACAGCAAGATGGCCCTCAGTGGCAGCCTAGACCCCTGGTATCAGCACAGTCTTCAATAGTCTCAGGAGCCATAGACATCAACACAGACCCTGGATGCGGCAGGGCCACAGTTGACAGCCCTGACCCCCCAAATCGGCCTGGCATTGACAGTGACTCAGCCCTGGAACACCAACATGGTCACAGGTTGCAGCCCAGACCCCGGGTATCCACGAGAGCCCTAGAGGCAATATGGGCCAGGGACATCAACACAAACCCCAACCACAGCAGGACCACAGACATGGTCCTCGGCAGCAGCCTCTCCCTCTTTTCCACCTCCCAACCCTGTACTTTCTCAGCACAATGGTGTCCAACCACCCAGCGCCAAGGCTTTTGGTTGGGTGACAGGTGGCGTTTGGTTGAGTACTGCCCATCCCAGCCATAAGGAGCGGTGCAGAGATATTGCTTTTCTCTCTCCCATGCCAGGGCCTAGAGACCTTAGGCAGTACTCGATGCTATGGTACCTGATATTCAGAGGTGCCAGGAAGGCTTCTGGTTGATTATGAGCCTTGCAGACCCAAAAGTCTGGGATGATGTCATCTTTATCGATTGCAGATTCAGGCCTGGGTGGAACCTGCGGCTCCTGGGTGATTGTTGATGTCATTGTTTTTAGCAGCTGAGTGATACTTTATTGTGTAAATGTATCACGTTTTCTTTATTAATTCTTCAGTTGAGGGACATCTAGGTTGTTCCCAGGTTCTGGCTATGACAAATAAAGCTGCTGTGAACACAGCTGAGCAGGTGTCCTTGTGGCACGATTGAGCATCCTTTAGGTATATGCCCAAGAGTAGTATATCTGGGTCTCAAGGTAGATTGGTTCCTAGTTTTCTGAGAAAGCATCATATTAATTTTCAAAGTGGCTGGTCAAGTTTGTGCTCCTGGGGGTGTTCCCCATGCCCCACATCCTCACCAGCATGAGTTATTACTAACATTTTTGGTCTTAGCCATTTTGACAGGTGTATGATGGAATCTCAGAGTTGTTTTGATTTGCATTTCCCTGATGGCTAAGGATGTTGAACATTTCCTTAAGTGTCTTTCAGCCATTTTAGAGTCTGATGTTGAGAGTTCTCTGTTTAGATTTGTACCCCATTTTTTAATTGGATTGTTTGGTATTTTGATGTCTACTTTCTTGAGTTCTTTTGGAGATCAGCCTTCTGTCGGATGTGGTGTTGGTGGAGATCTTTTCCCATTATTTAGATTACTATCTTGGGAAGGACAGAGACTTTTATCTAGATTTTTTTTCCTGTGGGGGAAACTGAGGCACAGAGTGAGAGACATTGTCCAACATCACTGTGAGGGATGAGTTCCCAGAACTTCTTAGACAACGAGCCTCTCTGCCCATTGCCTGGCCTTGCCACTAGGGGTCAGCATAAGAGTGGAATACAGGGAGAAATACTAGGGGTCAGCATAAGAGTGGAATACAGGGAGAAATACGCCGACAGATTTGAGCTACTGTTCCTAATAGCTAGCAAAAGGACATGGCCTGTGGGAAACTACTCTGCATATACCCTGTACCCTGGGTTTGCTAGGAGATTCTGGAACACAGGGGTTCTGGTGAGGCTGGTGAAAAGTGGGGTGGAGGGGAAAAAGAAAATCGGATGCCATGAAAGGAAGCCTGAGCTGAGCTATAACGTACGGGGGCTCTAGCTGTAGCCCTGAGGTCCTTGATCTAGGCTGTGGCTTCAAAAAGACATTTATTGCCCTCTCAGTTTCCCATCCCGATACAGACCTTGTTAATTCAGAGCAGTGGCTCATAGCCAGGACTTCTCAACAACATGCTATGAGGAGCTTCTTTCCAAACACATGGGCACAGGCACAGGCCCCACCCCCAGTCTAAGGAGGCAGAACTCCAGGAGGCAGGATGGCAGCTGTGTCTTTGCATACAATTCCTGGTGCTTTCTACTGAATATTTACTCTCTCTCTCTCTCTCTCTCTCTCTCTCTCTCTCTCTCTCTCTCTCGTTTTATGAACGAGTTGAGATCATAAGGCAAGAGCCAGGCCATCACTGCCCCCACCCCACTTCTCCATGGGGAATACTAAGCAAGGGTACTAATGGGCATCCGTGCTTGTCACTATGAACCCCTCTTACTCTCCTCCCCGGAGTGGCATGGGGTTCTCTAGAGACACATTCCCTGAGCCTGTCCTCTCTGGCCTGGTTCTCTGGCTTTCCTGGGTGGGAAGCATGGGACTCCAGAAGCACTCTTCTTCTGCACACTCAGGTCTCTGTCGTCTGCTTTGCCTTCTTCCTCTGGACATGTCCTTTCTGTAAAGGGGAACCTCTGAGGCAGCTGGGAAGGGACTAAGCAGAAATAGCAGGGGAAGGGAAGTATCCTTGAGGGAGGGACTGGAAGAAGGGGGCCTCTGTAGAGACAAATCAGCAAAAGGCAGGGCCGGGGAGACTGCTCAGCAGTTAAGAACACGTACTGCTCTTGCAGGGGACCAGGAGTTTGTTTCCTAGCATCCACAGTCGTCATCTCCCATGGCAACCTACACCTCTGGTTTCTCTGGGTACCTGCACTCATGTGCACAGACCCTGCCCCCACATCCACATAATTAAGAAAGAACTCTTTCAAAAAGAAAAAAGGCAAAGGAGGACTTTCTGGGCACCAGAACTGAAATAAGATTGGCTCTTCCCAACTTCTGTCGTCGGCACTTGAAATTCCAAACTCAGTCACAGCAAGGAGAGGAGCCATTGTCCCCAGAACTCTAGGTTCTGCTTTCTTAAAGACACCCTCCCTGGAACAGGCCACCAGCCTGATCTTGTATGGCTTCTATTAGCTGCACGTTGCTTTTACTATATATTTAATTATTTCTTGTTTATGTTCCCCACTAGAATCTAAGTGCCAGAAGGACAAGACCTGTACCCAGACCATTTCCTGTTGTCTTGTCGGTGATTAGAAAATTGGTTGGTGTGTGAGGATAAGCATTGGCTCCTTGCATAAATTAAATGCACAACTGGGAAACTGGAGATATACAAAGAAGAGATTGGTTCTAAATTCTGTGTCCAATCATGGGTATGATGCCAGCACTCAGTAGGCTACTTCAGTAGGACCTCAAATTCAGAGCCAGCCTGGGTTACACTGTGTGGCAGTTTGAATGTATTTGGCTCCCATAAACTCCTAAGGAGTGGCACTATTAGGAGGTGTGACCTTGTTGGAGGAAGTGTGGTCTTCTTCATGGAGATTGGATGACACATGCCTTTAATCCAAACTTGAGGCTGGAGAGCTCACCTTTAATCTGGACCACACGTTCTGTCGCGAGTGTGTCACTGTGGGGTGGGCTTTGAGGTCTTTTTCTCAAGCTTCACTCAGTGTGACAGTCAGTCGACTTCCTGCTGCCTGCAAGATGTAGGACACTCGGCTATTTCTCCTGCACTATGCCTGCCTGCATGCCGCCACGCTCCCTGCCGTGATAGACTGAATCTCTGAACTATAAATGAGCCACCATAATTAAATATTTCCTTTATACGAGTTGCCATGGTCATGGTGTCTCTTCACAGCAATAAAAACCTAGCAAAGACAATTGTGGGACTTTTTAAGAGAGAGGAGGAGGCAGACAGAGAGGGTGGAAGAGAGATATCTGTGTGTATTTACGGCTTTGGACAACACTGGACACCATGTCCCTCTTGGTTCTGGTTCTCGTGGCAGGGATCACTACTTCTCTGGAGTCAAGGTTTAGCATTTCATCACCAATTGTACACTGGGTGGCCAAGACACTAGAAGGGGCATTTGATGTAGTCGACAGGATCTGTGCCAACAAGCCGATTGCAATTGCCATAGTCTTAAGCTGTCTCCAGAGGAATGTCCTTAGCCACAAGCTGTGTCCTCAGGTCCGGCTGGCTAAAGCCATTCAGCGGTCTAGGAGACTGAAGAAGATGTGGATCGTGACCACCCTATCCTCACTACTGGAGACACTTCAGTTAACTGATAATGAGCTAGCAGGGGTAGCTGGAGACTTGAAAAGTGATGAGTGTTTATAGCATGTATTAATATTCAGCGTGATGTTTAGACGCTTGAATACAATGTGCACTGATTAACTCCAACCTCCCTTTACCCTCCATTCTCTTCCTAACCTCTAGTAATCTCCGTTCTACTTCCAAGTCAATTCTTTTTAGCTTGTATACAAAAGATAGGACATTTGCTATTTGTCTCTCTGTGTCTGGCTGGCTTACTTCATTAATATCATACCTTGTGTATTTCCCATTTTGCTGCAAATGACAAAATTGTAGTCTTTTATTGGATGAATAGTATTCTATTGTATACTACATTTTCTTTATTCGTGAATCATTTGATCGGCAGTTAGATTACTCCCATTTTCTACTGTTGCGTATAGTGCTACAATGAACACGAAAGTGCAAACATCTATTTGATAGACTAGTTTTGTTTCCTTTGGATAGTTCTTCAGTAATTGCATCTCTGGATCATTTGGCAGGTTTTTTTTTTTAAAAAAAGATTTCTTTTATGTTTGTTTATGTGAATATATGTATGTTTGTGAGTGCATGCTTGTGTGTGTGTGTGTGTGTGCTCATGTGTACTGGCAGCCATGGAGGTTAGAAGAGGATGTTGGATCTCCTAGAGCTGGTGTTACAGGATTTCTCAGAGGCCCAGCATGGGTGCTTGGAACTGAACTGGATAGTTTGTTTTAGTTGCTTTTCTATTGGTGTGATAACCGCACCATGACCAAAAGTGACTTATGGAAGAAAGAGTCTATTTGTGCTTGTAGATCCTTAGGGTTAAGAGTCCGTCACGGCAGGGAAGCACAGCTTCAAGAGACAAGCATGACTGCGAGAACTGGAAGCTGGGGGCTCCCATCTTCAAACCCAAGGAGGAAGCAGAAAGCAGCAGGAATGGGGTATGTGAGACTGTAAGCACCCAGCTGCCAGTGCCATGCTTCCTCCAACAAGCCCTCACCTCCCAAAGACTCCATGACCTCCCTAAACAGTGCCACCAACTGGGGACCAGGTGGTCAAATACCTGAAATTAGGGGGACATTTCTCTCTCAAGCTACTACACATTCTTAATTAATGAACTATCTTTCCAGGCGTGGTAGATTTAATGTATGTGTGTGTGTGTGTGTGTGTTATACCTCTCTCTCTCTCTCTCTCTCTCTCTCTCTCTCTCTCTCACTCACTCTCTCTCTCTGTGCATGTGTCATATACACTTGTCTCTATATGTGTATGTGTATACCTTTGTGTGTGTGTTATACATTTCTCTCTGTGTGTGTGTGTGCGTGTGTGATATACACTTGTCTGTGTGTGTGTCTGTGTGTGTGTGTGTGTGTGTTTCTGTGGGGGTCAGAGGTTGATGTTGCTGTCTTCTATTGGTGTCTGCCTTATTTCTGAGACAGGGTCTCTCACTGGGCCTGGAACTCACTGATAGGCTAGAACTGCCAGCCAGTGCAGCTCTGGGATCCTCTTGCTTCCACCTCCCACTGCTGGAATTTGGGGTATTTGTGTGTGTGCTGGGGATTCAAACTCAGGCCTCATGCTTGAAAAGAAAACACTTTACCCATTGAACAATCTCCCCATCTCTATTTTTGAGGACTCTTGATACAGTTTTCCATAATGACAATACTAATTTAATCTTCACTACCAATATATGAATTCCCTTTTTGCACTTCTTGCCAACATTGAAAGCAGAAAAGCAAAATAAGCAATCAACAGAGCAAAAAGAGACAAGAATGTGGAAAATATTTGCCAACTCTGTCTGATAATATCACTGATAGCCAGGATATATAAAGAACTCAAAACCTTCAAAACAAAAGTCTGTGAGTCATGCAGTTTTATAAAAAAGTGGCAAATGATCTGAATAGGACCTTTCAAAAGAAGAACTACAAAGAGATTGTCTTACATTTCTCTTTTTAAAGAACTTGCTCGCAGAAGGCAGTTGAGCATGAAGGCTGCTTATGTGGACTCAGGAGCCAGCCGACCAGGATTAGAAGCCTGGGCCTACTACTTAGCAACCGTATGGATTTGGACAAAGCTCTTGGAACCTCCTCAAGATTCTCATCCCTACAGATCCACAAGATTTGTGTGAGGGATAAATGAGGCAGCCCATAAAATCTACAGCAATGTCTGGCGCATTGTAAGTGCTCAATGTATATTAGCCACAGCTGTAGCTGTTTTGGTACAATTTATCATTTTATTCTCTCTTTATTGTTATCAGGGTTTTTTGAAACCATCCTTTTCACTATTATTTTGGTTATGTTTTTATTCGTCTGCATAACCCAGATATTTTACTTCTCCCAACTCCATGCATCATTGGTAGATGGGGCAATCAAGTTACAAACACCTAAGAGTGCCTTATCCTAGGTCTTCTAGTCCAGCACTGAAAGACACAGTTCTGAACGTGGGGCTTGTTCTCAGAAGCCCAAGTCTCTAGGGAGCCTTATTTCCATTGTGGCAGGATCTGAGTCAGCCATAAAAGCTGGTTTGTGTCACTCACTTAGAGGCAGGATTCCTGGGCTGGACTTGATTCTGTGAGATGCCTAACATCTATCCCTTCAAGGCACTCAATCACTGCTGCCCTCTCTCCACTCAACCTTAGCTGAGACTCCGCTGAGATAGTTGTATCCTTGAAGAGCTCTCATGTTTGGGGATGGAGCTGAAAGCTTCCTGGAGTGACAGAATAGGTTGGTTTAAGGCAGGGGCTTCTGGGCCTAGCAAAGAAACACAGATAAACTTGATCTTTGTGGACCTTCTATCTCCTGCTCTGCCTCTACCTTTCAATACACTGAACTCTCTCACAGCTGAGAAAAGAGCTGCTGGGGCTAGGAAGTGCTGAGCAGATGTATTAATGGTCAGCAGCCAACTCTAGCAGTGGGCAGGACCCCTGTGTTCCTAAGATGGGAAGTCTTGTTGTTGCTCATTTTATGTGAAGACCAGAATTTCCAAAGACAGGAATTCTACTTTTTTAAGGAGTCTCATCTCTTTTCTAGAGATCATGCTCAGGCCTACCCTAGTCCTTAGTCTTGATGCTCCAATGACATACAGGATTTCAGTCTCTATCCCATCTCCCAACCATCCATAGGTCCTCTCCCTTGGGTAGGAAGAAATTTCTTCCAAGGAAAGGGACATTCTTCAGGAAGGAAATTATTGGCTGCTTCCCAGCTGCCAATGCTTGGAGCATTTAACATGGTGGTCTCTGGAAATCTGGGGGATAAGTAAAAGGGAGCTTCCAGACATTGGTGAAAATGTTTGAGTCTTGCTTATGAGTAAATTCGGGGGTCAAAAGGGATTCACAGACTTAACTGCATAAAGTTGTAGTCTACCTTGAGTCAATCACAAAATACAACTGAACTAGAAGGTGTCTTGGGCTCAGCTGGCTATCTGTAAATGCACCTGTTCATCAGAATCACCAGAGTCAAGGTATACTCCGTAAGGTTCTCATTAAGCATATGTTGGAAGTAGCTTAGGCACCTGTATTAGTTACTTTTCTTTCTCCAAGAGGATACTTAACAAAAACAACTTCAGTGCGGGAAAGGTTTATCTTGGCTTATGGTTCTAGGAGATAAATTCCATTGTGGCAGGGAAGGTATGACAAGAGGACAAGGAGATGGCTGACCCCATTGCATACACAGTTAGTAAGCAAAGAGGGAGAAGTAATGCTTACACTGTAGTTTGCTTTATTTTATTCAGTTTATGACCCCAGCCCGTGGGATGTTACTGCCCACATTTACAGTGGGCTTTTCTCCTCAATCTAATTCAGAAAAGCCCTCACAAACATGTGCAGAAGCTTATCTCTTCTGTAATTCTAGAGCCTATCAGGTTGACAATATTAACTATCACAACCTGACACCCAAGCACATCACTTGTAATTCATAACTTTCCACCCCTTTTCTCTGTAGATTCTTACCCGTCTCATAATGAAAAATATAATCAGTTCAACTTTAAAAGTCCCTATTGTTGTAGGGAGGCCGCTTGTTCATTCCTGACTGCTCAGTGCCAAAATAATCACACAGAAACTATATTATTTAAATCACTGCTTTGCCTATTAGCTCTAGCTTCTTATTGGCTAACTCTTACATATTAATTTAACCCATCTGTATTAATCTGTGTATCACCATGTGGCAGTGGTTTACCGGGTAAAGTTCTGTCTGGCTCCAGCAGGGCTACATGGCTTCTCTCTGACTCTGCCGCCTTCTTCCTCCCAGCATTCAGTTTAGTTTTCCCTGCCTACCTCTGTTCTGCTCTGCTCTGTTCTGCTCTGCTACAGTCTCAAAGCAGTTTCTTTATTCACCAATGGTAATCACAGCATACAGAGGGAAATCCCACATTACTTCCCCTTTTCTGTCTAAATAAAAAGGAAGATTTTAATTTAACATTAGTAAAATTACATATAATAAAACCAATACCAAGCAAGAATTATAGTTACAATATTTATATCTACTTTATCTTTTATCATAACCAAGGAAGGCTATATTATTACTATCTACTCTTCAACTTCATCAAAGACTCCAGAAGGACATGATATTACCTAAGTAAACAGGAAGTGCATTGTAAGCAACTTCCAAAACTCTGGAAATGACAGAGACATCTTGCTGCCTGGACAGTCACTCAAAGTTCTTCTGTACCATTGGGACATCCATCCTCAGCCTATAGACCCATAGTATGCAGCAGACTTTTCCACAAAGTAGGAAATTTCAAAGACAGTTCCACCCATATTGGCTGTTTGTCGGTCACTTTTTTTCTGTGTCCTGGATGTGTCTGGCAGACACTTTCATGTAGCAGGAATCCCAAAGGATCATCTCACCTTTAGACAAGTTCAGCAGTCATTTCTCTGTGGGTTCTGCATGTCCAGTTTTTACAGCATACCATGAGGCAGTCCAGGCAAGAGCAGTTTCTTGCCCAAATGATTAACCAACTCCACAAGGAGACTCTTTGTTGCCCATCTTCTTCTTGAAGTAATTGGTGCTTCCAGGAGCAGATATGTCTCATTGTCATGAAAAGACCTAAGTTCCTAAAACATTTAAATGCCATATTCCACAGGTCTTTGAAAGATTTGAAGAATACATATCTAACTGAAATATATCTCTATATATCTAGAAAACCTAACTACAAGCTTGACTATTATAGATGATTCCCTATTAACCTATATTTCTTAATTATACATTACATTTATAAATGAGCTGTAGGAATTCTTACAGCCAGTAGCCTTTAAGTTACCCACCCATTTGGGCATGGCCTCTTATACTATATATGCTGATGTAAAGTTCACATCTGGCCTCTCTTCTGGCTGCTGGATTAGGTTGCTATTCCCTGTTTGAGCAGAGTACTGTAATCTGTGAGTCTACCCCTAAATAAATAACCCTCTATTATACTCAATTCTAACCCAGTGTGGGATTTCTTTTAAGTGTCCATCTTCATCCTATAGTCTTTAAAAGTTCCAATCCTCTTTAAAAGTCTAAGTCTCATCTAAGATTCAAAGCCATTTCTTAACTGTTAGTACTGACAGCACAAAAAAAACAAGCTACGTGGTTCCCATGTACAACAGCACAGAAGAAACACCCCCAGTTTGAAAGAGGAATGAAGTGGGCATAGCAAGGAAAAATTGGGCCAAAGCAAGAGAAATCCACAAGGGCAACACCAAATCCTACATCTCTATGTCCAGCATCTGGATCTTGTGATGAAATCATCTGGATTCCAAAGGGTTTGAGTAGCCTTGTCTTTCCATCTCTGCTGCCTGAAGCACATTTAGCTTCATTCTTGGGCCAGCCTTACTCTGCCTCCAATTTTTTTTCAATGAACATTCCATGGTTCTGATATCACCGACTTCTTGGGGTCTCTGTTTGAACTTAGATTTAGCATTCACAGCTTCATGTAATATACATGCAATACAGGGAATCTGACCCTGACTCACATTGCTGAGCTCCAGTAAACTTCTAGAACCTTGGCACAAGCCTTCGAGATGCCCTTGTTCTTTCATCTTTCATGTCTATAAAACCAGTACATATGGATGGTGCTGCCAAATTCCGTTGCCAGCTTGAGATGCAGCCTAACCTCCTTAGTTGTTAATTGTTGCAGAAACATTTCTCTACTTTCTTTTTCCAGAAAGGGAAAACATTTTTCTAGTTTTTTTTTCCATAAAGGTTTTTACTATATAGCTCTGATTGGCCTGGAATTCACTGGGTAGATGAAGTTGACCTCAAACTCATATCTACCTCTGCACGCAGAGTGTTGTAATTAAATGTGTGAGACACTATGCTCAGCTTGTATTTTTTATTTAAATCAGGGAACCACTGTAGTGAAATACCCAGTTGAGACTCTCCTTTCGAATGAATTTGAATTTTATAAGATAAAGGTCCCATGAATCCCCACCCAGGACACCTTTCCTATGCTTAGTCCCTGTGCGTAGTTCGGCTTTCTCTTTCTTGTTATTCTCTCTCTCTCTCTCTCTCTCTCTCTCTCTCTCTCTCTCTCTCTCTCTCTATCTCTATCTCTCTCTCTCTCTCTCCCCCTCTCTCTCACAGCATGCATGTGGAGGTCAAATGACAATGTTGGCTCTCTCCACCTACTGTTGTATAAGTTCTGAAGATTTGAACTCAAGTCTCCAGGTTTAAGGCTCCTCTTTAATAGTGCTAATTTCTTTAACAGTTACAGCTACTTTGGGGCCAGTGAGAGGCCTAGTGGATAAAAATTCTTGTCATAAATCCAACACCCTTCATGATAAAAGCCTTGGAGAGATCAGGGATACAAGGGACATACCTAAACATAATAAAAGTAATATACAGAAAGCCAACATCCAACATCAAACTAAATGAAGAGAATCTCAAAGCAATTTCAAAAACAAAAAAAAAATAAGAACAAGACATTGTCGTCCATTCTCTCTATCCAGTATTTAGAAAGTTCTAGCTAGAGCAATAAGATACCTAAAAGAGACCAAGGGGATAGAAATTGGGAAGGAAGAAGTAAAGTAACATTATTCACAGAAGATAGTAGACATAAGTTATCCCCAAAACACCACCAGTGAACTCCTACAGCTGATAAACACATTTAGTCAAGTGCTAAATACAAGATTAACTTTAAAAAATTCACTACAAATTCACCAAGCCTCCTATACACAAAGGATAAATGGCCTGAGAAAGAAATCCGAGAATCAATACCCTTTCCAGTAGCCTCAAATAATACAAAATATCATGTTGTAATTCTAACCAAGCAAGTGAAAGACCTGTATGGCAAGAGCTTCAAATCTTTGAAGAAAGAAATTGAAGATATCAGAAAGTTGAAAGATCTCCCATGCTCATGGATCAGTAAGATTAACATAAAATGTCAAATCTTACCAAAAAGCAATCTACAGATTGAGTGTAATGACCATCAAAATCCAACACAATTCTTCACAGACCTAAAAAAAAAAACAATACTCAACTTCACATGGGAAAAAAAACAGGATAACTAAAGCAATCTGTACAATAAAGGAACTTCTGGAGGTATCATCATCCCTGACTTCAAGCTTTACTATGCAGCTTTAGTAATGAAAACAACTTGGTTTTGGCATAAAAACAGACACATGGATCAATGGAATAGAATCGAAGCCTCTGATGTAAATTCACACACCCATGAACACCTGATTTTTGACAAAGAAACCAAAAATATACAATGGAAGAAAAAAGCATCTTCAACAAATAGTGCTGGCATAAATGGATGTCAGCATTGAAAGAATGCAAATAGATTCACATCTATCACCCTCCACAAAACTCAAGTCCAAGTGGATCAATGATCTCAACATAAACTCAGTTATACTGGAGCTGATAGAATAGAAAATAGGAAGTAGCCTTGAATGCATTGGCACAGGAGACTACTTCCTGAATACAGCACCACTAGCACAGACACTGAAATCGACAATTAATAAATGGGACCTCCTGAAAGTGAAATTCTGATATTCTGCAATACTCATAAATTGGTAACTACCCCAATTGTCATCAGAGAGGCAACTGATGGAAACAGATGCAGACTCAAAGTCAAACATTGGGCCCAGCTCAGGGAATCCTGTGAATAGAGGGAGGAAGGATTGTAGAAGCCAGAGGGGTCAAGGACATCACAAGAAAATCCACAGAATCAACTAACCTGAACTTACAGGGGTTCATAGAGACTGAATCGATAACCAGGGAGCCTGCATGGGGTTGACCTAGACTCCCTGCATATATGTTACAGTTGTGTAGCTTGCTCCTCTTGTGGAACTCCTAACATGGGAACAGGGGCTATCTCCAACTCTTTTACAGGCTTTTGGGACCCTACTCCTTATACTGGGTCACCTTGCCCAGTCTTAATACACGGGGAGATGCTTAGTCTTACTACAACTTGCTATGCCATGTTTTGTTGATACTCCTGGAAGACCTGCCCTTTTCTAAAGAGAAACAGAGAAGAAGTGGATTGGAGGGGGCAGGGAAGAGAGGAGGGATGGGGGGGGGTGCTGGAAACCTAGAAGGGAGGGGAAACTGTGGCCAAAATGTAAAATAAATAAATAAATTTCTTTGAAAACAGTAACAACAAAATAAAAAAAGTATTTGTCATGTAAGGTTGGCAACCTGAGTTGAACCCCAACAACTCACAGTAGAGGGAGAGAACCAACTCCCAGAAGGTGTCCTGTAACTTCCACACACACAGTCTGTGTCACACATGCACACAGACCATACACACCTTGTATGCATGATGATGATAAATAAAATTAAATTCAAAATAATTACAGCTTCTTTTGGACCTGACTCATCCCCTTCTGAAACCTCATGAACTGGGCCTCCAGTGGTGAATTTCTCTTCATAGACATGTCTTCTGAATTACCACCACAATAACCCATCGTATATTTTTTAAAGAAATATTTACCACATTCAGGAAGCACTGATATAACCCAGTGTTCTCATACTTATGGATGAGGAAAACCTGAGGCTCAGGGAAGCACGCTTTGCAGGTCAAATTGGCTCCTGCTTTACCTGACATTGGAGGCCTACTATGGTCTGCTTCTGAACTAACCGTTCTGTTTATCATACCATTTATGTACCCTTGGGAAAATGTAGAAAATGTAGGAAAATTATTAAACTGAGTTTCAGACACACTGTTGCCTTTCTAGAGCTCCGATTTGACTGAGAATCCTATAGTTTTATTTGTTCGATACACTCACTCTCTGCACCGTATGCCACAGGCCACCCGAGTAAAGATTCTCATATAGAATTACTACCTTCCTCCCTTTAGATCATTAAAAATGCTGTTCGCTCTGTCTGGAATCCTTATTATTTTTCCCAGTTCTACCCATCTTTCAACCCTAACATCATCTCTTCCCTTAAGTCTTTTAAATCTCTTGAATAGACCTTCACCTAGGCCCTGGTAACACCTTCCCACCCCTCCACTTCCATCTTCTTGGGTTCCAATTTAGGTCAAAGCTCTTTGTCTACTTGACTTAACTCTGCTGTGGAACACAAGACAGCCCCGTGCTAGGGCAGGGGCTCCATGTGAGCAGAGAGTAAAGTGTAAAAGCATGGGCTCTGGATTCAGATGTGTACCTCAGCCTGCAATTTGTCTGTGACAGTGGATAAGACTTGTCACCTCCAGTTTCTAATGGTAAACATATTTTTATTCCATCTGTGATACAGCAGTTCTACTTTTAGGTACTTATTAATGAGTAATAAAATCATGTTCATAACAGGCTCTTAGAAGAATATATGTAATACCCATTTTAGTAGTAAAAGTTGCAAAGAAAAAAACCGCTCAAGTGTCCACCAGCAAGTGAATGAACAGATTGTGCTGTATTTATGAAGCGCTCAATAAACACTGAATATTGTTACAAATTGTTGTGAAACACTGTCCTATGGGATTACAGTCGCTATACACTCTTGGTTTGTTTGTTTTTCTAAGTCTGATTTACTTGATTTAATGTGTTAATATCCAATTACATCCAAAGTTTTAGAAACAAACTTTCCTGTACAGTTTTTCCTTCTTTTAATATGCACATCTGCAATTACACGCTAGTGTATAAGCATATTCACATAAACTTCTATACTTTATATGTATTTTTAATTACAAAAATTTATTCACAATAATTACTTCTGTGCTTATCTAAGCACAACCTGCTGAGGTCATTTAACGTATGTCTATGATTTTAGGACTGACCAGTTGGTATTGGCTATTCACTTAGGGGGCTCATCCCTGAGGAACACTGGTTCACCTTGTCTCAGAATTCATTACCTGTAGCTGTTCATCTAGGGTTTGGGCCTTATGAAATTTCTCCCAGTCACATTGCTATGTCAACTGATGTTGCCACTGTTCATGTTTTGCTTAGGTGACAACATTGTTGAGATTTCATTGGCGCAGTGTTCCTGTCCTATAAGGACAGATCACAGCACGTATCGAGGTCTTCTTGCTTTTTTTTTTTTATAATCTTCTGGCCCCTCCCCCACACTGTTCCCTGAGCCTTAGGTACAGGGGACTATGTGTGGATGTGTTAGTTGGGGTTGGACAGCCCGTGATCAGTTGTTCTCTGTGTTTTGATCAGGTGCAGTTTTCTGTAATAGTAGCTGTGATTACTCAAAGGAGATCACTAACAGGGCCAGACTTGGTTGAGGAAGTAGAGAGAGTCCTGCCACTCCTCTGGTAACTCTTCCCGACCTCTGTGAAATTCTGATGGCCCGAATGGAAACAGCACCATGCACTAGACTATTGCTGGGACAAACACAGCCTTGCGGGCTTTTTGAACAAGTGTGGAAGATGGGGGGACTCTGGACTAGAAAAGCAGTTAAATATGGAAACCAGAGCTTAACAGGCCATCCTAGTAGGACGCTGAGAGTCAGTAGTGCTGAGAACTCTGTGGAGGCCCAGCTCAAGTGACTGCAGAGGGAAGCAAGGACTTTAACAACATCTGAGCTAGAGGCCACTCCTGTGATATTTGGACAAGGGATCTGGCTGCCTTCTGCCTTTGTCTTAAGAGCTTTCCTGAGACTGAATTAAAAAGAAATGGACTAAATCACTTCTGAAAAGGCAATGTATGTCTTGTGACATTTGTATATTGCAAGTATGTAACTTCCTTTTTGATTTTACAGGCAATTACACTGAAGAGATTGTTTCGAGTCTCAGAAGCGACTCTGGACTTTTAAAGCGCTGTGAGGCTGAAAAACTACGGGGACTTTCAAAGTTGAAGTACATGTATTTTGCACTATGATACAGCTCCTAGCCTATGAGTGCCAGGGGCTGGAATGCGGCGGTTGTATGAGAACGTTCCCCATAGGCTCATGTGCTTGAATACTTGGTCTCCACTTGGTAGAACTCTTTGGGGAGGATTAGGAAGGCAGCCGTGTTGGAGGAGGTATGCACTAGCAGTGGGCCTTGAGCTCTCAAAAGACCTGTGCTAGTCCCTCTGCATTTCTATGCCTTCTATTGCGGATCAAGATGCGAGCTCTCAGCTGTTCCTCGCACCACACCCTTGCTCTGCTACCATGGACTCTAATCTTCTGCAACTGTAAGGTCAGTTAGACACTTTCTCTTATAAACTGTCTTGATTACGGTGTCTTGGCATGGCAATAGAAGAGTAACTAAAACATGCTCCCTTGCTTGTGGCCTCATGGGGTGCTAATGGATGTAAGGAGTGGAACATTAACCGAAGTAGGACTCCCTCTATGCACCTATGAGGAAGTCACCATCTATGCTGAGGGATAATTTAGTGATATGGCTATTTTACACACCCACAGTCTTGTTACTAACCCTTCATCCATGCTCCCATAAGTAAGCCCAGTAAATCCACTGACTGCCCCAGCCAGACTTGGATGGAATGGTAACTCTGGACTATGACTTGTGTACATCTTTCAAGGAACAGCTCGCGCAGCCCAAATCATCATCTCTGTATCTTCGAGGGGAAGGTATTACAGAACACCAAGTTCTACCAGATTAATTCATAGGTGAATACATGACTAAAAGCAAAAGGTCTGGATATAAGATCATGTGATCTGTTGGTAGAATGTGCTGGATGCCAGTTTGAGCAGCTTTCCACTGAATCTGTTCCACTAGAAAGCTGTTTTCTCAGGAGAAATTCCTGCCTGCAAACCCCTGTCTATAAGAGCACAGCTATCACAGCTTCTTTCCAGAGAGGCGAACTGCTGCTTGGAGATTATAGCGCAGAGGTTTGTCTCCTAGGAGCGCTTGTGCACTTCTATTCTTCCAGCAATGGTCAGCAAAGAAAACCCAACCTTTCGAAAGTTTCTTCTTTCATATATACCTTGTCTAATACGTAGTAGATATCAAATAAATATTTGTGGAGTGAATTACTAGATAATAAAAGGGAGTAAATAGATAAATACATAGAAGCTTTAATGAAGTGTGAATTTCATTCTTTCCTTCAAAAATTGTATTGCAGTTATTTATTTGCATGTGTAGTTGTGGGGGCAAGGTCAGTGTCACCGCACTGGCTCAGATCAGAAGACAGCCTGCAGGAATCGGTTCCCTCCTTCCACGCCGTGAGTCCCAGGGGTAGAAGCCAGGTTGTTACTCTCAGCAACAAGTGCTTTTACGTCCTGAGTCTTGCCATAGCTCCAGTTTTCCTTTCTTTCTGCCTGCCACCTTCCTGGCTCACGCTGGAAAAGTAACTGATTCTGCTCTCCCGTGAGCTCCCTGTCTGAACTGTGTGTTAACTATCTTTTACCAGCCCATCTTTTAGGCCATGGAGGCTGAGGGGAAACCCGGGAGGTTTGTTGGAACGATGTTTTCATGTGCACATCTAGTGACCAGGAGCTGTATTACGCTGAAGCCTGTGCTCCGTCTTTGGATGATTTAGAAAGCTGTAACGACTGCATCACTTACAGTTGCTGGTACCCAAGTCTTCCTGTCAGCAGAATGTAGGACTCTCCATGGCAATCACCCTTAGAATTCAAATATTTATTCCATTAAAAAGCAGTAGGAAAACAACTTTCCTAGGCAGCAGGAGACCTAGATCCAGCCAAACCTGAGCCCTGCCACTGGCCTGCTGTGTGCAACTGGGTGACCCCTTTCCTTGTTCAGGCCTCGTGTTCCCATTTTGCACAATGAGGGCTTTCAAACTGGGTTCTCTGAAAGAATTCTAGCTCAGATGTGGTTTAATTTGGATCTTCTTATGCAGTGTTTTGTACCGTTCCGCCTGTACACCATGGGATGATTCGCAAGTCGGGCAAGGGGCTGGAGATTGAAACACACGTGCGTGCGGGCACACACAGAGAGGGGGGGGGGAGGGAGGGAGGAAGGGAGAGAGAGAGAGAGAGAGAGAGAGAGAGAGAGAGAGAGAGAGAGAGAGAGATCTTTGAAACAAGAATGTCCCCTTTTGTTGTGTTCCAGGGCAGCTTATATAGGGCTCTCCTTGACTAATGATCGTGCCCTAGCTCTCGGGATTTTCCAGCTGCAAGCCCACCAGAAACCACTCTGCTACCATCAGGAACTCATGAGGGTCTCGTGCTCAGAGCAGCTGCAAGCATAGGAAAGCAAACTGTTTACTCTGGCAGGCAAGGATTCATAGAAAATTCAGAGTCTAAGGGCCGCAGTCCCCAACAGTGTTTCTGAGCATGGTTCAAGAATCCCTGGACCATGGACCATTTTCTTTAAAAATACCCTTTTTTCTTTTTTTTTCTGTTTTGAGATTATGTTTTAATTTCAACATTTCTCTATTCCCTTTCCTCCCTCAAAACTTTTCCTCCCTACACCTTCTTGCTCTCCTTTAAATTTATGGTCTCTCTTTTCATTAATTGTTATTACATGCATATATATGTGTATTTGTGTATATATATATATATATATATATATTCCCAAATAAATTCTGGTGTGTCCATATAAAGTTAGTTATATGCACGTTTTTAGGGCTGACCACTAGCACCCAGCACTAATTGGTATGCCTTCCCTGGGGACAACCACCTCTTCTGCTCCCAGTTTTACTCAGTCGCCTGTAGTTCTTTGTGTAGTGTTGAGGTTTCATGGGCTTTCCCCATGTAGCTTAGTCTGTTTGTTCATATGTTCCTTGCTCAGCTCATGTTGGGGCATTCAAGGGCGAGTTTTTACTGGTGCCGCTTCTGATGTTACTAGGAGACACACTTTCACAGCAAAGTCCATATGCAGAATTGTAGAGCTCAGTCCCCAGATGCGCGTTGGTGAAGCAGCCTCCCTGGAGGCTGGGGAAGAGCTTTCCAGGTGCTCCCCTTCTGCCTTCTCTGTTACAATCCCCACATCCCTCACCCTAAGAAAGAAGGCTGACTGCCTATTCCACTTACCCATCATAGCAGGTCTTCATGCCAGGTAATGGAACTCCCCTGGACTAAGAGCCCTCATATGTATGGAGGGGGCAGAAGAACTGGGAACTTGTGTGAATGGAGACCCCCCCACACCTTCACATCAGGCCCGCTTGCTCCCTTGTTCATAATGACAACTGCCCTGGGAGATGGGTCGAAATTTCTAGGCTCCTAGCTTAGCCGGGGAACCCGAGGGTCCCTTCTAAACCCAAAGTAGCTGGGGTTAGGTTTGAACTCACAAAAGGATGATGCTAAATCAAGGCTGCCACTGCCCTTTCAGGGCCAAGGAATCAGGAGCATCTAGGACAGGAAAAGGAGGAAAGGACTAGCATTTAAAGAATGTTCAGTGGAACCCAAACACGTTATCTCATTAGCTCCTAACAGCACAAGTGTGAAGCCACAGTCAGGCTTAGAGGAGGGGTGGGGCTCTGATAAAGGCACAGTGTTAAGAGACAGATTCAAGATGTAAGTCTGCCAGGCTTCAAGGCAGTGGCTTCTTCACTGATAGCAAATAACGTGTGTTGAGAACTTCAATTATGCTAGTCGTAGTTCTAAGTCCTGTAACTCCTTCGGTTTAACTCCCCGACAAAATAAATAGGCGTTCTTATTATCTTTTGTGGCACAGATGGGAAAACCAAGACAGCAGCAGGCCTAGGGCCACCCAGTTAGCGAGTAACAGAGCTGGGTTGGAATCTGGGCAGGTCTACTTCTGGAGCCCATGGACTTGGTCACTTCAAGGTTACACTCATGTGGAAGGTCAGGGTTGAAACGGAAGCCTGTGGCTTTCTAAGGCCAGTGTGGAATGCTGTGCCTTACTGCTTGCTGAATGAACACCAAAGCCACAGAGCTTGTACTTCTCCCAGGGGCTGAATCTAAAGGCAGAGATAAACTCCGGGGAGCAAGGGACTACGGCCATCATCGAGAGCAGCCGCACTCCCTAGCCTATGGCAGTTGCTGCCTAGTTGTCCTTGCTCAGGCTTCTAGTTGGAGGAACAGAAGGCCCATATTCAAAGAGGTGCTTTCTCTGTGCCTTGGCTTGCTGTGCCATGCAGTGGAGCTTCTCCCTTTAAGGCTGCACTCAGCTGAACGTGGCTGGGAAGGAGCCACTCGTCTTAGCTGTTGTTATCTTTCTGACCTGGCCCAGCAGATCTCTATCTAAGCTACTTCTGAGACTAGAGCTGGGGAAAGGCGGGGGAGAAGAGTTCCCCAAACTCCTCGGTACATCAACGGGGAAACCAAGGGGCACAGGTAAGTTGTAAGCATATCTAGGAGCAGACTCTCTGAATAAACTTCAGGACAAAAACCACTGATAAAGTCCTCAAAGGCAGACAGAGGCATGCACAAAGCAGGCATGGGGCCTTTCAGGGTCCTAGGACTTGGCCCTCTGCCGGACCAATTTGGCCTCTGAAGGGGAAGTGAGGCCACTGAGAGTAAGTTATTCTGGGCCTCATGGTGACATGCCCTTCCCCCAGAGACCCAAGCCTGGCTCTGTGCCACAGGGTCCCCAGGGGACTCTGGACAGCAGCCATGGCACCCTGCCTTCTGAGGTCTGGGGAAGGGTGGGTGCTGTGCGGAAGGATCACTGTTTCTAAATGGCTTCCTGCCCAGAAAGCCTCCAGAACTACCCACTGCTCCGTTACTGCTGTTAGAACTGACTTCATAACATCCAGAAGGCTCAAGTTTAGATTTGGGGACTTGAAGGGCTCTTGGCATGGCTGCAGATTAAGGAGGGACGTCATCTTCTCTCAGAAGCTGTTCATTAAAACATACACATGCAGCCTATGTGAGGTAGGAGAGAGCTGTTCTGCCCTGAGGCAGGGGGATGGATGAAACAGCCTTTTCTGCCTAGGGGGTGTGGTCTGACTTTCTGTGGACTCCCAAGGGGCAGTTCAGGAATTCTGAGAGATGTAATTGTCCACAATAGGGTTTTTTTCCAGTCTTGCCTTGTACCTCACTCCGTAACAGGAGTCATAGCAGAGAATGAAAGGCCTAACCCTGCCTTTCACTGTACAGTCAAGAACACTGAGATCCAGAAGGCAATGACCTCTACAAGGTGCCAGACGGAGGCAAGATTGCTGGCTTTAGAACAGGGCTGGAGAAGGACCACCCTGATGCAGGGCCAGAGCTCCTGTCTGAAGGGTGTCCAAAGCCACAGACTTTCCCTTTCCACCGCCTGCCTTCACGCCTTCACAGGTCCCTGGGCAGGAGTTGCTCCTCAGTCCTTTCCCGGCACTCTCTGCAGCTCGCTTGTGGTCTTGGCTGTGCCTGGAACCGCCAGGGATAGCTTGTGTGTTACTTGGTAGGCGAGGAGGCAAGCTGGCCAGTGTACCAACGTACAGGTGACAGGATGAGCATGTAAGCCAGTAGACAGTCTGGAAACCCAGGCTGGGGAACTGTGATAGTCAGGGAATTTCAATCAGTGTCCGCTGCTCGGCCCAGCCAACTGGCTAACTGTGCGGAGTTTGAATCAGTGACCCGCCTCCTGGTCCCTCCTCCTTAGCCAGCCTCTCTCCCTCCCTCCTTCCCTCTTTCCAGCCTTTTCCTCCCTTCACTCTCCCGAAGGGGCCTGCCGTTGAGCTGTTGAGCTGAGCAGGCTGCTGCTGTCTGCGTCTCCCCTCACAGCACCGCTGATGGAGCACAGGGATAGGGCTGGCTCTCACAGAGCCCCGGGGCTCTTTTTGCTTTCCTCCTAGATAGAGGGTTCAGGCCCAGCAGAGTCCTGCTGAGCCCCCTGAAGCTTCGCTCACCCCACCATGCCTCTGCTGGATGTGTTCTGGGCTTGCTTCAGGAAAGTCAAGGTAAGTGTTTGCTCAGCTACAGCCCAGCTAGGGCCCCAGTTCATGGGAGAAGCAGGCAGCTGAGCCCATTGCACGGTAACTGGGAAGGCCTGGTTAGCTTCTGAGACTGGCTAAGGCTCTTGGAGACGGAGAGGCTTAGATTCAACCCTCACCCCTTGTCACTTAACTGAGTCTCTGAACTTCGACTTCTTTCCTATGGAAACGAGTAAGCGAGGTGGCTCTTTTTTTTTTTTTCCAGAAAATTTGTCTCCAGGTTGTCTCTTCCCAAGCCCGCCACAGAGATAAGATACATGAGCTCTTTGAACTTCACTCTCCCAGCTTTAAAAATTAAGATAGCTAAACCAGCTTTGGACAGTAAGGGCCTGCTGCTCCTGGTCACATAGCAAATACTTGCAAGCACGAAGGACTAAGGTGTGACATTTCTAGCATAATGCCTGGCATGTGGCAGTCACACGAGTAATGGCGTGTGTTATTATTAATGTTGAAATCCATCAACATGTAGCAAGTATCTGTTGTGCCCCAGGTACCAGGGAGCTACACGGAGCCAAAAGGGTGTGGCTTGTATTCTTCAAAAGGAAATGAGAACCATGACAGATGTTCATCAAGCTGTCATTGCGGGTCAAGCACATACTACATAGGCAGGCAGGCAGGCAGGCAGACAGGTAGGCAGGCACTACATGTCTGCTGAAGGCCTACACTAGCTTGGTCACGGGAAATGCAGGCGCACAGCGGAATCCATGGGAATGCAGAATGCAAGATTTCTTTTCAAGTACCAAGGCACTAACGTGCATTTAGAATCTGCATGTACCGGACCTGGGTGATCTTCCTCACTATTCAGTACCTTCCCTCTTTGATAGTTGTAGAAGAGACACTGTAAGTGGCGAAGTGAGACACCAGTACTCAGCTATGGCTGGCAGCGTTGGGGTCTGCACTCTAAAGTCTGTGTTTTCCTTGATATAATATGGCTCCTCAAAGTACAATCTGCTGGCAAGACTTTTGAGCAACTAGCCTTACTCTAAGATAGGATGGAAGACTTGCTGGGGCTCTTAGGAAAGAAGGAAACTCCGGTCCACCCAGAGGGACTGGGAAAGATTTCACAGGAGGTCACATCTGGATTGAGTCTGAAGGTGGGAGGAAGAGATACGTCTGTCCTGTCGCTCCACACAGAGGGACAGGGAATCCCAGGCGTTCCTGACAGGGAATGCATGAGCAATAATTGGCAGAGGTAGGAGGGTCTGGAAGTTGGTGCATGAGCTGATGGTGATGGTGCTGGTGCTGGTGGTACTGGTGCTGGTGCTAGTACTGGTGGTGCTGGTGCTAGTGCTGGGTGCTGGTGCTGACGCTTGTGGTACTGGTGCTGGTGGTAGCGGCGGGCTGAGAGGAGGGGAAGAATTCATGGTGTGGATCAACTGAAGAGTTGGAAGCGAGCTGCAAAGAGAATAGGAAATGGGGTTACTCCTCAAAAACTTTGAAATTGATGTGGGGCCCATGGTCTTCTTTTACTGGGGAGGGGTGCTCTAGTGAGAACTTTGCCTCTCTGTGATAGAATTGGGGAAAAGCAAAAATGCAGTTTTTGTAAATATATATGAATTCAACTCAATGAAGTAGTCTTTCTTTGGAAATTATTGAGTCTTTCTAATGGGGTTATGGTTCAAATAATATTTCTTTTTCTTTTTGGACATTTCAAGACAGGGTTTCTCCATGTAGTTTTGGAGCCTGTCCTGGAACTCACTCTGTAGATCAAGTTGGCCTCGAATTCACAGAGATCTGCCTGCCTCTGCCTCCCGAGTGCTGGGATTAAAGGTGTGAACCGCCACTGCCCATCCAAATGATATTTCTTTTTACAAAATACGATTGAGAAGAGTTTTATTGTCTGTTTTCAGCAAAATTAAATATTGTGACACTGTTTCCCTATATGTTTTAAAGTCATTACTCTTATCCATGAAATCCAGAAGTTGAGGGCTTGTATTTTTAGGGCCTGGGGAGCTGATTTTTAATAATGTAGACATCTAATTAAATGGATGGGTTTAGAAGAAGCACTCCAGCAGTCCCAGCAGGCAAGGGTGACATGGAAGGGTCCCAGTGGAGAGAAGGGTTAGGAAGGAAATTGCGGCAATGGTCGCGAGGCTGAAGAGTTGTGTAGAATAATAAATAAAAAGGAAAGTTGAATTTAAGGTGACTTTGGGGTTTGAAGCCTGAGAGGGCCCATCTGCTATCCCATCAGTGAACTATGCTAGGTGCTTCACTTGACTGCATAGCCCTTTGTATTCAGAAGTCCAAGGTTCTCAGCAAACACCCCTGATTCATGACAGGCTTTTCGAAAGTACTAGACTACAGAAATGAAAAGAGAAGGTCAGAAGTTTCCAGCACAGATGCAAGAAGCATATATGATTCCATGCATGCATATGCCCATGAACACAGCATGTATATGTGCATTTGTGCACATTCAGTCATATACACATAGACGTACACAAGTATATAGATCAGCAGTTCTCAAACTATGGGTCGCAACCCCTTCGGGGTCGAATGGCCCTTTCACAGGGGTCACCTCAGACCATCAAAAAACACCGAGAGTCACATTACAATTCATAACAGTAGCAAAATTACATTATGAAGTAGCAATGAAAATAATTTTATGGTTGGGGGGTTACCACAACATGAGAAACTGTATTAAAGGGAGTCACCTCAGACCACCAGAAAACACCAATATTCACATTATAATTCATAGTGGTAGCAAAAATACAGTTATGAAGTAGAAATAAAAATAATTTTATGGTTGGGGGATTACCACATGAGGAACTATACTAAAGTGTCTCCGTGTCAAGAAGGTTGAAAAACACTAAGTAGAAACACGCACATACAGCTACATACTCCTCCAAGCACATGTATGAAGATATATAGATCCAGGCGTATCCACAAAATTAAGTACAGTACAAGATTACATGTGTATATATGCACATGTACATGCATGTGTATGAATGTTTGCACACATACACAGAGGCGGGGAATGCAGGAGCACTGTTGTCATATGTGATCTTTACATATACAAAGTGAGACATTATTAGATCACAGGTCCAAGAGGCAGCTTGCCAGATCCACACTTAAACCTGAGCCTCCTGTGCCCTTTTCCAACACTATTGCTTTAAAGCGCCAGTCAAAGGTCAGATGCTCTGGATCTGTCAGCCTGCTCTGAGGAAGCTGCTGTTCGGAGCAATCCACCCTCTCAGAGTCAGGCCTCCCCATGAACAGTTGCACAGCTATGAAAAGGCTGCCCGAAGGTGTGATCCATGGTTGTGTAGAGCCACATGCAACTGGCAGACCCTGCCCATCATCTAGTCCTGCCTTCTTGTAGCCTTGATAGGGAAGCCAAGCCCCAATAACTCCATACTCCATGAGGCTTTCTTTTGATCGGCTGAAGAGATGAGGAGGAAGAAGAAGAAGAGGAGGAGAAGGAGGAAGAAGAGGAGGAGGGGGAAAGTAGACAAACTGGGTGTAAGTTCTACCACAAACCTTCATGCATGCATTTTGACTGTGCACCCTAAAACAGGACCTTTCTGAGCCACAACCTATAGTCCTGAAGAAGTATATTGACAGTGTTGGCAGCGCAAAGAAACTTAGTGAGCTAGTCCTGCTAAAAGTAGATTTCCAAGTAGTGCGCTCAGAGCAAGCAAAGCAAAGGGCAGGATTTATTCTGTGTTTGGAGAGTGAGGATTAGGGTCCCAGATCTTGTCCAATCCTTTGTCACTGTTAACCCTCAGCTCTCTACTTTGACCCTGCTTTAGTCTAGTGACAGAACTGACTCATTTAGGACCTGAAGGCTGGCATTTCAGAAGCAAAGGATACTACAGAGGTACAAGAAGTCAGTCCAAGTCTTAGAATTGTTTTGGGTTTCTCTCGGTTAGGAGCAGCCTAGGCGAAGGCATTTGGTTGTGAAACGAGCCCAATATACAGTTTATAGTGTGTCTCCCCTGGAGCCAGCAGGGCCAGGAAGGTAGATATGGCCACCTTTCTGTACAATCAGCATGCATAAGACCCTACCTCCATACTGATGGGCTAACCATTTCTTTGATTCTTTGATGTGACCTTTTGCTCCCTCCCAGCACCTAGCTTGGTGCTGTGTACATAATAAGCCTGGGTGTGGGACCTCTGTCCGCTAAGTAGAACACACCAATGCCTAGAGGACACTAGTCTGAGAGGTGGAGCTCCGTCTCTGTCATCACCTCTGGATGACTTTGAGACGGTTACATTTTCCTATTGTCTGGTCCCTTTCGTCCTCTTAAAATGTAAGTGTGCAATTGCATAGTATCAGATATAGAAAGGCCCTTAGAAGTCATCTATTTTCCCCTTCCAAACTACTCATGAGGAAACTGGGGCCAGGAGAGGAGTGATGTGCCCGAGGTCATGGGTGGAGTCAGGACACAGACTGATCAAGTGTAGTCTCTCTTATATACTGTACTCTCCCTACTTGTGTTATGAAATTTAATTGTAGCTTATATCTGATAAAAAATTTTACAAGAGTTCTAGGTGGGGGTATCTTTCCACATTCTACCCATACATGCACTGTGCACATATGTTTACATGTGATAACAACTGTCTTCTACCCACAAGGAGTCTGCAGTAGTTGAAGAAATCATGGCTAGAAAAGTCTCTTGGACACTGGGAAGGCTCTCAGCAGTTAACCAGCCAGGTGTAGTCCAACATGGGTCAGCAAGCCGTGGCCCAGTCACTATATTCATATACTGAAGTCATACACTGTATTCATGCACTTAGTGCATATGTGCATAGGGCGCTCCCAAATTCACCCAGGTGCATAGTCTCAAGCCCCCTCTTCTGTAAAGGCTCTCTCTCCTCTCCCGAGTACACATGGACTTCTAAATGGCTGCTCTTTTGTTTTCTGTTTATTTTTGTTCCTTAAAGATTAGGTCTGACTGTGACGTCCAGGCTGCCCTTGAATTCACTATATATCCCCAGGATGGCCTTGAATTCATGGCAATCTACCTGCCTGAGCCTCCAAGTCCTGGGATAGGTGACCAGCAACCAGCTCTCTGTGGCCGTTTGGGCACCCGTTCTGGTGGCAGTAAGCTTTCCAGCTCACCACACAGCCTTGCACCCATGCACACACATACATTCTCCTATATGCTTGCTCATAAGCCAGGCTTTCTCTGCCCCATGCCAACTCATAGCGTCTCATTCTTCTGGGAATCGGCCTGGAAGGATATGGGGCGTATGTGTGACAATGATTCAGTATTTCCACTCCTATCTTGCAGGACATCTCTGCTTTTTCCATTCCTTTGCCCTTATCTCTACAAACAGATACCAATCACAAGCACTGTGTACTGCTTGGGAGAGGGGCAAGGGGAATGTGGAGAATTTGAGTATACACAAATGTATACAAATTTTAAGAGCTAGGAAAGGGTTTCTGGATCCCATCTCTGCATTCCAGCGGTTAATAAACCAGTCTCTGGTGAGTGTATGTATGTTTCCATAAATGTGTATATATAAGTTGTATGTATGGGTCACCTCTCAATGATTGTATCCATCAGATTATAACATAGACTCTCAGGTCATGAGAAAACTGCTTTAAAGGAGCAGGGCAAAGCTCTCTCTCAGAGACAGAGGATTCACTTCCTGGGCTCTCTGAGCAGAGGTCTTCAGCCAAGTCAACTGTATCAACTGAGTAGTGGGTTTTGACTCTTGACCTTTGTGAACAGCCATACTGCGGGTTGTCCCTGCATGGTTAGTTGTGAGTCCCTGATGCTGACTTAGGCCCCACAGTTTGGAGTCAAGGGCCCATGGACTGAAGCGAGAAATAGGTGGTGGAAAGTTTATTGGTCTATAAGGAGTTCAAGAGGAACTGTGGGTACTCGGAAAAGCTTTCCGGGAGACAAGTGGGCAGGGAAGAAAGCAATGACTAGCTGCCATATCTAAGTCAATCAGCCTTTTGGGGCCAGTTGCTTCCTTAATGGAATTGCCAAGGAACTGGTAAATAAGAGCCTGGAACATGGATCCAGATCTAAAGGACTGGTCTACTGATGAAAATAACATGGAAATTCCAGGGGAAATAAAGCTGGAGGCAGGAGAAGGAGGTAGAGATCCAGGCATTCCCCCCTCCCGGATATAGGAGTTGGGAACAAATGGTGATGGGTGGAGAAGACGCTGATAAATGGGAACGAAAGATGTTGCTAAGGTTTTGTTAGTGTTGGAAATGGAACCCAGGGCCTTTTATAGACTAGACAAGTGCTCTGCCACTTAGCCTGAGGCCTTGGAACTTTCCTGTGGAAGTTCTACTTGGATGTTCATGATGCAGTCAGAAAGAGCAACTGTTTAGAGTGAGAAGGGATGTTGTTAATCCTTTTATCTATTTGATCCACAACTTTGTCTTTGGGCTCTTTGGTGCCAAAATGTGGGCAAGCGTGTATGGCTGTGGGATGAAGTCTGCACCTGACACAAGGACTGTTGGGGGAAGAGATGGGGAAGACCATAGACTAAAATCTAAAGAGGGCTCAGACCACTACTGGCTAGAATTTATAAAGTACACGCTGCAGGGTCCACACTGTTCCAAGTCCTTCCTGTATATTAACTCAGTGTAGCATAACTATTACACTGTAAGACAGTACTGTCGTCACTATCATCTTCATTGGACTGAAACTTGGAAATTTTAGGAAACTTACCCAAAGTGACACAGTCATTATGTGGGTCACCACATAATGGCCACCTTGGACATTTCAATCCAGGTAATTTAGTTCCAAAGTCTGTGGTGGTCATATATAATCCAGGCCCCTGTTTCTCTGCCTACAAACTTGAAGGTTGGATTGGTTACTGAGTCTTTCCTACTCTGATACTTTCATTACCAGAGTTTTATACCCCCCCACACACAAACTTCAAGGTCAAATGAAATATAAAATACTGCTTTCAAAATGTCAGCAATTTCCACTCCAGTTCCCTCGGGAGGAAGGAATGGAGCCCAGGCTCAGGGAAAAGCGCCTATATTGGTGACTGTTCCTCCCAGTAGCCCCTAGGGCCCAAGAACAGCTGGAGACCCAGGAAGCTATGGAAGCCAGGGTTTGGTTTATGTTTCCAAATCACTGGTGACAATAACAAGGAGAAGCAGCCAGATGGCCTGAGCTGGGGTTTGGAGTCAGAGGTTTCCCGGGTGGGTAGGGAAGGGTATTCTTTAACCCCATCTCTCTGTCCAACCGTTCGGTGGCCACCTGTGCCTCTGACACCAGGGAGCATACAGCTGGGCCTGTGGCCTCTGAGGCTGAGGCTTCCCATGCGCTGAAAGAAGGTGTGTACCTGGAGAATGGAGTCGAGGCCCTGGGAACGTTCCCAGGCAAACCTCTCTAAGCTTCCCTCTGCCCTCTGATCACCTGCCGAGACCCAGAGGGCAGAAAGTGCATGTGATGAGGCAGTGATGTAAGGAGAAGCAAAACACCGAGCTTCTGTCTCTTTATTTTTCCCCGTGCCTCAGTTTCCTTATCTACAACATGGAGAGGGATACGCGTCTGACTTCGTAATTGATTGTAGGAATGGCGTGTGAAAAAGGCTGCCACAGAGTAGGTCATCAGTAAGCATGAATTAATATGAAGTTAGAAGACTTACTGCTCTTCATGGTCTTGGGCCCTCAGTTGTCTCTCTTAGGAAATATGGGAAACTTAGACCTGCCAGTCCCTTCTTCCCTTGACTTGGGGGAGCCTATTGCTTGACAGCATCTTGGGAAAGCAAAAGGATGCTGGGAAACACCGATGTTATCACCTTGGATTTCAGGGAGTGAGTTGTTCAAGCAGTGTCCTAGTCTTTATGTCCCCAAGTCTCTCAGCCCACCTCTGATCACAGTTCAGGGCTTGGAGAAGAGGCTCCACTCACATTGGAAACACTGTATTGGTCCCTGCTCCCTCTAAGGCCGCTCTGCTCTTCCTAAAAAGATTCCCAAGGTTTTGGCAGGAAGGATCATCTGTGTTGCCTGGTGGGAAAGTCAGATCTTTGGAACAGGACATTCCTGAGATTATCTAGGGAACCCCTGGGGGTTGCAGCTTCTCCCTGACTCTCGTCCATGACTTGGCTGTTAGCCTGCTAAGGCGACACTGTAGAGGGAGACTGGAGATGAACTAAGGGAAAGGAGTCAAAATGTGGGGAGCCAGGGCTCGAGCCAGCTCTGATGGCCTGGTGAGGGGTTAGGGTGGAGGAAGAAGGAAGCCATAACAGAACTGGAGGGGTGTATGGCCAAATCATCAGAAATTACTGGCTGCATTTGTGAAGATGACTTATAGAATGATTGGTGATCCTGAGGTCAGGGAGTCTTTTGGGTAGTGGGTGACTAAACAGGAGGTCACAGTAGTCCTAAGGATAAGAATGGACATTCAGTTCTCCTGAGAAACCATAATCTCCAGGCTCGTACGAGACAACTACAGTCTCAACGAGAAGACAGGAGGGTGGGTCTTCTGGTGATTCCTGGTGCTTGCCTAGAATGCATGAAGCTCTTGATTTCATCCAGAGTGTGACACAAAGCCAGATATGGTGGCACACACCTGTAATTCCAGCACTCAGGAGGTAGAGGCTGGAGGATCTGGAATCGAAGGTCATCCTTGGCTACATAGTAAGTCTGAAAGCAGCCTGGGCTACGTGAAACGTGAAACCCTGTCTCAAAAGCAAAAAGGGAGTGGTTGTCTCAGAAGGAGCTCTACAAGAGCCTTTTAGAAGTATTTCTTCTGTTGCCCTCAGCCAACTAGAACTGTCCTTCTCTTTCTGTTGTACAGAAGGGGAAGAATTACTAGGGCCCAATCATTATAGGAGGCAGCAAGCCGGAGGCCCAGCAGAGGTTTGGCTAGTCTAAGGTGCAAGGTGAAGTCTAGAGTGTCCTTCTTAAAACCAGCTCTCCTCTGCTGAGATCTAGATCTTCCACCATCAGCAGACATTACATTTTGAACACCAGTGCATGTTGCCAGGACACTGGCATGGGGTTAAAAAGTGGAGCCATGACAGAAGTGTGCTTCTGTCCAACCCCAACCAACATGCCATCTGCCATGTACCCAGTTGTTGCCACACTAAACTGTGAACTTGTCTAAGGACCCAGCCTGTGTCTCAGTCGCTCATATCCAGAGAGAGCTTGGCCCAATTGAGCACCCATTCCAGCCCTAGCAAGTTTACTGAGTATAGTATACAACACACAAACACACACACACACACACACACACACACACACACACACACACACACACCCCACAGGGCCTGTCAAATTCATGCACCCACCTCCCAGCTGCAAAACTTTGGGAGCGTGAACCTAGAGCTCTAACGGGGCCACGAGAGCTTGCTTTCCACAGTAACCATCGTCTGTGGCGGCAAAAGAACTGAGGTTTGGCCTGGGGGTGGTGAGGTCCCAGTGTGAAGGGAGGCGGGCCAGGCCATGAATAGGGCTCTGTGTGGCCAAGTCGAGAGGACTGGGGGAGGCTGGAATGTGAGGAACGTGCTCTCATGACTGTGGCCTGAGGCCTGGGTCTGTAGCAAAGGGTTGATCAGGGGTGACAGAATGGCGGGGGGCGACAAAGGTGGAGCAGGAAGCCGAGAGACCAGGCAGTGAAAAGGCAAAACAACAACTTTCCATGTCTCCCCTCAGATAGCATGGCAGGGACTGTGGAGGGCCTGTAGGCTGGCCAGAGAGGGTGCTAGGAGCAGTGAATTTGGTTCCACGCATATGACTGAGAGTTCTCTGGGTCTGGATGAAGCCTGTTGATAGCTTTTGCAGTTTCTTTCCAAACTGTCTCAGACCTTCCTACTATCACTTAGTCTCTCTCTCTCTCTCTCTCTCTCTCTCTCTCTCTCTCTCTCTCTCTCCGTCAATCTGTTTCTCTTCCTATTTTTCTGTGTTGGGAGGACTCTCAGTACTGTAGCTAATTTGTAGCTCACGACTACAGGAACAACATCTTCAGATGGGCAGGGCATTAGGCAAAACCAGATAGAGGGATCAGAGCTATGGTAAGGCAGAGACCTTTGGGATAGGACTGGGGGATCAATAAAGAAATAGACTATTCACATGGTAGAAACCAGATGAAGGACAGAGGATGAGGAAATAAAAATGGGTTCCTGAAGGACATCTAGGTATCTGGCCTGGCAGCTGGGTGAATGCTGGCCCTAAAATCAGAAACAGGGGAAAGGGCAGCTCTAGAGTGTATGGGAGGAAATCTTCCATTACTGTGAATCTTGTCTTGAATCTGATCGATTCTAGGAGAATGGCCCATCCCCCCAGTGAAGTCTAATATGTACTGGGGTATGCTTGTAGAAGGAAAGATGAACAAAGAAAGATACAGTCCCACCAAAGAGCCTGTGGTCTTATAGAAAAGAACGTGAGCAGACAGGAAAAAAAGAGAGCTGAATCTTGGCCAGGTCTAGGGGCATCCACTCATACCCCAGTGTTTGGAGGCCTAGGAGGAGTAGGGGCATCCACCCATACTCCAGTGTTTGGAGGCCTAGGAGGAGTAGGGGCATCCACCCATACTCCACTGTTTGGAGTTCTAGGAGGTCTAGAAGCATCCATCCATACTCCACTGTTTGGAGGTCCAGGAGGTCTAGAAGCATCCACCTATACTCCAGTGTTTGGAGGTCCAGGAGGTCTAGGGGCATCCACCCATGCTCCAGTGTTTGGAGGTCTGAGTTAGAAGGATTATGAGCCCGAGGCCAGCATGAGCAACAGAGTGAGAGTCCCCGCAAAGAAAAAAAAAAGAGAGAGAGAAATAGATTGACGTAAAAAAAGGAAAGCCAAAGTCATAAGCAGGAAGAGGGTTGCTGTGGAGAGTAGAAAGTCGGAGACAAACCTTCCTAATGCTGCGACCCTTTGATACAGCTCCTCACACTGCAGTGATCCCTGACCATAAAATTATTTCATAACTGACATTTTGCTACTGTTAATGATCATAATGTAAATATCTGATATGTGATGCCACATGGGGGTCATAACCCACAGGTTGAGAACCACTGACCTAGGCTAACATTCTGAAATATGAAACTATGGACTGGGACACAGTTCACTAATCAAGCATGCATGCATGAGGCTCTAGGTTCAATCTCCAGCATCCAAGCCAACAGACACAAGAAAACTCAGAACCATGAACTAATAGTTGCTCATGCTTATAATCCCAGGTCTCAACCAGGAGCCATTTGGGGATGCTAGCCCCTGGATGAGATACAGCATCAGCACTCTGCCATGCCATGTGGCTGGCAGGGGCAGGACTCAACCAGGAGTGAGTACAGGACAGTGATAATAGAGGAGAGAGTAGAAGAGAGAGAGAGAGAGAGAGAGAGAGAGAGAGAGAGAGAGAGAGAGAGAGAGAGAGAAATGAGTCACGTGCATGGGAGAGAGGCAGATTTGAAGAGACGTGGGCGGTGAGGAACGGGCTGACACAGATGCCCCACTGCCACCCAGGGCTAGCTGTCTGCCTATGGGGCTGCTGCCAAGGGCCATGACTTGGTCTGTGACCCTGAGGAAAGCAGAGAGGCTAGGGCTGTACAAAATCGGCCCCGCCCATCACTGGCTGAAGCACTCAGGAGACAGG
Source organism: Myodes glareolus (assembly GCF_982192425.1). Taxonomy (NCBI): domain Eukaryota; kingdom Metazoa; phylum Chordata; class Mammalia; order Rodentia; family Cricetidae; genus Myodes; species Myodes glareolus. The sequence continues at coordinate 85,200,614 of NC_142053.1, read as the reverse complement.
GTCCTGTACCTCACCTCCGGAGTACAATAGAACTGACGCTGCTCCCAGGAGCATAGGCAAGCTGGTCCCGGGGGCAGGAGACTAGGAGAACAGGTCGCATCCGTTTTGTCTGTCATGCGATGTCATGGGGGAGGGAAAAGATGCCCTCCTCTCCTCATCCCTCAACACCTGCAGCAGGTACAGGATCTGACCCGCACCCTCACCAGGTGCATCACTCAGAACGGGCCCTCTCCCTCACCTGGGCAGCACAGTAGTGCTTTTTCTGTAGACAGGGGTGCAGATGAGCCAGCCTTGAGGGGCATAGCTGGTACCACATCCTTTGTCTGCAGTGTTGTAGTGGGGAGGAGGGGAAGACGCCCTCCCCCCTTGCCCCTATGCTTCCAGCTATTGAGGGAACTGAGCCCTTTGTCAGCTGCAGCACTCAGGAAAGCCGGCCCTGCACCTCATCTGGGCAGCACAAGGGAGCTGACCCAGTTGACAAGGGCACAGGTGAGCCAACCCCGAGACCATGAGCGTGGGAAACTTAAGCCCTACCCCTCATATGCCGTGTATGGAGCATGGATGTGGAGAGACGCCCCTCCATCAATGCCTCAGGCAGGTGAGAGAGCTAGCCCAGAGAGCAGGAGACCTGTTCCTGCCCCTCACCACCTGCCACACTCAGGAGAACAGGCCCTGCACCTCGCCTGGGCCACACCCGAGAAAGCCAACCGTGTTAGCCAAAGTGTGAGTGAGTGAGCCAGCCCTGAAGTTGTGAGTATGGGAGAGCTGTCCCCACTACTTGTCTGTCATGTGGCAGTGTGGGTGAGGGAAAAATGACCCCCCTCACTCCTCACCCCTCAATGCCTGAACAGAAGAAGTTGACCTTCCCCCTTATCATCTTCAGCTCTCAGGAAAGCGGGCCCTGTTCCTTCCCTAAGTGTGTGAGACTGGGCTACCTGGCTACCACCTCCCCTGCCCCTCCCCGCCTGTCATGTGGTGGTGTGGGAAAGATGCCCTTCTCGCTTTGACCCTGCCACCTGTGGTGGGCGAGGGAGCTGACCCTCCTCCATACCAACTGCAGCACTCAGGAAAAGTGAATCCTGTATCTTGCCTGGGCACACAGCAGAGCTAACTCTGTTGGCAGAGGTGTGGATAAACCAGCCCGGAAGTTGTGAGCATGGGAGAGCTGTCTCCATTACTCATCTGTCTTGTGGCGGCATGGACAGGGGAACGATGCTTCCCGCACACCCCCACCCATCAATGCCTCAGGTTGGTAGGAGAGCTGGCTGTGAGGTCATAAGATCAGGAGACCTGTCCCTGCACCCCACCAATTGCAACACCCGAGAGAGCGGGCCCTGTACTTCGCCCTGGCAGCACAATAAAGCCAAACCTGTTAGCGAAGGTGTGGGAGAGCCAGCCCTGCAGTTGTGAGCATGGGAGAGCTGTCCCCGCTATTCATCTGTTATGTGACAGTGTGGGTGAAGGAGAACTGCACCCCCTTACCCCTCACCCCTTTCTGCCTGTGACAGCCAAGCAAGCTGGCCCTCTCACCTATCTGCTGCAGCACTCAGGAAAATGAACCCTGCACGGTGCCTGGGCAGCACAGTAGAGCTGAGGCTAAGGGCAGAGGTGTGGGGTATAGGCGAGCCAGCCTGGAATGTGTGGGCATGGGAGAGCTGGCCCCATTACTCATCTGTCATATCGTAGCATGGGAAAGGGAGAGATGTCCCCTGGGCTGCCCCCTCCCCATCAGTACCTGAGGCTGGTGGAAGAGCTGGCCCTGATGTCATAAGAGCAGGAGAGCTGTCCTGGCCTATAAACGTTGCCTGGGCAACACAGTAGAGCAGGCCCTGGAAGTGTCACTATGGGAGAACCCTGAGGATGGGAAAGAGGAGAACTGGCCGTACTCCCTGCTCACTGCGGCAAGGGTGAACTAGCAAGGGCCGTGGTGGAGAGCTCACCCTGGTGGTGAGGACAGGGGAGAACTGGCAGGCCAAAAACCCAGGCCCAGAACCAGGGTTATGGGTTGGTCCACCCCAATATCCACTCCACCTATGATCTGTTGAAGCACAAGGATGGGGACTGGGGATGCCGTTGATTCTGTGGACCCAGAGCTGCAGGATCTCCATAACACAGGGCAACAACAGGATATCCAGGAAGAGTCCCAGTGAGGGTCCAGCATCGATAGTGTAGCGGAGACCAGGGGCCTTGAACAAGAACAAGAAATCTTTGCGATGAACACCGGTGTCTAAAAATGTACGGCTAAGTTTTACCGTACCGACTAAACCCGTTTAGTCGTACGGGTTTGCTGTGCGACTCACTGGGTCACAGAGCAGCTTCCATGAGGAGATTCTACCTTTCTCCCTTTTGTTTTCTCTTAAATTTTTATTTTGTTTTATTGTGGGGGCGGGGAGGAGGATGGGTGGGATAGGGAAGCATGATGTGAAAAACGCAAAGGATAAATTATATATAATATTTGGGAGAAATCCTCAGGAGTGGATAATCTGGGCCATATGATGAATATATTTTACTCTACATTGATTTCCATGTGGTTGGCATAGCTTATATCCCCACAATCAGTGTCTAGGGGACCCTTTCCCCATTCTTGCTAGTGTTTGTTTTCTTGATAGTTGGGGTGAGAAAAAAATCTTGATGTGATTTTTTTTTGTATTTATCTATGGCTAATGATGTTAATAAAGTGTGCCAAATGCCCAAAACTAAACAAAACAAAACAGATCAAATCAAATAACAGCCAATTACAGCATGACTGTAAGTGTGCTCTTCCTTTGTTTTCGGTGGCTTTCCAGACGGCCATGGACCTTTGTGATGGGGCCCTGTCCGCTGATCTGGTCGCATCTGATACTCCACTCGCCAGCCAGACCACAGACAACCTGTTTGGATACATGCTTTTTTAATGCTCTTCCTTTTGACTGTCTGGCTTTTTCACCCCCTTGTCTGCCTTCAAGACCCGGGCCAAGTGCTTTGAAAAGGGCCTTATGAGAAAGCACCCCCCCCCTCCCAACACCAACAAATGACTCCCTCGACTCTGTCCAGAAAGCTCGTGCTTAACAGCAGCGGTGGGTGGGGCTTGCTCTCCTCGGGACATGCATCAGCTTCCACATGTAGCTTGAATTCACAGGCAAGGCGGGAACCTGTCTGATTTGTCTCAACCTCTGAGAACCCAGCACAGGGCCTAGTCCTGAGCGGACACGTAGGGAATGAGTGAAGAAATGGATACACGCATAATGAATCAATGGCTCGCTGAGTAAGATGCTGTCACTTCTAATCTTTGCCCTTTTCACTTCTTTCCTGCTTTATGGGTCTTATTGTGTACCCAGGTTAGCCTCAAGCTTGCAAGTCTACTGATCAATCTCCAGATTGCTGGATTTCTCGGTGTCCACCACCACTTCCAGATCAGTCTTTTATCAATGTCGCACTCATGGTTCTTGGGTTCGGGTCTCCCAGATCTGGCAGGAATATGCTCTGTGACCTGGAGCCAGGAAGAAGTTGCACTGTAGCCTACCACCCCAGCATGCAGATGCTCATGCCCCATCTTCTACAGAGCTTAACATCAGGATCAAGAGCAAACGTAAAGTGGGGGTAGATGTGGTGGCCTGGAATCCAAGCAATTCACTAGTGAAAGTAGAAGAATCACGGATGTGAAACCAGCCTGAACCACAGGAAACCAAGTCTGGGGGACTGGGGAGGACCAGGGGTGGAGAGCACTGTATCCCAAGCGCTCTCTTTTCAACTTTTTTATTTTGGGACAGGGTCTCACTACATAGCTCAGGCTAACCTTGAACTCACTCTGTAGCATAGGTAGGCACTGAACTTGTGTTCCTATCTTGGCCTCCTGAATATCTAGTTTTATAGGTCTATACCACCAGGCCCTCCTCCAATTATCTTTTGAACAAACTTTCATTTTATTATACCCGTGATGAATTGGGCTGGTAGTAGGATAGGCGAGAAGGGATTTAATGTGACTAGGATAGGCCCGCGGAGTGCTCGTCTTTCCTGTTAGTGCATTTCCTGCATTCCCAGAACTGTGGCATTTAGGACCCCACAGGGTGCTGCTTTGTCCTTTTCTCCTATCCCTTCACTTTCTTGTTCTTGCATTCCCTTTTGTCCATTATATTGGCATGATATTGGCTCGTTTATATGTTCCACTTTGTAACTTCTCAGGAGACGTCTGTAGCTCTACCTCTCTGAGCATGTTTCTCTGATTCTAGAACTTTCTGTCTATCTTGTTAACATCCTCCACGGGCTTACCAGTGAACACTAAAATGGACGTGCTTCCAATCCCCTCCTTTTCCTGTGGACAAATGTGCTCTTCAAGGACAGACTTGACCTGGAGCCATTCTAGGGTGAGCTAAGATGGAGGCAGGTCTTCCTAGGGTTGGGAATCACTGGGCCTAAGCATATCAGATGTGCTCATCATTGTCCTGAGGGTAAGAGACAGGCACCTACACAGACAGCCCTTTTTCCTGATAACCTTTGGGTGGATTTCAGGTTGCGTGAAGGACACAACAAGCAAGAAGATGCTATCTCTGAGAAATAGACCTTCCTTCCTTCCTTCCTTTTTTTCTTTCCTGAACAGCTTGATTACTATCATTTTAGTCCAAGCTTCTGACATTGTTTGCCTGGAAACGTGCAAAAGCCTTCTGATAGCTCTCCCCACTTCCATTACAGCATTGCGACCCACTCCTTGTGCAGCAGCCCAAATGAGCCTTTTAAGGCAGTAGTCAGATCTTAATCAGGGCACTCTTTGCTCCCCAGCGGCCACCTACTTGTGCCTTTTAAAGCCCTGTGGATTTTTGGCTGTTACCTCTCTGTCTCTCCAGATCTTCACATAGAAAATTCCTTATTACCCAGGTCACTGCTCAAAGTTCAGCTCCAGGGAGGGAGAGGCACCCCGCATATTCGTCTCTCTACTCACGTTCCTGTCACGCTGTAGCTTGTGGGTTTTTTGTTTGTTTGTTTGGTTGGTTGGTTGGTTTCTGTTTCTCCTTGAAGCTTGTGATGCCTGAAATGTCTTTGTTTCTTTCCTTATTGATTGGCACCTACCACTAAGAAGTGTCTGCCATTGGACCTCGTTTGTCTAGAGGGCAATTCTACTCTTACCACCTAGTATGGTGTGCTCAGTAAATATTTTCTGAATGAATTCACAAAGTATTTTTTACATATGGAAAAACATTTTTATATCTGTTTTTTCCCCCACAAAACCTGTCAGGACAGGATTTTTGCTCTCCTGCTCCGAAGTATTCAGAAATGGATACTCAAGAGATTGTGAGCGTTATTTGGTGTCACATAAGGAAAGGAGGGCTGCCCTCAGCTTGGCCTTTCTAGTTCTAAGTAATTCTATTCCCACCAAATAACTTTACTTCTGCCCAGCGCTCAACATCTGTGCCAAATAGATGCTTCCTAATTCTTTGACAATCTGTATCATCAGGCATTGAAACTGTACCATGAAAGACAAAGGTGAATCAGAAGAATTACTCACTGGAATAGGGGGAGGAGTGTGGAGTAGGTAGAGGAGTCTGGGATTGTAGGCTCCACTTTTTTTCTTACTTTATCTTTCTCTTCTGGAGGCCTCAATATGTCCTTCCATAAAATGGGTAGACGGCATTTGCTTAGTTTAAAGATCCCTTTCCGTTTTTAAATATATGTTTATTTATTGTACAGTGTGTGCATGCACACATGTGCAACAACACAGATTAGGATGATCAGAGGACAACTTGCAGGAATTGGTTCTTTCCGTCTACCGTGACGGTTCTGGGAATCAAACTCAGGTCGTCAGGCTTGGCAGCAAGCACTCTGCTAGCTTAGCCATCTCACGGGCCCGCTTTCAATTTTGACATGCTCTTCCTGCGAAGCCATGATTTCTTCTCTGTTTCCTTTACAGTGCTTCCCGTTGCTGCCGGTGAGGAAGAATGTCGGTAAGTATGCCAGACGCACCTTACACCTCACAGATGACTTTCGGCGAGAAGAAACTTGCCAGCCATCTGTATGGGCTAGCTGAGGGGATGGAGGCAGTGGCTGAGGGGCAAAACTGAAGGCATTCACTATGTCTCCCTCCCCTGGGCACACCCTGGCCTCTTTCCGCTCTGCTTTCTGGCTCCAGCTTATGGGCAGCGCCTCTTTCGTTCTCAGATGAAGGTCTGGTTCTTGTCTGTGAGCCAGGGGAGGATTTCCCTCCAGAGCTATCAGCAAGCGGCAGCCACCCATGCGCTTCCCTTGTTCTCAGATGCCTTCTTCCCCCTGGCAAGAGTACTACGGATGGACAAAGTGTCAGGAAAGGGACAGAGGTAAGACGAGGTAGAAGGAAGGAGACTTGATATTTGGGGTTCGTGTCTGGAAGGACTCCAGGAGGTAGACCTCAGGACTAATTATCCTAAGGGGGCGTGTGTAGTTAATTAATTCCCTCTGCTCTCTGGCAAGTTTCTTGGAGTCTGACCACCTATCTGCCTTCTGCCCTCTGGTGCCGTCTTGGATGTGAGTAGCCAGCAGGAGTCTGCAAGCAGCTTCGCTGTGCTGAAGAGAATGCAGCTGTCTACAGGGGATGACTGCTTCAGCAAACAAGAGAACATAGGATGCTGGCCAGGAGAGGGTTTGCAGTCACCGCCAGAACTCGTAGCCTAGGCCAGGTTTGCTGAGGTCTCAAGGTCTCAGCCATTCCCATTCATTCATTTTTTTTTTCCATCAAGAGGAGCTCATGACTTGAATGAACATCACTCCTGGGAGCCAGTTAGGGCTGGAGGTGGGGGGTGGTCACTGCAACCCAAGAGCGTCAACAAAGTGTCATGCTAAAGGTCAAGGTGAGGAGGCGTCTTGTGGAGGTGTTAGAAGGGACCCCAGGGACCTTGCTCTCAATGACCTTACAAGATAGTTGGAGTTGCTTTAGGCGGTCTTATCAGAAGTCAGAGGGGGCATTTTGGTGACTTCCCAAGGACTTTTCCACCAGAGGAACCCGAGTTCCTGGGTGGCGGTTGCTAAAAAGGAGAACTGGCAGGGTGAGGTGTTTGTTCGCGTTGCTATGACAGCGGATGAGGGAGACCTATTTTGAAGAAGAAACATTGCTTTGACAAGCACACAGTACGCATCTGCTTCTCAACCCCCACCATCATTCCAGGGCTTCTTGCTGAGGACAGTTCCTTCTCTGCGCCAGAGACCTCCAGCAGCACAAGGGCAGTTCCGGGTGCTGCCCATACTAAGGGAATGACAAACTTCTCCATTTCCCAGACACCAGCTGCACAGGCTAAAAGAAACCCCTCGGGCCCTGAAATAGTGACCCCCCTAGCCCAGACAAATGCACTTACAGCTGCGGAGTTGTCTCGTTAGAATATCTGTGCCCGGGGAAGCACAGATAGAGCTCAGTTGGTAGAGTGCTTGCCTAACGTGCGTGAAGCTCCGGGTTCAATCCGGAGCACAGCAAAAATGGGGTGTGGTGGGGCAGATGGCTAAGCCAGTATTCAGAAGGCTGAGGGATCAGAGTTCAAGGTCATCGTGTCTACATACTGCGTTAAAAAAAGAATATCTGTACAAAGTTGACACGCTAGTGCTGAGTCCTGGGAGGATGGGTAGCGTGTGGCCTCCAGAGGAGAGAGGAATGCCTTTCAGTGGGTGGCAGGAGAGGCTGCCATCTATGAAGCTGAGATGGGTCTGCTCTTCCTGCTATTGGTTTGGCTTCGAGTTTGAACATGTCTATTGACACGTCTATTGTCAACTCAAGGAAAAATCATCAGAAATTAGGAGTTTATATGAATGTGGTAATTGCAGCAGCAAGGCACTAGCCCAGAGTTTCTTACAGATCTTATTGTGTAAGTCCTGGCCAGTTGCTTCCTCCCTGGAGTGCCGTCCACATCAGTAAAATGGGACTTCTTCCACAAGACTGAAATGGATCACAAGAAATAGCGCGTTACAGATGTCAGACCTGTGCGTACCAGTAGCACGTATTCTAAAACTGGAATAAGCTAGAGAAAATGAGTATGGTCCCTGCACTAGGATTAGACATAGGAATAGCAAAACGCTGAGCTGGGCATGTGGCTCCCACCTCAATCTCAGCATCCAGGAAGCAGAGACAGAGGTCCAGGGCTGATGGCTTACAGGCTGCTCTAGTTACATAGTGAGAGCCTGTGCCCCAAAAAGTGTCAAAGGGCTGAGCAAAGGGAGTTTTTCTGATATTTCACTGAGAATTAGCAGAAACCTTGATTTCTATTATTTTTATTGAATGGGCAGTGCCTTCTTGTTTTGAAATTTAAGAGTCTTACAAAACCAAAATATCTTCTTGCCCTTGTCTCTCAATTACCAAATAATCCTCGTGGGTGTGACCAATGTTGCCAGCTTCTTGGTTCCTCGATGAGTTTGGATGGATTGAAGACAGTGAGCTGATGGCTAGGGTGGGGGTGGGGGTGGGGGTGGAACCGGTGCTAGAGGAGGAAAGGGGGCTGCAGGAAACACAGGGCACAGGGCGGTAGAATCAGCATTTGTTTGGGGGTCAGTCTTGACTCCACCCCCTCTACTGGAACCACCCTTAGAAGAGCCTTCCCTTCTAGGAATTGCAGTCCAGCCACGTGCTCCTGAGTGCTGGCACAGCAGAGGAGAGTGGGGGAGGAGAGGACCAACCAGACACATTTTAGAGGCAAAAATAGTCAAGATAGTGCCTCAAATCTGGAGGGTGCCTGTGATTTGCATATATAATCTTGCTAGGGTGAGTCAATCAAAGATTTCTCTAAGACAGAGTTTCTCTGTTCCATGGGCAGAGGAAAATTTGGTATGAGAGTTCATGGGATCTCTTGCTCTGGTCTTCCCTTACCATAGGGCAAGAGGGTTGCCCAGCTTGCTTCCACTTAGGTGGACAGCCCAGGACCCCTGTTATCACCATCCTTCTGCAGACCCCCTGCGCAGTTCCCCCCAAACTTCACGGTTCTGTAAAGCAGCCTCTGAGTTTCCCCCACCACTTCATCCTGTGCCACGAGTAGTCAGTCATTAAGTAGTCTTTAAGTCGACATTGCTTTCAATAACGAAGCCACTCTAAATAGCAGCCTCTATTAGGCTCTATGACACTAGCTATGTTTTCCTTGATAGATGGTAAATGAAACCAATGGTTATTTAAATTCAAAGAGCCAACATACACAAATCATCGCAGGCCAAAATATAGTTAAGAGTGGAAAATATAGACTATGGGAATAGGAACTAGCAGGTCAGGCGTGGAGTCCTTGGGGCCTTCGCCATACTGAAGTTTTCACCATCCCTCCAATTCCTCTAAGGCCTCCCACCATGTTTTTGTTGTTGTTGTTGTTGTTTATTGTTGTTGTTGTTGTTTTTCATGGATTGTTTCTATGATGGATATAGATTTCTGGAACCTAACAGGAACCCACTTCTTCCAAATAAAACCATAATCCAAACCAGCCTCCAATATTTGACAGGTTGGAGGAGTGATGGCCGAAGATCTCTACTGTGGCTTTGGTTTTGGCTTTGTCCCTTGCCAGCCGTGTGAGTTTAGGCTTCTTTCTTTTCCTCTCTAGGCCTAAGTGCCCCTGACTACACAACTACTTAGTCTTCACTAAAGCCCCGCTAAGGTGTGTGCTGCTCTGAAGATCAGTGGCTCCAACTGCAGACTCCACATTTCTATGGAAGCCATTAGCTCGCCTGTCCAGCAGCCTACAGAGAGGAGGGGGCCCGGGCCTTTCTTCTACCTCTCTTGTGCCAAATCCTCTCTGAGGCCCCTTGCTCTCACAGTTCACAAAGCTCCTTTGTTGCCCAAAGCCATTCCGAGCCTCTCTCTAGGCTCCTGTTGAAGTGGCTGCAGCAACCTGGGGGGTAATATTTGCCTGTAACCAGAGCTCCTACTCCCAACCCGACTGGCTCCAGTCTGGCTGCAGGCTTGTCTTCGGCGCTGGACTTTGCCTATCAGCTGTCCAGTACCCTCCCTCCAATTCTGAGGGGTTAGGATGGCCTGTGTAAAAGGTTGAAAATAGAAACAGATTTGTCCACTTAAATACATAAATTCAAGATGCTATTGGGTGTCACCTCCCAAATTCAGAAGGGCAGGAGACTAAAATGCCAAGCATATGAAAACCACCGTCGTCGTCGTCACAACTCAGGCCACTTCCTTCATTTGAAAAGAACTAAATCGTCCTTACAGCTGATTCTTGAGAGACTCAGTCACTCCCTGTTTGCTGTTTTGCAAAGAAGATTGGCGGAGCATGCCTTGTTTATCATTCGACAGATATTTTCTTCAGCAACTTGGAAGATCATAAACATCTCCTTAGTTGTAGGGTATCTGGAAGGGATTATCATTCGGGACAGGAAATCTTTCAGCCATAATCTAAAGGCAGAAACGCTGGCTTTCAGCCAAGGCAGAAACTGGCTCTGAGCTGAGGGACCTAGCATCTAGTCCCAGCCCTGCCATTCACTCCTCCTCTGACAGAGAGGCAGTTACTTTTACTGGACCTTGGTTTCATCAACTGAGAAGTTTGAACCAAAAAGTGACCATGGCCTCCTGCGTTTTGACTCTGTGTTGTCTCGTATGTCCCAGCTCCCATACTGTCCTGCACCGTGCCAGGAGTCAACCTGAAATGGTAGTAGGATTGATGGAATGGACAATTTCAAGATTTTTAAGAGGGGGAGATGGTAAGGATTTCCAGGGCTGTGGAGAACCTTAAATTCTTTCTTTGAGGCCAAAGGTGCTGTGAAGCCTCACCTCCTCGTTCCTGTGGTCAAGAGTGTGAAGCGGAGTTCATCTTAGCCTTGTGCAGGTCAGATGAACACACCGAGACAGCACAGTATATGCCTGGCTGTTTTCATAGCCCAAGCCAATCCAGATGTTAGAGGACAGAGAGGAATCGGAATTGCAGGTAGAGTGCTAGATCTCAGAAGGATCTGGAAGGTGCTGTTAGCACCGTCACAGAAGGGCCTGTGTTTCTTTCAAACTCACCACTAGAGATCACAGGTTTCCATCATTCATCCGGGACTCGCTTTCTTTGTTAATGCACTCAGCCACTCAAGCAAGAACCACAGGCATTACCTGGGCTCCCTCATCCTTCTTACATGCTGCCATTTAGCCACTAAGTCATACACGAGAGATCACTTTGCAGTGTTTCCTAAATCTGCCCCTTCTTTGCCACCCACACTATCACAGCCCTCCGTCTGCGCCTACAGGAGCTCAGGCATGGATGGATTCTAGTGTTTAATGAATGCTCTCTCTACCGCCACGCTTTTCGTACCAGTACAACTTTCCCATGCCTCCTCTGCCTTTTATTTGTTGTGCCAAGACTCAAACCCTTGGCTACATATGTTAGGCAAGTTCTCTTCCACTGAACTCTATCCTTAGCTTTGCCTGTTTTTCAGGCCGCCATCTAGATAGCCTTTCCATCTTGCCTGTGTTTCCATTACAAGGCATTACCTTATCTGATACTGTCTTCTTCTCTCCCCTCTCCAATAGACCATCCAGCTCTTGTGTATGGTCTACAAGTCTGACCTCTGTACTCCATATCTAAGCCCTGGACTTCACATAAACAGTGAATCTTCCAGGAACTGTCTCCTTTTTTGATAGTATAGCCAAAGAACTTCTGGCAATAGGATTGGTGAATTTTTATACCTTCTTCCCTATCATTTCAGCTCTGAATTAGCTATTACAAATCAACAGAATGCCCCAAGGCATGTCTTTGGGGGTGCAAAAGCCTCAGTTAATGGTGCAGATCCATGTAACACATGTTCCCACTAAACCGTTCGAACCTGAAGCTTTCCCTGCATCTCAAGATAGGAAGAGTCATGTTAACTAATGCTTCTCACAGCAAGTACTGAGGAGCCCTAGAATCCCCAGAGAGTCCTTGGGAGCCAGGAGAGAGGACAGAGTTGAGGGGTATCTCCTACCTTCTTCATTCAGTTAGTTCTAGCTTTACAAATTGGGGGAGGGGTGTCTCCTGAAGATATAGTTTGGAGTCTTGAGTTTTCCACATAAAAGCACATGTTAGGGCGTATAGCTGAACCTCATATTCAGGCACTAGCTGGCTCCATTTTTATACCATTCCTGCTATCTACCCACTTTGGCTCTGATCAAACCCTCTAGGTATGGTGAACCTTTGTCATTTCTTACTCAGTTCAAAGTCTTCCTCCTCCTCTTTCTCCCCCTTCTCCTGTGCTGGTTTTAGACAGAGTCTAACCATGTAGCTCAGGAGGGCTCACGCTTGCAGTAATTCATTTGCCTCTGCCTTTTTGGTGTTAAGTTTTCAAGGACCTGCTACTAGGCCCAGTGAATGTTATTGAGTCTGGATTGGGTGCAAACCAACTTCTACTTACAGATCCTATTTGTATCCCTTGGAGCTTCACGAGAGTGGTCTATTCCATCTTCCCTGTGACTACTGGCATTTACACTTTTCTGGCATTTGGGGCAGAGGGGACCTAGTTGCTGCGTAGACCAATGTGCTCATTGACGATGGGAACTTAAAACCCAGCATAAGTAAGTGAGTGAGGAGGAACATGTAGCTAGCGAGGTGAGTGACAAGATTGAGACAAACACTTACTCTTCCACGGTGTTCTCCTCAGACCCTGTCCTTTCCTGGACTAAATAGCCTTGACTCTACGATCACTTCCCACAGTCCCTCTGACCTCCTCAGTTAGCCTCCCAATGGACAGGGAGACCAAGCACTGTGCTGTTGATTGCTCCCTGATGTCCAGGCTTTGGTCTGCTGTGGAAAAGCAGGGCAAACCGGTGTCAGAAGCAGACTTGACCCTTGCCACAACCTGAATGCTGTTTCTCATCATCCATGTCTTCTCATGGGTCTGAAGCCACTCAAACAGCCCCCCCCCCCACCAGTGCAGGACAGCCCAGGGCCAGCTTTCTGAGTTCCTGTCTGAACTGTTTGCTGGAGGTTCCCGCTGTGTGACCTTCCACATCCCAAACCCAGAAACAGGAAGAGTTGATTTGGTTTGCGTTTTTGAAAAGAAAAATGAAAACATAGGAAGCGGGGTTCCTGGGAACACAAGCCTCCAACCCTGTGTCCATTTGTCCCTGGAGCAGGATAGATAGATAGCTCAGGGCATACATTCCACAGAGGAAGGGAATGGCCTCCCATATTAAAAAACAAACAGGGAGTCCTTCAAGGTTTGGAAAGAGAAAATTGCCAAAAGGAGCCTTTTGAGGCGGGGAAGAGCCGTTGGTTGATACTCTCCAGCCCTTGCGCATACCCTGTCCTCACTTGCAACTGTCATACTTTGATCTCACCAATATTATCGATACATTTGACCCTCAGCAGTGCCCTGCCCTCTTCAAGCTGTGGCCAAAGAAAGAGTTGAACTTCTCTCTTGTTTGAGGATAGCCAAAGTACACATTCACTTAGACCCTTCCCTTAAAATCTAGAGGGAACAGATATTAATTACACACACGCACCACAAACCAACCAACCAACCAGTATCTAGGCTTTGTGAAGTACAAGCTTCTTGATTTTGCAAACTCAGTGCAGGCAAGTCCCTTGCCACCCCCTGACTGTCTCCTAAGATAAGCCCTCTCACCCTTCTTTAGAGCTGTTGTGTGTTTACCTGGCTTTGGCACCTCTGCTCTGTACTATTGAGAAGTACATACCCTGCCCATTACTAATAGGGCCAGTGCAAAAGGGTGAGCTAGAAAACCAGAAAACAAATGCCCAACACTCCTGGACCTCTAGGTCTTTTACAGTTCTAGTTTCTGGGCTGAAAAACATGGATAGTCCATAGCTAATTTTCAAGGGAAAAGTGTAGTCACCTTTGGGTCTCAGAGAAATATAAATACAGCCCTGCAAGAAAATCAGCTCCACCCAGCTCGGAGTTTCTATAGCCATGCATGTCACCAGGGCAACACTGCAAATGCACACAGAACCTCTCTACCAAAATCCAAGTTTTTACAGTACGATAGGACCATCATCACATAAAAACATACTGTCCTCTCCCCCGAGGCCAAAGGAGACAGACCCTCTCTGGAGGATGCTTCTGAGCCCATCCATCTGCTTAGAATGGCTTGTTTGTCCTCAAAGATCTGGGGCAAAACCATCATTTTAGGTTAAAACGTGGGTGTGGAATTTTCCTCTAGCTCCTGAGGAAAGGATTTCACTTTGCTTGGTCTTTGCGGGAGAGGAGAGCTTTAGAACAAAAGTCTGAGCAGCGCTGAGTGAAGCGGTGGGCTCCTTAGGAATAGTAACCTTGTCTCCTCTCTCTGTAACCCAGACACAGGGAGAACATTTTGGAACCATTTCATCCTCCTGCATCCTTTCATTCATTTGTCAGAGGTGGCAGAGGATGGGAGGCTGAGATACGGCAACAGTCTAAGGAGTTCCCTTATACTTTAGGGTAACTTTGCCTCCACTTAGGTAAAGTCGGAGCCTTGATTTTGCTTCAGAAAGTAATTTTGGACAACATAGTACAGGAAGTGAGGAGATCTTCACTGTAAACAAAAAATAGTGAGCCTGCTTATATGATTCCCAGGAAATATTCAGAGAAGTAAGGCCACCCAGATTCAAGGTCATACCTGCTTAGGCCTTAAGCATAGTTAATTGCTATTTTAACATGTTCATTTGAAAATTATATATAATTCTATATAAAAGAAATATTGTCTATATGTAGGCAATGATCACAGCAAATGTTAATTGTACTGGAATTTCTGATTCTTACCTGACCAATATCAATCAAACTCCAGAGTGAGGGATTCCTTTTTCTTCTTGGGTTGGCACAGTTTTTCTGTTTTTCTATTCTTCCTTGTAATTACCTATGCATCCTTCCACAAAACAACCAAAAAAAAAAAGGTAACTCTAGAATGGCAAGAGAATTTGAACACTTCCGGGTCTGAATGTTGGCTGTCAGCTCTGTGATACCTCTCTGAGCCTTAGTTCTCTTCCTTTTTTGTTTGTGGCCCAGGCTGATCTGGAACTCATTATGGAGTCCAGGCTGGCCTCGAACTAGTGATCTTTGTGTCTTAGCCTTTGGAGCACTTGGATTAAGGCATGCACCGCCACCCCTGGCATTTCTTTACATTTTCAAATGGAGGTCACACTGCTCTATTTTTAGACTGTAGGACCTAAGCGTGTGAATGGGAACAAGAGTGCCCCATAAGCTAGCAGACAAGATATAGATGCTACTTTCCCAATTGATGGTTCAATTCAGAGTGGCTGTAAGGAAAGAGTTATTCTTCTATACAGAAACCTGACTTGAGATCACAAAAGCATCAACCGAGGCTCAAGGAATGGATCCCCAGGCCTCTGGGATAGAGACTGCCTGTATTGAATCCGGATTCCAGAGCCCTACCCCCACTCCAGAGAGGCCATAGCCAGCGAGAAACCTCTGGTGGAGTGATGGGGAAGGATAAGAAATGCCTTGTGATTTCAGGTCTCCAAAAGCCAGATGTGTTTTCCTTCTCCTATCAGCCAGTAAGCACCTTTGAAAACACCCAGTTCCCAGGCTGGACACTCATCACTATCCTGGGACTAAAGTACAACCAGGCCGGCCGGATGTGTTGTTTTCACTTCCAGCAGACCCTGTGACCTTCGGCAGATCGCTGTTCTCTCCGGGCCCAGATTTCCGAATCATTAAAATGAGAGAACTGGAGTCTGTGTTTTTAAAGGTCCTATCTCTGCTTATGTTGTTGCTATGATCCTTAGTTGCAAAGGGATTTGGCCTTGATTAACCAAAATTGCGATCAATCTGATAATCAGGTACTATGACACAAACTCCTGGGTTCTAGTAGGAAATGGCCAAAAGCAGTTGAAGGAGGGGCCTTCACTAGTCCTGATAACAACCTCTGTCTGTGTCTAGCTGAACTGGTCCAGCTGGAGCTGCCCAGGGAAAACCGAAGGCCATAAGGATCAAAGCAGGTGTTTCCCAAGCCTCGGGCTCTGTCACAGGTACCACAATACAGCATGAAGTAAGGAAAGGAAACAGGAAATCCTACGTACTCTGTGCACCTAATTGTTCAGGAAGAATTCCTTTGCAGCAGGTCTGTTGTCTCAGAAGTTAGCAAGCACCGCTGAGTGTGAATGGCAAACTTTGCAGACTCTGGGATTCTGGATGTCCCTTCCCCCATTTCAGTCTCTTTAGACCTTTGCCATTCTCTGAAGCCTAGCTCAAACATTGTCTCTTCCCTCTTCCAAATCCCCAGCATACTATGTATCTACTGTATCATATGGATCAGATTCTGCTTTGTGTTTGAGCTGTTTCCTTTAATATATAGATTAAGTAAAATACAAGCTCCAGGTCAAAACTTCAAACTGGGTATCTAACTAAAAATAGATAGCCCAAGTTCCACGATCCTTTACTTTCTGGAGTTAGCTACTATTACAGAGTCTCTCTCTCTCTCTCTCTCTCTCTCTCTCTCTCTCTCTCTCTCTCTCTTTCTGTCTGTGTGTGTGTGTGTTAGAGTTTGCCAGAAATTATTATCAACATTATTGAAAATGCAAAAGTTGTGTAGTGAGATGACCCATCAGGTAAAGAGCCCTTACCAACAAGCCGGAGGACCTAAGCTCCACCTTGGGAGCCTACATGAAGGAAAGAGAGGATGAAAAACTGCAAGTCATCCTCTGAGTTCCACACATGCACTATGGTACTTACTCATGCATGCAAACACGTAGCACACGTGCACGAGCACACGTGCGCCCAGGAGCACAATGTGCGCCTGCGCGCACTAGCACGCAGGCACACGTGAGTGTGTGCACGTGCAGACACTCACAATAAGGGTAAAAAATAAAAATATATGTTTTAAAAGAAAATACAAAAGTTTGTTGAGCTTGGTGCCCTAAACCTATAATCCCAGATAGCCGGAGTCTGAGACAGGACGGCAAGTCTAAGGCTAGCCCAAGTCGAAGTAAAAAATACAAAAAGAAAATAGGAAAAGAAAGAAAGAAGGAAGGAAGGAAGGAAGGAAGGAAGGAAAGAAAGAAAGAAAGATAGAAAGAAAGAAAGAAAAATGACTGAGTTATAGCTCAACTATACAGTGCTTGCTTAGCATGTATGAAATTCTGGGTTCTGTCTCCAGTACCTTAAAGAAAAACAAAAACAGGAGATGAGGGTTTTGAAAGGAACTCTGGTTCTGGAGTCAAAACACTCTGAGGTAAGGTCTGGCTACCCTTGCTGTCAAATCAACTTGAGTGAGTTCTGTCTCCTCTTTGATCTGTAAATGGGATAACCGTTCCTATATCACTATCGCACAGGGTTGCTGTAAAAGCAAACCAGATGAAAGCAGCCTAGGAACTGCAAGGGGCTCTCTATTAATCTCCATGTTGTATTTGCACCTTTGAAATAGAAGCCTCAGCCCATCGGGAGCTCTGTCCCCAGTGCCCCTACTCCTCCCCTCCCCCCCCCCCCCCCCGCCCCGCACCCCGTCCCTGTCTTGTGCAGAGCAGGCAGCTGGTGATCCTGAGCAATGGGGACAGTACCTCTGAGTTACAGGCTACACACCTAGAGCTGCAGATGCTCGGCTACTATCTGTTTCCTGACTCGCAGTCCCCTGACCTTTCTTTGAAGCTAAACCTAGTTGAGGGGACCATTTTTTTCTAAAACTGCTTGGCTTGTCAAATATTGTTGCTCCACCAAGTGGGCACTGGCCTGGCCTTGTCCCGAGCACTTTCATCACTGTGAAATTTCTGCAAGCCTTGTTTCCGCTTTCTACCTCCCTTAGCATCCAGTTCCTCAGATTTTCGCTTCAATGGATTCTTTCAAAGTTGCCTGCCAAAGAAAGAAATGCGTATTCATATAAAGGAAGTAGAAAGATACGGGGAAGAATATTCAGTCCCCTAACAAACCAGATACGAAACTTCTGGCAATGAGAGGCGGAAAGCACGTCAGATGTCAAGCATTCCAACCTAACTCTGTCGGGGCCCTTTTAACAGTCAACAAATAGATGGGGAAACCAAGAGACCTGGAAAGATAAGGGACTTGTCCAGACAGTGAGCAGCTGGGATGGCTGGCTGAAGAGGGAAGGGGCAAGCCTCTGCAATAGACCTGTAGGGTGAGAGGTTAAAGTTGAGGGAACTAGCCTGGGGGAGGTAGGTGGGGCCCGGAATAGAGATGAATGTGGTCAGCGAGGGGTGGAGGGGAGGATCAATCAGGACAGGCAATCGGGCCAGCTGCAAAATTCCCCTGGAAAGTGGAAATAGAGGAGGGTTGTGGTTTAGTAAGTTATTATGAATCTTGCTGAGC
This sequence comes from Myodes glareolus, assembly GCF_982192425.1. Taxonomy (NCBI): domain Eukaryota; kingdom Metazoa; phylum Chordata; class Mammalia; order Rodentia; family Cricetidae; genus Myodes; species Myodes glareolus. Next base: position 85,182,476 of record NC_142053.1, on the reverse strand, counting down.
AAGAGGAGGGAGGAGAGAGGAAGACAAAGGGAGGGGGGCCAGGAAAAAAAAGAGTGAAAAAGGAAGGAGGCGAGCCAAGCTGGGAGACGGGGGTGATCTGGAGTAACAAGGTCAGCAAAAGCTGAAAGGGAGAAAATTTGTAGAGCCCTATGCTATGGGCACACCCAGCGCCCTGCTAAGATGCCACCATAGCTGTTGCTTGTTTCTTCTAGGCTCTGAAAATGTCAACGGGTCCTCATTTTCTTAACAAACTTAGCATGTCACCACTGTAGGCTATTTGGAGAAATGGCCCAGGACTTAGGCTTTGCCTCAGCAAATCTGGCGCAGCAACGGGAGAGCATCATGCGGCTTTACTTGACTGCCGGAAGAAGCCCTAGGTTACCCCAGCCACTTGTGTTAGAGTACAGAGTTACATCCCTCCTTCACTGAGTGACCTCGGACAAATTGCTGAACTTCTCAGTGCCTCAGTGACTGTACTTACAAAACAAGGGCCATGGCCCGCAGAGGCACTAAAGGACCAAAGAAGTGGGTCCAGGGTTAACGTGTGAGCCACTGGTGCCTGGAGCATCATTAGTGCTTAAAAATGGCAAGTGGGCCAGTGACGTAGCTCAGTGGGTAAAGACACTTGTTGCCAAGCCTGACAATCTGACTTCAGTCCCCAGAATCCATATAATGACATGGTGGAAGGGGGAACTAATTCTAAGTTGTCCTCTGATTGCTACACAGGTGCACCTCTCCAGAAACAAACAAACAAATAAATGTGGTTTTTGAAAGGGTAAGAATCACTGTGACGTGCTGGGTTCAGTGGTAAGTCAGTAGGCGACTGCGGCACAAGTACAGAAACTAACATCTAAAGCTGGGCATGGCGCTGCAGGCCTGTATAATTCTAGTAGCCCAGAGGCCAAGGCAGGGGGATTTAGAGTCTGAGGCTAGTCTTAGCTATATAGTGAGACCCTGTTTCAAAAATGAACAAAATTTCTTCTTCTTCTTCCTTTGAGACAGAGTTTCTCTGTGTATCTTTGGAGCCTGTCCTAGAACTCACTCTGTAGACCAGGCTGGCCTGGAACTCACAGAGATCTGTCTGCCTCTGCCTCCCGAGTACTGGTTTTAAAGTTATGCACCACCACTGCCAAGCTGAACCAAAACTCTTTTTAACACAAAGCATAATGCTAGCTAAATGAACTATTTTTATTCTTTTTCTATGAAATGTACAAATCTCTGGCTCTGATGGGGCAGTGGTATCTCTCGTCACCTTATATAAACGCTTTAACACTTTCGCCAATATCACCAATGTCTGTTAATGATCCAAGTATATTTTCTCAAAATATGATTAATTAAAATTGTGTGGAACCACATGACTAGTAATAAAGTCTTAATTGCTAAAAAAGAGTGAATCCAACTCAAAACACACACACACACACACACACACACACACACGTGCTCTTAACCACTGAGCAATCTCTCCTGCCCCTTGTTTTTGTTTTTGTTGTTTTGAGACAGGGTTTTATCATGTAGCCTTGCCTGGCCTAGAACTCCCTTTGTAGACCAGGCTGGCCTTCAAGTCACAGAGATCCACCTGCTTCTTTCTCCATAGTGGTGGGATTAAAGGCGTGCACCACCATGTCTATTGGCTTTAAAATTTTCCTTTGATGGAGACTCTCCCTGAACCCAGCTTACTGAGTCCTAAATGAAGTCACAGATGCAGACAATATGCTTTTGATAAAAACAAGGTGGGATAAGCGAAGGGTTCAGTTTTCCCTAGTTCTCCCCTGCCCCAGTTCCTCCATGGTCATCCTAATGCTGAAGTGAAGATATCAGAATCCAGAGAGGGCGCGCAATGGAACCAGAGGCAATAGCAAGTGGCAGGCAGACTGGGATATTGGTGGCACTACTAGGCTTGGAGGGACAATAAGGTGGACAAAGAGAAGAGATTCCTTGGGTAAACTAGAATATAAAACAGACACCCCAAGGTTACGGTAGGGAAAAAGTGGGGAAGTGGTGCGCAGGACAGAAGGGAGGTGTCTGAGTGTGATGAGCCTCACTGGGCAGGTTTATCTTACTGGGCCACCTCAACCTTCAAGACAGCAAGCCAAGGCTCTCTCCTTTTTCCTATCATGTGACAAGGCCTATAGTTCAGAGGGATCCAGTCAAGCTGAGTCTAAATTCCACCTCTCGTCTTTCTACTTAGGCTCTTCCTATTGACATACACTTCTGACCAAGGCCTTTGTGTTTGATCTACTTGACGGTTCAGGAAGGCAGACATACGTTGTCCTCCATCTCCCGATCCCCATCTTCTCTTCTAGCTGGGCAGCTGAACTCAGGGCTGAGTGCTTGCTTGTTAAGTGTAGCTCTACCAGTGACTACTGAGCTACCGCCCAGCTATACTTCCCCTAGTTAACAAGGCCCAGAGTGATATGCCAGATCTATTGAAGCTAGTGTCTGTCTCCCAGGCTTCTGAGAGTTGCTGTCCTTAGAGGCTGCTTTCTCCAGCACTGGAGAAAAAAGAAGCTATATTCGTGTGCCTATTGGTTGCCTATCCAATAACTATCTAAGACAGTTTTCTCAACCTTCTCAATGCTGTGACCCTTTAATACAGTTCCTCATGCTGTGGTGATCCCCAATTATAACATTAGTTTCATTGTTACTTCATAACTCTAATTGTGCTACTGTTATGAATTGTAATGTAGATATCTGCTAAGGAGGATATGTGATGATCCAGAGGGGTCGTGACTCACAGGTTGAGAACCTCTGATTCAACGTTTGGCTGCAAAGGCTTAGACCCCTTTGGTTTTACTTAAGACCGGGCAAGCTACTGAGTGTCCAGAATTGGGCCATAGACATTCCAGGCAAGGCTGGGGAAGGCCCGAGACTTGCCTTTGCAAAGGTGTGGCACACCACTGGAAGGAACAGGAATCCTGAAAGTCCATCTGTGGCAGGTCATTTTCCATGCACAAAGTGCTCTGCCTGCCCAGAATTCTCCCAAGGCCTATCCCATTGCGGGGGTAGATCCACTTTCTGGGTGAAGAAACCCAGGCCCAGTAACTTGCCAAAGGTTATGGAACTCCTGTGTGCCACAGTCAGGACTGAAGCCCGGAGTTGGATCCAAAATGCCCTCTTCCTTTTCCACCAAGTGCATTTGGCCAGCCAGGAGAGGACAGAGCGAGTTCACCACCGAAGCATAGTGGTTTAGACCAAAAACAACAAACCCCAACTCCCTGGGGTGAGCGGAAGCCTTTCAATCTTTTCCATATGAACTGACCTTCCAGAAGCAACCATGGGGCCTTTGAGAGGAAAGCGGAGAAGCTAGCAGTTTCCAGAGCAGCCCCAGAAGTGCTGGCTTTGGTGACTAGCTAGATGCCTCCTCAGCCAGAGGGACACTGAAACTATGAGGTTTGGTTTGGTGCAGTCCCAGGGTTGTCATCTTCCTTTCTATCCCCAGAGATTGCAATTCCTTCTTGGTTGTTGAGGTGTTCTTATGCTCCTTCATTCCAAATATTGGGGGAAGAAAGAGCATCTCAGGGCATTCAGCCGTCATTTGGTTTGGTAATGGCTCTTTGCACCTGGGACTCACCTGGCCAGGTAGTGCTTCAGTTACTGCTCATTCCAGCCTTTCACAAATGTCCTCGAAGTACCAAGTTTGTGACAAACCCCTTCCTGGGCAGGGAATATTCTCTAATAAAATGCAGTCACTGCCTTCAGAAAATTCAGTCTTTTTTTCTTAAAAGATGAACAGTTTTTCCTTTAGCCTATTCATTATTTTATGTGCATTGGTGTTTTAGCCTGCATGTATGTCTGCATGAGGGTGTCAGGTGCCCTAGAACTGGAGTTACAGTCATATGCTGCCATGTGGTTACTGGAAATTGAACCCAGGACCCCTGGAAGAACAGCCAGCGCTCTTAACCACTGAGCCATCTCTCCAGCCCCAGAAAATTCACGCTTATTGGACAAAAAGACATACAGACAATTACCTTTAACTGGGAATCACGTTAATGCAACTGAGCTGTGGAGTCATCAAGAAAAGGAATGGTGGGGGCTAGAAAGATGGCTCAGTCGTTAAGACAGCTGACCACATTTGCAGAAGACAAGGGTTCAGTTCCTGGCGTCCACTTGGCAGCTCACAGCTGCCTGTAACTACAATCTCAGAAGTTCAGACAGTCTCTTCTGGCCTCTGTGGACTCCTGCACACATATGGGGCACATACTCATGTAGCCCCCCCCCCCCACTTTTTAAAAAGAGAAGGAATGATTTACACTCTCTATAGGGGATACTTAAGACATTTGTGAGACTCTTCCAGATGCAGTAGACAGGGCAAAAATACTTCAGCATCATTGTGCCTCAGTTTCTTCCCCTATAAAATGGGAAGATAATAATACCTGAAGGGTTTCAGACATCCTGGGATTACCATGTGAATGTTTTTGGTGTAAGAAGAAAATCCGATGAACATTCATGGGAGAGATACGGGCACATGAAACACACTGGGAGGGCTAATGCAGCTAATAGTGCATTCTGGGAAGGTCAACTGAGTTGGCGGTGGGAGTTCAGCCAGCACTTTGACTGCCAACCTTAGAAACATGGACTCGTTCCATAGGCTAAGGTTTAGCACAAAGGGTGGCACAGGACCTATGGGTGAGAAGCTAGTGCTGTAACCATTAGGCAACAGGTGAGAGGCCAAGTGGAAAAGAGGAACACTGTGTAGGCCACCTAGCCGTGGTCTTAGCATTGATGGGAAGAAAGCTGGGGTGGGGAAAAGAAACCGCATCTCTACTTTCAGGGGTCTGCCCACCTGACTGGAATGTTTGCTGCTTGTCAATGATCAAGCAGTTGCCCACGGGAGAAGTTCTGGAAGGAAGAGGGTAAGGGAAACTCTTCTGGGCCTTCAAAGCCAGTATGTATAGTGGGTATGAGCCAGAGTTGACAGCCCAAACCGTGACGCTGGGCAAATTACGCAAGTTCACTCTGCTGCAGTTTTCTCTTCGAAAATGGAGGCAGCAGGACTACTTGGACTTTTTCAGAGTTGATGATTAGTTTATAAGAAGCACCAGGTGTGAAGGCTCACCTGTAAATTCAGCACTTTGGAGATGAGGCAGAACGGTTGCCATGTGTTTGAGATAAAGTCTGGGTTCCACAGTGAGTTCCAGCCCGGCTCCAGCTAAAATGTGAGATGCTATCCTCAAAAACAAGCAAGTAAACAGACAGGCATTATGTGAATCACAAAGATTGTATGACAAAGGTGCTCAGCATATAAAAAGGTATATGACAAATGCTAGCTATTCTAACTGACTGAGGGCCTGTCCTACCCCCAGTGTCTGGAATTCCTGGGATACAAAGCGGTGGTCGGGGAGCATAGAAACCCATGAGAGCAAAGTTAGCCATTGTCCTCTGATGCCAAACCAACTTAAAGGCGTAAAGAAGAAACATTAATGGGGACATATACTCTAGTCAACTGGAAAATTCACAAGGGTGTTTTAGATAAGAGCAGGGACTTCAAAGACATTCCCTGCTCAGAATCAAAGCTTCAGGTTACAGCTTCAGCATTCTTTCCCTCAGCCCCTAGGGGGTAAATGAACGCAAAAGTTCCAGCAACTCTGAAGTGTGAGCCTCCCCATTAAGCAGGTGAAAATAGCTCTCCAGCTTCACCTTCGGCCATTGCTACGTACAGGCTGTGCGGCACGTTGCGCGCCTGTGACAACCCTCTGTGTGTTTCTTCACAGGTAAAGTGGAGGCAACGGTGAGGGTTATGAAAAATCAAGTCTACTTTAGAGTGTCTTTGTAAACGTTCAATATTACTTTAAATGCCCCGGAACAATGACTGACACAGAGCTGGTGCTGGGTCTACTTTGGCTTTTACTAAATGTTTTCTTGCCAAGTATGGTAGTACCCACCTGTAATCCTAGCCCTTGGGAGATTAAGGTAGGAGAACTGCTGTGAGAGTTCAAGGCCCGCCTAGGATTCACGTAAAGAGCTGGTGTCGTAAAACAACAACAGAAATCCTTTTCATTTGCTTATCTCTTGCATACCCATTCCCAGCAACACTGTTGACTAGACATCCATTCTGACCAGGGCCATGGTCCTTCGACACTGTAAGGGGCTAAGTAAGACACTCCCTTGCTGCAAGAGCTGGTGGTCCTTCGGTGGGGAGGCTGTGGGAATAAGTGACCTCTGTGGTCTTTCCAGGTTTTAAAGCAGTCTTCGGAGTCCTTTCCTTTCACTGTTCTGGCCCGTGACAGCAACAGAACTCGGGAAGTGAGGGAGGGACAGATGGGGAGGGAGGTGCCTCTGCAGGATAGGAAATGGCCGCTGCCGCCCTTCCTCCTAAGTTGCTGCCACCCAGGAGCTGTGTTCCATATTCTCGTCCCATGCACAGAGCAAAAAGGAGACTCCTGGGCTTGAAGGAAGTTGACGGGAGCCTCCTTTTCCTCAGGAAGATTTTGCCCCTGTCTAAGGGACAGGACAGGGACTGCCGGAAACTCAGATGTCCCAAGGTCCAGTTGACAGTACTAAACCCAGCGCAGAGGAGCCATCCCAATGGCCAACTGTCCTAGCCCAGAATATGATTGGGGATAGGCTGGAAGGCAGGAAGAGAGAAGCGAGCTCCTCACTTACTATAGTCATCTGGGAGAGAGCCAGAAAGGATTCTGGGATGTAGAATGGCTGGGTGGAAGGGGACAGAGTCAGACTTCTTAGTTCTGAAAAAGACTCACTGTGTGACCTTGAGCAAATCCTCACCCCCATGTGTAAAACACACTCATTTGATCACTAAATAGTTGTGTGCCTCCATTACCCCAGGGAGAAGAGATCAAAATGTAGCCCTCTCATTCCCTTCCAGTGCCCACAGTCTCCTAAAGCGATAGCCCAGATCTCAGCAAAAACCGACTGCAAACTCTCTGGCTAGCCTACACTCACAAATGGAATCTGTGACTCCCCCAAGTTAAAGGGATAAGGTATGGAGCTAGGGTGTGTGTGTGTGTGTGTGTGTGTGTGTGTGTGTGTGTGTGTGTGTGCGTGTGTGTGTGTGTGTGGTGTGAGACCTGTGCTACAATGGGAATATGGAACATGCTTTGGAGATGATAAGAGGTACAAGCTGTGTTGATATGTTGATTATTCCCATTGTGCCATGGGGTTATTATCCTTATTTTACAAACAAGGAAGTTGAGGTTTGGTGTGATGAATGACCCAGGTTATGTCATGGTTCTCCCAGAGCCAGAAGGAGAATCTTGGTCCCTTGACTAATCGTCAGGAGAACTGGAGTAGAAGTGACCAAGTCTGAGAGCTGGCAATTTTCTGGCTTCACTTGGCTTGAAGACAACCAAGGTAGACCTGCCACCATGGATCAGGAAAATGTGGTGGTGCATTTACACAGTAGAGCACTACTCAGCGGTAAAAGAAAATGACAACTTGAAATTTGCAGGCAAATGGATGAATCTAGAAAAAATCATATTGAATGAGGTAACCCAGACCCAGAAAGACAAATATAATATGTACTCACTCATAAGTGGCTTTTAGACATAAAGCAAAGAAAAACCAGCCTACATTCCACAATCCCAGAGAACCTAGACAACAATGAGGACCCTAAGAGAGACATACATGGATCTAATCTACATGGGAAGGAGAAAGAGACAAGATCTCCTGAGTAAATTGGGAGCATGGGAATCTTAGGGGAGGATTAAAGGGGGGAGGGGAAGGAGTGAAGGGAGTGGAGAAAAATGTATAACACAATAAAACAATTTTTTAAAAAGAGAAAAAAGAAAATAAGTTTTCTTGTAGCACATGGTGGCTATATGCTTTCTAGTGAGGTGAAGCCTGAAAGCACTAATCTTTCCTTATGGAGGCTGGACTCCATCCCAGATGCCATATTCAAAGCTCTTCAGACCTCAGATAGCCCTGCCACATAGAGATAATTGCCCCCACTAAAGGATGGCCAAATCATTTGTAGTATTAGCCCTTAGTTTTCCATTGGTAGCATAAGGGAGTCTATAAGGATTGCCCCCACTCCAGGGGATTCTTGATACTAGAGTGCTAAGATGTCTTTGTTGATATTAATGGCTTCATTGCACACTGAGCAACCAGTGTGAACGTAGGGTGAGGGTGGGTGAAGTAAACTGAGTCAGAGAGTTTAACCAATATGGCGGGGAATCACCGCCATTCCTCTCTACGTCTGGTTGCAGCATAGTCTCTTCATGCCACTCACTGGGCTGGCAAGATTTGAAACACATAGGAAGTGGAGGGGCTGATTTGTGACTAATGAGACCCCCAGTGCCTCACATAGACATATGACAGTAGGAAGGGCAGGGAGGTGGTAGTGAAACCCTTCTTACATAGGCGGTCAGACACAAAAGGCCTGTCAGGAGAGTTGGTTCAATGGTGGTGGGGTGGCTGGCTGGTAGAGGTATCCAAAGAAGGCCTAGTAGCTAGGAAGGGGAGGTCCTGAGCAAAGTGTGGGGGGGTAGTATGGAACTTTCCAGTCCTCACCAGTGGGCCAGTGGACGGGGCAGCCACAATCAGATTGTCCCTTCCACTTCCCTCCCTCTACGGTTTCCACTCTGAGCTCAGTCTACACTCTTGCAGGGCACAGGCGGGGTGGCCACAGGACACATATCTGAGGGGCAGAGCTGGGACCCTGCCTGTTGGTTCCCAAAGCCATGGATGTGGATTCTCTGGGGTCTGCAGGGCACCAGGTGGGACCAGGGGCTAGCAGACCTGCACTGGGTGATGGAGCCAGCTTTCCTCCCTGTAGGCTCTGGAAATTCGAGTTCCCCTTAGGGTCTGGTCACACTTTCATCTTCTAGCCTAGGTCTCTTTGATCTAAAGCTCGACCCCTTACTGAGAATTCCTTTTTTTCAGAACTTCTACTCTTCCAATTCCTGACCAGCTCTTGCTTGGTCCCATACGTGTCCCATCCTCTCCTCTGGACTATACAGCAGGCTTGGTCATTAAGGATTCTGCTGTCAGCTTCCGCTCAACAATCTGGCTACAAATACACAGTTGGTATTTGTACGGAGTATATCCTTTACCATCTCTTCCTACGAGACTGTCTCTGGTGTCAAGCTGACCACTCTCCTACCTGTCTTCCTGTCTGTCCCTCCGTATGACTAACCCTTGATGGTGTTTTTCCCTTACCAGCCCCTTGTCGGTCTGTCCTTTTATCCTTCCTGTCTCTTTTTGAACTCCGTGTCTCTGGATCTTAGCATCTAGATAGTGGGTCCCTATGTCCTCTGTAATTTCAAAGGGTTAGCCTCTCACCTTCTCATCCGGTGTCTCAGATGCACACCACGGCTACCCCCCACCATGACAGCACCCTTTTTAGCTGGCATTTGTTGCCTGGAAACTCCATCCCAAGCTCTCTATGAAACCCCCAGGAGCATGCTAACGTGTCTGGCATTTTATCCCTTTAAAAGTTAAAAAATCTTTCTGTGGACATTTAAAATTCCCAGTCATTACTTCCTATTTTCCCTAGATTTTCCTCTTGTTCCCATCCAAATTAGAGGGAGGAAATAGGCAACGGTGTCGGGTTTCCTTATCATGGAACTCGAAGTGCCAAATTACAGGGCTCTCTGAGATCCTCAGACAGTCTTCGACAGGATGCGCTAATGTCCAGAGCCAGCAGAGCACCCTGTCAGGTCTCCCAAAAGAAGCAGGATAAGGTCAGAGTTACAATATCCTGGCCTCCGGTCCAGATGTCTTGGTGTGTGGATGGATGTGTGCGTGTGATAGGAATCAATTTCCTGGGGTTATCTGGTGATCCAGAGATATAAAGCCACCTTTGAGCCTTGCTGCCCCTCCCTGCGTGTCCTCTGGGACCTGGCCTCAGGCTACCCACCTGTTTGAATTAGGCATTCTCTGTGTGAGGGCTGGCCCCTGCTTCCCCACAGTGATATGGCAACTCCAGAAAGGCAAGGTTGATGATAGTGTATGGAAAGCCTCAGCCCTGGCTGAGGGCCAGACCAGGACTTTGAGTGTGTGTGTGTGTGTGTGTGTGTGTGTGTGTGTGTGTGTGTTGAGGGAAAAGTGTTAGATGTAGGCCTGTATATGTTTACCTCCCCTCTGCATACTGTAACCCTCTTAGCAGGGGCAGGCAGGGCAGGATTGGTTGTGATAGCTGAGTGAACATCCTATTCTAGATACCTGTGTCAGGTTCACCAAGCACCAAGAACTCTGGTCAGGGTGACCCACCTGTTGGTTTGGGGTAGGTGGCAGTCCCTCAGGAGGTGGGAGTATGTGTATGCTCCATCTGTCCACAGCAGCAATCCTCTGGCTACTTGGAGATGGGTCAGTGAGGCCAGGCCAGGGAGAATATTGGTATAGAATGGGGCCTGTTCCACTGTTGTGGCAGGGCATTCACTGGGTAGAGTTGGGGGGTCTGGCAGTCTGGCAGGTCTGGTATTTGTTCTGAGGATGAGATCCCATGCATGTATGAAAAAAAAGGCTGGCTGCCTATCTCCAGTGCTTAACTTGGGTGCCAGGAGGTGGCCACAAGTTGCTTGGCACTGGCCATTGAGGAAATAGCTGTCCCTGCTGTCTCTAGTCTACCATGCTAGGACAGTCCCACCTAGTCTGCAACCCATGGCCTGAGCCTCTGTGGTATTTTCTATATGAACCAGGATGGTTTCATGTTGCTCAAGCATGAGCAATAGACCCCTTTCATGAGGCTTGGTAGGGGTTTGCAAGCCCAACAAGAACCAGGTTTTTCTTGTGGTCTTGAATGGGGCTTGCAGGAATGTATGGAAGCCCCTGTGTGAGAGCCATGTGTAGCAGATGGAGTATAACCCCCCCCCCCCCGAGGATCCTTTTCCCTGTTTTTACATTCTCAGGGTGAGTTCCCCACAACCTTTTGCCAGTCTGTGCTCGGAGACTCTATGAAAAAGAATAGAGTAAAGATCTGTCTGGTACCTTCCTTGGGTCCATCTCATCTCATGTGGTGCAGAGCGGGGCCATGAGTCTGCTTGCAATGGCCAGATGAGTTCCTGTTTCAGGCTGTGTGTGTGTGTGTGTGTGTGTGTGAAAGAGAGAAAGAGAGAGAGAGAGAGAGAGAGAGAGAGAGAGAGAGAGAGAGAGAGAGAGAGAGGAGTGTATTCTCATCTCAACCCTTATTAGGATCCAAGGATCTTAGAGGAAGGCTTTGGGTAATTGGATCTGGAGGTACTTTCTGCATATCCCAGAAGAAAAAAATTCACTACCACTGCGGGCCAGGAGAGTCTGGTTCCTTCAATACTGTTCTGCTGCCTGTGGCCAGCCTTTCCAAGATACTCTCACATGCATTGTCTCTACTTTGCCCACTAGCTATCACACACAGCTCCTGTTTTATAGGTGAAAAGAATGGTACTTAACAGTGTCACGGCAACTTGTTCTGGATGGCATTGCCAGAAAGTGGTAGAACTGGCACCTCTCATGCTTCCTGAGCTAGGATGCTCAGTGGCTTTGTCCATACCTAGGATTTAGTTCCAGCATTCACGATCTCAATGCGTCTGTTCAACAGCCATGTAAGTTAACAAGACCATGGTTTTCATTTGCATTTCATAGGTGGGGAAAATGATGCATGTGGTCATGGTTAGATTTGGGTTTTGTACACTGAACACCTGCCTCAAGAGTTTGTTATACTTCCCCTTATACGACAAAGCTCACCTGTGGTAGTGGTAGAATAAAGAAAACCTCATCGCCAGTTTTCTGCCTGATGACTATGCTGGTCTCCCGAGTGGCAGTGAAGCACCACAGAATACCCAGGCAAGAATGGGTTTTGTGGGAAAGCGGGGAGCCAGGACCTGCAGGCTTTGCTTATTTCCAGGGCGATCAGGTTGCATTCCAGAAAAATTCCTGGGAAAAGGCACTATTCCCCCATCCTTTCCAGGCACTGTTACAGAATATCCATCTTGTGCAGGGCGGGCTGAGGCGGGGAGAAGAAAGAGGCGGGTACTTCTGAAGGCGCTCTTGAGCTATCTTGTGATGAGACTGAACACACTAGTCTTTCTGAAGTTCTCAAGATAAAAGAGGGAGATTTTTTTTAAAGAGCCAAAGAAATGACCCTCAGGTTATTTCGAAGTAGCATGACTATGCATTATAAACGTTAGGACTAAAGTTTGCTCATTCATCAAAATTTTTGTTTGTTTTTGAATCAAAGTTAGTGTGTATTAAGAAAGATGTCTTAACGTGTATTTAAGTGCAGAGGTAGGGAAGAGAGAGGCACTTAAAGAAAAGGAGCAAAGATGTGGGTGTGGGTTTCTCAAGAGAGAGTGTGTTGCAACAAAAAATGTTTTCATTCTGTGTCAGGTACTGTGGAAATGGCGCTGTATTAATTGATAGCATTTTCTAGGTTTTGTACTTTTTCATGCTGTTTTACGTTTTTGGTGGTGCTTTTTTTGTACTTCAATCTTTTGTCATCCCTGGTTTTATTGCTTTAAAAAAAAACACAAAGAGGGGCTGGGACAGTGACTTGCTTGGTAACAAGCGTGAAGACCAGAGTTCTACTCCAGAGCCCACATAAAAACTACTGTGCATGGTGGTGAGTTTATAATTCCAGCACTGGGGGACTAGGTATTGCTGGTTAGCAGGTTTAGTCTAGCCAGCCTGCCCCAGGTCACTGAAAGGCCCTGTCTGAAAAGAAAAGCAGGTCAGCTGCACCTGAAGAATGACACTGGAGGGTGTTCTCTAGTCTGCACACACGTGCACACTTGTATGCATCTCTCTCTCTCTCTCTTTCTCTCTCTCTCTCTCTCTCTCTCTCTCTCTCTCTCTCTCTCTCTCTCTCTCACACACACACACACACACACACACTGGTATTTCAGAACCTAGACAATCTTAATCCAGTTAGAACAATCTACTAAATTACAAGTGTTAGCCCAAGTCTATAATCCTAGTATTTAGGAGGGTGAAGCAAGAACAATGTGACCTTGAGGGCAACCTGGGCTACAAATAGGAATCCTGTCTAAAAAGTGGTATCTACTGAATGTTAAACTGGGTTTTCCATTATTCATATGCCTATAAGATCATCATGGTTACCCCTAAGTGTCTTTTAGCATTTTTCGCCTACTAGTGAACATTTCTGGGAAACCATTGAAAACATTGTGCTCAGTGCCATGGGGTAGATGAGTTCAGTTCTGACATGATTTCTTGGCGGATCAGACCATAGCAGGTCTCCCACTTGTAAGTCCTTTCTAGCATTGTGTGCAAGCAATGCACATTTGACTTCAATTCAGACCCTAAAGCATGCTTAGAATATTATATACAGCCCTTCCTGAGGGAAGAGGCTTCCTACCCATCATAAGGATTAGAGCCTCTTGGTAGGATTTTGGCTTGGGGGTGAATTTATGTGTACAGGCTGAAACCATGTTTAAGATATGTGGGGACATGGCTCACTTGGGTAGAAAAACTGTCATAAGATACCAGTTGTAGCCCTTCTGTTGAGAAAGGCAGAGAGCACACATTAGGGAAGAGCACACACTAGGGGAAGAGAGAGCACACACTAGGGGGAGCACACTAGGGGAGAGCACACACTAGGGGGAGAGCATACTAGGGGAGAGCACACACTAAGGGAGAGCACACACTAAGGGAGAACACACGCTAGGGGAGAGCACACACTAGGGTGAGCACACACTGAAGGTTGCCTTGCTTTGTTCTTTGTCACTCTTTTGGTTCTCACGAGGGCTAGCTGGGAAGGAAGGTGGGGAGATTTGTTTGGCCTAGTAGACTGGAGGCAGGATGCCTGGTTCTGTCGTTGGCTCCAATGACCTTGAGCAAACTGCCACGTTGGATACTCCAGCAATCCAGTGAGATGGATGCAGTTCCCGAGGTCTGATGGCTTTAGCTCTAGTCCACTCATCTATTAGGGATAGAGAGAATACCAGTGTGCAAGTCAATGCTGCAATCCTGCCATGGGTTCGCTGAGTAACCCAGGATAAGTAGTCTCTCTGTAGCTTCTGTCATTGTAAACATAGTTGCAGTGCCCTGGGAGCTTGGCTACTCCTAGCCCTGGCTAAATAGGAATGCCCAATTCCACAGTGAAATTCAGCTCGTCAACTTATGTTGGAAACTTCACAGGCAAGGCAAGGAAGAAATTAATTCTCAAACATGGTTTCTTACTGAATTTGAACAAGTTTTCTGGGGGGCGGGGGTGATATTTGGTTTCAGAACTCCTGGAAGCCTTCTCCTTCCATAATTAACTTTGGTGCCCTAAGTTCCGCATGCGTTTCTATGTGGAAGTAAAGTTTGGACTTGCAGGGGGCAGAGGGTGACAGCGGGGAGGTTACAGAAGGCTGGCCTGAATAAGGTAGGAATGACAACATCCTTGTCACATTTGGGGTTTCTTCCTTTCTCATTTGGTTGTCTCTACTAGTTGTGGATCCCACTGAAGCAGTCTTCTGGACTTACTATAAATTACCCTGAACAAGTCATTTAAACTCTCTCATGCACATGGCATTTATATTTGAAGCCTGCATGCAAGTGCCAGACACATTCAGAACTCAATAAATATATGTCTGCGTGCCTGGCCAACTCGCTCCTTGCTCCTTTAAACTCTGTTCCTTCGAGCTCTGTCTTGGGCCCTGGGCTTGTGCCTCCTGGCTCCAGAGGTGTGACCCGAGGGAAAGGCACGGGTTCAGGGCATTAGAGGCGCTCCTGGCAGAGCCCCGCCCACTCTATTTGGGCCGCTTTCGGGAGGAGACGTGGAGAGGGTGGACTGAGCCCTCATTGGTCTGGGGACCTGTAGGTGGGCGGAGCATCTATGCAGCCTACTCGCAGACGCTCCCTCCCTCCCCACCTGCGCAGCGAGCGGAGTCCCGTTGACAACGGCTAAGCAGCTGCCGCAGCTGCTGTTCTGGCTGGCACCGTTACCCCTGGCTCCACGCGTGTCCTCATCCAGCAGCCCTACCCGCTCTTGCCTCCTGTTCTTTTGCTTCTGTGTGGACGCGGCTGCCAAGTAAGTGTTGGGGCGACGTCATGGGGGACACTCAGACAGACCATGGGCTCTGGTGGCCCGCCGAGCCTCCTTGGCGCTGTGGCCCTGCCGATCTCATGGCAGTTCAGCTGGGCTGAGGACGCGGGAGGCAGGAAGGAAAGTAGCCAACCGCGCTGCCTTTGCTTAGGGGCTGGGGTTCAGAGTTTTCGAAACTGGGGACTCCTGAGCGAGTGCGCCGACTGCACTCTCCCATTCGAGCCCCGCAAATGGGCCGGTCTGGCGGCCTGAGGATCCCCGGGCCTGACTGGCTCCTCGGCCTTCCTGGGGACTCAGTTGGGGGCTCTCCCACTCTGCCCTCCTACTTTGGGGGGCATTTCCAGGGAAGGCCTCAGACCCTTGGATTTTCCCGTCGGCCCCCTGCCTCACTGCCTTCCCACCTGGACAACACCTGTGAGTGTACTCCTGTGTTCGAGGTAGCTGTATTGAGCAAGTTAATAAATATTATTGAATACGTCTCATCTTTCTGGAACTCAGTTTGCCATGAAGTTCCACAGAAGTTTAAATTAGAAAAGTTCAGGCGATAGGCTATTACATGGAACTTTGGGGGAGCTCTAACTTGGGTAGTCTAGGATTCTCTCCGTGTCTCTTCCACTACTTGCTCAAGTTCAGCACTAAATTACCACGCAGGAAACTGGGGTTCTGCCAGTTCATGTGACCTCAGGCGAGTCATGCTTTCGTGAGTGTCAAGTGTTTTCAACGGTACCTCAAGTGGCAGCTAGATCTCAGTAACAGAAGGTCTCTGAGAGTCGCTAACTCGGTGCCTGAACCCTGTCTCCCAATGGGTGGGTAAAGGAAGATGGTCTCCGAGATACTTGGGGTGACTGGAGCTAGGCAGTTGGCAAGTCTTAGGATGATTATGCAGCTAGAGTAGCTGGGGGGAGACTCTGGGTTAGGCAGTGATCTAATTGAATATGAGGAGGGATGGGACTTTTCTTCCAGACACTAGGTTTCTCACTTTGGGGGATCCCAGAGATTATACTTACACATGACTGGGACCCCAGAGATTGTACTTCGACAAGACGTTCAGCCAAAGTACTGGTGTCCTGGTTTTCTTGGGTCTCACTCAGAGCACCCAGTAATCCTGGGAGGAGAGAGTAATGAATCACCCAGGGCTATTTTCAAACCCTGACTCGGGCCGCACCACCAGCGCCCACACCCACTCTAAGGGTTGCAGTCCCTGCCTGTGCCATCTGTATCCTCGCTGTCTGAGTTTCCTCTTGTTTTCGCCTTCCTGGAATGAAAGGGGGACATTTCTTTGCTAGGAACTGGAGGTGGGCAGCCCCAGGCATTGAGATGGCTTCAGGCGGAGTCGAGGAGGCTAGTAGACTGGAAAGAGCCCAGCGGGGAGAATGACCGTCTGGGAGGGGTGGGGGTAAATGTTTCCATCCTAGACTTGTAGATGCCGTTTCACGGGTCATCTGGTGTTGGTCCTTACTTCCAAGCTTTGCTCTTTCATCCAGGCTCTTGCCTTGGAATTTCTGCTCCTTGGACTGAAATTTTCAGCATACTGAAAAGGGGCTGCTTTCTCTTGCTTGCTTGCTCTCCTTCCGCATTGCAAACAACCCTTTGAAGAATACCAAGCCTCTGTGAGCATCTGTGGGTCCCTCCTGCCTTCCTGAGAGACTGCCTGGAGATGATATCCGGAGATGGAAAGATGGCGAAGTAGCCGTGTACCTTGTGTGGATGCAGAGGATGGGGGCAATGAGTCTTGGAAAGATGCTGCCTTAATACTTCTAAAGCTGGAGCAGGGGAGAAAAAGAAAGGAGATACCAAGAGGCCCAAACTTTGACCTTCTATCTTTTTATCTTTCTTAGTTTTTAATGTATAAAATAAGGAATGTCAATTATAATATTTCCATACTTACATGCTATTATTGTACTTTACTCATATGCACCCTCTCTACCATCTCTGGCCATCCATCTGTTTAAAAAAATCTATTTGGGGGAGCACAGATTGCAATGGGATCACGGAACCTCTGGAGCCAGGTGTAAGCATAGCAGCAGGGACAGGACAGCGGGCCAGTCACAAAAGAAGGAGGAGGAATGTTAGGCCAACATGCTTTTTGGCCTTTTGTTAGCTAACTTCTGGAGCTCCTTGGTCTAGCCATAGGTTCCGTGAATGGCAAGTTCTTGAGGGAAGGATGGAAAAACGGTCTTTGGATGAAAGAAGGAGCTGGTTTATTCTTGAGTGAAAAAGTGAACTTTTTCTTTGAGCTCCCAATTTGGGTAGGATCAAGTCTTATGTCCTTGGGTCACTTAGCTGCTCAGGGTGAGGGTGTCAATGATTTCAGGGTTTGGAATGAGAGGCATGGGCTCCTCAATGTCTTAAAGTCTGTGAGGATCTGTGGGCAGGGGTCACTTTATTTTGGTGCTTGGAGTGTGGGGATTGAACCCTGGTTCTGGTGCATTCTAAGCAATCATTCCAGTACTGAGATACACGCTAGCCATTGGTGAGTTTTAAATTCCCTCCCACACCGCAACCCCAGATGAGTTTTGAGCCCTGTGCCAGTCATGTGGTTGTTGGTCAAGGGTTTATTGATGCTTTTTTTTTTTCATTTGTGACTCGGGGACTTGACTTGTGTGTGTGTGTGCTTACATACACGGGTTCTTGTAGATGAGAGTCAGTGGATTAGAGGCCTCCAGTCAGGGCCACCATCACAAGTCTCAAGTGCTGGCTTGTGTGTTGAGTTTCCTCTGGCGTGGCCCTCCATGTTGTTGAGGACTTGCATGCTGAGCAGTCGCTGCTCCTGTGTACCACAGCCACAGGCAGGGATTTGAGAACCCAAATGTTAAGTTCTCTAGCAGTCCATGGTGCCACAGAACAAAGAACACAGGATCAGAGGGCTAGACACCTGGAGGTCTAAATCTAGTCTCTCGTTCTCCCAGTGCCTCCAACAGTTTCTTGTTGGTTTTCGCTTGGCCAGATTAAATGAGAGGATTCCGCGCGGAGTGCTTTGTAAGCTACCAGTTGCTATCTAGATGATTAGTCATCAGAGTCAGTCTCAGCTCCAGTTCTCATGGAGGATCCGTGGTTATGAGACACACCCTGGGGAACTCTGCTGTCCACCTTGGGGTTCAGTGGCCTGAGATGTTCCTCAGAGAGGGTTTAAAGACATTGAGAACAATTCTAAGCCTCTTTTTAAAAGGAGAAACAACGACGTAAGTAGATCTCAAGCACCCAATACTCCTTGCTCCTTCACTCCATTTCTTATTACTTTGAAACAAATCCCAGACATGTTATCAGTTCATCTAAAATATGTCAGTATGTCTTGCTAAAAGATAAGGACTTGCGACAAAATAACCACAGCATCCTTATCACACCCAACGTAGTCCCACAGTGTCGCACTCACCAGAGGTTTGGTCACTATTCACATTGTTTCGCCCTAGAGTTCCCAGCAGAGGGGAACTGCTTTTGACTGAGGGGGTGACTGACCAGTGGATGACATTTGATCTGAACCAGAGAAGAGAGGCTAGAAGGGTTAGAGACCCTGGGCTCTTTGTTTTACAAAGATGTCACATTGCCAGTAGCAGATGTTAGCTGCCTCTGGGGGCTCCTGATCCCAAGGTTGACCTGTAGAAGCTTCTTGTAGAAACTCCAGAAACTCTGCCTTCATTCCTCTAGCAGCAAAAGAGAGATTTAATTCCCACTTGCCTCCTGCGCTCAGGGGCCACCCAAGAGTTTGAGGTCAGCAGGCCTGGGAGAATTCCTGGGAGGCTGCTTTCTGTCCAGGCCCCTCCCCAGCTCTGGGACCCTGAGGCCAATTTGAAGCAAAACAGGATGCGTTCAGGATGAGCGTCCTTCCCAGCCTGTCATCTAATCACTAAGGCCCAGCTTGGAGCTTCCTCTTTCATTTATGATAAAAACCCTTCACTGTCTCTCTCTTCCCTCCTTCCCCATTAAGGGTGTGCTGACTTCCTCCATTTCCGGGCCAACCCTCCTCCAGCCCCATGTGGGCAGGGTGAGGCCTCCGCCCTCATCTGCCCCACTGCAGGCTGTCTTGTCAGGGAGAAAGACCCCTGGAATGTCCTGCCTGGCTACAGCTTCTTGCTCTTGGGCTGTCCTTGGGAAAGGAGTGGCCCCTTTCCAACCAGCCTGGGGTCCTGCCACTGCTTGGTTAATAATTGAGCCACATAATAACCACCTTGGAAAGTCACCTCTACAGGATGGCCATTAACTAACTCCCTGTCCACTCCAAGCCTTAAAGGGACCCCATCCTAAACATTTCCATCCTCCCAGAGGGATACTGACAAATATCCAGTCATGAAAACTTCTGGAGCCAATTACAGTTCTGCCCTTCTGTTCTCTGTTTGGACAAACAGAGGTAGCTATTCCTATTGTTTGAAGTATATATACTCACGTTAGATGCCGTTGACTTTTGTGTAGGCTTTAGAATCAGATAGGGATTGAGGTATTTCCCGGAGCCTAAAAGAACAATCAATGACCCTGGTAGCACAAGCTTGTAATCCTAGCTACCTAGGAAGTCGTGGCAAAAGGATAATATGTTGAAGGCCTGCCTGGACTACAGAATAAGTTCAAAAGCCATCTAGACAACCTAGCAAGATCTTGCCTCAAAATAAGGGGGTGGGGCTCAGCTCTCATTCATACCTAGCATGTGTGAGGCCCAGTGTCCAATCCCACATGCTGCTGAGATGGGAAGAGGGGAGAGGGGACTGGAGCCAGTTAGCTGAGAGACTGAGGGCCTCCGGTGTGGAAGATAAAGTCTTTCACCAAGATCCTGTATCTAGACGGGCAGTGGAAGGTGGAAAGAGTCAGGCCACAACCCAGACACAATTTAGAAGGTTCTAGGATGCAAACACTTTTCTATAGTTTCAGACCGAACACAGACACCGACATTTTGTGAGCCCTGTATGTCTAATCGAGCCAGGAACTTGGCCTCTGTTTCTGTCTCTGAGTGGCTTCAGGAAAATGCATGTGTCAGCCCTGGGCCTCAATTTCTACATCTATAACTTGGGTGGGACAGGTAGATGGGCTCAGGGTTTCCCAGCTCCCTTCCAGCTGTGCAAGCTTGTGTTTCCACTTAACACCTTTTGCTTATCCCCAGGGTGATATGGGTCTGGCTACAAATTCTCCCAAGCCCAGCCACTACATCTGCATGGCCTGGGCCAGGTTGGGATGTCTGAGTCCACTACTGCCACAGCTGGGGTTCTCTCAGCCTTGGACAGTTTGCTCCCTAGCTCCTCCCCATGTTTGCATCTGTCCTAGGAGGTCTCCCTCTGGCCCATTCAGTCACAAGTTAATGAGTGACTTTTCCCTCTGGGGAATAGGAGCCCAAGGTGTTCCTGAGATCTCAGGGCTGTGTGGGAATCAGGGGAGGGTTTGGCCTGTTGCAGTCACCTTTATTTTGTTTCCTCACAATCTCCCCTAGAGGTAGGTATGCAAACAGAGTCCGGGAAGCAGGGCCTTTGGAGCACACAAGGCCCACACCTTCTCAAGCTAGATTCTCAACCCCCAGTGCTTGTCTAGGAGCTATTCAGCTGGCTTCAGCACCCTGGAGCAATGTAAGTCGCAAGCTGCTGCTTCCCATCAGTGGGATGACTGCATGTTTTGTCTCCTGTTGACTTAATAGTTTCGCCTTGAGGCTTTTAACCCTGAGACCCAGTTCTGCCCCTTGGAACTGACTACCACCCCCTTTTCTCTCTGCCTTCTGAAGTCTGAAGACAGAGCGGACCCCTCTGTTTTCTTCAGGCTACCCGTCTCAGCTCCTGCAAATACTCCTTTGGGGCCTGGGTCGGCCTCCTTCTCAGCCTCGTCATTGTCCCCACTACATGCCCCTTTTTTTGGTGGCCCTTTTAGCAGTAGGGTATACCTGATTCTTCTCTGTTTCTTTTCACTCTGAACCTTTCAGGATGACCATCTTAATAAGCCCTCTCTAGTGATCCCACCAGGCAGATGCTAAGACCCCAGAATCTTGAGACATCTTAGACCATCCTGTCCAGGTGCTTTGTTGTTCGGGTTCAGTATGCAAAGTTGGGGAACCATTGGGAAAGCAAGGACTTTCTCTTAGTGTCTGTCATCTTCCTTGACAGAGGACAAGGTTGTTGAGATAGATATTCAGCTAAAAGTGCTGATTATAATGTAGCCTGTTTGGGGGGCTTTAAACACTCTGCTTTTCTGCCATTTGCCCTCTGCAACTGGTGGGGAGGAAGGAAAGGTGGGCATTTTAGGGAGTTCTGAGGCAGAAATGGGTGTGAGCCATGCCTACAGTGGGGACTACAAGAGTGAATCAGGCAGAGAGAAATACCAGCTCAGTCATCCCTTCCTGTGACAAGCAATGATGACAGCAGTCAGTCCCGTTCCTTTAGTTTCCAGGACCCTTTCACTTCCATGGTCCCTCTGTGTTCTCAGAACAGCCCAGCAAAGTAGCTGCCCTGATCCCTTCAATGTGATCTTTGGGAAACCCATCTGAGGCTCAGGAGAAGAGAACACCTTCCAATGGGGCAATATTTGGATCCCAGGTCACGACACTCGGCTCTCCCTGTTTTTCTCAAACCACCCCCACACTCAAGGCAGCTGAGGCTGACTCGGCAGCGTCCTCATCACAGAGGATCCTCTGCCTCGCCTGCAACTCTGTTCCTGTGGTAGAAGGAGCAACCTCCAGGGGAGGTGGCCTGGGATTTCCTGTCCTTTATCTGGACTGGCCAAAGACTGGCCTGTCTGAAGTATGTACTTGTGGCCCACCATTTTGCTGTAAGCTGAGTTCAAATCAGGCGGGGCAGGGTCAGGGATGCTGTCGGAAGGGCTTGGCTCTAGACAGGTGGCATATGCAGCCTATACCTCAGCAAGGCCTTCTCAATGGACAAAAAAAAAATAGAGAGATTGAAGGATGTGGCTCGGTTGATAAAAAGCTTGCCCAGCATGCACGAGGTCCTGTCTACAACTCCCTGTACTACATAAACCAGTTGTGCTGACATGCTCCTGATCCTAGGGCTTGGGAGGCAGAGCAGGAGGATCAGAGGTTGAAGGTTTATCCTCAGCTACATAGCAAATCTGATGCCAGCTTGGAATATATAGGACCCCATCAAAAGGAAAGAAAGTGAAGGAAAGAATGGCATGTGGGAAAGGCCCGGAGTGGAGCAGAGCTCTCTACACAAGGTGTTCTGAACAAGAGGCTGTTGTGAGATGTGAGCTCTTGGTCGGTAGTCTCATACAAAGCCCTGGGTGGCTTCACATCTCTGAGCCTGCGCTTGCCAACAACAAGGAGACGTGTACCTGACTCCCAAGGCTGTCCAGCTATGTAAATAAAGTGTCCGTGCAGTTGCCGCTAAGTAGTCCTTGGTGCAGCCTTGTTACTCCACTGTCTTTCACTGACCTGGGGTTAGGCAGGACTCCAGGGTACCACTTCTGTACATGGGGTTTGGACTTCCTGTGACTTGAGATTCTATCACGTCTAGGAAACTTCTCTTGTAGGGCTTCTTCCTCTGGTCATCTTTGGTGGCATTTGTGACATTGCAGCAGACTGTGGTAATGAGAATGCAATCATAGTGACCTCTTCTAAATCCTTGACACATTTTTACCATACTTAGCTCCTGTGACGATTCTGTGAGGCAGTTAAAGCTATGACATATAAAGAAGACGAGTAAGAAGCAATTAAAGAAAAGACATGTCCAAGGTCAGACAACTGAAGGGGAGGGATAAAATGAGGACCTAGGTGTTCTGACGATACCTCCCGTAACCTTAATGGCAGACTCCTTCTAGATGCTTGGCCTGGAGGCAAGGGCATCGGTTTACACCGCTCTTCTCCCTCCAAGTGCTCATCATATCTAGAAGCAACTCGTCTTTCTGGGCATTCAGTCCCCAAACCACTGGCCTACTGGCTCTGCCCCGCCACCCCCATCTCTAAGGTAGAAGGAGGAAAACCATGAAATCTTGGGATAGAGACTCTAAACTAGAGCTTCACTGGAGTTGGGAAGGGCCTGTAGGAGGGTTTGGGGGTGGTTCTGGCATTGGCACTAGGTCTGCTTTATTAGCACCTTCTTGCACTGAGGATGGGGAGCAGGGGGCTGGGTGTCATGGGAAGAAGAGACACTTTAATGTGCTGTCTTGACAACCGGTTGCATTATTTAGAAAGTGTGGGTGGGTAGGGGCAGGGAGAAGGCTGGGTGGATTAACACTTGTGAGATCTCTTCAGCTCATGTGGCCCATGCTTGTATTGGGATTATGTGGGTGGGGGAGTTACCCAGAACATCTAACCTCCCCACCACCAGCAAGTGTACCCATCTTAGACTTTTCGGGGGTTGCAAGCTTCCTTCCTTAGGTCGTGCTAGCTGCCAGCTCCCCTGCTTTGGAGTTTGTTCCCTGTTATCTTGTCTCCAAAACAAGCTTCAGGGGTGCCTCAAAGGAAAGTTTGTCTTAGTCTCTGCTTTCCTGAGGCAGATGCGCCAGGCACCATCTCTGGTTAAATACACTGGGAGAGCTCTGCTTCTGTTGTAGTTTCTGACCTCGGTGCCTAGCATACGGCCTGGTACTCATGTACCATTACTTGAATACATCCATGGTTCATAGGGATGGCCTTAGAGGGGAAATCCAAGAGGGGCTGAAATGGGAACCCATGGGCAGAAAGGGTTCTGGCATTTAGGCATGTTCCTTGCTCCATCTGTCCCCCAGTAGACCCCTGCCCTTTCACAGTGTCGGGCTCGTTTGTGCAGTAGTCATTTCTTGCTTTGGACAGGGTTGTTGGGACCACCAAATGGAATGCGAGATGATTTAGTGATTTTCTCATAGATGGGAACTATTTCAGGCTAAGGGTTCGTACTGGGCATGTGGGGAGCACAGGTTGGGGCCAGTGAGATCAGTGGGAGGCCAGTGGTTAGCCCTGTTTTCAGCACCCCAGATACCTAGGCACATACCCTCCACCATGCACATACAGGATAAATGGGCTGTTATCTCATTTGATCTTTGCAAAAACCATCATCTTGGTTCTGTGATCACAACCCTATTTCAGAGGTAAAGGCAGTGAGGCACAGGGAAACTTTGCAGCCCAAGGAATACCATCTGTGCAGTCCTTGGGTGGAAAGACAGTAACTCTTCAGTAACTATTAGTGTCTGCTATTCATTGCTGTTAATTGTTAAATTTTGGTATCATCCATATTGCCTAATATGAGCACAGTCCACTAACAAGGCACAAAACCAGGATGGAAAGCAGCTGTGTCTTCAGGGTGTCAACCTCAGTCTTCCCACCTTACCTCACAATGCTGTCCGGGCAGGCCTTTTACAGCCGTTTGGAGTTCTCTTCCCTATGGTCCTGCCGTGACCCCAGCACTCACATGGTCAGCCCTACCCCTGGCCACGTGCACACCCCAGCCCTCTCTCTTGCTGGCTTCAGGACTGAAGGGAGCAGTCGCGTCTGCTCGCTTCTTGAAGAGGTCACTTCTTTCAAGGCCCATTTCCTTTCTGTCAGAGACAATTTTTTTTTCTGGATCCCAGGGTGGGGCCAGGCTACTTTAAGGCATTTCCTGCCCAGGAGTTTATATTTGGCTTCAGCAAAAGGAAAGGGAAATAGGCAAGGGGAGTAGGATGAAGAGGTGGTGGCCCGGGGTCAAAATAAGCCAGCACTGAGACTTGGCGGGCCCAGAGAGGGACAGAAGAGGGAATGAGAGCTCACGAATGTTTCAGGTGAACCTTATTGCCTATACTTAAGCTAAGTTGAAGAACTAATAGCTCCTCCGGGGTAGAATGCCACCACCCTTAGGCAGAGCTCATTTTCTGGTCTCCTACCTGGATGTTCCCGAGTCTTTGCTTTCTGCCCCAGGGCATGGCATTCTGCCAGGCAGTGCCACCTAATAGTACAGTGCCCGCTGTAAGCTTCAAGTAGATGCTCTGGTTCCTACTGTGGGGATAACAGAAGCTAGGGCCAGAAGCAGGGTCACTGTTAAGTTGGGAAGCAGAGCTTCCTGTCTGGGCGTTGCCAGAACATTCAGTATCCCTTATCACACAGCCTTGGGAGCACCCAGACAAATAGAAGCCAGTGAACCGGGGCTACCAGTCAAATGGGGAAGGCAGGCTTTACACGCTGATGGATGTAGACAGTCAGGGAGGCCTCGTGGACCGGGATGCTCACTCTAATCTGAAACTTGGGTGTCTGTTTAGAGTGGACCAGTTTCTGCCCTAGGTTTTGTGCGGTGAGAAGATGATTAGGTTGCAGAGTAGGAGAGTGACTAGGTCGGGACTGGAATCTTTGGGAGGAGAAGCTAGTAGGATAACATGTTGACAGGGGAGACTGGAAACTAGAGACAGAGAGAGCTGAGGCACTCTAGGCGTGAGACTCTATCTAGAACATAGTTGTGTATGGGAAGCCTGACCATTTAGTGGGTGTGCTTGTTAGAAGCCGATGACTCAATCAGGAGGAAACAGGAGGACAAGGTGTTCGTTGGCTTTTGAGGCAAGAACATCAGCAGAGCTTTTCCCTCCCATTCCCTTTTGGGGTGCCTAAGACCAAACACATCTTCCTCTACAATCCAGGGCAGCTCCTCCACTGAACCACCCATTGCCATTGCCACTCAAGAGGTTGGGGGATAGCAACCAGAAGATGAGAAACTAGGTTCAGAGAGAGGTAGGGGCTTCCCTAATATTACACACAAGTTGGAAGGGGAGCTAAAACTATCAAGTGGTTTGCCTGCCCTTCAGGCCAAAGGTTTGGGCCCAGACGGCAGAGGAGAGCGGCTCCTGCGGCTCTAGCATTCTGCCTTAGACTAGTTTGGTTGGCATCTCTTGCCTCTAGGCTGGAGACTAGAATGGTAGAATAGCACATAGCTTATTAAAACAAACATCTTTCCTTGTTGGTGGTGACCTTTCAGAGCACCTGGGACTAAGTTGGGGACAGGAGCCCCTGGGGGCAAGAAAGCTAATAGAGCAACTGCAGCAGAGCAGGTGGCAGCTTTGACCTTCACTGTCCCAGGGAAACCCTGGGTTGGGTAGGAATGTCAACTGACTGCTTTGGCCCCGCTGTGTCAATTGCTAGCCTGGGAGACCACAGGCCTGGCTGCCTCTGGACCCAGATTCTCAAATAGCCCCAATGAGCCAGGATTGACTTAACCTCATAGCTCATGCAAGTCTTATTTAGAGCTGCTTACAAGACTCAAACCAGTACTTTGGGGAGTGGGAGAGGAGCCCGAGCACTGTGCTTGGGGGGCTTGTGTGATTTTCATATATATATAGACCTCCATACCACAGCTTCCACCTCACCAGCTGACCCGTAAAGTCAAGAGATCTCCACTGATAGAGGTAGCTATGCTTCACCTCACCACCACATTGGTAGGCTGCCTGAGGTGTCTTGGCAAGACTGCAATTGACCCTTCGGACACCTTCTCCCTCACAACTAGTTGGAGTGATCAAAAACGGCTCCAGAAATTGTCAACTGGGAAGGGAATTTGTCCTTGGATGCGAGTCCTTTTGGTAGAGACTCTGAGGTTTACCCAGTGAGCAGGTGCAGACGTGAAGGGTCTGAGGGGAGGTACTTTAGCGGTTCTGCACATACACACTAGCTAGCCCCAAACTTCAGTGGCTTGAGAGCTTGCTACCACCCTCTCCCATATAGCCCTCCCAAGCTGCTTGCTTTGTAGGTTCTTCATTTGTGACAGGAAGACTCCAAAAGTATTGCTCACATGGCCCGAGGAGCTTGGCATCCAGCTGCAGTTCCGGCAGAGACTCGGGCTGGCATCTGAACAGGTGCAGTAGGGCCCCAATCCTGCCCTACGACCTAGCAAGCAGAAGGCCAGCCAGTGTCTAGTACTGCCAAAGTAGGCCGGCTGAAGTACAGCGGCCCTTGCCGTGGTGCCCCTCCAGTGAGGTTTGGAATGTGGGATGGGAGCTATTTTTGTCTTGTCTCCCTTCCTCCCTGCTCCTCCTTCTCCTGCCAGAACTGAGTTAGAGTGGCCATTCCAGCTAAGAGCGCCAGTGGTAGAGGGTGGCTGTGGATGTGCCGGGCCTTTCACTTGGCAGGGATTTATCCACCTTCTTCCACCTCATGGTCAAGAAGGGAAGTCTCCGTGGCCCCAGAATACCTGACAGTTGAATGAAGACCTTTTTCTCTCTATCCCAAAGAGGTAGAAAAGCCAGCTAGTCACCTGTCACAACATCTCTTGGCTGCACCTCTACGAGTCACATTCCTGTGCTAAGCTCAAAGGCTAGGTGGGTAAAGTGTGCTCATAAGAAGGACATGGAAGGAACAATTGGGGCCAGTGCCAAAGATGGTAGCTTCTGTGCTACAAAGTCCCCTCTCGAGGCCATTCTGTCTTAAAAATGCTCCTCTCCAGGGGTGACGAGTGAGAACAGGAAATGCACCTTGGATCAGTCAAGAGAAATGAACTGAAAAATTTTGAGACAGGACTTAGCATCTCCTAGCTCCAGTACAGGGCCTGTAGTGATATGCAGCTCCGTGACCTGCCTCCCTCTCCTCGTCCAACCCAGGGCTTCACAGAGCCTACCCTGGGAACTTACATTGTTCTATAGACAGCGCTATCCCAGTACCCTTGGAATACTAGCTTTTCCTCCTGTTCCCACTAAGAGTGGAAGAGACCAGCCTTGATACCAGACCCTGCTTATGAGGTATCCGACCTATGACGGGGGTCATGAGGTTTGAGATGCCTTACCAAACAGGAAGCTAGTAAGTAAGGTAAAAGAGGCCACTATGTCTTTTGAAAGACAGGAACAGTCAGCTAATGATTTGATTAAGTGACCTTCACAAACAGCCACAGACTCCTTCCCCTCTCCCCACCATAGGCACTCCTATTAGTGTGGGTCTACTCTCTTGTTTGTACCCTCAAGACCTGAAGCAAGCTTCGACCAGTGGCTGGAACATGCCTGATTCTGGCCTCTGGAGAGCATCTTTCCAGGGCGCTCTCTCTCTCTCTCTCTCTCTCTCTCTCTCTCTCTCTCTCTCTCTCTGTGTGTGTGTGTGTGTGTGTGTGTGTGTGTCTATTTCTCTGGCCAAGTTTTTTTATCTTTCCCATACTCTGGAACCACCTGCAGAACTCCCAGAAGCAAAGAAACAAATAAAATGCAACTTTGTCCCAAGAGATTCGATTTTAATTAGTCAGGGCACTGGCATTTTTCACATCTTCCCAGGAGCTAATGGGCACATAGAGTAGAAGGTGATGGAGAAATCTACCCAAGGGCAGTTACTACCCATGAGCAGTACCTAGTAAGAGACAATTTCATGTCAGTCCTTGGGACGTCTGTTTGTTCCCTGCCTCGGGCCCATTATCTTACCTGGCGCCCAGGCCTGAGATGGGCTTTTTTGGTTGAGAAAGAGAAAAAAAGAACCTGGAGCCTGGGGAGCTCCTTTGCAGACCACTGAGCATCTCAACAGAAGGACCTTAATTTACGGCAGATACACATGTGAAGAGGGGTACCCATCCTTGGACTAAGGTTCATGCTGTTGGCTGAGTGAGGCCTTGCTTGCCTCTTGGAACATAGTTGCCTGGTACCTTATCTGTTCCTCTTAGTTCTCCTTTCTCATCTCCCTGTAACGAACACAGCATCTCCATGAGCCTTAAAGTCTCAGGAGGTTACAAAGTTCAAACAGCCTTACCCAAACTAGCTCTGTGTAATGGTAACTTTCGTTTGTCACATTTAAAGCCAGCAAAGGAAGACTGTGGGTGTCTGGCTCAGCTGCAGAGCGCTTGCCTAGCCTGGACAAATGAGGCCCTGGATTCTATCTCCAGCACAGAAACAAACAGGAAGAGGAGGGGAGGAAGGAGAGGAGGAGGAGGACCACTAAAGGTTTGATCACACCCGTGTGGTAACCAAGGAAGTTGGCGGCAGACTCTTTTTTTTCCTTTTATTGAAAATAGATTCTTTTCTCATACAATATATCCTGATTACAGTTTTCCCTCCCTCTACTCCTCCCAGTTCCTCCCCCCTCCCCTCCCCTCCCCTCTGGATCCACTCCCTTTCTGTCTCTCATCAGAAAAGAACAGGCTTCTCAGAAATAACAACCAAGCATGACAAAATAACATATAATAAAATGAAGCAAAACCTATCATATTGAAGTTGGACATGGCAACCCGACTGGAGGAAGAGTCAGAGACCCTCTCATTTTCACAGTTGGGAGTCCCATAAAAATACTAAGCTAATGGCTATAATATATATGCAGAGGACCTACTGCGGACCCGTGTAGCCCTGTGCTTGCTGCTTCAGTCTCTGGGAGCTCATATGTGCCTCGCTTAGTTGATTCAGAGGGCCTTGTTCTAGCAGGAATCTTTGATCCCCTTTGTATAAATGTGGCAACCATAGTTTAGAGAGGGAAGCCAGGTGCCCACAATGATTTAAGCAGTAAGCAGGGGAGCTGACTTGATTAGAATTTCCCCTTCAATCTAGTCGTCGCTGTTAGGCAGTATCTTCTTTGGCAGATATTGGTCCTTTTTTCCCTGAGTGTGTGAAATTTCCCCGTGTTCATAGAATGTCAGCAACAGGATGCCTGCTTTTCACCTGGATCCCTCCTCTGCATAAACATGCTCTGTGCTAAGAGGATCTATGGTGTATGACTTGTATGCATGGAGGTGCATATATTATCACTGGCTTCTGAAGGCTTCCGCTATACTGCTTTGTGGTACCCCCTTCTTTTGTGACACTCTGTAAAGTACACTAGTGGGTTGACCTGTGAGCCCAATTCCTCTCTGGAGCTTCCTATTTTCCTGTGCCCTGACTCTGAAGCTTATATAAGTTAGGCACCTCCCCAGGGAGAGAATCTGAGCTTTCATATAGATGGAATCCAGTTTGGGCCAGCTGAATGCTGTTACTGACCTGTCCTGGCTTTGGCCAGAGCACCAGCTGCAGAATACACCAGTTGAAATGGCTGGCGGTTATTCTCTGGAATCTGCACATCTGGACACAGAGGTTAGGGCCAGGGGCTACAGACATTCCTGCCTCACTCGCCTCAGCCTGCCCAGTGTCACTCTTCCTGTTGGGCACATAAGCCAGATCTCGGTCTGGGCTGTGCTGGTTCCAGCCTCAGGTGAGTTGACTTTCATGTAGGTGGGGGTGGGAGGTCACCCCTGGCCTAGTCTGACAGGCTGGGACATGTTAGATGGATGAAGCAAAGTACTTTAGTTCACCCCTTAATCACCAAGACATGTGTCCCTGACTGCTCCATCTGAGAGGGAGCCTCGGGGCCCACAGGCCTTCCTGAGATGGTGCATTGTCAGAAGTCAGTGTCCCTGACATCCTGCTCGCTAATAACCCATTACATTCTCTGGATTCCTGCTCTGGAGGGCTGCTGAGGAATTCAGTCCTGAGACCTACCTCAGACTCCTTTGCTCCTTTCTTTGTCTTGCAGCCCCTCCAAAGTCTTTGCTGCTTTACCTCACTTCCCTGGACCATTTGGCTCCAATTCTGAGATTGGTGGGACTCATTCTTCAGACACAGAAGCTCAGGTTGGCCAGGCCACTTTCTCCAGTTCTCCCTTTTATTTGGGACTTTCAAAACCAGATCTGGGAGGGGCCACAGTTATTGAGTGCTTGGCATAGTGTGCCAATGGCTTTTCTCTTCCCTCATGTTTTACTTAATGCTCCTTTTAGTGGAGGCAATAGAGAGAGGTATAACTTGCTCGTTGTCAGAGTTGGTGACTGGCAACATCAGGATTTGAACACAGGCCTGTGATTTCACTAAACAAGAAGGAGCAGAAAACAATTTGTCAGAACTGAGAATTGGTTCCTTGCTTGTCTGTAGTCTGAGGACTGGTAATGTAATATCGTGGGAACATGGAATTAAATGATCAGGATTGTAGCTTCAGTTATGATATTCAATTCTGGGTTACACTGGATACTTTGTCTTTATTTTGTATGTGCTTGCACACTATAGCTTGAAATAATATTAATGCAGGGCTAGTGAGAAGCACACACACAGAGAGAGAGATAGATAGATAGATAGATAGATAGATAGATAGATAGATAGATAGATGTGTTCCTGGCATGCAGAGAACTAGTGACCATACCAAACTTGCTACCCTTTAGAGGTCACTGTCTCTTGTCCTCGCCTCTCTGGAAAGTCTGACCTTGTCCATTCTTCAGATTTTTCTTTTCCTCCTAATGACAGGAAAACAAAGCTGTTGCCATGCAGGGTGCTCAGATCCTAGAAGCGCCTTCTGTTGGGTGCAAACAGAGGACAAGGAAGTGATTGTGGCACCCAGCTTAGCTGTCCTAGCAGACAAACCATATGCTTCAGCCGCTCCCTTACTTGGCATAGGTAGTCCCTTCATCTTTACCCTTCCTTTGGTCCTGAACCACTGGCCTGGGGAGGTGAATCTTTTACCAGATCTGCATCGCCCCCTGTCAGACAAGCTGAGGTACTGCTAGCAGACTTCTGCCCCCACCCAGAAGCCTCACAGAGGAACTGCTCTTTGGAAGTTGCACTACAAGGACACACACAGAGATGCGGGTGCACACATGGACCAAGAATCCTGCATGTGTAATATAGGTACACTATCCTGTTCTGATCCCCGTGGCTCGAAACCGTGAGAAGATTTGGTTGTAGCTAGATGCTGAGTTGATGCATGCACTTGGAGAAATGCACAGATGCTCACCCCTGCTCTACCCGTTTGGCCCAAAGCTTGACAGCACACCAAAGCTTGCCAGACATCCTCTTTCCCTCGCCACAATTCTCACCTGTGTGATCCTTGGAGGGATTTATTATGATTTTTGATACCTCCCCCACCATGCTCTTCTCTTCCTTGTCTACTTGCATTTCTGAATAAGTGTTTTAGAAGTCCCTTTTGTCATCAATCCTGGCTGCCAGGGTCTCCTTCTAGGAGCACTAAGAAGATAGAGCTCTTCCTGTCTTGGAAAAAAAACAAACAAACCAGCAGTCTCCTTAGAGTCCTTTGGTCAGCAGGGCCACTAAGCACACTCTAAAGAAATGGAGGGAATATTGAGGACAAGACTCCATGGTCAGAGTAGCTCTTCTGAGACCAGCAGGTTCCCCTGGTCTCTGCCAAGCCCACAGTGCCGCAGTCGACGGTTGCAGGATCCCCCATCCCGGGCAGTACCTTGGCAACACCTGCTTGGGGAAGAAGTAGCTGCTGCTGCATAGCCCCGGGACTCTGCTGCTAGTGACCAGGACGGTCTCCTCTGTGTCTCCAGTCTGGCTGTCTGTTGTATCCAGCTCTGTCATCTGCTCCCACAGCAGAAGAAAAAGGCCAACCTAGATATTACCCTCCAAGACCCCCAGAGGCCAGCACTGTGACAGTCTAAGGTTCGACACTGGAGTGTTCCACAAGTAGGCTTGAGCCCATAAGGAGAGGCAGGAGTGCTCTGGGACGTCCCCTGCAAAAGGAGAACTGGACATTAACGAGTAGGTGGGGAAGGAAAGGAAGCTGTTGTCACAAGGGCTGGAAAGCCAGAGGAGAGTCAGACCTAACTTGGACTCTGGGGCCGGCACTACCACTCTGTCAGCTGTGAGACTGTAGGCAAGTCTCCTCTCCCATCCTGTCCACTTTCTTCCCCTCTTCTCGGTGTCTCAAGCTCAGGCTGGTCTTGAATTCACAACCCGCCTACCTCTACCTTCTGAATTCTGGGATTATAGGTGTGTCTTGTGCCTGACTTGAGTCATTTCCTTTCCGAGTTTGTTAATATGGCGGTTACAGTGAGAACAGTCGAACCTTCTTCACAGGTGATTATGGCTGAAATGAGATTTGCCTCTCAGAAGGCTGGGTGACGGTAGCTGTGCTAGCGACAAAGGAAGTAGAAAGTACTGTTGGACATCTCATATCTCCTTGCTGAACTAGGATGCTCTCTCTAGGGCTGGAAGACTGGCAGTTCTAGCTGCTGATGGTGGTGGTGTGTTTTGGGCTAGGTCATGGGTAGGGAGCATGGGAGGGATTTGCAACAGGCCGGGAATGAGGTTCAGGAAAGTTGTGGTTGACACGGGAAATGGAATCAAGGGAGCAGAGGGTGCCTCATTGGCCAATCACATTGTATCTTCCTTGCGATTCCTGAACCATCAGAACTAGGTATGCTTGCCTACTGGATGTGAGGCAGTATTCACCCAGTACCATGCTATTCTTTTTTTTTTTCCTCTGGAGTTCACTTTGTAGACCAGGCTGTCCACAAACTCACAGAGATCCACCTGCGTCTGCCTCTCAAGGGTTGGGATTAACTCTGCCTGTTTCTTTTCCTCTGTTCTGTTTTAGAAGCGGAAGCCAAAAAAGCATGTGAATGGCTTCGGGCAACAGGATTCCCTCAGTATGCTCAGCTTTTTGAAGGTAAAGCTTGGTTGTTCTCCCTATCCTATTCCAAAACTTGCTTTCTCCGACATACAGCTCTTCTTCATCTGCAAAATGGGTAGAATACATGCTCACTGCAGCCACACAAACCCCCGTGTCTCCCGATCCCCACCAGCTTTGTGCAGTGACTACTCCCGAAGCTCGGGACCCTTGGGAGAGTACTCTCATCAGCTTCCAGCTCTGGTGCCAGCTGTGTTTTAGAGGCTCACCGTGTGTACCCTGATGACAATGGGAAGGAGGAAGTTTGCATCCTTGTGGCTCATGTGGGACCCCACTTTGCCCACAGCAATAACCTCATTTCTGTTTTACTTCGTTTCTCTTTGTTTTTTCTGGGTTTTGTTCTTGATGCTTGCTCCTTCGTCCCTGTTGTTCACGTACTCCTGCTCACCCTGGCTTCACCCCTACTTCATCCTGTCAGGTTCACCCATGACCTCCATGGCTACTTCCCAACCCTCATTTTACTCTTTTTTCTCCATAGTATTCGGCACTGGCAGCCACTCTCTCTCGTCTTCTGAAATACCTCCGCCTGCCTCTTAATCTCTGGCTACTGCCCTCTATCTATTTGCTGAATCTGCTTCCTCTAACTGGCATCTAAATATTAGGGTATCCCAGGACTCAGTCCAGACCCTTTGCTTTCTCCGTGTTTATTTGCTCGAAGATGCTCATTCATCTTTCCTGTGAGAGCTCCTGAATGGGTCTGTCCAGACCTTGTTTCAGAGCTTCTGGTTCATCCAATCAGCCACCAACTCAATGTCTTTACGCTGAGATCCAGCAGGTGCCTCTGAGATCTGCCTAAAACAACTCTGTCCACTCTGTTGCTCGGGTTCCATATGGCCAGGAGTTACCCTTGAATTCCCTTCTTCCCCATGGTTAGATGTCTGTCCTGCTAGTCTTTTCTTCTTCCAGAGTGAATGCATTCCCTAACACCTCCATTCCCAGGCCTGCTGCGCACCACCACTGCTCACCCAGACTAACACACCAGGATCCTTCTTTGAACTCCATGCTTCACTTTCGGTGCCCCAGACCTGTCCACCACAGCCTGTGACCATGTGGCTCATGTGCTCTGATGAGAGGAATATAAGTACAAATATTGCACCCTGGCTGACCTGGCTCTCCTTTATTGGCTACACCATTGACTCCTGTCTACTCCCTGCTCCCACCCTGGTCTCTCCCTCATCAGAACCTTGGTATTCGTGTTATTTCTGGCTGAAACTTGTTCTAGTTTCTCTGCTTAGCCAGCTTTTTCTCAGCCTTCAGGCATTCTGTCTCAGAAATCTCCCCCAGAAAGGCCTGGACTGACTCCATCTCATTAAGTAGCCATACCTGCCCCAGCCTTTATTTACTCTGTCACCCTGGATGAGGTTTGTCATGGTGTTTGTGTTATCTGTGGTTTGTGTATTGCTTACTGCCTATTACCTGTGTGAGTGTAAATTCCTTGAAGGCAGGGACCCCAATTTTGTGTTCTTCACTACTGCCTTGCACAGTACCTGGCATGAACTGGTATCGGTATCAGTTGAATGAGCAAATGTGTGAATGGCTTTACCTTTCTCCCATTTCTCCACGTGTCTTCCTTTTTTCTTTCCTTTCCCTGAGTCCTGGGGAGATGGCTCCCACTGCTTTGGATAGACATTGTATGGCTACATGCTTTTCCCTCTGGCCTTGCTCTTTCCCTACACCCCATAATTTGCCTTGGACCTGCAGGAGGTCACCTGTCTGAAAATCCAGAATTCAAATGAAAGAGAAGAACTCAAGTTGGATGTTGGCAGTAATTGAAAAGCTCAGGCCTGTTGCCTGGACCTGGACAAACTTTACATGGTTCATTTCAGCTCAGACCTCCTAGACTTCTCTGGCTTTTCCCTTAATTATCAACTCTGACCTCCCTAGGTTCCCCCAGGCTCATTAGCCTTCTTTTCGTGTGATGCAATACCTGAGTATGGTAGTTTGAATGGAATTGTCTCCCATAAGCTCATAGGGAGTGGCTCTATCAGGAGGTGTGACTTTGTTGGAGTAGGTATGGCCTTGTTGGAGGAAGTGTGGCACTGTGGAGGCAGGCTTTGAGGTCTTATATATGCTCAAGCCGTGTCCAGTATCTTAGTGTATCTTAGTTCATTTCCTGTCGCATGCAAGATATAGAACTCTTGTCTCCTCCAGCACCATGTCTGCCTGCACACCACCATGTCCCACCATGATGCTAATGGACTAAACCTCTGAAACTGTAAGCCACCCAATTAAATGTTTTCCTATATAAGAGTTGCCTTGGTCATCGTGTCTCTTCACAGCAATAGAAACCCTAACTAAGGCACTGAGATAAGCAACTTAGAAAGAGGGACAATTTATTTGGCCTTATGGTTTTCATCTATGGTTGCTTGGTTCTGTTGCTTTGGGCCTGTGGCCAGATAGAATGTCATGGTGGAAATGCAGAGTGGAGGAAAGTTCATCTGTCATGGTGGGCTAAGAAGGGAGGGCTAGGAGGGGTAGTGTGGATAGGAGTGAAATTCTAATACCCATTCAATGCTTTAGCTCCTTCCCCTGGGCCCTCCTTCCTAAAGAAAGGCTCCACCACATTCTGGGCACCTGCCCCTGGAGACTTAAGCCTTCAACCCATGCCTTAGACTGTTAGGCATGGTTCTCAAGTTCTGAGTGGTTCTCAACCTTTATAA
This sequence comes from Myodes glareolus, assembly GCF_982192425.1. Classification (NCBI taxonomy): domain Eukaryota; kingdom Metazoa; phylum Chordata; class Mammalia; order Rodentia; family Cricetidae; genus Myodes; species Myodes glareolus. Next base: position 85,146,634 of record NC_142053.1, on the reverse strand, counting down.
TGCCGTGACCCTTTAATACAGTTCCTCATGCTGTGATGACCCCTAACCATAAAATTATTTCATTGCTACTTCCTAACCGTAATTATGATTCATAATGTAAATATCTGGTATGTGATCCCTGTGGGTCTAAGGTCTAAGGAGTAGAGAAACTTTAAGAGCCAAACCCTACCACCTCTGTTTCATTCCTAGCTTTCCCTTTCACTTTGGCCCTTGCCTTCTTGCTTCCTTTCCTCCTCACCCCAACCCTCTGCAGTTGAAGGTAGCTGGGGTCATTTCTGCCAGACTTATCTTTGCTTCTTTCCCCCACACAGAGGGTGTGTTCCCCCTGGATATTGGCTCTGTGAAGAAGGACTACAGTTTTCTGGACCAGGACTCTTTGGGGGCCCTGTGCAGGTAGGGGATTGAGGGCCAGGCCTAAGAAGCCTTGGTCCCAGTTTTGTGCTTCTTCGTGGAAATGACAACTTCTTTGAACCTTCTATTATAGGGGAGCATAATTTATCAATGGGGCTCATTTTCTGCAATCCCATTGCTCATTGTGGTTACTGTGTCTCTCAAACTTTCCTCTACACCCGTCACTGTAGCTCGAAGATCCAGATCAGGTCTTGATTCAAATTCCTCAAAGCATGCTTTGGTTTCAGTCTCTTTCTACTTAAACCAGTTCTGATGTTTCCTAAGGTAAAACCATGATTTCTCCTTGAATCTATTAAAGTCACCTTGCCAGCTAGCCTCTGTACTCTGCTCCTCCTCCCATACAAAGCTATCCTCCCTATAGCCACCAGAATCAGTTTTTTAAAACTCCAGGTGGGTACTTTCCCCTCTTTAAAATCTGCCACGGCCTATATGCAAAAGTACAAAACCTTTCAGCATGACACATTTGCCACCCTTCTTTTGCCCTCCTTTAACTTTGATCACATCCGCTCCCACTAGTGTCTTTGCTGACTGACTGTGCCCTTCTTTACCTTGCGACAGGCTCCTGTAGAAGTCTAGAATAGCTGCCCCTGCTTCTCTGATCCTTGCTTCTCTTATCCTCTGCTTTCCAGGAAGCCTTCTTTGACTGTCCTGCATCTCTTCCTGAAAGTTACTGTTCTCATCCTCGGTGTGTCCGCTGAGCCTTCCGCATGCTCTTTTCTCGAACCGATCCCATCTGCAGTAGTTTGTTTCTATATCTATCAGTACCTGGAGGACAGCGCTTTAATCTCCCCAGCACCATGCTTTAGACCATGGGAAATGGTGGATGGCATCTTGAAAGTGTCTCGGTAGGCTATGCCAACCTCTGGGGAATTGAGAACCTTAGGTGAACACCTACTTTGTGTTGCAGGAGGCTGATGACCTTGAACAATTGTGCTTCGATGAAGCTCGAGGTTCATTTTCAATGCAAACAGGTGAATCCCGGCAAGGGGCGAGGTCTGTGGTCTCCCAGCACCTGGGAAAATCCTAGAACATGCATTTGTGAACAAGCTCCCTTATTCAAGGAGTTTGGGGTCTCTAGCATGGGGGTGGAAATGCAGGGATTTCCTATACTGAAGGCCCTATGAGCTCCCTTAGGGTTTTGAGGAGCCTCCCCTATAGGAGCATGGGGGAACAAGCACCCTGGCTCATACCTGACCCTATCCCCTACTCAAACCACCACTCCCTTCTGTTTTTGTCAGTCACACGGCACAGTGATGGCATTCCCTAGAGAAATGCACTAACTTAAGAGGAAACCACTACTGTTCTGTTTGTCATGGCTAAATGCCTTGAATGGGAGAAGGGACTGGGTAATGTGGTGGAAAGATCAAGGCCTCTATGGTCTTAGAAGTCAGGGTCACCACAGCCTTACCACCTAAGATCTTACTTCCTTGGTTGATAGCCTCATTTTCCCCATCACTACAATGAGTTAGGAGACTGGATTCATACCTGTTTAAAGCCTTTCCAACTTGTACATTTCGTATAGGAGCCATAAGGCCTCTGTCTGTACGTGGCCTTAAAAGTAAGCCTCATGGCTTCATTGATTCCTGGGGACAAGTCCTGTTGGTGTCCTCTGGAGCTTTCCCCACCAGAGGCCTGTAGTCAGGTAGGGTAGCCACACTGACAGATCACTGGCCTGGAGGCTTTTCTGTCACTGACTACTAAGTGCCCTGTTTTCTCACCTTGCCAAGGAGAAAATGGATCAGAAAATCTAAAATCCTCTCCAGTTCTTAGACAGCATAATTTTAAGCTAAGACTGCAGCCTATAAATATTTAAGAATCTCTGCCACTGACATAACCATAACAGGAAATGATGCTGGGCAAATAGCTCCTGATTTGTGGGATTTCCCGTCTGTGAAATGGCGGTAGCAGGTTAGATGACCATCATCATCCATCTAGACTGGCTGTGAGTCCTGGTCTCCTACAACACTCCCAGAGCCAGCTTTCCATTCACAGGCCAGGCCCTCTCTCAGAAAGCAAAGCTCTTCGCCCTGCTCCACCCTAAAGCGTTTGGAAGCAGAGTAAGGCACAAGCTGGTACTTGTCTGTCAGGCTTCTGTGACCCCTCCCTATGATGCCTCCCCAGGATGAAGACTCCGAAGAAGAAGAACAATGCACCATCAGCAGCCACTGGGCCTTTGAGCAGGAAAGCAAGTGTGGGTCTCCCATGGGCTCTTCTGCCCTGCTGGCCCCACCAAGCCCTAGCCTTCTGGGGACCTCAAGCTGTGAAAGCGTCCTCACTGAGCTTAGTGCTGCCTCCCTGCCGGCCATCTCTGTGAGCCTCTCACCAGAGTCAGCCGACCTGGCCTTGCCGCGTCCCATCCCAAGTAACCAGCCCTTCCTTAGTCCCACTCAGGGCCAGGAGGCTGCTCAAGACAAAGTAAAGAAGCATTATTCTCGAAGCTTCCTCAAGCATCTTGAATCTCTGAGGAGGAAGGAAAAGGGTGACAATCGGCAAACAGAGCCTGAGCAACGCCTGGCCACCTCAGAAAAGGCCACCAAGGCTTCATCTTTCCGCAGTTGCCGTGGCTTTCTCTCAGCTGGATTTTACAGGGCCAAGAACAGGGCCACTACTTCAGCCCGGGGCAGAGAGGGTGAGACGCAGAAGGCCTGGGAAGCTTGGCCTATAGCCACATTTCGGCATCCTCAGCCCGTTCGCCGGCGTGACTGCCTGGTGCATGTGCCCGGAGACCATAAACCAGGCACATTCCCTCGTTCTCTGTCCATTGAAAGTCTTTGTCCAGATGATGGCCATCACCTGGCAGATTGGAAGCCAGGTAGGTGCTGGGGCTATGAAGGGCGCCGGGGCTCCTGTGGTTCCACGGGCAGCCATGCCAGCACTTACGACAACTTGCCTGAGCTGTACCCAGCTGAGCCTTTCCAGGCCGAGGCTGAGGCTGGAGATGAGGAGGGCGAAGGCAGCTATGCCCATCTAGATGACATCCTGGAGCACGTGTGGGGGCTACAACAACGGGTAGAGCTCTGGTCTCAGACCATGTACCCGGATCTGAGACCTAGAGATAAGGAAGAGGAAGAGGAGGAAGAGGAGGAAGCTGCTTCGTCCATTGAAATAGCCATGGCTGAGGTGGAAGGCCAGGATGAAGATCTAGCCCAGGCAGAGTCTCAAGTCCTCAGAGAGTTTCCACCCCAAGCCAAGGAGGAAGTCCCACTGATAGTACTGGCTCAGGCCCCTGCTGTGGTAGAGCCATTGGTACAGGCCGAGGCTACAGCTCCAGCCCAGGCCCAGGACCATGAGCAAGAAGCAAACTTGGCTGCAGAGCCTGCTTCTGCCTCCAGCCTGTCTGTAGAAGAAGGACACTCCATTTCTGACACCGCTGTTTCCTCAAGTGAACTTGACAGCAGTGGCAACTCCATGAATGAGGTGGAAGCTGCAGAAGCCCAGGCAGGGCTCCAAGCCTCAGTGCCCCGTGAGCGACGTGATTCAGGTGTTGGGGCCTCACTTACCAGACCGTGCAGGTGGGAGTTTGGGGTAGGGATAGGGGTGGAGTCCCTTCTCAGTCTCTGCCTTCTGTCTGTCCTGCTTTCATAGTCGTAAAGCCCAGGGGAAAGTTCTCAGGGGGTCAGGAGATCATTTCCAAGCAGCCTGTCCCAAGAGAAAAGGAAACAGAGCTTAAGAATGTGGAGCCCTGAATGCTCAGTACAGGATCTAACCGTAGTGTGGCCTTGAGGAAATGCTGCCTCTTCTGGCCTTGCTCTCATCTGAGCAACAGGGGTGTTAGAGATGACTTCTTCACCTCAGTTTTGATGAAGAGTGTTTCTTGCCACAGTAGCCTTAGAACAGGTGGAGACCAGTACTGCCTTTTGGGACTAAATGGGTCTGAGCTTGGTGCCACCCTCCATGAGAGCTTCTTGAACCCTGGGTGACCTAAAAGCTGAAAGGAAACTTTTGCCATCCCAAGGCCCTGTAGTATTAGTCAATGTGTCTCCACCTCCCTGTACTTCCTTTCCTTGGGGAGATAAAAAAGGGGCCAGAAGGACATGGCCTTTTCTAAGGGTTAGCAAACCTGTGTCTCTGATGCTCTATGCCCTCTCACCTCAGGAAACTCCGCTGGCACAGCTTCCAAAACTCCCACCGCCCCAGTCTCAACTCAGAGTCTCTGGAGATCAACCGGCAGTTTGCGGGCCAGATCAACCTGCTTCACAAGGGCTCGCTGCTGCGGCTCACTGGCTTCATGGAGAAGTACACTGTGCCCCACAAACAGGCCTGGGTCTGGTGAGTGTCTCCTGAGCCATGCAGGACAGAAACTATGGACTTTCCTAGGCTCTATGTCCTGGGATCACAGCCCAGAGGCAGGATAGACAGGCAGGCTGAGCCCACAGGCCAGTGGAATGATACTGTTCCAGGAGGCTGAAGGGTCGTGTAAGGATAGATGTGGTCTGGAAATCCCCAGGTCTTCCAGCTGTCCTTTCTCCATCCCAGCCTCCATGCCACCATCAGTGAGATTGTCTTAAAGTACACTTTGGTGGTCGTGTATTGAGTAAATAAACAGCCTCATTGGCTTCCCAGTGTCAATTCCTTTCTCTCATGTCCTGGGGTGGCCCCATCCTTCTGTCTCTTTTGTCAATCTTTCCCAAGCAGTGTCATGATGGCCTGAGGGACTCGTCGCTCTTCTCTCTGTGTGTTTTTGCCTTTGCGCTTGCTGTCCTCTGCCTTTGCCTTATTGCTTCCGTGGGACAACCCTATTCTGTCCTGCAGGAGTCGGCTGACTTACACCTCCTCTAGGAAGGCCTCTCTGACCTAGTAGGTGTACTTTCCCTTCCTAGCGACTCTTCCTCTAAGTTCAAGACCTACCACTGGCCACATGAATTATCGATGAAGCGCCTTTGTCCCTGTGGCTTCTGCAGGCTGAGGCTAAAGCAGGTGCTCACTGAATGTGGCTTCTGGGGACATACTGTGTTCGCTACTCCTCTCATTTCTGAATGATTGATAGATAGCCTTTAAACCGAGATCTCTCTTCCTGATCGCTTGTTAATCCCCAAACAGGTCAGTGCCCAAGTTTATGAAAAGAAATAAGACCCCAGACTACCGGGGACACCATGTATTTGGAGTACCACCCCTCATTCATGTGCAGCGCACCGGCCAGCCTCTGCCCCAAAGCATCCAGCAAGCCATGCGCTACCTGCGGAGCCAGTGCCTAGATCAGGTGAGTAGTCCTCAGGAAGCCTGCAGAGAAGTGGTGCTGGCGACCAAGGCCCCAGGCTGACTGCTCTGCCCTCTCTTGGGTTGGACTACTCTCCAGAAACCTTTCCTTCCCTGATGCCAAAGCTCCCTTCCTTTCTTTATGGCTGGAGCCTTTTGCCCACTTTGGGGGCAGCTTCTTCCTGCCCCCGGCTTTGCAGTCCCGCTAGCCTCAGGACCTGCCCTAGCCTGAGGCCACCTGTTCACCCTCCTCCCCGTGACAGCTATCTTTCTCTTTGGCACCAGGCTGTAAACAACTTTCTCTCTGGGCTTGCTGAGCCCATCGGGCAGCCTGCCAGGCTCCCTGGTCTCCAAGATGGCCTATGTTCCTGCCACCCCAGTCCTGGGCTGCCCTCACAGTCTAGTCTCCCTTCTCCTCTGCATATCACATTATTCCTTCCTCTCAATGGGTCAGGTGGGCATCTTTCGCAAGTCTGGGGTCAAGTCCAGGATCCAGAGTCTGCGCCAAATGAATGAGACCTCCCCTGACAACGTCTGTTATGAGGGCCAGTCGGCCTATGATGTGGCTGACCTACTGAAGCAGTATTTCCGGGATCTGCCTGAGCCCATTTTCACCAGCAAGCTCACCACCACTTTCCTGCAGATCTATCAGCGTAAGTCCCCTGTACGCCTCCTTATTAACCTGCCCCGCACTCAGCCTGCCTGATCCTGAGGGCTTGTGGGAAGCAAACCTGGCAGCTGGCTATGTGAGCTCAAGGGAACATTCACTCTATGGATTTGAAAAGATGCTTGGAGAAGGGACCACATTCTACTCTCCCTCAAACCCATTTTTGGTAGGGTAGACTGAGGCCCTGAGGAAAGGACCTTCCAAATGGCTGCCCTGAATATCAGAGCAGTGCTTGAGCTAACTGCCCGAGCCCATCTGACCCTTTTCTTTGGAGACTGTTGGGCCTTGTACATTCTGGAAAACAAGAAGCTTGCTGCTGGTGCTTCTGGAGAAATAAAGAAGGCCCTTCTGCCCTTTCTGTCCTGCAGTCCTCCCCAAAGAACAGTGGTTGGCAGCAGCACAAGCTGCCACCTTGCTGCTCCCCGATGAGAACCGAGAAGTGCTACAGACCCTGCTCTACTTCCTAAGTGACATTGCCTCTGCCGAGGAAAACCAGATGACAGCTGGCAACCTGGCAGTGTGCCTGGCACCCTCCATCTTCCACCTCAATGTCTCCAAGAAGGACAGCTCTTCTCCCAGGTGGGCCGGGTAGTGCATGCAGAGGCCAGTCCCGAATTTGACTTCCCAGGACTTTCAGCCTGGGGGAGCTATTACTGCTATTCCTACCCTTGTACCAAGGAATTTTAGCCTTCGCCACTGTGAAGCATGCCATTTCTAAAGGACACCAGGTGACTTTATGGTCAACACTGGCAAGCTGGCTTCCCAAGAACTAAGAGGCAGCTATCACTCATCTTGTCTGGTGCCTTGGTGCCATCCTGCTCTTTCCTTCTCTCCCTCCAGGATCAAAAGCAAACGCAGCCTGGTTGGTCGGCCAGGCCCCAGGGACTTGAGTGAGAACATGGCTGCCACCCAAGGCCTGTCACACATGATCAGTGACTGCAAGAAACTTTTCCAGGTGAGTCTGGCAAGGCCATGGCACCTGATTGTGAGCATTATCAGCGCTGACCTTTGGACCCTGTATCAGGTTCTCTAGAGCAGTGGTTCTCAACCTGTGGGTTGCAACCCCTCTGGCAAACCTCTATCTCCAAAAATATTTGTGTTACGATTCATAACAGTAGCAAAATTGCAGTTTCGAAGTAGCAGTGAAAATAATTTTCTGGTTGGGGGTCACCACAGCATGAGGAACTGTGTTAAAGAGTTGCATCACTAGGAAGGTTGAGAACCACTGCCCTACAGTAACAGAACCGATAGAATGAGTGTATGTTCGTGTGACTTAATAGAACAGCTTACAGGCTGTGGTCGGACTAGTCCAACAAAGGCTGTCTCCCAGTAGAAAGGTCATAGTAGTTGTTCACTCCATGAGGCTGGTCTTTGATCTCTGCTGGAATCCTAAAATAGGTTCTAATACCAGGGAAGGGATGCCTCAGCAGCAGGAGAGATAAACTTGCCAGCAAGAGTGAGGGCAAGCAATGTAAAAGCAAAAGGCTTTCTAACATGTCCTTTTATGTGGGCGGACTGCCACTAGAAGGTGTGGCCCAGATTTAGGGTGGGTGTTCTGGCCTCAAATGGCCTGGATTTAGGGTGGGTCTTCCCACCTCAAAGGATCTAGTAAAGAAAATCCTCCACAAGTGTGCCCAGCTGCTTGATTTTTAGTTGGTTCCAGTTTTAGTCAACTTGACAAGCAAGATCAGCCATCACAGCCTCCAAGTCAGGCAAGAGGCCCAGTTTGTCACATGCTCCTAGGCTCTGATTTGTACCCCTTCTTCATTAGTTTCTTATCTGTCTCACTGCAGCCATAGCCGTGCCTCTCTACTGTCTTCTTAGCACTGCCCCTTGTGGGGTGCCCTGCTCTCCACAGCACCCACTCAGTGTGTCTATGTGTGTGTGCCCTCCCAGGTGCCCCAGGATATGGTGGTGCAACTGTGTGGTTCATATAGTGCAGCTGAACTCAGCCCCCCTGGACCAGCCCTGGCTGAGCTCAGGCAGGCTCAGGCTGCTGGGGTGAGTCTCAGCCTTTACATGGAGGAGAGTGTGCAGGAGCTGCTTCGGGATGCTGCAGAACGCTTCAAGGGTTGGACCAATGTGCCAGGGCCCCAGCACACAGAGCTGGCTTGTAGGAAGGTGAGCTCCCCACTCTTCATCTTGTTGTAGGCTGGGAGAGAGCCCTGGGTCTGCCCCAGAGAGCTGCTCTGTCAACCTTACTGGGCCTGTGCCTGGTACTTGGAAGATGGCAGCCAGCTGCCCAAGTGTCTGAAGGAGTCAGAAACCATATGAGGCCAGTGCATCTCTCTGTGGACGCCTTCCTGAGTTCTCTTCCACAGTTCTACTTCAGACTCACTACCACCACGATAGCTCCTTGAAATGCCTGGGTTTCCTTTGGCCCTGAACAGGCAAAGCCCCTTGTGATACCTCCACTCTCTGTTTCTATTTGTGCTGTCCTGCTATCTGGACTGACTTACCCCCAAGTAAGACCTCTCCCAGGCCACATTTAGTCACGGTCAGAGCTAGAGGTGGCTCCTAACAGTGCCCCTCTGTTAGTCGCCTTGCTGTTTCTGGAATGTTGATCTTGAGCAGCATTTTGAGACAGGTATTTTCTGTGATAGAATGACCATGACTAACCTTCACCATGGGGTTAAGGCAGGGAGCTGGCAAAGAATATGGCACATGCAAAATCCTTTGATGGTGAATCCATTCGGAATAATCACCCGCTTCTCTTCCTGCATCCAGAAATATCACATGCTGTGCCCATTGTCATAGGCCCAGTAAGCGTCTAAATGTGTGGGATCCATCATTGCCTTTTGCTCTAGAGCAGGCTGAAGAGCAGACATGTGAGGACAGAGAAACGGGTGTCTGCCTGTTTATCTGAATCTAGAGCTGGTCATCAGAGGGGCCAAGTAGCTATAGGAAGGGAGTTCTAGGCTCTCTAGCCTGAGACCTGACCTGGCATTAATTTGGAGTGCTCTCCCCTTGCTAGTGTTTCTAACCTCATCCCTTTGGCTTGTAGGCACCAGACGGGCACCCCCTGAGGATGTGGAAGGCATCCACAGAAGTGGCTGCCCCTCCAGCTGTGGTGCTGCATCGTGTCCTACGGGAACGGGCCCTGTGGGATGAGGACCTACTGCGGGCCCAGGTGCTGGAAGCGCTGATGCCAGGGGTGGAGCTGTACCACTATGTCACTGACAGCATGGCACCCCATCCTTGCCGTGACTTTGTGGTGCTCAGGTGAGGGGCTACTGCTACCACCCTGCTGTGCTTCAGGGACTAGAAAGGTGGGGCAGGAGCCAGCGGCAAGGATCTGAACATGGTGTCTTCTTGCTCTCCGTGTTCCAGGATGTGGCGCTCAGACCTGCCTCGTGGTGGATGCCTTCTTGTCTCCCAGTCTCTGGATCCTGAACAACCCGTGCCAGAGTCTGGAGTGCGGGCCCTCATGCTTACTTCCCAGTACCTCATGGAGCCCTGTGGCCTTGGCCGCTCTCGCCTCACTCATATCTGCCGTGCTGACCTCAGGTACCAGACTTGGCTGCTTGCCTCACCCTCTTGGCCCTGAGCCCGTCCCTTGCCTCTGTCCTATGTCAGTGAGCCCCATTGTGGAAGAGAGTTCCTTTCTTCCTTCTCCCTGATAAAGGCCCCATTGGAAACCCAATTTCTCATGTCTGCCTACCTCTTCCTCCCCAGGGGCCGTTCTCCTGACTGGTACAACAAAGTCTTTGGGCACTTGTGTGCTATGGAAGTGGCAAAGATCCGGGACTCTTTCCCCACACTTCAGGCAGCTGGCCCCGAAACCAAGTTGTGAGCCTTAGACTGGTGTTACCTAGGCCTCTGCTACCAAAGAAATGAATGGGAAGAACAACTGAGACACTCCTAGGGACAGAGCCAGGCCCAGGTGGCCAGCTGCCTGTCAGCTTACATCCTAATGCTAGTCTGCACATACACAAGAGAAGAGGGTATAGGTGGCCTATCTCCACCCACCTTCATCCCCCATACTGCATTCTGTTCTTACAAAAGAAGAGAATCTTCTTAGTGGCAAAAAGACCGCTGCTGCCTACCTGACCAAGAAGACCCTACTGTATCTCGATCTCCAGCAGCTACCTACTGACAAGGGGAAGAAGGTGGAGAGCATTGTGCAACCCGGGCTCTCTGCATACCAAGAAGCCAAGCCATCTTTCTTGGTGCTAGGGTTCTTTTGAGTTTGGATAGGAGGTTCTGATCCTGCCCTTTGGGGCCAACATTGACCCTGAATACAGGTCTGGAGCAACAGCTGGGGTACAGCACAGGAAAGCACCAATGATCACAATCCATTTTATTTATGTAAACATGATGCTGACTTTTATTAGGCAGGTTGAGGATGGCCCTATGGGCCCATACTAGGTAGGTAACATGACGAATTGGGATAGCTTGGGATATAAGGGTGGAGAACCTTTCTTTCTCAATCCCCAAGACACCAATTAACCATACTCCCTTGCTTTGGCCCACACTTGCTCTGTTACTCCCTAGAGTTGTGGACAGTCTTTGGCCACTCATGACCATAGCTACAGGTAAATTAGGTCATTCCCACGACACAGGCCAGGCCAAAGCTAACAGTGGCAGCAAGATGTACTTCATGCTTTTTGCCCATGGTGGGTGGTCTATAAGAACTATCCTGACCTAACGCAAACATCCTGAACAAACACACAGGGAAGGGCTTCCCTTATCCATCCAGGCCTTGATTCCAGCCAAATCTATCCCACCCAGTGGCTGTTTGTTCAGATAGAAATCTAGCAATCATTCGGAGGACAAGTGGTGCTTTCTTTGTCTTTGGCTAAGTAAACTGGATTGTGGTGGGTTGCAGCTATCATTGTAATGTTTATCTTGTTTTTCTCTGTACCTATAAATACTGTACAGCCAGAATATATATGTGTATATGTATATATATACATATGTATATATCAATACATATACACACATATCTGCATGCACACACAACAACTCCCTCTTGAGTCCATTATAATCTCTGGGTGGGAGCAGGATCTGGAGGGCCAGGGCTATGGCTCTTCTGTTCTAATGAGAGAGGAGAGGTGAAGAGCAGGCCACAGCAGTTCCCTCTGCAGAACAATAAAGCATGACTGGAGATGCGCACTGCCTCTGTGGATGTCTTTTTGCTGAGACAATGGGCTGGGGCCTGGGGTTGCAACCCATACCCATAGGTCACAGACTGTGAACATTTTCCTTGCCTTCTACTGATACCAACACATGGTGCCAGGACTTGGGATAACACCATGGGGGAAAGGGAAGACCTCTTGTCTTGAGAAGAGGATTGGGAAGGCAGACAGAATTCGGAGAAACCCAGACTCATGGAAAACTCCATCCTATGCCTAGGCCAAGCTCCTGTATTTGAGTGCCAGACTGTACCATGACCTCAGGAGTCCATAATAGCTCTAAGTAGGGGTGTTCCGGGCTCAGGTCTCTTCCTTTGCACTCCCATGCAGCTGGGGCAAAGCAAAAGCAGTAGGGATGCAGTCAGTCCTCAGAGGCTTGGGAGGGGTCCTGTGCCACATACCTGACACCCTAAAAGAGGGCTGGGTGTGGTGAGGCCGCAAAGCATTGGGGTGTCTAAGCCAGGTTCTGTTTGAATTTCCCAAAGGAAAGACCTTGAATTTGCCATTTTGTTGTGGCCATAAAACTTTTAAGCTATGGGCTATGGGCCTGGACCCTCAGAGCTGCTGTCATCTGGGACACTCTGCGGTGGGGCGGGGGGCTCTTTTCCACCCTACTGCTGCTACTAGCAGGGGATGCCAAAAAAAAAAATCAGAGATGCCCAAGGCTGCTGCTGAGGGTCCAGGAGACGGTGGGATTAGTCTAAGAGATTGTTTCAAGATTAAGGGGCATGCAGTTGTTTCAGGGGTGAAGCCTCAGGAGGATTTTCATGGCCTGAATTCTGGTAGACGAAGAAGAGTGTATTGGTTTCCTTAAGACAGATGGGAGTTTTGTAGTTCATGGTATTCCATATGTAGTAGTTTTTCTCCAGTTTCCAAGTTTGATCCTCCCTGAGTCAATATCACTTCAAAAGGAAAAATGAGAGCAAGATATGTGAATATCATTCAGATCAACAGAAGTGCTCAGATTACTTTGTCCTCTCCAAATGAGATCTTCAGGTCCACCTTCTTAATTTTATCTTTTATTTTGGTTTTTCAAGACAAGGTTTCTCTGTTTATCAACCCTCAATGTCCTGGAACTCACTCTGTAGACCAGGCTGACATGAACTCTCAGAGATCTGCCTGCCTCTGCCTCCCGAGTGCTGGGATCAAAGGTGTGCACCACCATAGCCGACCAGCCCTCATACTGTATTAGGACTGAATCATAGGGCTGGACAGACTCTCTGATGAAGCCAATAGTTATGATGATGATTTTTCATTATTGATATTTGTACTTCTGCCAAAAGTGGTTAACCCAAGTAATCCTGACAGGAGACAGAGCGGTGAACGTGTATGTTCAATTCCAACTTGCTGGGTTTCAAGTTCAAGACAAGACTCTTCCAAAACCTGGCAAATCTAGAAACATCAGCAGCAGCAGTAAAACAGGCAAGTGCGGGCAATCTAAATGGAAGTAGTCAGGGTCACAATTGCCATCGTAGAAACAAGACAACACCGTGTGGCATCCAGGTTTTGATGCAAAATGGTGTGGAGCAACTATGGTAAACCAAGTCATCCCTAGAGTTGATGCTATACAACTGTTGTCTATGTGAACTTCTTAACACATGCTCTATACATGGCACACAAGGAAACCCAGCTTTTATCCTCCCTCTCTGTGAGATCAATACTGATGTCACTGAAATGACATTACTAAAATATATGAGGTACTACTTACCATACATTGTGTATATTAAAAAACTGTCAATCTAGAAAGCAAAATAAACCTAACTTCTAAGGACAGGTCTAAAGAAATTAGCCATGCAACTTAGACTTAGGAGCAAGGTAAGAGAATTTTGCAAGCGTGATAATGTGCTTAGGCCAGTCAATGGGAGCTAGGACATCACTCAAGGAGAGAATCTGATGAGATGGCCAATTGGTATGTAGCCTATTCCTGAGATAAATGCTTGTTAAATGGCATGCACTGTGCAGGCTTTGGAATCCTGTAGCATTTGCATTCACCCAGGAGTACTATTGGCCAGAATATGAAAGTCCTGCTGTCTGTCAGAATTCATCTTCATCAGAGCTCCAATAGGGATCTCTGAATCATGCTTTGTCACACAGCTGGCTCTCTGAGTGTTCAGGTGGGAGTTCTTTGACCTGCATCACAACCAACCACAGCCAAAACAGACCAGGGTCCCCATCAAGTCACCTCTATAACCTTCATTGTATTCTGTTTCTACGTATAAAAGAATGCTTTTGACTTTTCCTCATCAGTGAAACGTGGGACCTTAGAAGTAAGGCAGGCAGGTAGAAAAATCAGTCAGCCTCTGGCTTTTGTGGGCACAAGAAGGTAGCTTTGGGCTAGGAGGCAGCATAAACAGGAATGGATTTCCAGAACACAGTGTGCCTTATCAGGCAATAAGACAGATGATGATGATGAGGAGGCAGGCTCCTGGAAGGACCAAACAAGCCATCAGCATCTCTATGTGGCCTCTGATGCCCCGAGCTGGCTGCCAGGGTAGAGGGAGTCCCAGGCAGGCCCTGATGCTTCAGGAGAGCAGGGGCGGTGAAGAGCCTGGAACCTGGGGTGCAGTTCCACATCGACGCCCTTCCCTCTGTGGCTTGAGACCTTCTTTGCAGGTTGTCATGGGCCAAGAAATCCAGCTAGGTGTGGTACAGCTGCTTAGCCAGCCAGCCTCATACCCGAGTGTGGGCTTCCAGAGATGCTACATTTACTAGGCACCCACACTTCTGATAGGACTTGTGACCACATGGAGCACCAAACCTGAGAACGTGCATTTCTGGCAAGCTCCCAGATGATGCCAGGCTGCTGGCTGTCCCGTGCTCATTCGGTGCCCTCAGATCCATGAGTCCTGGAGGTTAATGCTAATGGCACAAGTTCCTATGAAAGTGAACCCAGAGCTGGTGACTGAACTCCCTCTCAGGTGCATGTGCAGCCTCTGAGGGCCAGAGGTGGGAGATGGAAACCTCAACGTTGTCACCCAGTTCTAGCCACGTGACTTATTTACCTAACTCACAGAGCCTGAGTGCTCTCCTCTGCACACGGAGAGGACCTAGCCACTTGCACAGGTCATAGCGGTCAGCTGCTCGCCCAGCGCCCACTCGTGTTCTGTCCCTTGCTGTCGGTTTGTCCTGATGCTACCTCACCTCTTCCTTTGTTACTCGGCTTAGGCTGTGAGCTGAACTGTAGTGGGAAGGACTTTAGAAGAGGAGGAATGGGTGCCTGTTCTGAGTGCCCTAGTGGCACCCCAAACGGTATCACCCTTTCACCCACCCACCCTTCGGGGACCCTCCTTGGGTGGCCTTCATTGACAGTCATTTTACCAAGGCCGTTCATTCCCTTCTCGGAAAGCTGCATGGGACTTCAGGTGACATGGCTATAGGATTCTGGCAGGTAGCCCAGGAGGGTAAGTGCTGGCGAGGGACCAGACCGCCCACCGGAGAGGGCATTTCCACCAGGGGGACAGAGCTGATGCCTTTCGCAGCTCTCATGCCCAGGTGGGAACATGGGTGCAGAGCCAGAGAGCCACGGCTTTGAGGATTCTCGGGGAATCTAGACATCCAGTCGCTGACATGAAATCTACCTGTTAGTAAATGGTTCAATGAACTAGATGAGAAATCTAAGTTCAGGGTAACAGCTAGTCAGTCACGCTAACATGCTTGCACGGGTCAAGAATGCCCCCAGGTCGCATACTCAGTCACTGGGCCGCTGTTGTAAAATGGCGTGGCCATCCTCCAGAGCAGTGGTTCCCCACCTTCCTAATGCTGCGACAGCTTCATACAGTCCCCCATGCTGTGGTGACCCCCCACACCGCATAATTATCTTCCTTGCTACTTCGAAAGTGCAATTTTGCTACTGTTATGATTTGTAGAGCAGATATCTGACATACAGGATAGCTGATATGTGACCCCTGCGAAAGGGTCATTTGTTGAAAACACTGCTCTACAGTCAGGGCTAGGCACCCATCTCTCTTGGGCCCAGGTCCCGCCTGGTGTCACCAACCACTCAGCGTCACCCATAATTCACAACACTGCACATACTGGCATTGACCCCTGAGCTTGGGTGCCCGCTAAGCAGCTGTGCACTCGCGCTGTGGGAGGTGACCTGGGTGGGTGGCACAGGCACTACACAGACACTCGTGGGGGGTGACACAGGCGCTACACAGACACTGGTGGGAAGCCGCTGGCACACAAAAGGGAGGACTTGCTTCCTGGGCTGCCCTTGCAGCTGCCCCGGTGATAGGAGCAGCTGAGCAGCTACCTGGAGTAAGCAGGTCTGTGAGAGCTGGGCTGCTGGGTGGAGGGGAAGCTGCAGCCTGGAGCCAGCGAGGCTTGGTATAGTCCACAAGAGGGCAGTGGTGCTCCACAGGGAATGAGGCCACAGGAGCCAGGAAGCTGCTGGAAGTAAAGCCCACCCTCCAGCTACTGCCTCCTAGGCATTTCAGGGTTCTCTGGTCTCTAGGCCTTACCCTTCCCAACTTGATCCAACCTTGTTCCTTCCCCTGCCCACTCAGTTCTCCCCAAGCCCTTAAATAAAGAGGCCTCCTTTCATGGGGCCAGTAACTGCTCCAACAAATATTTACTGAGTGTTTAATATGTGACAGCCCCTGTTGTCACGACCAGGTATAGACCAGGGACCGACGTCAGTAAGAACCCTGCACTTGCTGAACAAGCATTCTACACGAGGGACAAATATAGTAAGCCATCAAAACAGTGAGTGCTTGAAAGTGACCAGTTCTTTGGCAAACAGTAAAGCGTGAAAGAGACAGGCAGCAGAGAGTGTATTGTGCTTCAACGGATTCATCCTTCCGTCCATCCATCCTTCTGTCCATCCATCCATCCATCCATCCATCATCCATCCACCCATCCATCCGTCATCCATCCATCTACACACCCATTCGCTCAGTCTTCCTCCCACCCCACCAGCCATCCATTAAACTATCCAATAAACCATCTGTCTCTCCTTCCATCCATCTACCTACCTGTGCTGGCTAGTTTTCTGTCTAATTGTCACAAGCTAGAGTTATCTGAAAGGAGGTAACCTCAATTGAGAAAATTTCCTCATAATTCCCAGCTGGAAGACTTTTTTTAATTAGAGAGTTAATGAGGATAGCCCAGCACATTGTGCATTGTACCATCCCTGGTGGTGGTCCTGAGGTGTATAAGAAAACAGGCCAAGCAAGTCATGATGAACAAACCAGTAAGCAGCACTCCTCTATGGCCTCTGCATCAACTTCTGCCTCCTGGTTCCTGATCAGTTTGAGCTACTGTCCTGACTTCTGTAATGTGCAGAAGCAGAAGCCAAATAAATCCTTTCCTCCCCAACTTGCTCTTTGGTAATGGTGTTTCAGCACAGCAATAGAAAACCTAAGACATCACCCATTCAATCATCGTCCATCTATCCATCCATCCATCCATCCATCCACCCATCCACCCACACACCCACCGATTCAGTTGTTCATTTATCTACTCTGCTTTCTCTTCTGCCCATTCCCACCTGTACGGCTTCCGCTTCAAGCTGTTAGATGTTTAGAGCTGTCTCAGGCATTTCTGCCCTCTGACCACCATTTCCTCATCTTTCTGCCAACTGACCACCAAGTTGCCATTTGGGACCCCACAATGTAGCCCTCCCTGCCCACCACATTCCTCCGTTTCCTTTTTATCTGTTCACTTGCCATGTATTAGGCACAGGTGGAGGTGGGGTTTGTATTGAAGTCAGAGGATCCAGTGCTCAAGGCTCAGCTTGGTCACTTTATAGCTATGGGAGTCTGGGAAAATTATCCTTTCAGAGATTCAGTTTCCCCAGACATTGGGGAAGACTCACAAGTAAGCTAAACAGTGTGTTGTGTTTTTGTATAATGCTATCATCCTGTCCACAGCTAAGTATACATTTACATATACTTTGTATGCTAATTTGTGCCTATTATAGTGTTTTTGATAAGGTCCTACATATCTTAGGTTTGCTTTGAACTGTGTATAAAATGACCTTTAATATCAGATTATTCTGCTTTCATCTTCCTGATGCCATGATTACAAATATATAGAATACTATACCTGGCTTTATGTGGTGCAGGGGATCAAACCCAGACTCTAGAGCACACTGGGCAAGTGCTCCACCAACTAAATCCTAATGGAAAGAAAGAGGTTACTGGATCTTAAGACCTCCTCAAACTTCACCTATCTGGTGACACTCAGCTCAAACATGTCAAGGCTTTGAAGTCATCCTTTAAGCTTCAGAAAATGGGATTACTCCTTTCTGAATAACCATAGCAATCTTCACCTTTATCCAGGTCTCCATCTTCCTTGTGCCCTTACTCCCTCTTAGGATTCTTGAGGAACCAGTCACTTGATCACATGTACTTAATCATATTAACGTTTAACATTCACTGGCATTCAATACATTCACAATGCAACTAATCTCTCTCTTTAGTTTCAAAACCTTTTCTTTCTTTTTTGTGAAAAAGTAAAAAAAATGAACAAACAAAAACAAAAACAAAAAATATACCCATGTCCTTTAAGCAATCACCATACATACCCTTTCCAATGGCAATCATTTAAGCACGTTCTATCTCTAGGATTTGGCTGTTCTAGATATTTCATATAAATGAATCAAACAATATTGTTTGATTACTTTCTAAAAGTTGGTTTCTTTTACTCTTTGTTCTTTGGGGGCCTGTCACCCAGCTCCCAAATAAATACACTGAGACTTACTCTTACTTAGGAATACCCGGCCTTAACTTGGTTTGTTTCCAGTCAGCTTTTCTTAAATTATCCACTCTACCTTTTCTCTGGGCTTTTGTCCTTCTCTACATGTCTTTCTTCCCTTCTTATTCCATGCATGACTGCGTGGCTGAGTGGCTGCGTGGCTGCGTGGGTGGCCCCTGGCATCCTCATCTCCTTTTCCTTTATTCACTCCTCCTCTTCTTCTTTTCCCCTTCTATTTATTCTTTCTGTCAGGCAGCCCTGCCTATCCCTCTCCTGCCTATCTATTGGCTAGTCAGCTTTTTATTAGACCAATCAAGTGTTTTAGGCAGGCAAAGTAACACAGCTTCACAGAGTTAAACAAATGCAACATAAAAGAATGCAATACATCTTTGTAGCATTAAACAAATATTCCACAGCAAAAACAAATATAGCACAACTTTAGCTAATGTTCCACAGAAAATATGAGATTGTTAGTACTCTTTCACTGAGATCAATGTTCTTGTGCTCCACCCAAGTGATAACATGTATTTATTTATATATTGATTTATTTCTGCATTCTGTCTCTTTTTTGTGAATAATGCCACTACAAACACTTGTGACCTGATATTTGAGTGTCTGCTTTAATTTTTTAACCTAGAAGTAAAACTCTGTGTTAAAAGACAAATAATCTGTGTTTAACAGTTTAAGTAACCACCAAGGTGTTTTCTGCAGTGGCTGTACCATTTTGCGTTCTCAAATCTCCTATTTCTCCACATTCTCCATTTTTATAATCATCAGAGCAGGTATGAAGTTGTACCTCCTTATGCCTTTGAGTGTCTTCTTAATGATTAATTATGTTGAACATCTGTTCATGTATTTGTTAGTTACTTGTGTATTTGCTTTTAAGAAATGTCTATTCACAGCATTTGTCTAGTTTTGAATTGTGTTGTTTGTTGAATTGTAAAATTTCCTCCTTTGTTCTGACCACTGTCTTTATTAGATATATAAAGCATAAATATTTTTCCAATTTGTAGGTTGTTAACCTATGTGATACTGTCCTTTAAAGCACCAAAATTTAAAATTATAATGAACTCCAATTTATTTATTTTTCCTTTGGTTGTTCATGCTTTCTAGTTTTAAATGTAAGAGGTTTTAAAATCAGAGCAAGTGTGCTGATAGGTACCTGTAATCCCAGCACTTCAGAGACTGAGGCAGAAAAATAGATTTTTCTAGGTCAGCCTGGGCTATGAAGAAGTCATCCTTTAAGCTGGCCAACCTTCTTCCCTTCTGAGACAGAAGTCTCCATCTCAGATGAAAAGAAAAAAATTATTTACCAAATCTGAAGTCATGAAGATTTACTGTTGTTTTCTGCTAATGGTTTTAGCTCTGATATTTCATTTTTATTAGGTCCAAAGGAAACTCCAATTCTCAAACTCATAAAGGCAGTCCAAATATGCAGAAAAGGGCTCAACCTGGACTGTAGAGGATTTCTGGTGGAACTTGTGAAGCCCGTTTTCCTCTACCAAAAGGAGTCCTTTCCCTTACCGCAACAACAAATGGCCGCCCTTGGTGCTTATTAGCATACCAACGTGCAGTTGGCCTCTGAGCTTCCTCAGTGTCGCAAGTAGCTGTTAGACATCCACCCTAGCCCTTCTTACCTCCTTTCCTGTTCTAAACTCCCTCCAGCTCACAAGGTTCCCTTATAATCCCCACCCACCGCTCTCTCCCTCCCTATGCCCCTGCTTCTCTTACTATGTTTTCCCTATTCTTTATCCCCCACAGCTCTCCCCTCTCTCACAGATAGCTCTGTCCATGTCCAGTCTGTTGGCCATGTTCCGTCTAGTTCTTTCTCTTCCTGCTCTGGAATCTTCCAGATACCTCTGGCTGTACGCTTCCTCAAATCCACAATAAAAAACCTTCCCACGGAGCGGTCTATACAACAGCGTGGTCATGTCATCTGTTTACATAACTTTAAGTTCTTTTTTTTTTTTTGTAGAATTTGGAGTGAGGTAGTAATTCTATTTCTTTTTCTGCCTGTGGTCACTGTATTCCTGAAACATTTGGTGAAGAAATACTTGTGATTTATGAACACATCGAGCCTGGCTGGGATTTACATGTGCTATCCCTGCTCTAGCTGTGTGGCCTCAGCTGAAGCTTGCCACCTGTTTGAGCCTCACTTGCCTCATCTGGAGAGAGTAGCGCCCAACAGTGTATCTCCCCGGATTGATGCGAGGATTCTGTAGTGCTGGAGAAACCCAGAAATGGCCCCCTCCGTCTTTTTTTGTTCACCATGGGCGTATCAGCTCATTCCTTGTTTCCTGGAAAACCCAGGAACAAACTCAAGGGCCCGCTAGCATGGTGATTTCTTGTATTTCTGTCTGTGATTCCCTCCCTCCTGGAGTTAAGGGAGTAAGTTAGGCGTACAGGCTACATGCTGTCCCCTCCCTAAGGGTTGGAGGGATTGTCAGTAGCGCTGTCCCCTCCCTAAGGGTTGGAGGGATTGTCAGTAGCGAAAAAGAGTTGTCTCCTCACAGAAACAAGCCTTTCAGGTTGATCAGATGCTTCATTTAGACTTTGATGTGCCAGACTAAGGTGCTTTTCAGAGTAAATGCCGGAAGTCTGGAGGGCCGAGAGTGCTGTCAGCTTTCTTCCCAGTTCACGCACTACCGAACCTTTTTACAACTTGAAGGGTTTTACAGTGAGATGCCCAGCAGATAAAGGCATTATCCAGACAAGCCTGGGATCTTAGGTTGGATCCCCTGCATGCAGTAAAAGTGGAAGGAGAGCACCGACTCCACAAAGCTGGCCTTCGACCTCTATATGCCTCCAATAATGCACATGCATACAAAGTAAGAATTAAAATGAATTTTTGAAAAAATTCGGACTTGATGGCTCTGATCGTTGGAGGTGTGTGTGTGTGTGTGTGTGTGTGTGTGTGTGTGTGTGTGTGTGTAGGAGGGAAGGAACCTAAACCAGCTGCCAGAGTTAGTTACCCTATTATATACCTGGTTATCTGCATTTATTGCGAGTTATTCACAGTATCCAAGATATTGAACAAGCCAAGATGTGTGTGTGTGTGTGTGTGTGTGTGTGTGTGTGTGTGTGTGTGAGAGAGAGAGAGAGAGAGAGAGAGAGAGGATGAGAAGGAGGGAGGGGAGAGAACTTTATTCAGCTCTAAAGAACAGAATTATGTCACTTTACAGGTAAAACAGATGGGATTAGAGATCCTAATATAAACAAAACACTGCAGACTTGCGAAGACAGATGTCTCATGTTTTCTTTTATATGAGAATCTAAGTCATAAAAAGAGTACTGGAAATACAAGGAATACTATTTGGGAGAAGATCAGTGGGAAGGGGGTGGGGACAGTAATGAGGGGGTGATATGATCAGAGTACATGTATGAAAGTGTCACAATGAATCCCAGGAGTTTTTACAATTAGCATAGGCTAAAAACAGACCTGGTGGTTCTAGAAAGGGGCGGTGATGTAGGCAAGCTCATAGTACTAGCAAGTGGGAAATACGACTGGTGATGAGTTGACTCTAAGCCCCATGCAGCCTTCCCTTCAACACTGCCTTCTCTGAGAGGCTTTCCCATCTTAGTTGCTGGTGCTCTCTCAGCAGCAGCAGCAGCAGCAGCAGCAGCAGCAGCAATCTCTATGTCCGGGAATTTAGGGGAGTAATTCTTATCCCTGCCTGAAAATTGGAATCGCTTGGAACTTCCTTTCTTCCTCCCTCCCTCCCTCCCTTCCCTCCCTCCCTCCCTTCCCTCCCTCCCTCCCTTCCCTCCCTCCCCCTGTCCCTTCCTTTCTTCCTTCCTCTCTTCATTGTGTTTCTTTTTTTTCTTCCCCCCCTTCCCCCTCTTCATTGTGTTTCTAAGACAAGTCCTCAATATACAGTTCAAGCTGGCCTTGAATGCGAGATGCTCCTGTTTTACCTTCTCCAATGATGGATGAATCCTTTTTAATATAGATGTCTGGGTGCCACCCCCAGAGACTGAGGTCATTGGACACATGGAGGTTTCAGAGCTCCCAGGGTGATTCTGATATGGTGTCAGGCTTAAGGACCACTGATCCAGTGTTCTTCTGACATTGCTGATGGTTGCAATTACCTGGGCTCCGCCTCATGCCCACCAGCCCCCTAACTTGGACAGCTGTATATTTGCTAAGCATCCGGAGGGATGGTGAGATCAAAGGCTTTTCTCATATGCATCTTCTGTCAGTTTCACCATAACCTGGGAGGAAACGGGTCAGAGCTTAGCAGTTCCATTTGTCAGCTAAAGCTCTGGACGTCTAGCAATTTATCCACAGATATCCAATGAGTGCAAGAGCTAGGGCCAGGATCCAAAGCGCCTGACTCGGACACACCACGTGTCCTGAGCGAGTCTTCACAGTCTCGGCATTGGAAGACAACATTGTATTTTTTCCCCTCAGTCTTGCAAGCTGCATCTCAGAGAAATGCTGACCTTCAAGAAAAGCCTGTGATTCTTTCATCCTCCCTAATCCTCACCAAGCTGCAAAGGTCAGAAGGACCATGCCATCTGGGACCGATGAGGATCATGGGGGAATCTTACCTACCTATTCTTTTTATTTATTTATTTATTATGTATACAATGTTCTGTCTGTGTGTATGCCTGAAGGCCAGAAGAGGACACCAGATCTCATTACAGATGATTGTAAGCCACCATATGGTTGCTGGGAATTGAACTCAGAACCTTTGATAGAGCAGGCAATGCTCTTAACCACTGAGCCATCTCTCCAGCCCACCTACCTATTCTTTACCAGTGGCTAACCCAGCTGCTCTAGGAGCTTCTGGTGGCCTCTCTATTCCATGCTGACCAACACGTTGAACTCCTGGCTTTAAAACCTCAGTCCCTTAGTTGCTTCCTAGCACTGGACCTATGGACTGAAAAATTGATCCCTATTCTCTCTCCCATAAATGGGTTCCTCCTTTCTCTCTCTAAGAAGCTCTCAGCAGTGATGCAGCTGAGCTGTGAGGTTCCATATACAGTGTTTTTCAAGCGTGTGGGGGGGAAGTAGTTTTGGATGAGATTAATATGTATTAGTAAACTGAGTAACCGACTAGCCTCATCCAACCAGGAGGAAGCCTGAGCAACCAGCAGGCTGCCGAGGCAAGGAGAATGCTTCCAGCTGGACTGTGAAGCTGGCCATCAGTCGTCTCCAGCCTTTGAACGTGAACAGAAATGTGAGCTTTTCTTGGGTATTGAGTCAGCTGGCTCTCCTAGGTCTCAGTGCTTCGCCCTAGGATTGGAACTCACCTAGCTTAGACTTCCAGACGGCAGCTACAGAACTGGAGCACTCACAGCCTCTGTCACACAAGCCAATCCCTCCTAACAGAGCCCCTTCTTCCTGCTTGCTTGTCCTATTTATTCTGTTATTCGGAAGCTCCCGGGGCACATGCCAAGCCACCCATTTCCTCCAAGACCTAACACCTGTGCTGCTTCAGCAGTTTCAGGATTTAGAATCAGAGGATCAGATTCTGGTTCTATCACTACCTTGCTCTGCTGCCTCTGGCCTCAGGAGATACGTCTATAAAGATAAAATCAACAGCACCTGACCTTCTATCCTGCTGGACAATTGCAGGCGGCCATGTGACAATGGCGCACTCACAGCAAATAGAAATTTCCACCTCTCTACCCTCACCTTTCCATCAAAAGACAGAACGCCTCCCCCCCTTTTTTTCTTTTTATTTCCTGGCAGAACAGAAAACAGTCTTGAAGCTGGAGGGGCTCTGGAATGGTTTCCTCCTGTCTTAGTGGGTGGCTGGGGCTGGGGCTTTTGTCCTCGGAGTCTCAGTTTCCTGGGATTACAATAAGGAGTGTGGCCCAACAGAACGGGAACACAGAATCAGAGATAATCGTCTCCCAGAGACTTGGGCCCAGATGTCTTCAAGTTCCAACTCCCGGGAGTGGTTCCACTTTGAGTTTGGCAGGTGGTTCTGACCCTATTGCTCAAATCAAATCTACCCAGCACCCTCACCACTTTTTGAGAAGAGTTATGAATGTACCGGGCAGTTCAGCTGTTTGACTCATAACCTTGTGCATGGAAAGTATTTCTAGATAGCTTACTTACCTTTCACAGGGTTGCCATTATCTTCTAACTGCCAAGACTTCTTCTTACTAAAGAGAGATCATCGGTTAAACATACAACAAGGTCTTCTGCCCTCTGTAAAATACCAAAGTGTGTGATGTCTTCAATAATAGAGTCGTATAATCTAGTACTATTGGGCAACTAAGAGGAATGACAATAATTTGTATTGTTTAGGGGGTGCCTCTGGGACCTCCATGACTAACACCTCATGAGGAGGTGTCATAGTATAAACCATGCCAGATCCCCCAGCTGTTACCTTAAAGCTACCCCATCTAGGGGTTCTCACAGAGATCTCATTTTCCATTCTGTGTTTACTTACCCCCACCCTATCTCTCCTCAAGGCCCCACAAGAGGAGCCTGACTTAATTTGTATTGGAGACGACGGTGGCAGTGAGGAATGCTTCCCAGATGTGCAATTGATCACAGGACGCTTTGGTTAAGACATCAGGATGGATTTCCTGACAGCGAGAGCTGTAAAAGACAAATAGAGAGGGCCAATCTGCCTGAGGATGGGGGGGGGCATCTTCTCTCTCTCTCTCTCTCTCTCTCTCTCTCTCGCTCGCTCGCTCTCGCTCTCTCACTCTGTTTCTCTCTGTCTCCTCTCTCTCTCCTTTTTTTGGTGGGAGCTTATCAATCAGAGGTACAGCAAATGCTTTCAGATATGGGCCACTGGTAATCACCAGTAGGGGCAGGAAGGAGGCCTGAGAGCGTCCTCTGACTTCTGCGTCTTTACTATCCTGTGGCCTCACAGAACTAGGCTTCTCCCACTCTGGATGCAACACTGGGGACAGACTCATGACTGCTCCATCCAGGGCCTCAGAACTGTCCCTCGGGTTTCAGACAATATGGCAGTTCTGTGAGTACCTGACTCCTGCATGGTTCACGGGTTATAGCAGACAGCTGAAGAGATGAAACTGAACAGGCCAATGGTCAATCAAGAGTCGAAAAGTACCTTCAGTAAGTAGTTGGGGGCAGTGTTATACTCCCCTAAGAATGAGAAAAGGTGCCAGCTGGACTAGTCTAATGCCTCTGTGTGTTTCAAGATGCAGAGAAGACTCATTTCCCCAGCTGCAGGGCAGTTGGGCCTGTGGGTACTGCTGGGTACCTGTGAGGAAGAGAGGCTGGAGGAAGGGCTTGAGCTCAGGCAAAAACAAGTACCCTCCCCACATATCTGGTCAGCCTATTCTTAAAAAGAAGAGAATACCCACTCCCATCCCCAGGCCCTGTATTCCTGTTTAGAAGGCAGGTCGGGATCATTACTCGTCACGGTCTGGGGACTGTTGTCCCGAGTCCTGGTCTTGCTCCAGCAGTCAGCACTCCGCGGAGTTGAGTTCAGAGCCAAGCCTCCTACCCCACAGTTTACCTCTTTCCCTATAGGACAAGGATCCAAGGAAAGAAAGTCCCTGCACCATGTATGCAGAGCAGGGCCACAGGGTCTATTACCTTGCCACATATATGTCCCTTTGTTTCTATTCGTGACACTGAGGACACTTTGATTCAACTCTGGATGAGGGCCACAGAGTGGCTAGTGGGGCTGGGCCCCCAAGTTGCGGCACTAGCTCCCCTTCCTGCATGTGGGCTCTGAGCACAGTCAGCCGCAGCACCGTCTAGGCAGGCAGGTCTTCCTGCCACATGTGATGCCGTAAGAGCTGCACCACGGCCCTTACCGCAGGACTCCAGCGCCCTCCTCCCAGCGGGACTCCAGCAGGGGCAAGTCTTTGCAGCTCCCACGAGCCAAGGTCACTCCACCAGTCAACCAGATGGTGAAGGTCAATGGGCCTGTGTGTCCATGCGTGCCTCAGTGCTAGGGGTTTCTCTGGGATGCTGTGTGAACACATGTTGGTGTGGCATGCATATCCTTGCACGAGCATACTCCAGCACATTGTCACATCAAGAACACTTTGGGGACCATACTGCCATCAACACTGAACATTCGCCAGATGGCCTTATTTTTATTGTTAGGTGCTGTGCTCTTCTGGCAGCCCCAAACAGGCCTACTGATTCCTCAATTCCTCTATCAAGCCCTATCAGGGCGAAGGTCATCAACAGAGTGAGGTTAAGTGGCGAGATGGAAATGTCCTTTTCAAATAGTGCTGGATAATAATGCTCGTTTTGAAGCTGAAACTTTAATGGTTTAATTTTAGGCCTTATAAAAATCTCTTTGTGTGAAAGCCATCTCATCAAAGCCGTCAGAACACAATGTTCCTTGTGTTTAAATGGATGCATCAAAGCAGTCAGGTCAAAATGCCATGAGTGCTCTCTCTCTCTCTCTCTCTCTCTCTCTCTCTCTCTCTGTGTGTGTGTGTGTGTGTGTGTGTGTGTGTGTGTGTGTGTGTGTGTGTGTGTGTGTTACTGCATATGCCTACTTTCAAGCATATGAGGGAACCATGGAGTCCTTTTTATGGACATTTGGAACAGCCCAGATCTCTGCTGTATGCCCCTGGGGTTTTGTTCAGCTTATACCGAGTCTATGTGTGGAGAGAGCTCTGTGCCAGCCTTGCCTATAGAAATAGCCTGGCAGAGGGGTGTCGCCCTATGACTTGACTCTACACTTCATTGTGGCAAGGAAAGGAGGCTAATGCACTGGAACAAGTGTCGCTATTTGCCTTTCATTCAAGTCCAGACACATCTTCGCAGTTCATCATTTCAGGGCCGTCATGCAACCAGCCAGGCTTTCCAGCAAATTCCCTCTAATGGGAAGCTATCAAATGCTTCATAAAAGAGAATGCTTGAAGCCCCATTAGGAAGAAATTAATTGTCGACTGTGGGTTTCGTGGGACCCCATCCTTTTAAGGATTCAGGTTGGAAAAAGGCCAAAAACACAGCCTGCTACCATGCCACCACACAGTTGTCTTAGGCAGCCTGGAAGGGATCAAGTGAGGAGACTGGAATGGGGCTGGGACCAAGCCCGGGGTGGCACAAATCTATGGGAGCAACCAACCAATATCTGATTTGACATAAGGCCCACTCCTCAAAATGGAACCCATACCCGACACTACTTGGGTGACCAAGAACCTGAGACTAGATAGCCTAGGGACCTAGGGTAAAACCAAATACTGCTGTTCTTTAAAAAACAAAGCAAAACAAAAGCAAAAAACATAGCAATAATGTGACTCCTGATGATATGCTGCTATATTCATAGACCAGTGCCTGATTCAGCCATCATCAGAGAGGCTTCCTCCTGCAGCAGATGGGAACAAACACAGAGAGACCCACAGCCAGACGTTGTGCAGAAAGTGAGAGACCTTGGACCACTCAGCCCTAAATGGGATGATGTCTCTCTCATTCAATCCCTCCCCTCAGAGCTCAGGAAATTCCACAGAAGAAGAGGCAAAAAGAGTTAAGAGCCAAAGGGGATGGATGACACCAAGAAAATCAGGCCCTCTAAATCAAATTGACCAAAGCTCATATAAACTCGCCGGGGGCAGCACACACAGGTCCTGCACGGGTCTGCACTAGGTCCTTTGCATATATATTATGGTTTCCAGTTAGTGTTTCTATCGATTCCTGAGTGTATGAACGAGTAGGTCTTTGCTTCTTGTGCCTTCTCTTGGGCTGATTTCTTTCTGTTTGTTTCATCCAATTCTGATGTGTTGGTTTTTGCTTTGTCTTACTTATTTTAATTTATTATTATCCCTTCGGAGCTTGTTTATTTTCTAATGAGAAACAGAAAAAAGTGCATCCAGCTGGGAGGAGAGGTGGGGAGGAACTGGAAGGCACACAGAAAGGGGAAACAATAATCAGGATTATTGTGTGAGGAAAAAAAATTCTATTTTCAATAAAAGGAAAAATAATTTTAAAGCTTTCTCAGCACATTATTCTAATCACGGATTATAAAGTTTCTCATTAAATTCAAATAGCAATAATATAAATAATATTTTTTAAAAAAGAGAGAAAAGGACTTAGCAAGTATCTGCGCTATTGTAACAAAATACCACAGAGTGAATAATTCACAAGTAATAGAAATTTATTTCTCACACTTCTGAAGGTTTGGAAGCTCAAGGGCAAGGCATAAGCAGGGTTCGTGGCTGCTGAGAACTCATCTCTACTTCCTAGAAAGCACCTACTTGATTCATCCTCCAGACTTGTGTTCTCAAGTAGCACAAAGGATGGAGAGGCAAAAGAGCACACTTTACATATTCAAGTCCCATCCCTTTTAATAAAGATATGTCCCGTCATGAGGATAGAGCCCTTAAACTCAAGGTTACCACCTCTTAGCATTCTTGTGCTGAGGATGAAGTTAGAGCCTGAATTCTGGAGGGAACATGGCCCGTTCAATCTACAGCAGTGAGCAATGGGGTTACAGGTATTTGTGCTGGATGCTGGATTGCTATGTGGGTGCTGGGATATAAATTCTGGTCCTCATGTTTGCACAGCAAGTGCTTTTAACTGCTGAGCCATCTCTCCAGGCCCGTTAGACTGCTTCGGTTAGTATGAATAATTTAACAACATTAAGTCTTCCAGTCCTTGGGCAAGGAGTATCTTTCCATTTGTGTCTTCTCTAATCACCTTCATCAGTTCAGTGCAGCTTTTTGTGGGGGGATGTATTTTGGCTCCTTGTTCATTTCCAAATGCTTTGTTATATTTGATGGTACTTTAAATTAGGTTTTCCTTATTTACCTTTTGATAGTTCATTGTTAGTCTACAGAAATAGAACTGAATCCTGTATGTTGACATTTTCTTCTGGAAGTTAATTTGTTTATCAGTTCTACTATTTTTTGTTTGAGAGGGTTTTTGATGTTTTCTATATATAAGATCATGTCAAGTGTGAACAGAGGCAATTTTATTTCTTCCTTTACAATTTGAATGTCATTTCTTTTGTTTGCTTGCCTAATTGTTCTGGCTATAGCTGCCAGTCGTATGTTGACTGGAAGTCATGAGGGTATGTACCTTTGCCCCATTCCATAATTTAGAGAAAGTTTTCAGTTTTCACTGAACGTGATGACAGCTGTGGGCTTGTTGTATGTGACCTTTATTATAATGAAGTACATTTTATTCCTAACCTTTTGAGAATTTTTACCAGTTAAAGAAATTGAATTTTGTCATGAAAAATTTATTTATTTAATTTTCAAAATTAAAATATAATTATATCATTTCTTACCTTCCCTTTCCTCTCTACCTCCTTCTGAGCCCCCCCTACCCTCTCCAATTCATGGCCTTTTTTCTTTGTGATATGTGTGTATACATATATGCGTGAACATATAAATACAACTCAATCCATATAATTTTTTTTTTCAGGACTGAGCAGTTGCTATTGAATAACCAACTGGGGAAGGCCTAGCCCTTAGATAGCTATTTCTCCCACTCTCGGCATTCCTTAGTAGCCTGCAGTTCTTTGTGTAGGGTGGAGGGGACCTGAACCTCGAGATTTCCCCTTTACATGTTAGTATGTCTATTAATGTTGTACGCCTTCAGTTTCGTTGATCTTTTTTTTTACTATTGTTTTCCTAACAAGCTTGTGTGTGTGCACGTGCACAAGCATGCAGGTGTGTGTGTGTGTGTGTGTGTGTGTGTGTGTGTGTGTGTGTTTTGCTGGGAATGAAACCTGGGCTTAACGCATGATATGTAAATAACCTGCCACAGGTTCTATCCCCAGATCTCTACTGAGTCAGTCACTGCGGCACAGGCATGTAACTCCAGCTGCTTGGGAAATGGAAACAGAAGAACCACAACTTTAAAACCCTGCTGCAGCCTACAACTTAGATTTCAGCTTAGTGCACACATGTCGCAATTTCATTGTTGTTATAAGACTGGGGAAACAATTTATTTGTAGCATGTTTACCTAGTGTGTGAGAGGTCCTGAGTTCAATCCCGAGCATCACCTAAACTGAGAGAGGGGGGTGGAAAGGAGGGGGAGGAAGGGAAGGAGGGAGAGATTATTGTTTTACTACTGCACTACTGCTTTTATTGTATCCTGGAAGTTTGGCACATTGTATTCTCTTTTTCGTTTCATATTTTCCTAATTTCTCCTTTGATTTTTTTCTTTGGCCTGTTGGTTATTGAAGAGCATGAGATTAGGCCAGCCAGATGGCTCAGCAGTAGAGGTACTTGCTGCCTGGTGATGAAAGCCTTAATAATTTGAGCTTGAATCCCCAAACACACATAAAGGTAGGAGAAGAGAATTGACCCCACAAAGCTGTCCCCTGCCTTCCACATGAACACCGTCAACACGCGTGCCACCCTCTCCCATGGTGAGAGCACATACACACAAATAATAACTTTAGCTTCAAAATTATTATTAGGTTAGTTAGCACGTAATTGGATTTCCTGACTTTTCTTCTGCCGTTGATATGTTTCAATCTATTGTGGTGAAGGAGGAGGAGGAGGAAGAGAAGGAGAAGGAGGAGGAGGAAGAGGAGAAGAAGAAGAAGAAGAAGGAGAGAAGAAGAAGAAGGAGAAGGAGGAGGAGGAAGAGGAGAAGAAGAAGAAGAAGAAGGAGAGAAGAAGAAGAAGGAGAAGGAGAAGGAGAAGGAGAAGGAGAAGGAGAAGGAGAAGGAGAAGGAGAAGGAGAAGAAGAAGAAGAAGAAGAAGAAGAAGAAGAAGAAGAAGAAGAAGAAGAAGAAGAAGAAGAAGAAGAAGAAGAAGAAGAAGAAGAAGAAGAAGAAGAAGAAGAAGCAGCAGCAGCTATTTGGTATCACTAGTCTTCTTCAACTTGTTAGCAGTTATCTTGTGACCTACCGTGCAATCTGTCATCTAGTGAATGATCCATGTTTACTAAGGGGAATGTGTATTCTGTTGCTGAGTGATGTGCTCTGTGTATATCTGTTAAGTCCATTTATTTTCCAGCATTGTAAAGCAGAGATCTCTTACTGGTTTTTGGTGTTGCTGCTGCTGCTGCTGCTGCTGCTGAAATGCACTTTGATGTGCTGCTGTTTTCTTCCCAAAGTCTGTGAAAGTTTGCTTCCTATATTTCAGTGCTTTGATGTTAAGTACAAACAACTATTATATGTGTTTGGAGAATTAACTCTTTTATTATCATATCATGCCCTTTGTCTCTTGTGGCCATTTGTTACTTAAGGCTTACCTTATAGAATATAAACATACCTACCCCTGCTTTCTGGCTTACTATGTTCATGAAATAACTTATTCCATAACTCACTGTCAGATTGTATGCATACTTAAACATAGGATGAGTTCCTTGTAAGTAGCATATACTTAGATATTGACTTATTTAATCCATTAACTTAGTTCAAGTTTGTTGATTAGGGAGTTCGATGCATTTACATTTAAGACAGTGACTGACAGGTAAAGATTTAGTACCGCTGTTGTAGTTTTCTGTCATATAGTTCTTCTTCCCTCCTCCTTCCCTCCTCTACTGTATTATTATATTACTGATGTCAGAATGAATATCCTTTGCATTGCGTGCTCATTAATACGTGGCTATAGTTGCGAACTTCTTAATATTTTGTTTTTAAGCTTCCATTCTGTAGTTAACGGATGACTTTCCACAGTGCTATTACAGCCTCGGAGTGTGCTGCGCTCGTCTCTATATTAATCTTTATGGAATTTGACAGTTCTATATGCTTTCATTTTGCTGTCTAGCAGCTTCTCGTTTCAACTTCAAGAACTCCCTTTAGCATTTCTTGCAAATCTGGCAAGTGGAGACAATCTCCTTTGGTTTGGGTTGATGAAGGAATGTCCTTATCATTCACGTACTTGGAAAGGACAGGTCTGCTGGCTCTGGAGCTGACTCCAGAGAAGCTCTCCAGAAAACAGAGAGCTGACTCTGTTTTCCTTTCAGGACTTTGTACGCCCCATTCCTTCCCAGCCTGTAAGGTGACTGCTCCTCTTTACTGCTTTCACATTCTTTGTCTTTGAACTTTAAAAACCAACTAAAAAGGACATGGAAGTGGTAGGGGCATTTTGCTGGTGATGGCAGGAATGGGAGAAGGTAAGAGCATGTAGATTGTGAACAGAATACATTATATACATACATAAAATTGCCAAATTATAAAATTTAAATCTATTTACATGAGAAAGATACAGCATTAGTGTATCTAAATATAGGGTTTTTTTTTCTATTTCATGAATCTGAATGCCAACATTCCCATCCACATTTGGCAAGTTTTGAGCATTCATTTCTTATATAATCCTTTTGCCCCCTTTTTTCTCTTCCTTTTATTTCTTGATTTCTATGATGTATACATTGGTTCACTTTATGGTATCCCTTAAGTCCTATAGAAGTCCCTCCATTCTGGCTAATTTCAAATGAGCTATTTTCACTATCTCTATTTTATCTCTTCTGCTTATTAAGTTTGATGTGTAAGCTCCGTATAACTTTTTTAGATCAGTTATTCTTTAGTTCAAGAATTTGTTTTCTTCATAGTTCCAATCTCTTTGCTAATATTCACAGTCTATTCAAGTATCACTTCCCGTTTTAATTTAGTTAGCAATCTGTTTATCCTTGTAACTCATGGCACCGCTTTCATATAATAATTCTGAATTTATTTTCATGAGACAATTCATAGATTTTCATTCATTTCTTTTTTATGTGGCTTCTCTCTCATCTTCACATGACTGCTTCTGTCCTTATCAGTTTGACTCGCTCTTCTCGCTCTGTCTTAGTGTTACCGTGTAATGCCTCCTCTATTCCAGTTCTTTCTGCTGAATTCCTGTCATCTTCTAAACATGCCCGCTCCCCGGTGTCTCTACCGTGCGTGGGTCATTGCTGATAATTTTATGACTGTGTTCTATTTTCTGCTGGGGTTTCCTAGTGTCCCTAATGCTCACCATCCTGCACAATCCTAACCTTTCTTTGGGCTTTGGGCCTTACCAGACCAAACGTCAAATCTGGGCTTCCTCATTTGCTTCCACTGCAACTGACCTAAGGAGGCCTTCAATTCTCTGGGTTTCAGCTTTTCTCACTACAAAACAGGGTCACTAGTAACAGAATTGCTGCAAAAGGTAGATGAGCCCATGCAGATTAGGATCTCAGCACAGTGCCGAGCATCATAAAAAAGGTTTGGAAGTGTGGAGGCAGTGCTTGGCATATTGTAGGCATTAAATGTTAGCTGCTCTGACGCCGCTCACCTTTTGGAAACAAGGCAGGTGTGTTTTTACAGGTAGTACAGACATGGATCTGACTCCCAAGATGGATGAAGACAAGAGAAAAGGCACTTCTGTCTCACCCACCCTCAGTCCTGTTGCTTCATCGTTGACTAATTTCCCACCTACCCAATACTTTGAAGTCACCCAGACAGCATTTGTCCAAATACAGCTTTGCCACTAATAATTAATAACTAATATAACTAAGTATAAAGGGCAGACTTTGCTTTCCCGCTGTCTCTGGAGCCTGATTCTAAGATGAGGTTCAAAAGGGATTGCAATTATCTAATGAGAAAACAGGTGGGGAGGTTACGTTAACCATACTGGAGAGTGCTGTTTGGTTTTTCTTTTTCAGTTTCTGAGATGCCACCCTTTTTCCCTGAGCCCTGAAACTTGTGACCTTTGTCAGTCCCTCACCCCCCGACTTCCACCTCACACTCTGCCATCTTCCCTGTTCCCCTCCTCATAAAGCTGTCACAGGCCAGGACACAGCCGTTTCCTGTACTTGTTTGTGTTTCTGTTTTTTGACGACCTGGACAGTGTGTCCCAGTCCATGGACAGCCTGAAACCGCCACCGATTCAGATGTCCCCTGGCCTTGAAGGTAATTGGAAGGAGACCAGCCTCAGGTTGAGAGCAGCTTTTCCCCTACCCATAAGAAGGGAGAAGGCTGGGAGCCATAGGGTTCTCCCTGAAGCTTCCTCATGCCTTGCTTCATCCCTTCCCACTCAGGTGCCATAAATTGCTCTCAGCTGACAGCAAGACGCTTGCCTAAGATCACTGGAGACAGCGAGAGGCCCTGACAGGAATCTGCTTGCACAGCCTCTGGACTACAGTTGAGAAATGAGGAGACTACTCCGAACATGCCTGCTCTTGTCTGATCTTGAAACCTAAACAGAGTGGGGTCTGGTTAAGACTTGGAAGGGGAAAATGAGAAGGAGTCTCTATACTCTAGTGAGGGATGCAGAGAATGTGGAAAGAGCCTGTGTGCTTCCTGTCCCCGGAGTATGGAGACAGACTAAGCAGCACATCTTACTCGTGCATAGCCTCTGGGTCAGCTTTGCCAGGTAACGTTACCACTGAACACAGTCCAGCCCAAGAATATTTTAGTATTAATTTCTATGAACATCAGAAAAAAAAATAATGTAGAAATAATCAAGGCAGAACGACTGATGCTGGCTGGATAACACTGACTTGTAACAATGCAGTTATAAAGTGCGTGCTAATATTATTGATGAATGAAGGGGACACGAAAGTAAAATGACCTGGAACCTGGGAAAGTTCATCTGTGACCACCGGACTGTGTGGCGATCCCGGTCCATTATTCTCTGCATGGTTTTTGGAGGTATTGCAGCAGCCCCAGACCAGCTTAGGGCCCTTCTTGACAATAGCTAGAATCCAAGAGGCAAGGTAGCAAAGGCCATCTCCAGCGAGCTTCTGGGGTGGCCTGCGAAGAACAGCAGCCTTGATAGGACAGAGCAGTGTGCACGCAGCAGCCCCGTCCCCATTCCGTGCTGTCTCTGTGTCCTGCAGCCAGTTTGCTTCTGGCACCCTTGGTAAGATATATAGTTCCCCAATGTTCAATAGCTCTCATGGACCACTTTTCGTTCACCTGCTCTTGCACCCCAATTCTAGAGTCTTCAAGCAGAAGGTCATAGACTCCTCCCCACCTTTTGCACGGCTTTTTTTTTTTTTCCATGGCTATCATGGAAAGAGATCAGACTGGAGGACTGGGTCCCAGGTCTTTTAGACCAAGTGAAGGCTGACCCTTCACAAGTGAACTTTAAGGTTGGCAGGGCACTCTCAGAGAAAGAGCAGGGCATGGAGCCTGGCATGCAGCAGTTCCTAGTTCCGTGTATTCCCTCACGTGCCACAGAAGCGTGGGTGCCATCCACACCCACCATTCCCTAGGTTTGTTTCAGCCCTGTTCTCTGCTTCCAGGTGACCACTCCTAGCTCCTGTTCTGCCACAGCCCTTTGCCTCCCTTGAGTCTAAGCGCATGCGACCTGCCACTAGCACCCTGAGCAGACTCCACAAGACCTTGTGCTGGTCACGCCCATATGAGACAACACTTCCCTGTGCCTATTCTTGATGCCCATAGCCCAAGACAGGACATGACATTAGGGTACTAAGAGATCGGGGGGAGTTGACCAAGGAAGGTGGTCAAAGGCTTGAAGAGTGTGGACCCTACAGAGGGTGAAGCAGGCTGTGTGAATTACGCCAGAGACTCTGTAGAGCAAGACCCTAGAGTGAATGAGGCAGCATGGTCAACAGGGATTAAATGCATGCTTTATGCCAGGATCATATTGGGCAACCTGTTAGGTGTCCATGTGTTTTATGGAGTCTTGCCAACACCCTAAAAGTCATGTACTCCTCTGCCCGTTTATAGATGAGAGAACTAAGCTGCCGAGAACAATGTGGTCTCGACAAGTTCTGACTGGTAAGAACTGGCAGAAGCAGAATGTAAACACATCTCAAAGGGGCTCCAAATGCAATTGATTGGGCTTCCTATCTCATTCTACTGGATAGGGTAGAAGACTCGGGACTGAACACTACCGGCACCTGATTCCAGATGTTTCCAGGCTATAAGAAGGATAGTTATGAGTTGTATGGGGTTTTCTCCAGCATTGAAAATTCCTTCTCAGAGGGAACTAAGTGGCTCCTAAAGTCTTAGGCTGTAAGTGAAACTTACAAGGCTCAGGAAGTAAACAAGCATCACAAATCTCAGCAAGTTCCTGAAAGTTTCAGATTACACAAGCCCCTCCCCCTCCAAAGTTTATATAAGAAAAAAATATCTGCTAGGGAAAGGAGATATTCTGACCAGCAAAACTGCCTGTTACACAGTAAAAGAAGGCCCAGGGGTGCAGCTTTTTGGAGTATTGTTGATTTCCTGGATGAGACTCCTGGCAACGCAGCTGCCTTTGAGTCGTCCACGCTCCTGTAAGTACAAGTCATCCATATTCCTATAAGAAACCCCAATAAACTAACTGCCGACAAAGCTACACATGGAATTATTTCTTTGATCAGTGGTTGGTGCTTTATCTGGACTGAGTAGAAATTTGTTCGTGTCTTCCCTGGAAATGCACACATTATATGAGGGCTATCTCAAGAAACTTAATTTGAGTGTGTGGGGGAATTGGGTATAAGCAAGATGGAGCCCTGATGAAATATGAAATAATTAATAGCCATTTGGACAAACCAGGGTTCATGTCTTTCTGGAAGCCTCTGTGATAACTTCAAGGTGGAGAAATGTTTGAAGTCAGCATCATCAGATGGGTGTGGCTCCAGGAGGCCTTAAAATACAGTAACCTGTAGGCAGGTTGATAACATTGTGTGATAAACAGCATGCATTGATAAGTAATAGATGCACAGGAAAAGCCTTTTTTAATTCCTGGGGGAACTGAGCCTCAGAATGGTTAGGTTGTTCAGAGCCCCAGACATAGGGCCTTCTGCCTTAAAGACAGGTCCATACCTCCATCTGTGGCAGATTTCACCTAATACATGGCAAATGAAGAGAAGAAAGGGAAACGGAGGAATGTGGTGGGCAGGGAGGGCTACATTGTGGATCCCAAATGGCAGCTTGGTGGTCAGTTGGCAGAAAGATGAGGAAATGGTGGTCAGAGGGCAGAAATGCCTGAGACAGCTCTAAACATCTAACAGCTTGAAGCAGAAGCAGTGCAGGTGAGAATGAGCAGAAGAGAAAGCAGAAGGGGGAACCGCTCCCAAATACAGAAGGAAAGGAAACAGAATAAGTGAAGGAAACTCAGACACTGAGAACGGGGGCTGGGGACAGAGACGCTGTGGATGGAGAACAAGCAGGACTGAGCCAGTACCTCATGAGGGCCCTTCTCATCAGGGGACCTACTGACCTCTCCAACCTGCTCGTCCCTCTTTCCCCTTAACCTCTGGACAGCAGCAGCCTTACTGACTGCTGGACCTTGCAAATGCTCACCCGTTCCACCAGGACCATTACAATTGTTCACCACTTCCACTGCCCAGAACCCTTCCACCTGCGTCTCTGCATAGATGACTTTTTCCTTCCTGGAGGTCTTACTGGAGTAGCTAACGTCCTCAGAGACTTGCTTGATGACCACCCTACAAAAGGGGGCATCTACCCAGAACAATGTCACACTGGTTAGTCACCTTCACAGCCCTTGGCATAGCTGAATACGGCTTGTACATCTGCTTGCTTATTACCTACCTTCCTCCAGTCACCCTCCCTGGGGAAAGCTTATGAAAAGAAAGTAAGAAATTTGAGTGGGAGTGTGGGTGAAAGGATGGATAAATGAGTGAGCGGGTTGGTGGATGGATTAGTTGCTAGAGGCTGCAGGGACAGATGGGTAGGTGGATGTGTGAATTGGTGGATGATTAGATGGACAGACAAGTGGATAGATAGCAGACAGACTGTTTGGTGGATGCATGGGTGGGTAAATTAACAGTTGAATCGGCGGGTGGGTGCATAAGTGTGTGGATGGATGGGTGATGGATGGATGGATGGATGGATGGACAGAAGGATGGATGGACAGAAGGATGAATCCGTTGAAGCACAATACACTCTCTGCTGCCTGTCTCTTTCACGCTTTACTGTTTGCCAAAGAACTGGTCACTTTCAAGCACTCACTGTTTTGATGGCTTACTATATTTGTCCCTCGTGTAGAATGCTTGTTCAACAAGTGCAGGGTTCTTACTGACGTCGGTCCCTGGTCTATACCTGGTCGTGACAACAGGGGCTGTCACATATTAAACACTCAGTAAATATTTGTTGGAGCAGTTACTGGCCCCATGAAAGGAGGCCTCTTTATTTAAGGGCTTGGGGAGAACTGAGTGGGCAGGGGAAGGAACAAGGTTGGATCAAGTTGGGAAGGGTAAGGCCTAGAGACCAGAGAACCCTGAAATGCCTAGGAGGCAGTAGCTGGAGGGTGGGCTTTACTTCCAGCAGCTTCCTGGCTCCTGTGGCCTCATTCCCTGTGGAGCACCACTGCCCTCTTGTGGACTATACCAAGCCTCGCTGGCTCCAGGCTGCAGCTTCCCCTCCACCCAGCAGCCCAGCTCTCACAGACCTGCTTACTCCAGGTAGCTGCTCAGCTGCTCCTATCACCGGGGCAGCTGCAAGGGCAGCCCAGGAAGCAAGTCCTCCCTTTTGTGTGCCAGCGGCTTCCCACCAGTGTCTGTGTAGCGCCTGTGTCACCCCCCACGAGTGTCTGTGTAGTGCCTGTGCCACCCACCCAGGCCACCTCCCACAGCGCGAGTGCACAGCTGCTTAGCGGGCACCCAAGCTCAGGGGTCAATGCCAGTATGTGCAGTGTTGTGAATTATGGGTGACGCTGAGTGGTTGGTGACACCAGGCGGGACCTGGGCCCAAGAGAGATGGGTGCCTAGCCCTGACTGTAGAGCAG
This sequence comes from Myodes glareolus, assembly GCF_982192425.1. Classification (NCBI taxonomy): domain Eukaryota; kingdom Metazoa; phylum Chordata; class Mammalia; order Rodentia; family Cricetidae; genus Myodes; species Myodes glareolus. The sequence continues at coordinate 85,107,999 of NC_142053.1, read as the reverse complement.
TGTTTTCAACGAATGACCCTTTCTCAGGGGTCACATATCAGCTATCCTGTATGTCAGATATCTGCTCTACAAATCATAACAGTAGCAAAATTGCACTTTCGAAGTAGCAAGGAAGATAATTATGCGGTGTGGGGGGTCACCACAGCATGGGGGACTGTATGAAGCTGTCGCAGCATTAGGAAGGTGGGGAACCACTGCTCTGGAGGATGGCCACGCCATTTTACAACAGCGGCCCAGTGACTGAGTATGCGACCTGGGGGCGTTCTTGACCCGTGCAAGCATGTTAGCGTGACTGACTAGCTGTTACCCTGAACTTAGATTTCTCATCTAGTTCATTGAACCATTTACTAACAGGTAGATTTCATGTCAGCGACTGGATGTCTAGATTCCCCGAGAATCCTCAACGCCGTGGCTCTCTGGCTCTGCACCCATGTTCCCACCTGGGCATGAGAGCTGGGAAAGGCACCAGCTCTGTCCCCCTGGTGGAAATGCCCTCTCCGGTGGGCAGTCTGGTCCCTCGCCAGCACTTACCCTCCTGGGCTACCTGCCAGAATCCTATAGCCATGTCACCTGAAGTCCCATGCAGCTTTCCGAGAAGGGAATGAACGGCCTTGGTAAAATGACTGTCAATGAAGGCCACCCAAGGAGGGTCCCTGAAGGGTGGGTGGGTGAAAGGGTGATACCGTTTGGGGTGACACTAGGGCACTCAGAACAGGCACCCATTCCTCCTCTTCTAAAGTCCTTCCCACTACAGTTCAGCTCACAGCCTAAGCCAAGTAACAAAGGAAGAGGTGAGGTAGCATCAGGACAAACCGACAGCAAGGGACAGAACACGAGTGGGCGCTGGGCGAGCAGCTGACCGCTATGACCTGTGCATGTGGCTAGGTCCTCTCCGTGTGCAGAGGAGAGCACTCAGGCTCTGTGAGTTAGGTAAATAAGTCACGTGGCTAGAACTGGGTGACAACGTTGAGGTTTCCATCTCCCACCTCTGGCCCTCAGAGGCTGCACATGCACCTGAGAGGGAGTTCAGTCACCAGCTCTGGGTTCACTTTCATAGGAACTTGTGCCATTAGCATTAACCTCCAGGACTCATGGATCTGAGGGCACCGAATGAGCACGGGACAGCCAGCAGCCTGGCATCATCTGGGAGCTTGCCAGAAATGCATGTTCTCAGGTTTGGTGCTCCATGTGGTCACAAGTCCTATCAGAAGTGTGGGTGCCTAGTAAATGTAGCATCTCTGGAAGCCCACACTCGGGTATGAGGCTGGCTGGCTAAGCAGCTGTACCACACCTAGCTGGATTTCTTGGCCCATGACAACCTGCAAAGAAGGTCTCAAGCCACAGAGGGAGGGGCGTCGATGTGGAACTGCCCCCGAGTTCCCAGGCTCTTCACCTCCCCTTCTCTCCTGAAGCATCAGGGCCTGCCTGGGACTCCCTCTACCCTGGCAGCCAGCTCGGGGCATCAGAGGCCACATAGAGAATGCTGACGGATTGTTTGGTCCTTCCAGGAGCCTGCCTCCTCCTCATCTGTCTCACTAACCCCCTGGAAGTTGATGCTCACCCTCTTCCTCTGGGCCATCCCTGTAGTTGCCCCACTCTGGGGCAATTACGGAACATCTTGGGTAGAAGATCCATCATGCCCCTGTCTACAACCCTGTGCTGCTAAACTGTGCGCTACAAGCCCACCCTATGCTTTAAAAAGCCAGAGACTAACTGCTTTTTGTTTTGTTTGTTTGTTTGCAAGTTTCCTGCATTGTTGTCCAGGAAAGGCCAAAGGCAATAAGGAACAAGTAGAAGCAGAAGGACAATGGGAGGAGATGGTAGAAGAGCTAGACATGTGCATTCTGTCTGTTTGGACTGCAGCAGGTGGTGGTGCAGGCTGAAGTAGCCCACCTGAACACTCCAAGAGCCAGATTTGTGAGGAAGCAAGACCCATAGGTCTCTGTTGGACCCTTGAAGAGAATGGGGCTTAGAGTTGCATTATAACATTTTTTTAACAACTTATCTGCTATAGTGAGGAGTCTGCCCTGTGTTCGGGTACTGGACGCTAGACTCCAGCACAACAGGATTGCCTGGTGAAGTCCCGGGGGAGGTAAATAGGTTATGAGTACGAAGACCTCGTCAGTGGATTGCTGTCACTATTTCAGGAGTAGTTCCTGTGAGAGTGATATACACAATTCGCCGCCTGTTTGCCCTCCCCTCTCTCCTGCCACGTCGTGATGGGTTATTCCCATTCAACCCCATTCCCTTGGATGTCTCAGCCTCCCATTTCTTCAGCAAGTCTCTCTCATTGTGTCAGACCCGGAGAAAAACTATAACGAGACCTCATCACTTAAAGATGAGTGCGCCTGGGTTTCTGCTTGCCGGGAAGCTGTAGCAGGTTAGGTCTCAGGAAAACACAGAAGACTCCGCCCCTGGCTGTCTGGCTAAGACACCACATTCCAGAGCCGATGCTTTGGGTACTCAAGTTGACCATTGCTTTCTCTCTATCCCGTTCACAAGTACAAAATGTTTCCATTGTAGCCACACATCAAAGAAATGTCGGAATTCCTTGACCTGTACAGGAGAGTCTCTATTGTGACTCCACCAATCTGATCTTTGTAGAGCACAACTGTGGCAAGGGACACTCCCAGGTTCACAAACCATTGAGCTCTCTGTTCTCTTCAGGAAAAGAATTCCCAGGGCACCTGTGACCGTGACCTCCATCCTTGACTCGCCTGCCTGACCTCTGTGAAGGAATACAAATTGACAAACAGTATTTCAGGAGCTGTACCTGAATTTTCTTGCTGAATTCCCCTAAGGGCTCTGCAGGGGACCTTCTCTAACCCCCTCCCCTTTGCAGATGGGGAAACTGAGGTCCAAGGAAGAGAAACTATGCGTAGTGACACTAAGCATTAAGGGTAAATGTGGTAGCATTGATTCCTGGCCAGTGCTTCCCTGGGGCTCTACTGATCATCACACGTATCTTTGGGTTGTTTTTCTGCTTCGCTTTCCATTGTCTTCTCTAGTTGAGATTTTTGTCCCCTCATCTTCAAAGGCAATCAGCCTGGTTACTGCTGAAGACTGTCCTGATCGGCCCTTTCCATACTGCTATGAGCCCCAAGTCTTATTTCATACCCTGTGAGCCTCAACTCTATTGTGTCAGTCATGCGACATCAAGACCTTGCAGAAGCTGTCTCTACCACTTGCTGGCCCTGTAACCTTGGGCCAGGCACCTCACCTTACTGATGATTTCTGGTCCACACCAAGGTTAGACTCTTCCTCCAAGATAACATCTTAGATACCATCTTCCTTCAAGGGGCATGAAGACATTTAGGGAGGCAATGAATCTAATGTCTTCAGTCCTGGGAACAGAATGGCTTCACTGAGAGTTAATTTGGATTTGTTGTGTGCCCTTCCAATCACGGCTCTGTCCTCTTCAAACAGGCTGTGAAATGGCAAGGCCAGGGCCCTTGGATGTTCTGCCTCTAAAGTATGGAAGGAAGGGAAGCAGTCACATATTGGTGGCTCCCTGCAGCCCTGGATATCTCTCTCTCTCTCTCTCTCTCTCTCTCTCTCTCTCTCTCTCTCTCTCCTCTCCCTTTCCTCTTTTTCCTCTTTCTCCCTCCTCCCTTCTTTCCTGCTCTCCCTCCTCCTTTTCCCCCATTCTTTCTCTCTCTCTTTGCCTCTCCTCTCCTGTTGTTCTTCATCATACTCTGGTGGCAGGGTCTCACACTGTAGTCCAAACTGGGCTGAAACTTGCCACTAAATAGCCCAGCCTCACCTTCAAGTTGTGGCCATTCTCCTGCCTCAGTCTCCCAAGTGCTGAGATCACAGGCATAGCTGTCATGCCTGACTAGACAGTGTCTACCATGCCTGACTGAGGACCTTCCTGTTAGAGACTTGACAGCTACCCTATGGGGCAGTGTCATTATCTCCTCATCATGGCTGAGAATTCTGAATCCTCACAGTAGAAGTGAGAGCAGAAAATGGGATCAATCTGACACTCAGCACCCTAAATATGTCTCTTGTATCCTAGAGAAAGGCCTTGGGGCATCTTGGGAGAAGTTGCTTTTTCCACAAAAGAACCTGATACCTCTTACCTGACCCAGTTTTGGTCTAGATGACACAGTCTTTTCCATAGTAGGTTGTACTATGATGGTGGTCTTCTCCAAAGTCTATGTGTACCTTTGAAGCATCTCCTAGAGTGTAACCACTTCCCACCTCTGGGCAAGGCCACCCACAATGTCGCTGAAGTTCCTCATGCAGAAAAATATAAAAAATTATAAATATGTTGCAGAGATTTATACTGGAATAGTATATTCATCTCTGGAGAATTGAGGTTGACTCTGACTGAATCTAGGTAGACGACCTTGTGGAGAAATGACACTGGACATTGTCTTCTGGTACCCACGCACACGTGCATATGTGTGTCTGCATACATACAAGCAAGAACATAATGTAAACACACACACACTTGACATGGAAGCTAGCCAGGTCCGGTGGCATTTGCTTGACTATATATTCATCTCTCTGACTACATAATTCAAGGATAATCTACATATAATTTATATTTTACACCTTCCCAGAACCACAGCTTTGTTCTAACCTGTGGCAGTCACAGTTCCGAAAACCTGAGACAGAAAGAGAATGAGGAAGCAAGCAAAGAAAAGGGCTTCCCATCTGTTAGCTGATATCGTTCAGATACTATATGTGTGGCCTTGTGCTTGTTTGCATATCTGGAATATTTTCTCACTGGCCTCCTCTGCTCAGCAGTTCTGCTTCCAGAGCAGTGAACTCTTCCGTGTGTTTCTCTTATCTTCTGAAAAGCTTCAGATAGCCTGGGTGCTTGGGAATCGAGCACAGCGGAAAGTCATCTGGTTTTTAAAAATAATAAACACCAGCATTTGTATATAAACAATATACATAGAACTGTGTATATATGCATATAATCTCTACCTCTACCCCCTCCAGAGTATCGAACAGTTGGAAGTGCTTTCTCCTACCTCGTAATACCGATTCCCTTCTCCAGAGTATTACCAAACTGTTCTGAATATGCCTACTTGCCAGGCAAAGAGACAGACTCACATTCAGAGGTCACAGAAGACAGGGCTGGGAGCAGAACACACACATGGAAGGGCATGGAGACATCTTGGGAGTGAGGCCTGGCGAGGCAGAGTAGGGCTCTCTCAGGCCTGGGAGCAGCAGGGCAGGCTGGCCAAATAGTCGTGGTGGGTGCAGACTCCCTATTTTGACCTGTGAAATCTGGCTATCAGATGGCAGGACCACCTGGGCAAGGCAGCCTCTTGCTGGCCTCGCTCCTCCCACACCTGCTTGGCTCTTTCTTGCCTTTATTCTCCACGCTCACCTTTTCTTCTTGAAAAACAAGTTATAAAATGAAAACGACAAACAAAACTGCCAGTATACTCTCTCAGGTTCTAAACGCAACACATATTTTAAAAGTTAGTTTCGGGGTTGGAGAGATGGCTCAGAAGTTAAGAGCACTGAGTGCTCTTCCAGAGGTCTTGAGTTCAATTCCCAGTAACCACACGGTGGCTCACAACCATCTGTAATGATATCTGGTGCCCTCTTCTGGCCAGCAGCAGACATGCAGACAGAATACTGGATACATAATTAATAAAAAAATCTTTAAAAAAGTTAGTTTCATCATCCTTTTTTAAGTAGCAAGTGAATTAAAATATTATTCCCATATCATACAGCTTGTAAACTGAAGGTACACAGTTTCATGGTTTATCATCATAATGATCAGAGTTTGCTTCCTAAGGCTTTGAGAAAGACAATCAAAAGGAACACGGTGTGGAAAGGGTTGGTTTGGCTTACACATCCCGGGTTACAGTCCGTGGAGGGAAGTCAGGGCAGGAACAAAAACAGGCCAGGAACCAGAAGGCAGGAACTAAAGCAGAAACCATGGATAAGGGCTGCTTGTTGGCTTGCTCAGCCTGCTTTTTTCGAGCATCCAGGACAAGCAGCACAGAGTAGCACTGCCTCCAGAGGGATGGGCCCACCCCCATCCCTCCCAATCGTTAATCAGGAAAACGGCCCCAAAACTTGTCTCCAGGCGGATCTGGTGGGACACTGTTCTAGGCACTCACTTTTCTATTGCCATGACAAAACATCACAACCAAGGCAACTGAAAAGGTTGAATTCGGGGCTCATGGCTGTAGAGGGTTAGAGTCATGAGCATCATGGTGGGGAGCCTGGCGGCTGGCAGTCAGGGATGGTGCTGGAACAGTAGCTGGGAGCTTATATCCGCTTCATAATCATAAGGCAGAGAGACAGAGAGAGCTAACTGGGAATGGTGTGGGCCTTGGAAACCTCAAAGTCCACCTTAGTTACACACCTCTCCCAAGAATGTCACACCATTTAATCCCCCCCTCCAAACAGTTCCAGTCACCTCACCGAGGACCAAGGCTCAAACAAATGAGCTATGGGGGCCACTGTCATACAAACCTCCACAGGCATTTTCCCAGTTAGGGTTCCCTCCTCCTAGGTATGTTTAGGCTTGTGTCAAGTTGACAAAAACCAACCAGCACAGTGGTCAAGAATGTTTTCATCTCCTCTCCAGGAAAGTTCACACCCTTTCGACAGTTCCTCTAGCCCCACATAACTGCTATCTTTAGGTAATTCTGATCTGTTTGCCAGCTATAGAGTCTACTCTGGAAATTTCCTATAAATGGATCTTATAATAGATCTCTTTCTGTGACTAGTTTCTTCCAGTAAGTACAATGCCACTAAGGTTCAGTCCCAGGCCATTGCTTTCTTATCTCATAGATTTAATGTACAACAGTTAGCAAGTGTTGATCATTACAGAGGAGGAAAATATCACAAATAACCCCCCTACACCCTGTGTAATCATTGCTAACATTTTAGTGTATTTAATTTCCATATTAGATATAGACAGATACAGTTATAGCGATAGATATAGACATAGATATAAACTTAAATATAAATATAGATATTCATATACTGAGTCCTTCAAACCTTTATGTCCTCTGAGTGAGATGGGTCCACTGAGGCACAGGTCACTCTGCAGAACCAGTGTCATTCCTTGGCAATGGGGTCTGAACTTCGATAGCATAGTACGGAGAGAAAGACTGCCCAGCTGACATGAGAGGGGACTTACTATAGCTCTCTTTAGGAGTAGTGACTTCCCTATGTTCTGAGAATTGTTGCTAGGAATATGTGGAGTGACTTGAGCGTCAGAGGTTGGTGACACAGAATAGAATAGAACTAGACACGCCTGTGTTCTTTCCTGATTTAGAACTGGAGCTTGGAGATTCTGACTAGCTGTCTTCCGGAGAGTCCTCCATGTGGGTTTCCTGTGGATGCACAGTGGGGCTGGGTTCTCCAGCAACTTTAGCTAGGTTTCATTTGGGGCTAGTGAGGAATGTCAAAGAAAGTTCTTGATATCCCTGTTGTTTTCCATGCTTGCCTCATGGACGGGAGTTCTCTACCCTGGCCCTGGTTGCAAGGGGAGCGATGGGTCTTGGACACTTAAGGCAGACCTACTGTGGTTTGGCATCGGCCAACACTTACAGGCAGAAGTTTCCTGGAAAACCAGCTAACAATGGAAATTGGGGGGAGGAAGTAGAGATGGAGGGTGAGAGGATGAGGGGTATTCAGAGAGAGAGAGAGAGAGAGAGAGAGAGAGAGGAGAAACTAACTTTTGTTGAGCTCTACCTGATTGCCAGGTATAATGTTCAGCATGAAAGCAGAATGGGCCAGTGAAAAGAAAAAGAAATTAGAGTCAGGCCTTTGTTTTCTTAATCATTATTTTTTCCTTGTATTTAATAAACATTTATGGAGTCTGCTATGTGCCAAGCACCATGTTAAAGACTGGGCATTTGACATTCTGCTTTATGGAACTTTGGCCTGCTAAGAGAGACAGACATCAGGCAAGCAATTCTTCAGAATAATCCCTAAGTATAAACTGTGATGAACGCTCTGAACACACACACACACACACACACACACACACACACACACACACGAGACCAGGGATAGGTTTTGAGCAAGACTTGTGAGAGGATTGACTATGGGACTTGGGCCTTGCAAGAGCTATCATTTCACCGCCTCTAGATTGGTCACAATTTTCAAAACCAAAAGCGACAAAAAATGTACTGGGAAGACAGTCAGTTAAAGTATTTGCCTTGCAAGCATCAAGACTTGAGTTTGATCCCTGGAATACATGTGAATGAATGCTGAGGGTGATGGGATACCCTTGTAATCCTAGCACAAGAGATATGGGGACAAACAGATCCTCAGAGTTTGCTGGCTACCTAGCCAAGCCTACCTGATGAATTCCAGGCCAGTGAAAGACTCCAAAACTAAATAAACAAAGTGGGTGGCTTTATAGAGGAATGACCCTAAAAGTTACCACGTTCCATTTACATACACATATGCTTATATAAGCATAAAAACAATACATACACACATCGGTGCGTACCAAGGACACACACATACATGGGTTGGTGAAGATGTGAAAATACTGAGAACTATGTAGTCGCTGTAATGTAAAATGAGGCATCCAACGTGAAAGTAATTGACAGCTACTTAGTAAGTTAAACCTAGAATTACTATTTGACCTAGAAATTCCACTTCTTCTATGACTTAAGGAAACAGAGCCCATGTTCAAACGTTTGTTTACAAATGTTTATAACACCATTATTCATACTAGCGACAAAGCAGAAATGACCAGTACGTCCTTTACGGATGAATGGATAATCCGAGTGTTCCGTCTCTCTATGAAATAATACTCTCCAGCCATGACTAGTGTGGCAGTGCTTGCACTCATTAAAGCAACCCTTGAAAGCTGAGGTGGGACGGCCTTAACTAGAGGCCAGTCTGAGTCACATTGAAAAATTCCAGGCCAGTCTGGACTATATATTGGGGCCATCTCAAAAAGAGAGAGAGAGAGAGGGAAAGAGAGGGAGAGAGAGAGAGGGGGAGAGAGAGAAGACAGACAGTCAAGAAAAAGAGCTGTTAACACAGTACATTTTTAAATGAAAAGAAAGAAAATTCTAGGAAAACAAAACCACTGTGTAAGAAACGGAAATGGTTGAAATGGTTGCATAATATGCAGCTGGGCTGTGAATTGAACCACAATATATAGCCTCAATCATGTAGCTACTGTTTATTTTCAGTTTTGAAAGATTTGTTTATTTTATTTTGCATGTATGAGTATCTTGCCTGAATGTATGTATGTGTACTGCGTGTGAGCCTGGTGCCCACGGGAGTCAGAAGACTGTGTTGGATCCCCTGGAACTGGAGTTGCAGATGGATGTCAGCCACAATGTGGGTGTTGGGAGTTGAACTCTGGTCCTCTGATCCCCTGAAAGAGCAACAAATGGGCTTACCGTCTGAGCTCTGTATCTGCCTCCTCCTTCCCAACTTCTAAACTCAGACTACAGAGAAGCTTGCAGAAACACAGTGTCACCATGTAGTAAATGTGCATGTAACTGAAGATGAGATGCAGAGAAAAAGAGAAGGGCTGAGGGTCAGCCAGCCTGCCGAGCATCCTTATCTCATAGGATGGGGGAGTCAAGAGATACGCTCTAGGGTTGGCAGAACAAGAAATATAGGCCGGAGCATACTATCTAAAGCTACACATAAAAGCAGTAAAGGAACGGAGGGTAAGGTGTGCACTCAGAAGATAGCAGCAGCGGAGATGCTATCTTCAGCCAACGCATTAGGAGGCAACGGCTTAAGCTTATTCGTAGGGATAAACAAAGGAACTCATTACCAAGAGAAACAGCGGAGAGAAGGGAAGGTATGTCGCGGGAGATGAGAGGGCAAACACGACTGTTGATTGCCATCATAAACAAGGCTTGCTCTTTGATTTTTAACCACAAACCCATTAGTTTTCTTTTACAAGATGTCACCAATTCTGCAAAGCCAACCGTGTTACTCCTGACCATATTCTTACGAAAGCTAAGCAGGTTACCCTGTGAATCCTTCATGTATCCCTTTGACCCCCTCACAACTTCATCTCGGCTGACATTGCCAATGTCATAACCGGCTCTTGCCGAAAGGACTTAGGACCCTGGCCATGCCGCCGATCTATTTGCAGCATCTTGGAAACCATTTTCTTCAGTTCTCCATGCTTTCGCAAGTTGTTATTATTGTCGTTCCTGTTTTATTTGGGACAGAGGCCGTGGCTGTCCCGAAAGTCACTACGTAAACCAGACTGGTCTTAAACTCACAGAGATCCACCTGCCTCTGCCTCCTGAAGGTTTGGATTAAAGGCATGTGTCGCCACACACAGATTGTCCATCTTTTTGCCTCTACCTGGTGACATCCCCTCTCCTCCATGTCTTTCATAGGTCCACACTCATCCTGTCAGGCTCGGCCTGTGTTGCCTCCCTTCAGAAGCTCCCCTTAGCACGCCCCAGGAAATTTGGCTCTTCTTTTTCTTTGTGCTTTCTCAGCATTTGTCTCTCTGTGGTAGCTCAGGTCACATGGAATTTACCCAGCCTTGTCTAGTTCCCCTCTGTATTGTATGACACATCTTTATTCTGGTTTCTGTGCCCAAGACCTAGAACATGCAATATTGAGCTGATTATAATTTTTGAGAGGGATGTTTCTTACCAAGAAACGGGGGAAAACAGAAATGTTTCAGGAAACCAGTGCAGTGGATTGTATGACAGCATCACTAGAGCCATGAAGAAAGAAATAGAGGTTAAGCCGAGTTAAATGGTGGCACACACCTTTAATCCCAGCACTCAGGAGAAAGAGAGACAAGTGAATCTCTGAGTTAGGGGTCATCCTGGTTTGCAGAGTGAGTTCCAGGACAGTCCGGGATACATAGAGAAACCCTGTCTCAAAAAAAAAAGAGAGAGAGAGAAAGAAAGAAAGAAAGGAAGAAAGGAAGGAAGGAAGGAAGGAAGGAAGAAGAAAAGAAATAGAAGCTATCCTTCAAAATATTAAACACATTTACCATATGACACTGAAAATCCAGTCCTTAAGGGAAATGAAAATATGTGTTGACACAAAGGCTTAGACACAAATATTCACAGCAGGATTATTCATAAGAACTAGAAGAAAACAATCCAAATGTCGGCCTACTGAAAAATGAGCTAGTGGAATATAGTGTATCCAGCAGCAGGATAGTATATTTGACCAAGAGAAAAGATGAAATGTTGGTCTATACCAAGACACAGATGAACCTTGAACTCATTCTAAGTGAAGCCAAGCTCTATCAACCATTAATCAAAGAAAATACCAATATGATGGTGTTGTCTCCTCCATTTCGGTTCTCTCCAGATGACCTAGTTGTATCCTGTTGACAAGAAACCAAACAAGATGCAAGCAAGCAAAAAGAAACGGAAAGATGAGGAAAGATTGAATGTCTGAGTCTGAGGGCCCTTTCTTCCTTCATCATAGCATGGCAGAGGGACAAGCGAGGCCAGGGAGACCCAAAGAAGGAGCACTTCCAGTAGGTCACCAGTCAAGGTCAAGAACAGCGCTCCATGCTTGTAATTCCAACACTAGGGAGTCTGAAGCAGGAGGATTGCTGTGAGTTTCATGCCAGCTTGGGCTACAGTGAGAGCTCATAGGCAGCCCTGCGGTGCAGGGAGCTGGAGCGATAGCGCAAGGCTCCTGATCCCACTTCACACAAGAACTCCCCAAGGGTACCACTACGCCTGTCTATGAAGGGTCCCTACTCGCCAGTTCCAGCCTTTTCTGTCCCATACTCCTACCATCTCCTCACTAGACCATTGATGAATCTGCAAGTGTCTTGGTCCCCACCTCGCTCCATGTTTTCTCCTCTCCCTGGAGTGTAAGGACCATCTACAGCATCTGAGCACCGGGGCATCTCGGGTGCGCTCACTGCTGTGCCGCAGGGCTGAGACACAAGGGTGACAGCAGGGTGGTGTTGCTGTGTTCATTCCTATCCTCCTCCACTTACTACCCGAGACCTAGTAAGTCCTAGACGGCACACAATTTTGAGTGAAACTGAGCTTCTAACTTTGCCACGAGTGCCCTCAACTGCTCCGATGCCCATGCCATCTCTCGTGTTGGCTGAAGGCTCACTGGAGATGCCCATCTGCCATTTGCATGTGTCCACATGCCTCATGGAGACGCATGAGGTTTTGTTTCTTTACTTTTCATGATCTTAACATGAGAACTAGGGTCTTGTATGACCCAAGGTGTCCCCAGCTGGACTTTCCCATACTTGACTCAGGCTATGTTATCCAACTCTCTCCCTACACACACACACACACACACACACACACACACACACACACACACCGCATGTGTGTCTTCTTTTTTTTTAAGACAATGTGGTACACGTTAGAGAGCTGTGTACATTAGCCTTAGTCGCTACTCAAAATGGTCACATCGCGGTTCACAAGGGTCAGAAGTGGAATTGAAACCCAAATCAATTTGACCTCAGAGTCCATATTCTCTCATCAGCTATGTTAAGAGGCAAATGAAACCACCGTGGCTCCCTGATGCCCAGTCCCTCTGCTTGACTGCAGGGGAAGCTGAGGCTGCCAGTGAGGAGGTTTGGGTTTGAAGTCCGACAGCTAGTAACCGGATACCAGCACTTCCTAACTGTGGGAAGGCGGGCAAGTTACTTGACCTCCCCATAGTCTTGCCTCCTTGATGGCCAATGGCAGTAATAACAGTGAGAACTCGGAGGGTGGAACCACTTCAAGGGTGTAATGTACGGAAAGAAAGCAGGATGGAGCTTGGTACGTCCAAGCTTGGAATGTCTGTGAGCTGGTGGCGTGACGAGACAACCGCATCAGGACTGCACTGGCTCTGTCCCTGTCCTTCACCTCATCCTCTTTATCCCAATGCCTACCCCGGAGAGGGAATGATGTATATCACAAGATATGCCCTAAATCCTGGACCTGTGCTTTTATCTTATTTCCAAAAGCATTTTTGGTAGACGTGACTAAGTTAAGGATCTTGGGATGAAGGGATCTGTACGGGTTATCTTAGAAAATATTCCAATAACAAGTGTCCCCATAAAAGAAAGGCGGGGAGCTATTTGATTTTATCATCACACTATCTGAGTATTGCTACCTTTATAGTATATTTAAGTTACAAGACGCCTGGAGAAGATAGCAGCATACCAAGGCCTTACCTTAGCTTCTGGGGAAGGGCTTAGTGCATTTGGGGCTGTGCATAGGATAGTTGTATCATTCTGGGTGGCATTATGCCTCTTTATACTGTCTTTGAAAGTTAAAACAGGTTTAAGAAGATGTGTATTAGTGCCAACTTAATAAGAGATGGTCTTTTAATGGTTAATTTTGTATATTAATTTGAATGGACCAAGTAGTATGCTTGATCCCACATTATTCTGGGAGGTGGATATGGTGCCTACAATCCTATCACCCAAGAGACTGAGCTGGAGGATCAAGAGTTCAAGGACAACGTGACTCCATAGAAATATCTTGTCTTAAAAATCCACAGTATTTCCTCTGGGCTCTGCTCCAGTATTTCTTGATCTCAGCCACCTAAGGCTTGTGTCCCCAGGGACTGCTTTCTTTTCCTTAACCTTTGCTGGAATGTCCACATCTTCCTCGCTTGTTTTCTCCTCTGCCACATGAGCTGGGAGACCTCAATCAGTCCTCCAAACATTAAGCATCTTCTTTGCCACTGACTTTGCCCCTCGAAATAGGCTTCTTGTCTCCATGATCTAGAGTTCGTCTATATCATCTGGAGCTCGTCTTCATCTTCCGGAGCTGCATCTCCTGGAAAGTCTCTATGGTCTTCTTGGACAGAAACAGTACAGAATTTTTTTTTTTAAAAAAGACATAGATGGTGTGTTCATCACGAAATGAAGAGCAAGAAATCAACAAGACAGTGGAGACAATTAGTGAAGAGGTTTAAGAAGGGCAAAAACAAAGTCAAGCTAGTGATAAACTCTAGTGTAATTTTCAGCATCTATGCAAACATCAATTCAGCGAATGATGGTATCTGTGTATAAGGAAAGAAAACATAAGCTTTCTTCATTGTCTTCAAAAGTCCACATGGAGCTCATGAGGGGTTGCTGGGAAGCTCAGAGCAGTGAATTAAAGTTTGGGGAGTAGGTGGCCAAAGGCGTGAGCCCCTCCATCAGTGTATAATAAAGCTCCGACGTTTGCTGACAAAAGAAAACAGACTAACGGTAACCACACCACCAAACCCAAATGATTATTATGTAAATTTCTATGGGAGGGATTTTGGATTATATTAGAATCCATTTTTTTCTATGTATGAGTGTTCACACGTGTGTCTGTTCGCCATATGCATGCCATGTGCTTGCGGAGGCCAGAAGAGGGCATTGGACCCCCTGGATCTGATGTTACATACAGATGACCATAGCCAACACGTTGGTCTGGTAACCCAATACTGATCCTTTGCAAGAGCAGCAGGAGCTCTTAACCCTTGAGCTCCAACATTAACATTTAAGTGGGTGTAATGAGTAAAGCAGATTGCCCTTCCTAAAGTGGATGAGATTTATCCAATCACTTGAAGGTCTGCTGAGGAGAACAAAGGGCTGCCTGGTCGTTGCCTAGGTAACAGCATCTTCCCGGCGGTCTTCAGTGGGAACACTGGCTCTTTCTGGTTCAGAACTCAAACTGAGATGTTAGCTTTGCAGATTTTGATGTGTTCTTTGTTTCATGACTTCCATTGACTTTATTTGTAAGATCAAAACAATTCCCTTAAAGTTCACTCGCCACTCACTTGCCGAATCCTTTCCCACCTATTCTTGAATGTTCATCCTTGGTTGAGCGCCTAAACCTCAGCTGGAAGGGTATGTGTGTGTGTGTGTGTGTGTGTGTGTGTGTGTCCAGGAGAGGCATCACATTACCTGGGACTGGAGTTACAGTTATAAGCCACCATGGCAACACCGCTCCAGCAGTGGGTGCTGGAGTGAATCCCAGATCCTTTGCAAGAGCAGCCGTTATCTCTAATCACTGGGCAATCTCTCCAGCCCTACAATGTGGTTCTTAATAGGCTAACAGACAGAAGGAGAAACAATCCCAATGTTCATGAAGTGAGAAAGGGGTAAACTTGCATCCTTGGTCCATATAGTAGAAGATCACGTAGTAATATCATCCAACATGGATGACATGGAAAGCCACCAAAGATCATATAGTGTGTGCATTTATACGACATATTCAGGATAGGAAAATCTACTGAGGAGGAGAGAAAAATTAGTCTGGAGTTGGAGCGAGGAAGGAGGATGAGACGGGTAGTGCCTGACAACGGATATAGGCTTACCAAGGTGGTAGTGAAACCTTTTGAAATTAGTTTATGGTGATATTTACCCAGCAATCCAAGTGCCTTAAGATGCACAGAACTAAGTACTGCTGATTGATTGGTTGGTCGACTGGCTGATTTTCGTGGTGCTGGGAGAGAAGCCCTGGGCCTTAACATGGCGGCCTCGCCCCTGGCTCTGGATGGACCCTTTAAAGGAGCAGCTTTTATGGCATACACGTTCGATCTCTTTCAAGCTGTCAAGAAAGAAGGGCGAACCTGAAAATCGGTGACATGGTCAAAGTAACGTAGACTCCAAACCCCAGTTTCAATAAAAGCGAAGAGCAGGAATGAGATATAAATGCTGAGCAAATATTTGAAGCGCACAAAAACAGCCAAGAAGGCCTAACCTTTCTATGGCATTCGGCAGATAAATGCTTTTCCCAGGTTATTCAGCTTCCGCGATGACAGTGAGGCAGGCTCCTACTCCCTCACGACGAGGCCTGGGTCTCTCCCTGTCCGAGCCTTGATGAGCCGAGTAGGGTGACATGTGCTCCCACAGCGCCCACCTGGGCCCCACTGACTCCAGCGGCCTGATTTCATCAGGGCGTGGATGAGTGTGCGAGGAAGGCTTGCTGACCTTAATGCACGTTGTGTAGGCGCTAGCCGTGTCTCTCCCGGAGGTTCCGTTATGTGCTGTCGGCGGCGGCAGGCCCATCTTCTTTAATGAGTGAGTACCTTGAGTGTCGATTTTCGGAGTGGCAGGCAAGCGCCGTCAGTCTGAGCAATCAGCCAGGCTGGAAGAGAGCCTGTCAGTCACTGGTGGAAGTTGAGTTGCTAAGGATGGCCTGTCCCTTCCGAAGGTGTCACCAGCGGGCCCTGGGAGGCCCTGGAGGATACAGCCAAGATTCTCTACAGTAATCAGTGTGTTCCTCACCAAATGAAGCAGAAAGGGGAGGGATCGCAGTTTACCAAGTCCTGGGCCTTAATGCCTGACTGTGGCCAAGTCCGTGGGGAAGCAGGAAAAAAGAGGGAGGGTGGAGCCCACCTCCACCCCTCACAGTTGACTCAAGCCAAAACAGGCACTCTTCTGGACACCTGAGCTCCTGAAGGGGTCCTCATGGAGGGGCTTTGTTGGGCAAGAGTGACCTATCCCAGCTTCCTCCAGGGTTATCAAGCTGCTTACAAATAAAATGTCTCAAGCAAGGCTGGACGAGAGTAAACTTCAGGGCCCTGGAGACATGGCTGAGCGAGTGTTGAGAACACTTGCTGTTCTTGCAGAAGGCCTGGATTTTGTTCCTAACACTCATGTGGTGGCTTGCATCATGCCCAATTCCAGTTCTAGGGAATCTAATGTCCTCTTCTGACCTCGGTGGGTACCAGGCCCACCCGTGTTCCACAGAAATACTTAGTTAAAGCACCCATATGCATAAAATAGAGATTTAAAATGAATAAAGGTTCGATTGGTGGGAGCCTCTTTCGTATGGTTCTTGCTGGCTTGCGAATGTTAGCTAACAGCATAGCATCAAGGGAGGAAAGACATACAACTCTCTGTCTCTCTTTGTCTCTCTGTCTCTCTCTCTGTCTCTCTCTGTCTCTCTCTGTCTCTCTCTCTCTCTCTCTCTCTGTGTGTGTGTGTGTGTGTGTGTGTGTGTGTCTGACATCACCTCACATAGCTTACACTAGCCTCAAAGTCATTATGTGCCTGGGGATGACCTTGAACCTGTGATTCCACTGTTTTTATAGCTGGACTGCTGTGATTACTAGCCTGTATTACCAAATTTGGTTCTCATCTCTCTCGTTAGGTTTCAGGTCTCAGAATATGGTTAGGCCCCCATAGAAGGGCCAGCAGTGTTTGTGAACTGGACTGACCCATGCTGATCCCTAGGAGACGGAACAAACTTCTCATGGAAACACTTTCCTTGACCCTGGAATCTAGACACTTCCCTGGGTCTGCTGACTGAAGGGGTCTTTGGATGGACCACAGACAGCCTCCTTGTTTGGCAGATCATGGAGACCGAGCATCTCAGCTGAGACTGGTCCATCAGCCAGTTGAACAAAGTAGATCAGAGTCGCCTTGGGAATGGGAAATAGAAGGAAGTTAATACAGAAAGGCATTCCATGTGCTGGGTATCACACAAGACTCCGCAGACCACATCAGCTATGTTGTTAGGGGCTGACTTGTAGCCATCTCCTCTCCCTTTCAAGGACAAAGGAAGTATCTGTCGCATAGAAGATGGCAATGCCTGTACCTAAGAGCCAGAAAGACCTGTGTCAAACCTTGGGTTCTGACACGAGAACCCTTGGATGAGAGATGCTGTTTAAGCTGTTTGGCTTCCGAGAGCCCTGACTTCCTTGTCTGTATATAAAGTACATTCTGTTTGAGTCCCTGGAGCGTAACAGGTGCTCAGTAAATTATAGCTTTCACGGTCGGAGCCACCATCATCACTATTGGCAATAAGTGCCCCTGTGTGTCTGCCCTTGTATTTAGACTTGGCACGCTGGATAAAGGAGAAACAGTCAGAGGATTCTGTTTCAGGTTAGTGTTTAATGGGATAGGTAAGATGCACCTTAATTGCCTGAGTCCAGAAATGGCAATTTCAGACAGTGCTATGAGTCAGGACTAGAGTCTTCTAAGAAAGATACCCAGAAGTGAATGATTAAGACTTGGTAACTTAATTTTCCATCTTAGGACGGAGGTTAGGGGGGAAGGGAGGGTGCATTCCTGGCTTCACCCAGCCAGCACCGCAAATTGGCAGACTACTGAGCTGTTGTTTGAATTGTTGGGCATCAGGCTCACGACTGGGAGAGCTTTGAGAGTGCAATTCTCAAACTGGCCACTGGAGGGAGACAGAGTTTGAAGAATAGGGAAACTGCTGGGGCAAGAGACGTAATTCCTCAAGGACTCCATCTCCTTGATTTCATGACCTGTCAAAATCCTACTTTTCTTACCTTTGATACCCACCTCTTCCCTCCTTCCCTCTCCTGACTTTGTAATTCTGATACCTTCAGTCACCCTCCTTCAATCTTCCTACCTTGACACCGCTAGCCTAGGACAAATCCCTGGAAGACTCGTCAACAAGGCAGAGGCTGTTATACGCTTTTCTCTGTGTCCTGAAGAAGAAGGGCTGTGAATGACCAGCCAGGCCTGGGATGCGTGAGTGTTAGAGTTCTGTGGGGAAGCCCCTAGGTGGTGTGTTCATTGAGATCAGCACCTCAGCCTCACCTACCTCAGCAGGCAGCTTCAGGGAGGTAGAGGCCTGGGTGTGGAGACATGGCGGGGAGTCTAAAGGTCTCAAAAGAAATTGGGCTCTTGTGGGAAGTAGGTGGACGTGGGAATGGGCTATAAACCCCACCTGGGCTAAGCTGTGCACAGGGAAGGGAGGTTTCAGGGTCAGCCATGTTGTCGTCTGAATTGATTCAAGAACAGTAGGAGGGCCACAGGCCTAAGTGCCGCATATCTGCCAGGAGTTATCTGGCAAGGTGGATTCAGGCCTTTATCTGTCCAAGGAAGTCCCTTGGAACTCGTGACCTGTCTCCCACAGGCCTGGGGTTATCAGTGAAGAAACGCTCGAATCTGACCCTTTAGCCTGTTTGCTAAGGTAGAAGGCCAGAAGCGAGTGCACAGGCTTATGCGGGCTTAGCTCTTCCAGGCAGCTGCTGCCCCTCAGACTGTTCCGTGGCTTGCTCAACCTGGCTTGTTCTTCCTCAGCAGCTTGGCTCCGTAAACACGGAGCCTGCTGGGTCCGCTGTTTTCTTCAGTCTGGGCAAAGGTGCTGTTTCTCCAGGCACCACTGCCCTCCCCCTCTAAGATAGGGAGCCAGGCTTGGGTCAATGACAAGTAGGGACAGCTGCTGTTCCCTTCCCCTGAATTCCTGAGCCCTAGACAGTGATAAATGGCCTTGCCCCTCCTTAAACATTCCCCAGGTAACCAGAGTGAGGGAGCGAAAGGTGGCCCGGGCCACAGTGCTCCAGGCTCTCCCCGACCTGGGCCACCTCTTCTTGCACCAGAGAGCAGGCAGGACAGAGGACCTTGTAAAAGAAGCTGAGACCAGGTGGGCGAAAAGCAAGAGGGCTGAGATGCCAGGGGTGACACCTCAGAGAAACCCTGACCCCTAGCTGCAGGCCAGAGCTTCACCCAGCTGCTAGGCACTGGCTCTCCTATGTCCTTTCTATGCCCTTTCTATGCCCTTCCCAAGCTCTTTTGGGTCTAAGGCAGACCATTTGCCTAACTGGGACCTGAAGACTTGGGTCAGGTAACTAGGATTAAGGGATATGAGTGGATGGGACAGAGAGACACAGGAGGGCGAGGGACCAGACCTGGTAGGGGCTCTGCTCCTTCCTGGTGTCATCCTGCTAGAGGTCTGACCAGAGCCAGGTTGTCACCTGACAGATCAAGGTGACCTCGGTGCAAACACCCATAAACCAGGCACACAGCAGGAGTGGAGACAGGGAGGGAAGGGTTAAGGGTAAAGAATGGTCGAACCTTTGGCCCCTGGAATCACCCTGACAGTCCCCGGCCCCAGTTGTGAAACGTACTTCCCGAGCAAGTTGCCCAGAACTGGCTCTGGGTGGTCTAGTTCTAGAGTCCTGGAACAGATGGTAGAGGAAGAAGAGGGGGTGGCTTGGAGAGTCACTTGGGACAAGCCAGAAATCCCCTGGAGGAGGGAAGTTAGCTTGGGCCCAATCTGGAGATGAGCTGCCCTCAGCTAGGAGGCAAATGGAGGCGGTCATAAGCAGGACTGGGGCTGAGCCGCTTGAGGGCTCAAGATGGCGGAGCAGAGGGCAGGATGCAGCTACATGGAACTCGGGGCCTCAGGCTTTCTGTTTCAAACAGGGCAAGGCGCAATGTCAGGGATGTTGCAAGACTAAACGGAGGTGTTGTGGCACCAGGTGAAAGCAGTCACCTGCCGTTGCTGGCTTGGGGCTCTTCTTTGCCTGGGGACACGGGCGTGTACGGGAGGAGGGTACAGGCAGATGCAGCATATTTTAAGGGGACAGACAAGAAGCACAGGGGTGCCAGAGATGCCTGCTGAGATCAGAGGGTGGCCAGCCTCACTGGGTTCGCCAATTGGCACGGGCATCCAGAGTCAGGAAACTTGCCCCTTGCCCCTTCAGTTGCTTTTCCAGGTGTTGCCTCTGGCTGGTCCTGGTGGCTCCTCTCAGCGCCACTCCTCAGCCCAGAGCCCTGGGGTAGTGACGGAGAGCTGTGATTAGAGACTCGTTTGTCCAGGTGGCCTGCCTTCTGTCCTTTCTGGCCGGGTGGCCTGGGGTGACTAGCTTCCCTGCTCTGGGCTGGGAGAGAGGTCAAGGACAAGATCTGCAGCCAGAGGAAGGCACCTTTGCACCGACAGCAGCGAGACGGAGGACTAGACGACTAGACTCTAGGTGCCGGAAGGGCAGGACCTCGCCCCACCAGCTGCGGCCCAGGAAACTGGGCTAGTTTGGATGGGAACGTGGATGTGTGTGGAAGACCAGAGGGGAACTGGAAAATATGCACGTGGCACACAAAGCGTGTGTGGACTGGAGCAAAGGTGTGTCACTAGGGATAAGAGCGTCTCCATGGGAGGCTCTGTGGAAGAAGGAAGTTTCCATTGAGTAAGCCCCCAGAAGGCCAGGGGAGACGCTAACCAAACCTTGTCTGCACATTATCTCATTTAGTAAAATTCCTCCATGCCAAGAACAGTAACAGGCCCCCAGATGTGAGGTGATTTGCCCAAAGGGATAGAACTGAAAGTTAGCCCCCCCTTCCCTCCTATGGGCGTGGGCAGCTGGGACCAGAAGGCACAGCTCCATGGTTGGGGGAGGGCACATGCGCACATGCTGCCCAGTGCCTGAGGCTTCCTGCTGCTACCATATGTTTCCTTACACACCTGGGCCCGGAGCTCCACAATGCTTGGCACTCCTGTGGACAAGGCTTGCTCAGCTCACTAGCCTGGCCAGCACTTAGGAAACCAAGAGGTCTTGAATCCTGGCATACACGTGTGTATGCTGACACAGTGACCGGGGAACTGTGGACTCTGACAGTCTGGTGACTGGAAGGGCTTGGATAAGAGAATAGCACTCCCCACAGATCCTCTCAGGCCCTCGGAGGGAATAATTGCTTCCCTCACTCAGGGACCTGGATCACCACAAACTGAGGACCTGCCAGGGTCTGGCAGGGGTGGGAACTTTCAGTGGCCAGCTCTGGCCGAGGCAGAGAGTGGGTCTGGCCACGTCCCTGAAGTCCCTGTAACTAGCTGGCGTGGGCAGGCTGAGGCAGAAAGGCTGTGCTATGACCAGAGGTGGGCAGTGTGTGGAGCAGGTCGGGACCTAAGAGTCCTCTCCTCATTTCCTTCACTGTCCCCTTCTCCCGAATTAGAGGTCGGCACACTCAAAAGCTACTGTCTTCCCAGGTTTCCCAAGTCCGGGAGCAAAATCACATCCCCACAGCTCCCACTTATTTTGGGGCTGGCGTCTGGAGGGGACAGGACATGGTGGCCATGAAGAGGAAGACTCTGGGGCCAACCTGGGCTAAGTACTAATGATTCTGTCTGAGAAGAACTTTAGCCTGGGGACAAAATCAATGACCTTCCCCAGGCCTGGTGACCTTCTGAGGCCTGTGAGTGCAGAGCCACGGTCTGAAGGCAGCTGCTCTCCAGGCCCCTGTCCAGCCTGTGACTGTCAATGAACCAAAAGAGCAAGCAAATGCGGAAGGCTGCAGTGTGTCCATCTGGGCTGTGCAGGAACTGGCCAGGAGATGTCCTTGTCCATGGGAGTGCCAAAGTACAAGAGACTGGGGACAGAGACACCAGAAACCGAAGCCTCTTCCGCCAGGGAAGAGTCACTTCTTCAACCCTGATCCTTAGTTTCCCTTGGAAGTAAAAACAGGGACAGCAGAACTGATCTCAAAGGGTAGGGAAAGCAAGCTGCCTGACGTCAGTGGTTCCTGCCACAAGCACTGGCTGCTTTTTAGACTCACACTTGATTCCTCTTGATGGTGTGGCTCTCAGGTGGACTGCTGGCGTGTCTTTCTACCTTTCTCATCTCTTTGCCCCACTTGCATGCCAGTGCAGGGTCCAGTTGGGAACACAGAGACCCTAGACTACAGACCCAGAGCCACCGGGTGGTGCAAGGTCTCCATCTCCAAAGGTAGGAGGGACCCAGCTTCTTCCTTTCTACCTTGCCCGACATAGATGGCCCCACTGCAACTACAGAGATGGTGCTGGGAGACTGGGTAGCTCCAGCTCCCATCAAGGGAAATGGTGGACATGGATGGAACTCATATAAACGGCAGAGCACTTTTAAAGAAAGGCGCTCAATCAATTATCCCCATAAAAAAGCAGCAAGAAGAAACTAGAATTCAATTCCTGATAGAGCCCTTGCCTAGCAAGTCTGAGGCCCTAAGTTGGAGCCCGGATTCATTAAAAAGAGAAAGAAAAGTGGAGGGGAAGAGGCAGGTAAGGAGGGGATAGAGGAGAATGAATAGGAAGTCATTTTATCCTTGGCAACCCCCAAACCAAGTCCCAAATCCAGATCTTTCCCCTAGATCTTTCCAATCTTTCTTACACCGAGTGGCGCCTCTTGCTAAAGCCACGCCTGTCCCTGTGTGTGTGCTCAAATTCAAGTGCCAGGCTTGTATGACAAGCTCTGGGTAGGAGGCCTCGACTTGTCCCGGGAGCCTGCAAGTCTACAGAAGGCCAGCAGGAGGAGACATTGGCACGTGGGTACATCCGCTGGGACCTGAGGAAGGCGAGCAGGTCAGACCGGGAGGGTCTGAGCTGGGGGATTGAGCCAAATTATAAGCAAAGAGACAAGGAGGGGCGGAGAGAATGGGCCAGGGCTGGGAGACAAAGCCCCAGATGGTGAGGCCGAGGCCGGGAAAGGCTGGAGTCCGGAATCTCAGGGCCCAGATGCCCGCTTCTGCTCTTTCAAAAGGGCTTCTGCTCGGCTCCTTTTCCTCTCTACCCTCGAGCTTTCTGTATAGCCCTGACCTTTTGTCCCTATTCGCGTACCCCAGGCCCTTTCGTGTGCCTTCAGACAAGACTGACTAAATCTGTGTACCCGGGGTGGGGTGGGGGTGGGGGCTGGCCTCACAGGGCTCACTGTCAAAGATGAGATTCTTAAAGGCTTGGTCTCTAGATGCAAATAAACTCTCGTTGCCCTTTGGACACAGTACTTTTTCCGAGTCTCAAGCACCCAGAGCTGACACTTTTGTTGTGGTCTGAAAAGAAGGAGTGCATTTCGAGGGCGGAAAGAAGTCTCAGCAGAGTGTGGGTACTGGACTAGGAACAGGCAGACTGATTTGGCTACAGAAGTGGGCACAGAGTGGGATTCTGCGGCTGGTACGCGAGTATGTGTATGCATATATGGGGAGGGGGTATACGCGAGCGTGAAAAAAGAATGCAAAGAACTATGCTTTCTGGAGATATTTGGGACAGGGCTTGTCTGGTCTAGGTCAGTGGGCCGGATGGCGACCAGGTGTGCGTAAAAGAGAGCAGGCCAGCAGCTTTTGAAAAGCGCCAGCTTCCCAAGAACGCCCTGGGAACCAGACTAAGCGGGGCACTAGCATAACCGCAAGAGCCGCACATTCAGATTAATGCCATCGAGAGCGCAGCGTCCTTAAGAGCTCCCCGAAGCCCCGCCCCTTCCTGCTCGGTGGGCGTGGTATGGGGCAAGGACCCCGTCACGGAGCTTTCTATTGGTTCGAAGGAGCAGGGTTGGCCTTGTGCTCGCCTGAGCAGGGGAGTAGAAAGCTCAGCGGCAGCGGAGGGAGTCTATGCGCGCTGGACAGCAGTGGGGGGTGTGTGAGATTCGCACTGACTGCAGACGCTCGGGCTCAATCGCCGGGGATTAAGGACTTGGCGACCGGGCTGCCGGGCTACCCGGCCGAGGCTTCAGAGGCGCAAATTGGTGGGACTGGTTTGCTCAGCAGGGTCGTGCTAGTCTTTTAAGTACACTGAGAGGGGCCGGTGCTAAAGTAGAAGCTGTCGTGGGACGCGCGGCGCGGAGTCCCACTGTGGCCCGGAGGAACGGAGTCCGTGCTAGGGGTACTCACTCCGTCGGGAGCCTGGGGACCGAGCTTGCGTTGTTGGGAGATACCCCACCTCTTCTTCCCAGAGGCGACAATCCCAGGACCGTCGAGGCATCGGGGCAACCAGTGAGCGCTCTGCGGGGAGATCCCGTCGGGGAAAGGACTCGCGGTCTCAAACAGTCTGGGGGAGCCGAGCGGAATCCGGCGGGATCACACGGGGGCGGCGAGCCCCCGTCGCGCCTCGTGCGGCGGAGAGGCCAGGGGAGAGAGACCTCGGAGGCCGCAGCCCATGCCCGTGTTGGGGACGCCTGCCCAGTGAGTCCTCCTGGCCAGCCGGGCGCAGGAGAGCGACCCCGAGGCCGGCGGGAGGGGAGTACTTCAAGGCCGGCGGCTGCGGAGGATGGGCGCCTGAGTGGCTCCGAGCGCTACGCGGCACGGGCAAGCGAGGCGAGCTTTACTGAGGAGGCGCCAGGGGATCCTGAAGTGCATCCTGCCCCCGGGAAAATGGCCCGGCCTGGGCAGCGTTGGCTCAGCAAGTGGCTTGTGGCGATGGTCGTGCTAACGCTGTGCCGGCTGACCACGCCGCTGGCCAAGAACCTGGAGCCCGTGTCCTGGAACTCTCTTAACCCTAAGTGAGTAACTTATCGGCTCTGGTCCCTGAGGGTGGGAGGCACTCCTTCAGGGTGAGGTCGTGCACCCCCAAGTGCGTGGGGGGGGGGTCCATAGGCGGCCCGGCGCCCTGTTTTATGTCTGGCCTTTCCTAATGTTTTCTTGCGGGCAGTCGGGGCAGGGTGCAGAAGGGTGGGGTGGGGGCACTTGACTGTGTTGTGACCCTTTGGTTTGGCTCTAGCTTCCTCAAGTCCCAGATCGAGTCGCGATGGTCACACCAGGCAGATTAGGATGTCTGGGCGCTCGAGAGCGCACTAGAGAGCTGGGTGGGGGCGAGTAAGCAGCCCACTCCGGGGCCCCTGGGAACGTGGTGGTTTTCACTCACAGCCGCTCCAGGGGTGAGATTGACCTGAACGAAGGATCTGGCCAGAACACAGGTTCCTCTTTTGCTTAGATGTCAGGGCGGCTCGGGACCTAGCGCCAGGAGCGAGTGGTAGCATCTGTATCGCTTCTCCGGCTTCTCCCATTTTCATTTGTCTTTCTTCCCTGTCTGTTTGCCTCCCTGTCTTTCTCTTTGCCGTCTCTTCTTGCAGCACCCCCCTCCATTTCTCTCTGCCGGGGAGGTAGAAAGGCGGGCGCTGCTTCCCCGCTCACAAAGGCGGCGGGTGGAGAAGGGCGGAGTGGAAGAGGGTTTGTTTGAGGAGGGGGCTTCTTCCAGCGCCCGTCGGGGGTCCAATTGAACCAGGCAGCAGAGCTTCTTCGAGAGCCAGCCAGGGCTGAGAATGGTAGTGGAGCCAGCGAGGGAGGTGGGTGGAGAACGCGTGATTCCTGTCCAGGCAGGTCCTAGTCGCCCCCCCCCCAAGATTGGAGAGCCTTGCTTAGATTTCTCCAGTGGTGGTCGGGGGGCAGTGATATAAAGAAGGGCCTTTTCTTTCTTCTCCTTCCCCTTCCTAACTCTGCCCCCTCCCATCTCTAAACAACACACACCTTTCAGGGCGGTGGCTCAGTGGTTTCTGGGCTGTTGTGACCTCTGGACCCTTTTCTCTTTTGGCATCTAGGATTCAGATTGGAACTCAGGGTCATAATTGCTCTGCCCGTTTTCTGGAAGTCCGGGGAGTGTGTGGACGACACAGTTAGTGGAAAACTGGGGGGAGGGGGGGTGACTGTTCCTTCCATGTTCCCATATTTCTGTTTCTGGAATTTCCTCCTGTCCACTCTTGTGGGCTCCCTGCTAACTTCCTAGGTTCTCGCCTGCCTTGGCCTCTGGAGTCCCAGGGATGGCGGATCTCTCACCTCAAAAGTGAGAGAAGAGGGTTTCTTGTTTTCTCCTTAGGTTAAGATAGAGTCCCATTACCCGTTGGTGGCTAGAGGGGGTCAGGGTGAAGGATTCTGCCTCCTTACAAGGAAAGGGACTGGCAAGGATTTCTACCTTACTTAGAAGCCAGTTTGGTGACTGTGCCTTAACTGCTGGGGCTCAAATGGTTCTGGGGACCCCTCTAGGCTATTAAGCCCATGGGGAGAGCTTGTGAAGTGCCCAGTTCTTCTCTGTAAGGGTGGAGGCTGGAAATGCTCTTTAGCGAGGAGAATTGCAATCCCCCTAGGGTAGCCCATCCTAGGGGCTCATGGGAGTGACCTAATTGCTCTCTTGGGTTGAGATACCATGCAACTCCACAGCTGGAGAGGAGCCCTCCTGCAGAGTTGGGGCTGCTGGGAGAAACAAGATCTACAGAGCGTCCCTCTTTATGTCTTCTCTGCCTTTAGAGCTCCAGAGCAGTTAGCCAGCTAGAGAAGGTTGTGTCCCCTCTGCTCTCATCCTGTCCAGCTCAAGCTGAGGCCGGGCTTCCTGGGGTGGGGATGGGATTGACTTTGGACTCAGTAGAACCTGCCTGGATTGCGTCCTGTAGTGAGCAGATTCTGGAAACAGTTTTGGACTGATCCTGGTGGCCCCCCACCCCCGTTTCATCTATGCTCAGGGGTCTGGAATGCAGTCTGTATCCGCGTTTGTTGGCACCAGGTGCAGGGCAGGAGGACAGGACCCAGGCACTGCCCTCGGCTCTGGGGCCTGCCTGTGCCACCGCACCCAACCCTTGGGCCGCCACAGCTTTTCTAATAAACGCCGTCTGTCGTTCTGCTTTCTTGGGTCCTGCCTGAGTTCTCCCTCTCAGGCCGGCTTTGTTGCCCACTCCACCCCGTGAGAGTGGAGCTCACCTCCCTCTCCAGCTAGGCTCGCCTGCTCTCCCTCTTTTTCACACTCCCTCTCACTCTTAGTCACTCTCTGCCTCTTTTTCTCAAGTCCTTTTGTTTCTCGCACATGCCCGTGCTTTCCCTCGCAGGCTCATTTTCTCTCATCCCTCCCCTCTTCCTCTCCTAGCTTTTTGGTCCCTCTCCTCAGCCCTGTCAGGAGCTGGCACCCCTCCCTCTAAATATCTCGCAGTGCCTATAAACCCTGCTTAATTGCTTCCTCCTTGAGGAAAAAAAATCAAAATAAAGACGTGATGGGGTCTGCTTCTAGGTTCCAGGGCACACGCAGCCCCGGCCCCCGGGGAGCTGCAAGAGCCCGTTGAAGGCTCCCAGCCTATCTGTCTCTTGAACTGCTGCTAGGGACTTGTCAGGGTGGTAGTCCCTAGGTGATGGGAGCTTCTGCCACCAGGGCCCCTCCTGGCAGATTTGCCCCAAGAGTACAGGGTGAGAAGATGGGTTTGATTCCACTGGGGGTTGGTGGAAGCCGGAGCAAGTATGTTCACGACCTGGGGGCATGGCCTAAAAGGTCTCAAGGAAGCCACCTCCCCCAGCTGCTTCCCCTCGGGAACTTGGGGCAGCCGGTAAGCCTCACACTTGAGTCCTCCGCCAAGTCCAGCTGCTGCAGTTCAGTCTTTTGGTCCCATTCTGACCCTGTACTGCCCCCCACTCAGGTCCCCCCACATCCAAGGACTGGGAATGTGTTTGAGATCACATTACAAACCTTCCCACAATGGGGGTGGGGTAGGGGGCTCAGTTTGGCATCCAGGACCCTTGACTCCATCCAGCATGGGTGGGGCAGCTGCAGACCCCAACTCCTGCTTGCTTTCTCCAAGCTAAAGTGTTGGCCCCAGCCCCCTCACAGCTGTTCCAGCTCATAGTCCTGGGGAGGCCAGTCCAGGGGACTCCTTTCCACAGTGGCTCGGAATAGTCAGGTATTCTCTTTTATGTCTGATTGGCCACAGGTGAGAGTCCTGGGAACCCAACAGTTCCCAAGGCTTCCTGTCCCCTGACCCCACCCAGGGAAGCTAGGCAAGGGCCTATGAGGAAGCTGGGGTGAGGCCTGAGTTGGGGGTTCCCTTTCTTCTCTTGGGCTTTTGGGGCCCTCCGTTGCCTTACCAACTCGGGTGCATGGGGATGGCTGGGCCCTGGGCACTGCTGGCTCAGTGCAACACTTTTCTGGGGTTAGGGCTATGTATGGGGTCGGCGGGCCAACCAGAAGGCTGCTGGTTGCCATGGGAATACCAGGTTTGAGGGCTAGCTCACTCTGTGCCCAAAAGGGGATCTGAAGTGGAGGCTGCTCGCCAGTAGCATTTCGAGACTGTGAAAGACCCTTCTCCCTGGGATGTTTCTGTGGTAGTGGTTTGGGGTCAGGGTGCCAGCAAGCCAGAGGTGTGAGCGTTTTCATCTTAACGCTACTGTGGTTGGCATGCTTAGTAATAGGCAGGTAGTACCTTGCTTCTTACAATGTACTCTCACATATGACCTCATCGGGTGCTCCCAACAGCCCGAGAAGTCGGCCTTGGCCCCATTTTCCAGAGAAGGAGGCATATGCCCAGAAAGGGGAACTGACTTGTTGAATCGGGGAGAGCTGTGCTGTGTGCCATTCTTTCCAGGATGGCCTGCTGCAGGGAATAGGAATTCAAAGCAGGGTTGGAAAGAGACCTCTGCTGCCCCTGGGTTCTCCCTTCTCACCTCCCAGGTGGGCCTTCATCTGCTCTGTGTATGACTCAGGCCCTGCCTCTATAGGGTAAGTAAGTGTTCCAGCCTCTTCATTTACCTTCCCTAGGCTTAGCTCTGAGGGCACCCTGCACAGGTGACCTAGCCCAACTCACCAACCGGCACGCTGCCCCTCCCAGCTCTGAGTAGTTCCTTTGGTTTCTCTCTGGGCCAGGAATCTCTTCCTCTTAGGAACTCTGGGAGGTGAGGGGGGAGCGGAAAACATGGCAGGGGGTGGACTAAACCCCAGTGGGCCAGCTTTGATCAGGTGGGACAAAGAGGCTGGCATAGTTCATGTAGGTGGGGAGAGTGACTTCCTCCAGGACTCTGGCTTGCCTGCCTCCGACAGAGTTGTGTGTGTGCCAGGGCCCAGCTGCTGTTCCTGCCCACCCACGCCTGGGCGGGCACTGCTGGGACACGCCAGGCCTGCTCCTGCTGCCTCAGGGGCTGGGTGGAGCAGGGGGAGTGAAAGAGGAGCCTTTAATTTGGGGGCTCCCCACCCTAGCTGGGATGAGAGCAGACTTGAGTTCTGGCTTGGGGTCTGTCCCTCATCAGTATTACTATCCTGGGGGTGAGAGCAGGCCTAGTAGTGGCGGGGTCACCAAACTAAAATTGTGGCGGGAGTCTTCTACCACATTTAGACTTGCAGGACTGAGAACTGGGCTCCCGCTGAAACCTCTCTGGGAGACCCCGAGGAAGAGGTTGAGGGAAGAAAGACAGGCCTGGTGGGGCAAGAATAGCTTTCTAGGTGGAAGTGTCCCAGCTGCGAGCTGTAGTATAGGTGACATACAGAAAGGAAGAGAGGAGTGCATCTGAGCTAAAGGTACAGCTGCGAGGGCTATTAGTGTCTCATCATTTCAGGGTCTCAGAGGCTACTGTCCCCAGAGCCCGTGGGATTTTCATAGCTTGGGATTTGCGTAGTTTTCAGTGAGATTTCCAATCAGAACGGATGAGGGAGAGACTTGGGCTAGGGAGAGGGCAGGACTGGGGCTGAAATAGTTCCTACTGCCTTCCTAAAGTCCTTTTACTCCCTGGGGTGGCTCCCTGGGGTCCCAGGGCTATCAGAGGCTAGGCACGGAAGGCCTCAGGTTGCCATGGCGACCTGCTTTAGGTTTCCTGCAGGGCCATGTCAATCCCCTTATTTTCTAGAAAAAGGGCTTTCTTTGTCTGGGGGTGGCCCCAGGCAGGAAAGCTTGGCTTGATGATGGGGGGACAGTCCTTTCTGAAAGGTGGTACCTAAAGAGTTTACGTTAGGGGTCTTTCCCTTTTCCTCTTCTCCCACTCCTAACTTGGTGAGAAAGGGGGAAGATAGGCAGGGTGTCCCTATAAAGTATCACAAACACTGCCTGGCTCTGGGCTTCACTTTCATCGGCTATTCACCCAACCCTCGTTGTGATTCCATGATTCAAGTCTTGGACTCCTCATGGGCCTAAGTGAAATTTGTCCAGTTAGAGGAAGATGCTAAGAAAGTGTGGGATGGGGTCAGGGATGCAGGCCTCATTAGACTCCTTTCCCTTCCACACTAGGAGAAGGTGAGTTTTCTTCTGCCGGCTGCTATGTAAATGAGCTGATGAATATTTATGAAGTCTGTTCACCGAGGTTGGAGACACTCTGAGGGGTGTTGGGGGCAATAGTCCTTTCTTCTCCCCCTCCCCCCACCAGGCAGACATCTGTTTCCTCGGTGTGTCTGGGTTCAAAGTAGAACCCCAAGTAGCTAAAAAGCCCTGCCGAGTCCTGGGGCTCTGGAGTCTGGGTGGGTAGCCGGGAAAGAGTATACCAGAGAAGACACATTTCTCTGGCGAGAAAGCTGGGGCCCAGTGGTTAGGAAGTGAGCTGGCCTCCGTGTCATCTGCGTAGCTACACTTAAATGTCGTGCTGCGGTGCAGCTGTATAAGGATCAGACACTGTTGAGTCCTGTTAGAACCCTAGGGATTTCAGCAACTTTCCTGAATGGGAACATCTCTCTGATCGTTTATTTTTTCATATTAAGAGTCTAGGCAGGGTCTCTAGGGTTCCTTTGAGCTCTGAAATGTTAAAAATGGTCTGTTCTTGCCACCCGGGGAGAACCAGAGGAAAGCGAAAAATGCCTTGAGAAGTAGAGGCTTTGGTGAAACTTGTGGGCTTTGTACAGCACATGGATGGGGTGTACTATCTCAAATGTTTTCTTGGGCCTCCATGTCCTGTTTGCTTACTCTCTGTCCGCCGAAGAACTGGAGAGGTAGAGACCAAAGGATGAAGTGTCCCATTCTGGCACTGACCCTCCTGTACATCAAGATGGCTCCTCTTAGCTTTGTAGAACATCACAGGACATGGTGGGCTGGGTTTGGTTTATTTTTTCCATCTACTTCATCCACTTAGTCAGTTCCCCTCCCTGCCTAGTGAGGTGTCAGGACAAGGGCACATGTTTGACAATGTGAAGAATCTGCCCAGAGCTCAGTACACTTGTCTCCGCTGTGTTGTGGCTCTCAGCAATTGGAACCACATTGTAGTAACCTATGAACTGGGGTTCTGCACCAACACCCCAATGACACTCTTCTTTGTATACATTCCCTTTAGGCCTCCATTGTCCTTTCTGCTAGAGTGTCTGTCACCGATGAAACCCACACTGCTTGCCATGGCCCTTGAGGAACTTCATCCAGCCCTAGATAACTTTTCCACCTCTTTTGATGCTCCCCACCCTTCCCTGTGCAGGCTGTGTGCGTCATCAGCAGGCCTGGGTTTTGTCTCAGCCATTGCTGTCCACTGTTGCTGTGTACTGACATCTTATCTTTTACCTAGAGCCCACCTTCCTCCTGATCTTTGTATGAAACTATCTCAGCATTGCAGTGGTATGGTCAGCTGGGATGTCTTCTTCCTCTTGATGCCTCCCACCCTGGGTATGTGAAGCACCATCTTCACATGTAACCTGCAGATAGCCTAAAGCTGTCTATGGCTAGAGTGTGGGCTGTTTACTTTTTGGAACCAAACCAGATAATCAAGTCCATGAGAGTCAAGGTGTAGCTTCTCTTCCTAGATCTTGCCTGAGAAACCACAGAACTTAATGTTGGTATCTGATCTCCTTCTTCTTGGCGGACTATTTCAAAGATGGACCCAATGTTATTGAGTATCTGCTGCATTCTAGATTCTCAGCCGCCTCTAATCCTAGGAGTGAGGGGCCCTAGTTTATAAGTGAAGCAAGTTCAAAGAGACTGTGCAGCTCGTCCAAGACTATGGAGCTACTAAGGGCCTAGCTTTGGAATTTGGTTCCAACATGTGTTCTTTCTCTTTGTTTCCGGCTTCTGCCTGAACAAGCTGAGAAATGGCCAACAGAGCTTCATTTCTTTACTGTGCTTTCCAGATTAGACAGTGAAGCCTGGTCCAAGGCATTTAGTCATCTCCTCTTGGGATCTGTAGTAGCTGCAGCATGGAAGGAAGAGGTTAGATGACAGGTATGTAGGCGATCCTGTCTTATACCTGCTGTCCTTGGTAGAAGTACCCTTCTTTTTTTTTTTTTTACTTCCCTTAGTCATCTTAAGAGTGAGAGACTGGTCAAGTTTGGGGATTTAGGCTCTTGGGATGGGGGTGCATCATCAGAATGATATTATAGAGCTGCTCCTAACCAGAGATGGTGGCCATCAGATCCTGGCTTCATTGCTTGTTCCTATCTCCCCATCATGCCCAAGATTAGGAAGATGGGGGGGAAGGTTCCAGGCAGGTTGTGCTCCTCTAGCCTTTGGCTGGGAGCTGCGGGGGTGGTGGCTAAGACATGTGTGGGCTTGTGCTCTCTCTCTCCCCCTGCCTCCCCCCTGCCGTGTGTGTGTGTATGTGTGTGTGTGTGTGTGTGTGTAAATAGTAGTAGTGGCCTTTGAAGGAATGTGAGTGTGTTGGGAAGTATGGGGAACAGGGCACCACCTCCAGGGAGCCTGGGCCTGACACATTGGTACCTGTCCCATTTGGCCACGTCAGCCCCCCTGCGGAAATGCCCCATTAGGACAAAGGGCTCCCCTAGCCAGGCATTGCCCCACCCTGCAAAGCTTTGAAAGCCTGGCAGCCTTGCCTATGGGCCACCCCTTCCACACCCTGCTGGCAGTGTGGTTCTCTCTCCCCACCCCCCAGCCTAAGGATAGAGGAAGGGCAGAAGGCTGATTTGATATCTCCACCCAGTAGGACTGGTCTGGCCTTCATTGTCATAACCCCTGGTTTTGGGGTAGCCAGAGATCCTAACCTTGAGGTTGACCATTTTCTTTCTTCTGGGCAGGTTCCTAAGTGGGAAGGGCTTGGTGATCTACCCGAAGATTGGAGACAAGCTGGACATCATCTGCCCCCGAGCAGAAGCAGGGCGGCCCTACGAGTACTACAAGCTGTACCTGGTGCGGCCAGAGCAGGCAGCTACTTGCAGCACTGTGCTTGATCCCAATGTACTGGTCACTTGCAACAAGCCGCAGCAGGAAATTCGCTTTACCATTAAGTTCCAGGAGTTCAGCCCCAACTACATGGGCCTGGAGTTCAAAAAGTATAAAGATTACTACATTACGTGTGAGTCCCTACCCACCTGTCGCTCTGTCTTTCACTAGGCTTAGCTCTGCCTTCCTGCAGCCTTCTTGCCTATGGGGTAGCAGTGGCAGCTTCTGAGTGGGACAGGGATGCCACATGCATACATTTACAGCGCTGCCCGATCTGATCCCCTTTGAAGACACTAGCATGCCCTCCTGGAAGCCTGGCCTTGGAATTCTAGCCTCAACATTCAGCACACGGCAGCTTGCCTCAGCTCCAGGGCAAGGATGGGAAAGACTTCTATCCGTGTTGCTCTCTCTTTCTTGGGAATGGCCGAGTTGGCAGAATCCTTTGTGATCAGCCAGCTGTTCTGCCTTTGGGGGGTGGCGCTAGGGTCCCAAGAGGTGAATAGGGTTGAGGATGTAGCTCAGTGGTAATACGTGACTAGCATGTCACATGACTAGCATGTTACTCAGTCTTTAGCCAGTGCCCTCCTCCTCCGACCCCACAAAGAGGTGCATTGACACCTTGCCTCATATTGTACAGGGAAATGATGGGATAAGATGGAGACTCTGGCCTGGCTCTCCTCACACTTACCTAGGTAGGATTCCTTGCTAGTTAGGAAAAATCCCTCTAGTGGTACCAATTCCATTTATTTTGGTCTGGGCATCATCTCTCAATGAGAAGGCACATCTTAGTGTTGCCCCCAGAACGGAACATAGGCCTGGCCACAAGGAGTGATGCCCTTAGCAGAGGGGCTCATGGACCTAGCAAGACTGAGTTACTTCCTCTTGGGAAGGAAGTAGAAGGGTTTGGGTGGGTGGGTAGGTAAGAACTGTTTGCCGTGATCCACTCCCAGTGGCTGTTTTTGGCTCTCTGGCTCTCTCTTGATGATCCTGTCAAAAAAGGGGGGGGGGAACAAGATACACTGAAAACTCCAGTGTCTGATACCTCTGGCCTTTTCCTGCAGCAACGTCCAATGGGAGCCTGGAAGGGCTGGAGAACCGGGAGGGAGGTGTGTGCCGTACACGCACCATGAAGATCGTTATGAAGGTTGGGCAAGGTGAGTGCCCAGTTAGGCCTTTGGTATTGGCAGCTGGTTGGGGCATGTTGGGGAAGTAGTTGGGCTAGAGGAGCAGAGGTCTAATATTCAGGTGGGTCTTAACCCCCCAAGGTACCTGAGGGCATCCATGCTGGCAGTCCTCATATACCTTCTCCTCCCGCAGATCCAAATGCCGTGACACCGGAGCAGGTGACTACCAGTCGGCCAAGCAAGGAGTCAGACAACACTGTCAAGACAGCCACGCAGGCCCCTGGTCGGGGATCCCAGGGTGACTCTGACGGCAAGCATGGTAAGCATATACAGGTACTCCGCAGAGGGCATTGCTCGCGCACCCTCTTGGTCTCCTGTCTGTAGAAGTTCCTGCTGCCCGCCCCCTCCCTGAGACTTGCTGTCTATCTCTGATCAATGCGGGCCCAGGGACGCAGAGAGTTTCTTCAGCTCCGGCATTGTTTTCAGCCATTCTGTTGACTGCATCATCTTCTGCTGGGTGACGACTTATTCCCTTCCCTTTCCTCAGAGACTGTGAACCAGGAAGAGAAGAGTGGCCCAGGTGCAAGTGGCGGTGGCAGCGGGGACTCCGACAGCTTCTTCAACTCCAAGGTAGCGCTGTTCGCAGCTGTGGGCGCCGGCTGTGTCATCTTCCTGCTCATCATCATCTTCCTGACAGTCCTACTCCTCAAGCTCCGCAAGCGCCATCGCAAGCATACCCAGCAGCGGGCGGCTGCCCTCTCGCTCAGTACCCTAGCCAGCCCCAAGGGGGGTAGTGGCACAGCAGGCACTGAGCCCAGCGACATCATCATCCCCTTACGGACTACAGAGAACAACTACTGCCCCCACTATGAGAAGGTGAGTGGGGACTACGGGCATCCTGTCTACATCGTCCAGGAGATGCCCCCTCAGAGCCCGGCGAACATCTACTACAAGGTCTGAAGGCCCGGCGTGGCCTCAGGCTCCACAGGACACATGGCCTGGACTGGCCTCTCTTTTCTCCCCCACGCCCCTCCCCTTGCCAGCTGTGCCCACCTTTGTATTTAGTTTTGTAGTTTCTTGGCTTTTATAATCCCCCCGTTTTCCTGCCCCCTGGGCTTCGGAGGGGGGTGCTTGTGCCCCCAATCCCCATGCTCTTGTGCCTTCCCCCTCTGGCCAGGCCTCTGGGCTCTGTGGGGGCGCCCTTTCTTGGAGGGCAGGGTTGGACACTGATGGACTGCAGGCAGGGAGGCAGCCCCCTGGCCCTGCCCCCTCCTCATCCCCTTTACCCATCCCCAGGACCGCTCGTCCACTATCATCACTGTTTTTAATGCTTTTGTGTTCATTTTTTTAGCTGTCAACTCATTTTCATCTGTTTTTTGGGAAAAAAAAAATGGAAAAATGTGCAAGGAGTCCCTGCCCAGGTTCTCCGAGCCTGGCCTGACCCAGCAGAAGAGGGCCTGGGGCAGGATGTGGCCAGCCAGGAGTCATAGGGTGGCAATTCTTTTATAGACTCCTCAGTATTTCAGGGGAGTGGGGGAGGGCACACCAGAGCTAGTTCTGCCTGCGAGGGAAGAGGGGAGAGCCGCTGGGCTAGGTGTCCCACCCTCCTTTTCTGACCCTCATAATACAATGCTGTTCCTAGCAGTGGGGTAGTGACTACCACCCTTCTACCAAAAAAAAAAAAAAAATCCCTTCCTTGTGGGATTCTTGGGCATCTCCTGCCTCCTTCACTCTCACGGTAATTAATGTCTTAATTGGCTGTTGCCTGGGGAACAGGAGAGCTGCTGCAGGCAGATGACCTCATGGGGGGTGGAGGGAGGTGAGGTGCCCAGGTGGCTATTTGCCCTGCAGAGCTGGGAGTTTCCCCCCACCACCCTGTTCTCTCCTCACCTTTGGCATCTTTGGTTCTGTGGGGAAGCAGAGGTCCAAGGTGGAGGAGATCTAGGCGGGTGTAAGGCCGGGCGGCCTGCTTCTTCTCTGGGCTGTAGTACGAGTAAGCACACACACACCCCAGTCACTCAGTTTAGCTCCCACCGACCCCCTTAATTTTGAGCTGGGGCCTGGAAAGAGGAAGAGGCTGCTTGGGACTGGGTCAGCCTGCAGTGCACTTTGACCCCAGCTCCTTGCCAGCCCGGCTGCTAACAGACTGCCACTCAAGCGCACCTTGCAGGCACTCCCAGGGCTGCCATGGAAGGAGCTGGGCCTTACACCACCCACCTCCACACTGCCTCCTGGCCAGCTGCCCACCCCAGTGCCAGGTGGGAGAGGGAGCAAAACAGCCAGCCCCTTCCAGGTGGCAGTCGGAAGGGATTTTTGTTTTTGTTTCTGTTGCCATTTGTGTAAATACTAGTCTTTTTGGAAGAAATAATGTAAAGATGTTTTGTATAAACTCTGAATTATTTTCTTGTTGCTTTTTTCTTAGAAAAAAAATGAGAACTAAAAAAAAAATTAACCACATGGAGAAATGAGTGTGAACTAGTGTCATACTGTCAGGGAATGAGGTGTGATGGTGTGTTTGTACATTTGCTTGCACTTGTGTGCGAGAGATCGCCTTTGCCGAACTGCAGGCAGGGCAGCTGGCTGTCCTGAGAAGCCAGCTGCTTCAAGCGCCCATGCGTTCCCTGCCACTTTCCACCTCCTGAGTGTCTCTGCCTCCGTGTTCCCCTGTCACGGTGCCTGAGTCCATCCCTCCACCCTGTCTATCCTGTCACCTCTGTGGCACAGGCCATAGGCATCTGCCCAGTCTGGCACCAGGCTCCGCCTGAAAGGGTTGATGGGGAGGGGGTGTTTCCATGGGGAACCTGGGTGTGTCTGCAGGTACTGCCACCAGCTGATTGGGACTAACTGTGGAACCTACTGGCAGGCCCAGCCCTGTCCTACCTCAAGATGCCTGGAGCTGGAGAGAAACAGCATCAGAAGATGGCCCACTGGGCACTAGGGTGACTTCAGACTGCCCATTCTGCCTCTCAGCCAGAACCGTCCTCTTTCCTGTATTCACGATGGAGCCATACCAGAGGCGCCACCATGATATACTTGATGGCTTCTGGCTGGAAGTGAAGGCCCTGAAGCTAGAACAGCCCTGAGTGGTTGGGCTTCCTTCCACAGGCCCATGAGTAACCAACTTGTTCAGGTCCGAGTGTGGTAAGGGTCCTAAAGAGGGTTTGGGTCCATCCTAATGGCAGGAGGTGCAGACTGGCAGGGCCCAGAGCATCCTGCAGGCCCCATCAAGGGATTGCCTCTGGCAATAGCTAAGACAGATATCAGGGAAGGAGGACAAGTGAGATCCCACCAGCTAAAAATGGGTAAGAAGGTGATAGAGGAGAGGAGGAGGAGGAAGGAAGAGGAGGGTGAGGAAGGGATGCAGAGGAGGAAGCCTAGGGGAGCAGGCACGATACAGGCCCAGCTCACCGCGAAGTGGGGAGCGCACAGGAAAGAAAGGGAGAGGAGGGAAAAGAGGCTGGGCTAAAATAGGGCTGGGTCAGCCTGGGGTGCTGCTGGAGCCAGCTGGGGCAGAGTCTGTTTATTTGGTTTCTCATTAACCAAAGGAAGTGCTTGGATCAGATCAGGCCTCTGCTATTTGACTGCTTGCCCAGAGTGGGGCCCAGCTTGGGCCGAGGGTCTCTGTCCAGGGCTAGCTCTGGACAGATTAGCATCTGACTGACCTCAGATCAGGTTGAGCCTTACCTATACTTCCCCAATAAAGTGCCCTTTAGTGGTCCCCTAATCTGCCTTTGCCTCAGTCATGATGGGGTGGGGTGGGGGGGTGGGGATGGAGACTACAATCCTGGAGTAAAATGTGGGGATATAAAGAAAACTTAGTAGGAGAAGACCAAGCAAAGTCTGGGCAGTCTACCCAATCCCAGGAAGCTTGTTTCTTGCCGTGAGTGCTGTCGCTGGTACTCCTTAGTATACCATATGGTATCGTGTGCTCCACCAGGATCCCACCTGGCACTTTTGTCAAATATCTCACATAGTCCATCTCTCTGAGCTGCAGAGATACTCTGTGACGGTGGCAGGGAGGGAAATGATTTGCCTTGTACTTTCAAGAGGGAACTGACAGCCTTCAAGGTGCTTGTAACTTCCCCAAAGGTGTCCACCTGGTGAAGAGGGGTATAAGGACACATAGAAGCTCTCTGAGAGTGAAGAGACGTGTGACTCCAGTACCCCGCGTGCCACCATTTGCCTCTTGTCTTGCTTGTGGGCCTTATCCTCTTGTATGGTCAGGGAAGCACCAAGCCTAGCTAGCTGGGAGCAGGAGGGGCGCTCTTCCGGTGGGAATGCTCCAAAGCAGCCCCACCTTCTACTCTCCTTCCTGTCCCAGCTGGGCCCGAGCTCCTGGTGAGTCAGAAATAGAGGATGCTTCCCAGGTGAAGGTGGGGCTGCCTGGCTTCCTCCACAAGCAGAA
Organism: Myodes glareolus; assembly: GCF_982192425.1. Lineage (NCBI taxonomy): Eukaryota > Metazoa > Chordata > Mammalia > Rodentia > Cricetidae > Myodes > Myodes glareolus. The sequence goes on along the minus strand of NC_142053.1, from coordinate 85,069,311 downwards.
CCCAAGTGACCTATGAAACCAAACTGAGCAGGTGCTACCCAGGCTTCGGTTCCCCCTGAAAGGGACAGGCTTTGTGGAACTTGAAGGCCAAGGCTCCCGTGAGCTTGTTGACCCCCAATCAATCTTAAAGATGCTAGGCTTAAGCATTCATGATGTTTGTGGGATGCGGATGACCTGGTACCCCCTAAGCAGGGGCATAAAAGTAGATCCAACAATTAAAGGAGGGTTGCGACTCACCTGGGGCTGTCCTAGGTTGGACCCTGCTAAGCAAGTGGCCCTTGGCCACCTGGCATCCATCACGCTCAGACATCAAGCCCACCCACCTCTGCCTGGCCTCCTGTCCTGCTTGGACATGTCGCAATCCTAGTGACACCCCAGCTTGGTCAGTCTGAGAACGGCCCTTGCCCATTTGCTGCTGGTGTTCTGTAGATCTGGCCATCAGATCGGGGGACCAGGGTCCCCATTGGCACTTGGCTCCCGCTTTGGGCAACAGCTGAGGGGGAAACCAGCAGCTACCCGAGATAGGGGTCACAGAGCCCCAAATGAGAGCAATCGAAGGGCAGGGGGAGAAAATAATTGTAGGTTCTGTTTCCAGTGGTGGATTATTCAGCTGGCACTGAAAAGGGGAAGAGGAAATGCTGGAGGTTATGGGGAAGAAGGAATTTATGAAGGTCTGTGGGAAGGGGAGAGGACTTTGCTATGGGGCCCTTCTATCCAGGGGAAAGAACTCCAGGCTTGTGAGCCACCGGACATCTGAGGGCCTGGCCCTGCTCTGCCATGTGTCCTCTTTTGACCAGGCCTCTGCCTTTTGGGGGGCGGGTATTCATTTCCCTATCTGATAAGGTAGAGGTAGTATTAGATTTGTTCATTTTCTTAAAACAATTACAGCGATAAACAACATAGGTGAGATTCCTGATCCTAGGCACCCCGTGTTCTAGAAAAGTCTTTTAATGTTTGGCTAATTATTTCAGCCTACCTGGTGACTGGCCTGATGGGAATGTGAGAGCAGATTCAAAACCAGGATTCTAAAGTCAGCCTTTCATTCATGCATGTATTCCCCCCACCAACAAATGTTGAATACATGGCACACTGCAGCGTCTTCACAGAGCAGTGCAGTGTAGTTTGCTTTACCTTGGTGCTGTACATGCTGCTTCCATCATAGCTGACCAAAGCTGGCCTCTTGCAAGGTTCCTCGGATGTTCTGCGGCTGCTCTCATCCTAGTCTGCTTCGTCCAGCAGCGCACCGCCCACCCCAATGCTTCCATAGCCTATAGGAAGGAACTGCCCAGCCTGCCATTGCCAGCAGCCACATGGCAGGTGATGGAGGTGAGCTGGCTTCTGAGGAATTTCCCATGTTTTGTCCAGATCCCTAGGGAAAGGGCCCACGTGACAATTCCAGGCCCAGGGGAAACAAGAGGAGACCACGATGGCTGAATTTTAGCATTTTCCTGTCACCTCCTTTCTAGACCGAACCTCTCATGAAAGAAACTGAGGCCTGGAGACTAGAAGACTATGGGCACACAGGAGCCCCCTTCTTCTGTTGGAGATAGAGACAGAGATAGAGGCCGAGACAGAGGCGGATGGGAGGGGAAGGAGGAGGAGAGCAGAGAGAGGGGGCAGGTGTACGCTTCAAGGGGCTGCAGGGGGTTGAGCCAACCACATCTACATATGTGTAATGTTTATATTGACAAACTGAGTAAGTTTGTTCAAGGTGATTACCAAAACAGCTGAGGAAAATGTGGCCCTGGGAGATTTAAGGCCCGTTCAAAGCTGACTTAAAAAGCGCACTAATGGCGTGCTTTTCTCCCTGGGGGCCGCTCTTCTGGGGCACCTCACACAGCTCCTAAGCCATTCATCAGCATAACAGCTTGACAACATCTGTAAGGGCCTTCGACCCACTGGTTTGTGGCGGACTCTGAATTGGGCAATCCCAGGCTAAGCAGAGGCTTAAAGCTCCCGCGGCCTCCTGCTTCCCAGGATGCTGAGCACTACTGACCAACCTCCCGGGGCACATCTCAGGGCAGGCTCCCTCCATCCCCCTACCAGGCCGCCTGGGCCTTTCTGGCCAGCCTGACAGTTTGCTGTCCCTGCCCTGGCTTGGGTCCCCCTGCACACACTAATAGCCATGGCAGTAACATGCTTTCACATGCAAATTGCTATGGAATTCTCAGCCCCTGCCGGTGCCCCAGCCCCCAAGGCCTCCCCCTGGGCAGATTCAGAGAAGAGAATGGAATCTTTCAAGCTGTTAGTGCGTTTTGAGGCCTTGGAGTCTAGCCCCCTTGTTAGATGGATGGGAAAACTGAGGCCTGGAGAGGGGGGCAGGAACTGCCCAAGTCACGCAGAGAGTTCACCGGACTGGCCCGCACCCAGGTCTCCCGACTTCCCGTCCATTGCCTCTTCAACACCCACCAGTCCCCCTCCCATCTGGCTTGCTTGCTATGGGCGCAGGAATCCCTCTCTCTGGCACTGTGGATTCTCCTAGGCGCCCCTCCGTGGGGCCTGGGAGTGTGAAATCTGAAAGAAAAGGCCAGAGGTGTCTGTGACTTAGGGCATTGCCCAGGCAAGGGAACCATTCTCTTCTGAAACAGGCAACAGGAGCGTTTGCTAGCTGGTCTCTTTGCCTCCTATTCCTCCATCCGGGCCAAACTACCCCTCCCCTAGCCTGGAAAGCGGCTTGCTGAGCCCCAACAAACCTGCTCCAGTCCAAGGCCTCTGTGGCCTCCCCAGGTGTGTGCATTCTCACCGCTCTAGTGAGCTTCTCCCAACCAAGCCTGGGCCCTCGGAGGGCCTGAGAACTCTGGGTCCAGCTGGGGTATGGGGAAAAAAAAACCCTCCATTTCCTTCAGTTTAGCTGAGCAAGGTGGAGGAATTTTCTGAAACGAACTTTACAAGGGGATTAAAATAAACACCAAAGGAGGAGAAGAGAGGAAGGTCCTGGTCCATCTCTGCGCACCTTCCAGTTGCCTGTCACCCCTCCACTCCCCAGCATGGTTTCCAGGGCCCTGGTGACCCAGACCTTTCCACGTCTTTAGCATCTCACCTCCACCCTCCACGCCTCCCTACAGACACACAGCTGTTTCAGTTGTGTTCCCAGCACCGCCGACCTACTCAGGGCACCTAACCAGGGGAGACAGTCTTAAGCCTCCCCCCATGCTTTCCACATGCATGCCCATCAGCCAGAAACCCCTGGCCCTTGGCCTGACAAGTTCCTACTGGTCTTTCAGGGACATGTCCGGCCCTCACGGAAGCCAAGCTGGTCTTCCCAGTTTCCTAGCACTTCGGCTGATGCCGCCAGCACCTCTCTCTACTTCTGCTAGATGGTGAGCTTCTAGAGGGCAGGAACCTGTTTATTACTTCTTCTCACCTTGAGGGATACTCAGCATACAGCTTAGCACAAAGGCAATGTCAATAAACCTTTGAAATATTGATTCAATTGAAAGGGCTTGGCTGGGCTGGGACAGTCATCCCCAGGGCTCTGTTCCTGCCTTCCACGGCTCACATTACTGTCCAGCCAATCCAAGGATGCAGTGTCCCATTATATTACCCTGCAATAAACACTGACATTGAATACTTTCGATGGGCCAGGCACCTTGCTCAACCCTGCATGTGTATTTCTTCATTGACACCTCCTGTTGTACTGATGTCTCACCAAGGTCCCTATCTGAGACAGGACTATGATTAGACCGTTTTATGGTTGAGGAAATGGAGAGTCAGAGAGGGAAAGTACCCAGCTCTCGGGAACATGGCTAGAAAGTTATATAGCATGGGCTTCAACCCGCAAGACCTGATATTAGACTAGCGAGGCAAATGCCGTTAGCAGCTGGATGGGGGCTAGGTTCGATGGTGGCCGTATGGTTACAGAAGCAGTGTGGTGTGGTATTAAGAGTCCAATGTCTGGATTAGGCTACCACTGTTCACACACCAGCTTTGCCATGTCCTAGTGAGGAATTCTCTGTCAAGTCATGAAACCCTACTGGACTTTTGTTTTTCCATCCAGCAGATAGAACCTAGAGAAGCTGCCACCTCACAGACTACCGTGAGTTTTAACAAGGGCGGTAGTGGTGGGCTCTTCCAGGCCCCAGCTTAGCAGGATTGGATGTGACTCCCAGGTTACTGTGCCCCTTGCAAGAGCTTGGAGTCAGAATCCAGAGACTTTGTTTCTAGATGTGACTCTGCAACAGATAACCAAGCGTCATCTCTTCTCTTGGGTTTGCTTTTGAACATCTACTGAGCCCCCGAATAGGATGAGGTTAGTGGAGCTCCTTCGTAGCAAGCAGCAAGCGTGCATCAATGTGAGGAGCCATCATTTCCTGTTAGAATGTCTGTACCTCCGGAGCAGTGGGCCTGGGCCTCAGAAAAGGCCAGTTGATAGTGAATAAGCCAATATGTTCTCCATCTACAATCTACGTCCTGCTTAGCCAGCCTCTTACAGCCACAAGACCAGTTCTGAAGCAGGCACATTGGCTCCCGAATGGCCTAGAATTCACGTAGGGCAAAAAGGATGTGCTGTTGTATGCAGGATTCAGAGACTGTTTCCTTCCCATCCTCTGTAGGCCCATTGGAGTTCCAGATTCTGTTTGATGGAATGCCACTACAGTAGCTGGCTCCTTTCTATACTGTCATACCAATGAAGTTTGAGCCAATGAGGCCCTTCTGAAGGCTACTTAGATAGTGAGAGTCCATCCCAGCACCAGAGAAGATCATGTATATGGGGATGCTAGTTACAACTATGTATTTGAAAGTGGTATTCTGATATCAAAAAGTTGGCACACGCCTTGAAAGACACCTTCCCTATGTTATTCCAAATGCTTTTCATTATTGACACATCTACACAAACACACATACATATAAAACAGGCTAGGGTACACACATATGCATACACACAAAAGTCTGTGCGTAGTGACTTTGTTGGCTTTTCGAGACAGGGTTTCTCTGTGTAACAGCTCTGGCTGTCCTGTAACTCACTTTGTAGACCAGGCTGGCCTCCAACTCACAGAGATCCACCGGCCTCTGCCTCCGGAGTGCTGGGATTAAAGGTGTGCGCATATAACAATTTCCACCTCTAAAAGTCTTCCCTGGTTCCCCTCCGGAGTTTGCATGCTACGTGACTCACGTTGGATTGTAAATAGAAGGTCCTCAGCTTCTGGCGTGGAGATGCTAGAAGATGCAAGTCCTTACAGAGTGCTGGGCACGTAGCTGTTAGATATTACTATTGCAGCTACAATTGCAACACAAGATGGATGACCGTGCATCTGTCTCTTGTCAATAAGCCATGCTCTCTCCGAGTGTAGGGACCACACTCTATTTTTCTCGTTTGGTGCTCCACTGGCCAGTATTGAGCCTGGTACATAGTAAGTGCTGAGTGAGTTTGGTCAGAGAATAAACGTCATCTGATGCCTTCAGAAGAGGCCTCCAAAGTTTGGGAGGGAAGAAGAGTTGGGACTGGAACTTGGGTCTCTGTTCTTCCACTGTGTTCTCCTGGGGCAGCAGGTGTCATGTGGGGAGCAACCTACTAGATTCCTGGAGCCGGATATCCTTGACTCTTTCTCATCTTTAGTCTGGGGTCCCTATGATGAGAAGGTGTCCAAGGTTGGGTCAATTAGGCTGCACCCTCCCCATTTTTTACCCTCATCCCCTCTAGCCTGGGCTCTAGCCTGACCCAGCCAAACAGGAAGATTCATTAACCATCTAAATATACAGAACCCAGGGTCCATGTGCAGCCTGCAACAGAACTGGGGTCCCAGTAGGGCCCAAGCCTGAGGCAGCAGTACTGGCAGAGGGCTGGCTGGGAAGGGGCCTGGAAAGGGGAAGCCCAAAGAACAGCTAATGTGATGATTGATGGGGAGGTGAGTGGAGCCAGGCCAGCCACAGGCCCTCAGAACTCCAACTTGTAGCCAACTCTCCCTGTAGCCTCCATTACCCCCATCCAATCCTGGTCCCTACACCAGCAATGGGGCCATGCCCCTCTCTGCATTCTGACACTGTAGTCTGGGGTCCTGGGCTTCAAAAGCACGGAGCCTAAGAGGTGGGCGGCCAGGGGTGGGGTGCCTATCCCCAGGCTCCTGCCTGCTTATTATTATAAGGGCTAGTTCTCTAATCAAAACTCCCCAATTACCCAAGGGCCCCTCTGATTAATATTCCATGATAACAGGAACAGGTCACATCTGGCTGCAGGAGTTAGAATTCGACACTCCAGGAGCCCTGTGATTGGTCTGCTAGAAGAATAATAAACTTCCTTACTCCTTCCCCCCGATTCCTTCCTTTCCATTCCAAGGTCCTTTTTTTCCTCTACCTCCTCTTCTTCAGGCTGAGTCTAACTCTCTCCACTTGCATCCAAGATCCTCACTATGTTTCTCACCTTCTGCTGAAGTAGAGGTCCTGGAGATCCCGTTGCAGTCACTCTTGTCCCCTTCTTTGCCAAGCCTGCTCTTTGATGTGATGGCATACCCAGCTAAAGAAAATAGGGGTGAACAGGGAATGACTTAGGGTCCTTTAAGCACACTCTCATCCAGTCTCCCTAAACCTGCAAGGAATGTAGCATTCTCCCTGGTTATTGAGGGGGAGCACTGTGGCCGAGAAAGCACAGGATTCATAGTCATTTAGTGACAGAGCTGGAGTGTCCAGCCTGGGCCATTCTGCTTCCAAAGCCCACCCTGCTTTGCTGAGAATGGCGTTTGTCTGTGGATGTCCGGAAAAATACAAGACCTATGAACATCGTACAGACCCAGGGTCCAGGACAGCCACTCTCCCATGCTTCCAAATGCACCCTAGCTGGGATTTTGGAAAGTGATGAGCCAGCAACTTTGGGTGAAATCCCACATCCTAGAGAGAAGAAAAGACTTGCCAGATTCCGCATTAGAAGGGAAACGGTGACTTGAGGCTCGGCCCTAGATCTGCTGCCACTTAGATGTGCTCCTTTCATTTGCTGTCGCGTGGATGATGTGTGCACGGGGTTTCCCACCGCACCCGCAAGAAAGGGGCTGCTAGCATGCCCGCCATTGGCCTACCCCAAACACCAGACAGGGCCCAGCTGCCTGTGCTTATTCAAAGCTTGCGTGCATGGGGGTGGGGATAACGAGCAAGAAGTTGCGGCTGCTGGTGGTGGCCACAGAGAATTCTCCTTCAGCCAGCCCTAGCCTTTGGTACTCAGCCCCTACATGCCATGAATCTCTGTGGGAAAGAGGAAGGCAGTCCCTGCTTCAGGGTCACAGTGTTCCTGGGGTGGGCCGCTGACGACACCGGGTAGGCTGTGTCAGTGATAGGCAGACAGAAGTTTGGTTGACTGAGGCCCTCTCCACCTGGCTCTTTCACCTTGCTTCTGCCCCCGCTTGCCATGCTTTCATGCTCGACTCTAGTCAGAAACACCAGAGGGCTGTCTCTTTAACTCACGGCAAGATGAAGTGAGGGCGAGGGGCCTAGGCCATTGGACTAAGGCAGTGGCCACTGACTCCAGCCATGCCACGCCTATGCTTCATCTCCTGATTGGTGCTCTCTTGGCCATAGCTGGAACATAATGCTACCTAGTCCCCACTTCTGTCTAGCCTCTTGACAAGGCCTGTGTCCCACTGACTGTTGTTTGCCGAGACATGGTCTCACTACAGCCTAAGATGTCCTCTTGCCTTTGTCTTCAAGTGTTCCCAACAAGTGTCTTCTTTCCTGTCACTGCTAGTACTCAAACCCAGGGCCCTGTGCCTGCTAAGCAGAGAGCGCGCTTTACCTCCTGCAGAAGGCATAGCTCTCTCAATGCCTAGAGGAGCAGAAGCCCAGGCCACACCCCCATTCGTCCTATTTTTCTTTCCTGCTGCTGTTGCTCTTTGTCCGGCTCCCCACAGCCTCTGCTTTGCCTGTCCCCTGGCTCACCCTACTCCCAGTTTCCCCTCTGAGTACTCTCCTACACACGGAAGCTCTGCTTACTTTCTACCACCTCACATTCCAGTGGGTTGCTTAAGCTCTCTGAACCTTAGTTTGCTCATCTATGAAATGGGAGAGAAGTCACACCCAGCTCATGAATTTCTGAGGATGAACAGAAAGCATTCAAGAGCCAGGCCCGAAGCAGCACAACAGGACAACACTGAGGGAGCGGTGCCTGCGCCAGGCGCTCTTCTAAGCATGCCATGTGAGTAGTTTATGCAAGCTGCTTCCCATGCTATCACGGGCTGCCGTCTCATTTCGCAGATGACTGTCTGAGGTTCAGAGATATTATGTAACATGACACGGTTCACCTTGCTAGCGACCTGCAGGGCAAGTGTCAAAGCCACATCATCTGACTCTGCATTTGGCCTCTCCACCACACTGCCGTTTTTAGCCTCCCTTGAAAACCTCTGGCTCCTCAGTAGCTCCAGCATAAAGTCTAAATTCCCTAAATGGCCACCAAAGGTTCCCCCTTCCCCCTTGTTTCTCATACAGCAATGCACTACCTGACTGAGGGCTTCTGGAACGCCCAAGTGCTTTGTTTGCTTTCAAGTCATTTGCCAGAAGCTCTTACCACATAGAATGACCCCCTGTCCCAGAAAACCCTGCAACCCATCCACACGCGTGTTTCTACAAAGGCTTACATCTTAAAGTGGTTGGGGTCAAGCCAGCACTTAGAGAGGCAGTGTACCTGTGACAAGTCTCAGGGGGTGGCATAGAGAGGGCCATTAAAGTGTGATCATCCCTGTGAAGCTGGATGGGACCTTAGAGCTGGCCTGGTACAAAGGCCCTTAACCGTTTGGGCACCTAGTCCTGCCCTTTGGGATTATTCCTCTCAGCTCTTCTTCCGTTTGTGACCCAGAGGCCAGAGTTTTGCAGACGCTTGTCTACCAAATGCTCTACATTTAAAGCTATAAATCAGGGCTAGCAGGAAAGGCTGGTCTCCTGGGAAATCAGATACCACGTTTAAGAGGTATATAGATTTTGCCACCACGGCCCCCCTTTTTCTTCTGAACTTGAGTTTGAATGACTCCATGTGACTTCTGGGCAGACTGGATGCTTGTGCTGGGCCCCCTGCAAGGGAGAAGAGAAAGATCAGTATTTTCCTCTCTGCTGTTGATATGGCTTTATTGTCATGCTCTAGGATTGACTGTAACAGACAATTGATCCTACTGCCCAATTATTGTCAGAAAGCAGGACTTAAGATCAACTACCCGAAACTCGAGATCATCAGCGTTGGCAGACGGCCCCCAGCATTCAATTGGTTTTTCTCCAACAATTTAATACAGCAGGTCAAATCATTCAGTTACCTGCGGGTGCAATTTGCAACTAATTCATCTTGGAGGGTTCACCGGGAAGCTATATTGCCTAAATTAGATGTTCTAGGGGTGTTTTATTGAGAGTTTTTAAATGGCCACAGTGGCAATTGGTAACGCCTGCTTTGAAAGCATTCCAGACAGAAATAGCTGCAGGCCTGGCTCGATGGTGGGGAATTTAGCACATTGGAGGCTTTGCAGACTGTTTTCAGTGGGGAAATGCCCTGTCTAGGATTACCCTCCAGTCCTCTGGGAGCTTCTCCCCGTGGATTTCTACATCCCTCTAAGTGCCCCCTTCAGCCTGGCTCGGAAGGGTGCCCAGGATTCTACTGTGCATGAGCAACTCACAACTCTCAAGGTGCAGGGTGGCTTCGGAGAACTCAGTCTGGAAATGCCTGATGCCCCCACCTGACCGCTCGCTTAGCCTGAAGAAATAGTGTTGAGCATCGATGCCTATCAGGCAGGCTGTGGAGTCTCTGTCCTCAAGTCTTCTGCAATCCTTAACATCTTAGCCGAGAGTTGCTCGCTGAGTTTGTGGTAGCACACGTGATCTTCCAGGAGGCAGGAGAAGATGGTAATTGTCAACCTGGGCTCTAGGAGCAGAGAAACTCGGGTTTACCTCCTCCTACTTCCTGCCTATGGGTCTTCCCAGACCTCAGCTTCTCTGTATAGCCAAGGTAATAATGGCGCTTGCCTCCTGCATTTATTTGGGGGAATTTGATGCCTAGCATAGAATAAGTGGTGGCTGCCATTATTTGTCATTTTTCTTGAAGAGTTGCCACAGGTCCTTCTAGTAGGTGGGCTAGAGGGAACATCATGTGAATGTCAGCCTGGTGCTCTGCTATGCGATAGTGCCTCCTGGGGTCCTCCTTGTGAAGGACCAAGAGAGAGGCATGCTCAGGCATCCCTGGTTTCTGTCCCTGTCCCAGATGTCTTAGTGCTCATCACGGATGGCATTTCCTTTGCTCGTGTGACTTTCAGGCAAGTCAAGGCCGAAGGCATCTTGTCATGCCCCCAGGTTGATGATTTTCCTAACCTCATTTTACTTTATCTCGATTTCTTTTCAAATACATGTTTGATCATTTTCAATTTTATGGCATTCATTCAAATCTTCTCACGAATACCATGGTACAAATGACTGTTGTAAGAAGTGCCATCATGCAACAAATGTTCGCTGTCACCAGTGCTTACAGAGAATCGGTTGATTTAATCTCACCACTCTATGAGGAAGGGCTCATTGCCACCCCTACCTTTTACAGACGAGGGCATTGGGGTTCCAAGGCTCTAAGCTACCGCTTCAATCCATGTGGCTCGTGGGTCTGGGAATACACTTGTGCCGGCTGAGTCGATCCCTTTCTAAGCTGTCTCAGAGTCACAGAAGACAGGTACAGAAGCAGTATCTAGGGGGTGCATGCACACAGGCGACATATTAGATAGATGATACATACAGGCACAATAGGGCTAGCTGGCAGGCGGCAAGGTGAAGCTGCGCTAGTTTTCCACGTGATAATAATGAGACTGGCCTCGTCCAGGTGATAGAATTCTAGCCCAAGGCAAAAGAAGCTGGTATCCTAGCACACACAATATTGCCATTAGGAAACACTTTCTCCCGTAGGACATTTGCTAACATAGATGATGATAATGCCTAGGCATTGTAACCTTCATCCATGGCTCTGTCATGAAACTACGCTGTGGCTGGGCATTGGAGACATAAAAGTCACTAAGAAGTGGTGGGGGCCCACCCTCAAGGGGCCTCTGACTCTCTGAGGAAGATTCATACAAAGATTGCAGGTACCCTGAACCAAGACATCACAGGTACCCTGAACCAAGATATCGCAGGTACCCTGAACCAAGATATCGCAGATACCCTGGGCCAGAATGCCTTTAGGGAGTTTGGGAAGCACTGAGAGCAGGCAGGGGTCAAGGGAGATCAGAGCGAGACAGGGAGTGCTTGAAGTTATCATCTCTTTGGAAAAGGCTTCCAAGAGGGGAGTTAGGCAGAGAGGAGGGGCTGAGTAAAGGTTTGTGAGGCTTCAGAGAGGCTGGAGGTCAAAAAGAGCCGAGCTACACCAGGAAAGGCAGCAGGATGAGAGAGGCTTCCTAGAGGGCAGGCATATGTTAGTGACTTAAGAGATGAAGCCATAAGAGGGGCTGACTGAGGAGGCCTAGGCATTTGAAGTGTATTCTGTAGCTTACTGGGAGGGGCTTGGCAGGAGTGGGGTCTGGTCAACCTTGCATTTTAGAGTCTGCCACACACTCAGCAATGTGGTGGGCAGAGGCAAGAGTTCTTACCATGCCTTAGCCTATATCATAAGTGTTGATCTTTCAAATAAACAACATGGAATATATCCCCTGCCCGCAGAGCGCTTACTTTCCTATGTAGAAAGAGATGCATGCACAATAAACAACGAATATAGTAGTAACTTTTATACTTTGAGAGAAGGTGGTAAGAGCTACCAAAAAAGAAAAACAAAACAAAAAGAAAATTGGGCACATAAGGAGAGTTAAGACTGAGAGGCAGGGCTGGCTTGAAGAATTATAGAGACGATGGTATTGAAGGAAAAACTTGAAGAAAGCAGAGGCCATGTTGGGACTCCTCTCATGTCTGATTCCCAGATGGCCATGGCCCCTGGCAGGAAACATGGGATTTCATGTCCTGCTACCTCAGGCAGGAATCACCCCTGGGAGCCTCCATATTATTCTCTTGCGCTCACCACCGGGCCTGGTAGAAAGGTAGGACCAAGGACTAACGCTTGTTGCTGGTCTTCAGTATCTCTTCCCAGAACTCCAGCAGCCCCAGGGCTCTTTGCGGAGCTCTGGAAGAGAAGGCAAGTCTCTGAAAGCCTCTTCCTGAGAGAGGGTGAGCGGTGTCTATGGCTGCAAGGAGGAGAAAGCTGGGCCACCTACTGGACCTTTGCCTCTGTGGGCACTGCCTCCGCCTTACACCACTGGGCATGAACCCCCAGTGAGGCAATGCTTGATGGAAAGTTCTGATAAATATTCCAGAATGTTCCCTATAGGACAGACAAGGCTGGTGAGGCCTGGGCAGCCCAAGGACCAGCCTGTAGGTACACAGTGAGGGAGTCTGAAGCATACCTGCCATTAGAGTCTAGATCTTTCGGCCCCGCCCCCCCACAGTGAGTCTTTGTCAAGTTAGAGCATTCAGAGGGCCCACCTCGTCCTTTCCATTATCAGAGCCTGAGAGTTTGCAGGCCACTGCTCCAAACTGCAGTCACCGCTAACCTCTGTGTTTCCAGGGCTTTCTCTGTTATCTCACCAAGTCTTTCAGCAACACCGCGGTGTATTATTATTGCCCCTAATTTCCTTGATGAGGAAACCAAAGGTCAAAGGGGTTAGGTGACCTGTCCAAGGCCACACACATCAGAAGATTGGGCAGCCAGCCAATCTCAGCAGTTTAGCGCCTGTGTCTTTGTGTTTAGCCGCTAAATTATACAGGTGTGAGCTGGGTGTGTGTGCAGAAGTGTGCTGTGGTTGAGTGTGTGAGCGTAGCTGACAGTTGAGTCAATAGGACTCCTGACTTACTTTCAGATCCTATTTCAGGTTCTGCCCTGGAACTGCTTGGGGACTGGGCAAATTCTCCATGAGTCCTTCCTGGCATGGCTGTGTGGGAGACTTGATTTCCCTTTGTTTAAGAGTAGCTAAAGCCCCTGAGATAGAACATGAACAGACACATGAAGAAGGGGCTGTCAGCGGTTCCCAGATGTGTGGCCCAGGCCGGCAGCATCAGGTGCTAAGAACATGTTGAAAAATGGACACTCTTGGGTTCCAGTCTAGTACTGCTGAGTCAGGGATGTGGGCGGGGCCTAGTAGTCTGTTTTAGCAAGCCCTTCCAGGCTTCTGAAGCCTGCTCAATTGTGAGCATGAGATAGGTACAGGGGTGATGTCCCACAGAGGGCTGGGAGTTTGTGCGCTTCCACGTGAATTCGCGCTTACGCTTAGGACACATGACTTTCTCGTTTCCAAAGGACCTCTTTATTTGTAACTTCCTCCAAGTCTCTCAGCCACAGGGCTCCTGTCTGCTTCTCGATATCTCTGGCAGTGAGGTCATAAGACAGCCAGTCCCCGAACGAGGCTGGGCATGGCAGTCTTCTCTGGCACACATAGCCTCCCTTAGAACCCCCTGTGCCCTTTCCCCCAAGCTAGGCCAGGGTCCTGGAAAGAGAAAAGAGAAGAATGCGTAACTACCTTCACCTGCCCGTCACATCCTTCCCCCACACTCTCACCTTCCTGCCAGCAGCACCTGCAGAACAAGTTCTGTCTTCCCCAGGTGAGCTCACCTGGCATGGAAGGAGACATGTGACACGGAAGGAGGAGGGCACTTGGAGCCCAGTGGCCACTTCCTAGAGGACATACCTAGAGGGGCAGCAGAAGCTTTATCTCAGAGGCCCTTCTCTCTCCTTTGCCGGCTATGGAAGCTCTACTGGGACTGATCTAGGACAAAAGACCCTGGCCCCTCTGGGCGGTGAGAGGTGGAGCTTTAGGCTGACTCAGGCCTATTTCTACTCCAAGCCCGGGCCTACTCTGGGATCCCTGGTAAAGAAATTAGGACACTCTCTTGTCTAGCTCACCAGAGGGTCTGGGAGTGACAAAATGGGACCTGGAGAGAAGGAATAGCAGGCCCCCCAGATATAAATATACACATATCTAACAGATTGTGAAAATGGGCTTCTGTCCAAAGCATATTGGCAAGCACTTGGTCCACTGATTCTCTACGGTTTGTGGCATCTTGGGGGGTCTACTGCTGAATCACTAGGAGCCACAAATTTCTTCCGTTCCTTCCCCGCCCCCATCTCAATCCCGTCCTCGTCCCCCTCCTTTTTGTTTGTTTGGTTTGGTTTTTGAGATAAGGGCTTCCATAGAGCTTAGATTGGCTCTGTGTAGTCCACAGTGAACTTGAACGTATGGTTCTCCTGCCTCCGTCTCGTGAATGCCGAGATTACAGGCCTGTGCCACCATGACTGGGCCCAGGTTCTTTGAGGATGAGATTTTTGTGTGTGTGTGTGCTTTTGTTTCAGTTATAGATGTGATTGTTCCTATAAAGACAACTACAGTTTGCAACTGAAAGGCGTTTTCCTAGCTAACATTCAGCTGGAGAGTGTTTCTCAAGTGGCAGCATACAGCTCTGTACTGGATTGTAATTTACAATAAATATCTATTCAAAAGGTGGCTCTTCTGGAACTTCTGTCCTATGGTCTGTGGATTACACCCTCAGCTGGAGAAGTACTGATCTCATCCAGCACCTCCAGAGGAAGTAAGGCCCAGAAGCAGTCAGGTTCTTACCAGAGGTTTTCCAACACCTCCAGAGAAAAGTGACCATTGCTAAACCAGGCTCCGGCAAGCCAGCCTAGGAATCATCCTGCCACACTCTGCAGGGTTAGCGTGGTCTGTTTCCTGCTGCTATAGCAGAGCACTTAACAGTGGATAATTGTAAATGGACAGAAATTAATTAGTGTGTGCTTCTGAAGGTCTGGGAAGTGTAAAAGCAGGGTGCTAGCATCTGGAGAGGGCATATTCACATTGTGTCATCTCATGGCAAAGGCAGAAGGGCACAGAAGGGCAGGAATGAAGGAGCAGGAGGAGGCCGAACTTGCTGTTATAACAAGCTGATCTACACACACCTAGTTCTGTGACAATGACACAAATCCACTCATGGGGACCAAGTGCAAATGATCGTCTCCCGGCACTGGCGAGTTGAGCATTGCATTTCCAGCACATGAGCTTTTGGCGACAGTCAAACATTTGCAATGCGGAAGGTTAAATCTGGGCCAAACACAGTACGGGCGGCAGAGGTGTGCGTCCACGATGTCCCCACTACAGATTTGTCTCTCCTTTTCCCGCTTCTCAGGACTGTGCGTTGGTTGGACTGTTGCTGATGGGACAAATTACCTGACAATAAACAGTCTAGTAAGAGAGGAAGGATTTAATTTGGTTTTAGAGAGGTCACTCCACAGTCCTTGAGTCCATTGATTCTGGGTACATGCAGAGGCAGACCCTTATGATGTTGGGGGTATGTGCAGAAGCTACTCACTTCATGGAAGACAGGAAACAGACAGGAAGAGGTCAAGAACAAAACACCTGCAAGGACTCAGCCCTAGTGACCTAACTCCTTTAGTGTGGCTTCACCTCCTTAAGTTTTAGAATCTACCAAAATAATCCTCTAGCTAGAGTTCAAGCCTTTCATACTTGGGTCTCTTATGTAACTCTTTATATCCAAACCATAACAGACTGAACACAATGCAGGAATATATCTGACTCATTTTGGCCGTATAAAAAGATCCAACTAGCCAGTTGATGCATGGGGGAGATAGGCTTAAGAACTTTTTTATGGAGATCACTATGCCTCTGTTCTATGACAAATATGTAGCTAAGGTACTTTTTATTTTATTTTATTTTATTTTTGATAGCATTCAGAGAATGACCTGTGATAGCCTTATTTTGTTTTTAATGAATGGGTTTATTACACATATAGCAAGTAAAAATGAAAGAACAAATAGAAAGTAACGTGTAGACAGACAGACAGATATCATCATTAAATAAAGTATAAGCAACTGGTATAGCTCAATTGAGAGAGCAAGCAAAAGGGCCACCATCAAATTTGGGGCTTACAACCCACAGCGGAGAGTGACTGGGGAAGAAGTGGACGTGCTGTAAAACCCCGCCGGAAGTCTTTCCATTGATTGGCTGCAGGCATGTTTACACGATGGGATACACAGCAGTAACCTGTATTTGCTAATGCTTTACCTTCTAGCTATTCTCAAGGCTGTGGTGATTTTACGCATAGGCTGCTATGATGTCTTTTCTCCCCGTTACAAAATTAGGGGACCAGCTTGCCTTGGGACAGGGAGTTTTGGAAGACATTGAAAATAAGCATGCTGGAGTTTGGGACAAGTGAGCCCTGTTTGCTTCCAGGGTCTGCTTTCAACAAATTTAAACATGATAATTTACCAGTATTGTATATTACATCCACCTCTGACTTGTTCTAGCTGGACCGTGAGTGATGAGGAGGAGCAGACATTAAAGACAGTGGCGTGTCTCACAATTCTCCAAAGCAGGCATTTACACCAATAATGACATCGAACATATATTGAACATTGACTAAATGCCAGATGTTTCACAACTGGGGTGTCAAGATGTAACTGAGGAGGGTGTGGCTACATTTTGTGGATGGTGAAAGTGGGAGCAAAGGTCAAGTACACTGATCATAGATGGCAGGGCCCAGCATATTGATTCTTGAGCTCACTTTCTTTACATTCTTTGATTTCCTGTGATCGTCACATTAGCCCTGGAAAGGAGCCAAAATGTGTCACCTGTCCCCAGTGCACAGGAGAGAAAACTGTTGTTCAGAGAGGGAAGCAATGAGGTCACAGGGTCTGCCGGGTTCCTGATACAGTATTTCTTTACTGTCCCCCACATCATCCCACCAGGGACCCAAGACTGAGAAATCTTTGAGGATTTGGGTGTACGTCAGGAACAGCTTTGTCAAACGTTAGTGACAGCAGCAGCTTTGTGAAACTCACAGAGTGGTGTGGAACTAATATTTCCTGTTGATGGTTTCCCCCATACTAGCCATTTCCCCGCGCTACCGGGAAAAATAGCTTTCCGTAGCCTTTGAGAACATTCGTCTCCTTGCTAGATTTGAAGTCATCTATTTTAGGGAGATTGATATGGGAATCCATTTCCAACTCATTCTTCCTGCCATGTTTACTCAATAATGTTGTTATGACCTTTGAAATATTACCTGTGGTTCTAAGTCAGTTGCCCCCCAAAGCAAGTGAATTGAAATAGAAATGTTTCTGTTTGCTAGCTTTGACTTCTGGAAGCTTGGGAAACCTTTCAATGCAGTGCCATCTGCTCTTCAACTGTGTTGCCTTTACGTTTTGCCAGTGATGTCAACTTCAACTTTAGCCCACATGCTTGTCGATGTCAATATGTACCCTATTTCGATGTAAGACTCTTTTGCTTAGCATCTTTTCCTGACAGTCGGGGGCCACTCCTGGAGTGAAGTGTGGTTTCAGAGACAAGCTTAGGCTGAGCACTGTGCTTGAAAATGTTGGTGAGGCAAACGCCACACGGAGGACATGATGACTGTACCGCAGGTAGTTAGTATGAAGGCATATAATCACAATGCAGAGCCAAGGGCCGGGCACGTGGCTCAGTCACTAAAATATTACTGTGCAAACATTAGGACTCAAGTTCAAATCTCCAGAACTCAAAAGAAAAATATAAAGCCAGAGGTGGTGGCACAGGCCTGTAAGCCCAGCCCTGGGAAGATAGACTTCCCAGGTCATCCAGTCTAGTAGAACCGGGAAATTTGGGGTTTTGTGTCTCAAAAAATAACGTGGACTGGGGACTGGACAGAAGGCTCAGCAGTTAAGGGCAATGGCTGCTCTTCCAGAAGACCCAGGTTCAATTCCTAGCACCCACATGGCAGCCCACAACTGTGTTTATCTCCAGTTCCGGGGGATCCAACAAACTCATACAGACATACGTGCAGGCAAAACGCCAATGCACATAAAATAAAATGAATCTTTAAAAAAAAAGGTGGATCAATAACAAGATGGTTCATGGTAAGGTAATCCTTATGGTCCAAGGTCAGTTCCCAGAACCCATATGGTACAAGGAGAGAGCCGGCTCCTACAAGTCGTCCTCTAACCACCTATGTAAGTACAGTGGCACGAATGTACCACACACACACACACACCACACACAGGGCCAAATCAGTAGCAGCCTAGTATATTGAAGGGCACTTTGGGGTTGGGTTTGTGGATCCTGACATGAATGGTCGGTCTTACTCTCTTAACCGGTAAGTAACTGGGTTCCCATGCCTTCCCTGCTTCTGTTGGCCAAGAAGCCCAGGGAGGGAGGTGGGGGACTCTAGTCTCCATTGACATGGAAGTGATTAGTGTAAAGTCACAGAGAATAAATTGAGACCAACTTGGGAACTGAGCAGCAAAACTTCAGAGTTTGTTTCGAGAATAGAAACAATTCTTCAACACCTGTTTTCTGCATGTCGACTCCAGACCAGCTGAAAGAGATGTTCACTAAGGCAGAATTCCATCACTTGAAAAGCAGGAGACACACAGGCGTGAGCCGAAAAGAGCAAGTCCAAATTCTGGCTCCGCTGTTTGATGGCTCTGTGACTTTCGGCCCCAGCTTTTAACTTTCAGGAGGCATAGCCACATCACCCGCAAAAGGACCCGGATGATGACGTCATTGCCATCGCCATACTGAAGGCACACTATGTGTCAGCTGTCGATGTGTCTTTGACACACATCTGGTCTTATGACATATTCCTTTAAAACGGAGCCTCACTGTGCAGCCTAGTTTGACCTTGAACTCAAAACTTTCCTGCCCCGGCTTCCTAAGCACTGAAATCGACAGATTCGTGCTACCACATCTTACGGCTCGTTACATCGTCATACAGCAACCTTCCAGGTGGGTCCCCAGACCCCTTCGGCAGACAAGGAAACTGAAGAGTGAATTTATATGACAGGAAGCAAGCAATGAGGTCAGATGAGCATGGGCATGCTGGACCTAGAGTCTTTGTTTCTTGGTATTCCATCGTAGGACCTCCCACCAGGGAGTTGGCCAGCTGCGTGCATCTGGGTACCAAATACCTAGCCAGTACCCGGTCTCATAACACAGTAGCTGTCAAACACTCGCTGCCCCCTACTGAAGGTCTTCCAGCTGAGGCAAGAGAGCACAAGGAGAAGGGAGAGGCTGTGTCCAGTCCCTTAGAGTGGTTCTCCCCCCGCTCAACTAAATACTTCTCTGGTGTGTCTATCTTTTTAGCTCTACATTCTTTTTATTCTCCCGTTCCCTGCCCCCTCCTCCAGTCCAGGGCAGACCTTTTCTACCCCTCCACATGGCCTGTCTGGGCCAGTGTGTCTCCCCAGCCATGGTGAGACATTAAAAATTGAAACCTCCTTTGAAGAGAAAACAGTTTAATAAATACTCCATCCATTTTTCATGAGAGGGACAGGGCAGGGATGGGGGAGAGAAGAGAGGCAAGGTGGAGACAAGCAATAGGGAAGGCATGGGAGTCTTGGGGTTCCCTGACCCTGATGGGACAAGTCTACTCTTCTCTTCTGTTCCCTCCCCCTCTTGGTTGGCAGGCTCTCCACAGGGCTTACTGGC
The DNA here is from genome assembly GCF_982192425.1 of Myodes glareolus. Lineage (NCBI taxonomy): Eukaryota > Metazoa > Chordata > Mammalia > Rodentia > Cricetidae > Myodes > Myodes glareolus. Next base: position 85,049,926 of record NC_142053.1, on the reverse strand, counting down.
AGAAGGCAGGGAAAGATGGCTTTCTCTTGGGAATACCTCCCACCTTCTCTTCCTAGAAGATCTCCTTCTACCAAGAAAGGAGAGGACTAGGTAACCTCTGGCCTATAGGGCCTGCCTCCACACCTGGATAAGATGAGGCTTGTCATTTGGGCCCTGACCACTCATGATGCAACATGGGTAGAAAAGCCTTGGCTAGACACTGGGTAAGTGCTAAGCCTTCTGAAGAAGCCCAGCAGAGAAGATAGCTCAGAAGGAGTCGAAGTGAGTCAGTTCCTAACCCAGGATCCCATTCTTTGGACCCAGGGGCCTAGTTAAGCATGAGAGATGCAATTAATTACTCTACCCTTTCTTATCTCCCCTACCCCTACTACAGCAGGTCCGTTCATGAGAGCGATCCCTCAGCCTGACCCTGGCAGGAAATATACATACCCAGTTTTAACAGAAAAAGGTATCTGAGCCATAGAGCTGTGTGAGCATGTTCTCTCTCTCTCTCTCTCTCTCTCTCTCTCTCTCTCTCTCTCTCTCCCTCCCTCCCTCCCTCCCTCCCTCTGTCTGTGTGACTGTCTCTTTGTCTTTCTCTGTTTCTCTGCCTGTCTTTGTCTCTCTGTATGCATGAGAGAGAGAGCGAGACAGAGAGAGACACAGAGAAAGAAGCAAGGATTAGGGGTGTGGGTAAGATGCACAAATGCTCCTATTGCCCAATGCTGGGAACAAGCATGAGCCATCCCCATGCACATGCTAAAGGACAGATGGAATAGGTAAGGTGTTCTAGACGGAATGGGAAGAAAGGAAACATCAGGCGCCAGAGAACCAACCAAGCCCCAGGATCTGAAAGGCTTGGCTGCCCTGACTAGGCCAGTTATAGTCACATAGCTCTTCTGTGTGGGCCCAGGGAACAGAGAAAGGATTTGTTTTCAGATCCTGCACAACTGGGGCAGGCAGCAGGGTTCATGCATGTGTACAGACATACAAGTATGACTCCTCCTCCATCAGCAAGGTCGAGTGGCTTTGGGGGCTCCCCTGGGGTAGAAGCTTCTAGATGCTCTTCTGACTTGGGAAGATGTCAGGGACAGCAGAGCATCAGCCCCACCCCTCTCTGATGAGGAACCCAGGGTCCAGCCTCCAGGCCGTTGGAATGTGAACAGAGGTCCTGGCCCTCGGAGAGGATTTGGGACCACTGTGGGGAATCTTGGTCAGACTCCAAACTGTGTTTACTTCAGCTACTCTTTCGCCTATCCATCTAACATGTGTTTTCTGATCCTCAATTTTATACCACCAACAGGCAGATACAGCCTTGTTCCCCAAGACCACCAAGTTTACTGCATTCTTGCTTCCTCCTCCTCTTCTTTATCTTCTGGGTTGTTTGTTGGCAGTACTAAGAATTGAGCCCAGGGCCTGTTGCACGCATGCTAGTCAAGTGTTCTTCCACTGACCTAGAGCCAGCCCCCATCCTTGATTTACTTTAATACAGGGTATACTGTATACCCCATGCTGGTCTCGAATTCATAATCCTTCTGCCTCAGCCTCCGTAGCGTTCCGAGTGTGTGGCTCCATCCATACCCACGGCGTTTGACTCTTCTTTACAACTTCACATAGCCTCCTTTTGCAAGCCTCGCTAAGTCGGGCAGCAGCACCACAGCCAGGAAGTCGGAAGCCATAGATCCTGACTTCCCTTCACCTGTGACTTCAGGCAGCTCATGTCATTGTCCATGTGGGGCTTTCTGTTTTCCCAGTTGCACAGCGAGAGGCAGAACTAAGACAGACCCAAAGGGTTCGCCCTTCTGCACTGACTGCTGCTTCCGGACACATAATGGAAGACTCGGAGGTGATCATCTCTGTGGAGATGTCCCCTCTGTCAGTGACTCTGGGTGGCCTTGGGCAACAGATGGCATGTCTTTAATCTCCGTTTACCCAATTGTAGAAAGGGCATGAGAAAACTGTCTCACTCATAAGGTCCTACAAGTGTGTGGCTCACATAGTGGGTGCTCACGTAGGTGCAAATCCTGACTTGGTGCATATGGGCCTTGGGCAGCATGCAGCCTTTCTCAATCCATTTGTAATTTTGTAACAGAATATTAGACTGAAAGCTTATAAAGAAGCAAGCGATCTACTTCTTCCAGTCTCAGAGGCTGAGAAGCCCAAGGTCCAGGCCTATATCCAATGAGGACCTTTTGGCGGCATCATCTCCTAGCAGTCAGAAGAAGGACAGAAGAACACAGGAGCGAGGCTGCAGGGAGACTGAATCTACAGTCAGAATCGACTCCTGTGATCACCCACCTCTGTGAGCAATCCAGGTAGGGCGGCCATACCAGGTGTGAGCTCTGACCGTCTCCTCCTTGCCACTTGGGGTGACCCTTTCCGAGGCTCCAAGTCAGGGGAAGTAGCATTTGTGGCATCGTGTGTGGCTGTCAGAGCCGAGGATGAACTGCCTTGCAGGTGAGTGCTAGCAAGACAGCTGGGAAGGGAAGGGTGTCACAGGAGCAGGGTGGTCCCTCTTTCCTGTTTTCCCCTCTCAACTGTCCTCTTTACTCCCTCCTCAGAGGATGGAGCGGCCTTTGCCTCCCAAGTCCAACGAGCCCATCCCCCAGGGACCACGCTCCAGTAATCATCTCCCCTCTGCTGGCTCCTTGCCCTCAGCCTGCGAACACATTCTAGCTTCTTCCATCCGAAAGAATCTCTTCCTCCGTGGCTAAGCGCCTTCCCTCCTCCTGCCTGCCTACCCTCTCCCAGCCAAGCCTCCCCAGCCAGTGTCTACACTCCCTGCCTCCTGCCTGGCCTGCCTCCCACTCCCTGCTGTCACTGTGAGAAGCAGCCATGTCTGGAGGACTGAAGGTCATCTCCTCCCTTCCAGTCCCGGGCCTTGACAACCACCACCTGGTGTTTGGAAGTGTGTGCATGGCCATCGTCTCCTTGCAGGGCTCCTTCCTAGGTTTCTTCAGTTCTGTGTCCCCTGGTCCTCCTGTAACTCGGGTGCTTCCTAGGCATCTTCATGCCTGCCCTCTAATCTCTACTGTTCCCTTTCCTGGGTTGCTAGTTGGTGAACTTTCTCCTTCTCACGACTTTGGCTCCTTTGTAAACTACAGGAAGAATGGGCATGTGTGCTGGGCCAGGAGGGGACATTTTGTGCTTTCTTTCTATGGGAAGAGGTAAGGGCTGAAAGAAGAGGCCAGAAGGCAAGAATGGTGGCTCACTCTGGCAATCCCAGAGTGACAGAGACAGGCTTGGTGAGGCAACCTGGGATACACTGAGAGATCGTTTCAAGAAACAAAGTAGATGGCTGGACCAATGATGGATGGACAGACAGAGAGACAACTTCAGCCAACCACCCAGTCAGCTTTCCTACAGCCCCTCCTCCCACGCTGGCCTCCATCCATTCTCCTTGGTTGTTGCTCACCACCTACCGTCTTCTGAGCGCTCACTGTCTGCTGAGAACTATGTTGTGTTGGAGAGTCCGGCAAGGAAGAGGGGGATGCGATTGTTCCGAGCAATCCAGATGGGCATGCTAAGAGGGCCCAGGAGTAGCAGGGAACATGAGACCACTCTGAGTCCTGGATTTGAGCTTTTATTCAGAGTTAAACAAGTGGTTGTTGGATTTAAAAAACAAACAAACAAACAAAACAAAACAAAAAACAAACAAAATGTCTGCTGTGACTGGATTCTGATTTGCGTTGTTTGTTAGAGATCTCCTGAACCAAACTGGTCTTGAACTTGCTCTGTAGCTGAAGCTGCTCCTTATGTCTTGGCTGGGATCACCGGCACGCCGATTCATATTTTCAAATGAAAACTCACTGAGGTCTCCAGCATGAGGACAAGTTGTGGCAGAGAAGGCGGTGAAGGGAGGCTGTCCTGCAGTCCTCTTGCTAGCCTGCATGAGTGAGGATGGTGACTGGGAACAGGCTTCTAGGGAGCCGCAAGTGGCGAGTGACTTCAGAAATGTGCTGAAGTAGAGCTGCCGCACTTGTCCGGCGGATCGGGTATTGGCTCTAGAAAGTGGGGAAAATTCAAAGGTACTTCCTAGGCTGGAGCAGTTGAGTACATAGTGGTATCATTCACTAAGATGGGGAACACCGCAGGAAGGAAGGCCTGGTGGGAAATTGAGAGCGCTGTTTGGACCATGGTAAGTTCAAGGTTCCATTAGATATTTAAGCGGAGGTGTCAGGTTGCTGGGAGCTCAGCTGAATGGCCAGGGCAAGAGATATGAAGTGGAAGGTATCCGAGTTCTCACCTTGGGGCCTTTGAACTTGCTCTACCCTCTGTTGGGCACACATCACGTGGCAGGCTCATTGTCTTCATTTCGCAGCTCAAAATTCTCTCTCATTCCTCCTCTTTCTCTCTGCACATGCGTGTCTAGGCACATGAAGTGTGACCAGAGGACAATCTTGGGTGTCATCCTCAGAAATACAGTCCCTCTTTCTTTGAGAGAAAATCTCTCACCCAGATCTGAGGCTGATCAATGGGGCCAGACTGGCTGTCCAGCAAGCTCCCAGGATCTTTCTGCCTCTACCTCCAAACAGAAGGGATGGCAGGCCTGTGCCACCACGTCTGGTGTTTTTACACAGGTTCCGGTTTTCATGCATTCAAGGCAAGTTCTTTGCTGACTGAGTTATCTCCTGCCGTATCATCTCAGTCTGAAGTCACCTCCTGGCTTTGGTGCTGCAGGTCTGTAAACATAGCACTTGGGAGACGGAGGCAGGGAGACTGGAGTGCTAAAGCCAGCCTGCGCTGTATAGCAAGACCCTGTCTCAGAAGTCTCAAAAAGAAAAAAAAACAGCACACACACACACACACACACACGCACACACACACCGAAGCACACTCCACTCTCCGACACTGGGAATTGCACGAGGGCAGGATCTGGTCCCAGTCTTGTTCACTGCTATATCCTCAGACACTAGAACAGTGCCTTACATGTAGCAGATGCTCACTGAATCTTTATGGGTTAACCAGATTAATGCCTTCCCTGTACATCATCCCATAACAGTCGTAGCTGTTTCCTTGGTTTTTACGATACGAAACTGGGGTACGAGCTTTCTGCCAATCTAAGAGCACATAGCTAAGGAGACACATAACGAGGACAACTCCAGTTCTGACTCCGAAGCTCACGACTTAAGCACTCTGTCCGATTTGGAAGTACCATCTACAGAGGGCTGGGGTTGGAATTCACCCTATTCCATCCTTCTTGAGAGTTAGGAAAGTTCTTAAGCAATTTCTACACCCAGAACTGGGCATAATAATCATAGCTTACTTGCAGGATTGTTCTGAGGATTCCCTATAGGAATACAAGCTAAAGCCTTTTATCCACACTATCAGTGTGTACTTATACAAGGGATTAATAACCTCTTAGGGCCTCGGCCTCCTTATCTGAATGATGGGCAGGGGATGGGGAGAGTGTAGTGGGACACTCTGGTTTCTAAGGATCTTTCCGGAATGTCTTTCCAGCTCAGTAATTCCAAGATTCTTTGGTCTTCAACATGGGTTAGAATAAGTTGAGTTTAAATGTTCTAAATTATGAACACTGTGAACCCAGGGGCCTCAACTCCGGCCATCAAAGCTCCAGCTCTGTGGATGTGGGAGGCCTCTTTGAAGTTGGAGGGAGGTAAATTGAGGACAAATCAAAGGAAGTCCTTCTTCACCCCAACTTAATGAGCTTATGGCTTTCATTACACACAGGAATGGTCCAGGCAGGAAACAGGAACGACTTTGGACCGAATGATAAATGCCAGAGACACGGATGGCTCAGAGCAGGAGCTGCCAACCCTGACCTCTAAGGTCAATGGCAGGGAAGTAGCCTCTTAGGGCCCGATCGGAGGCCAGCCCTAGGCCTGCCGAGAGACAGTCCCCAAGACCACGGACCTGTACTTTCTCACCCCAGTTTCCATCGGTGTCACCCCTGGTTGAGTGGAGGGAGGCAGGCTGAATTAGACAGAGCGCACACACTCACCAGAGCTGCGGTATGGGTGGGGGTCGGGGGGCAGGGATCTTAGCTCTCGACTGCCACCCACTGCTGACTGTGCCAACCCTCCTCAACTTCTGGGGAACATCTGGTGCAAGAGCTCTTCCTTCCTGACTTGCCCCCCCAACACACACACACACACACAGACACACACACACACACACACACCTGGTGACACCAGCTGGAAGAAATGATGTTCTCTTCCGCACAAGGCAGAACCAGTTGGTTGGCAACCTGGAGAACTTAGTAGGGTTCCAGCCCGCTTCCTTCCTATTGACCCCACTGAAACCCCTCTATTTCTACTCTTCCTGCCCTCCTTCTTCCAAAAGCCAGTCCTGCCGGGTCTTGCTCTCAGCTGGCTGTCAACTAAGGTGTTAGCTGTCAACTAAGGTGTTAGCTGTCAACTAAGGTGTTAACTGATATCTAAGGTGTTAGCTGATAACTAAGGTGTTAGCTGACAACTAAGGTGTTAGCTGATAAGGCTTAACACCCCCAAGGGGGATGTGCATTTTAATAGGGGGATTGTAGAAGAGGAATGGTCCCCACGACTCAAATCATATATGCCACATTGGTGGAATTGTAGGCAATCATGCCATTTAGGGGTAGAGGTGTGGGGAGTCTCCTCTAAATCATACCATTTAAATAATCACTTATTCATAAGGTCACCCCCACCCCCCAACATACACAAGAGAACGCACACACATCTATCACTTTTGCAAAAAGGTTTTGAATTGTGTATATGTAGGTATACATTTTCATGACTTGCGAAAATAACAACAAACACCTCCATAGCTCTCACCCTCCCGACAGGCGCTGCTCTAAACACTTCAGGCACATCATCTCCCTTCATCTCCCCATCAGCCTTATGAAGCAGGCACGATTAGCATTCCTGTTTTCCAGTTGAGGGACACAAGGCTCGGAGAAGTGAGCTAAGGTGTAGCCAGGCCACCCAGCTAGAAAGTGGCAGAGCTGGGCCATATAGAGAACCAAGGTGGCACCAGTGTCCTCCCTGTTCACAACCACACCGTCCTTGTGTCGTCCAGGTATGCTCAGAGAAGGCTCTATTTGCTGTGCTGTGGCCTTATCCTGAGAGGGGAGGGTGTTTATTTTCTGGCCTCCATTACACAGGTCCAGGCAGAGGTCTCTGCAGGTGAAAAGAGGTTCACGGGGTGGTACATTCTGGAAAGAGATATGTATTCAGTGCTGAGGGGAGGATCTGCGGACTGAGGAAGATAGTGTTGTCTATTGTGGGGGCTGATGCAGAGACCATGGTGTGCTGGGACCCTGGCAGTTGCTACTTGTATCCCATTGGGGGCTCACCAGTCCCGTTAAAAAGGTCCCACTGTTCTTGCTGCTTTAGGAGTCACCATGATGCCTCTTGTGGCTGCCCATATTAGAGCCCCATAATCTACTCCCAAACCACAAGGGTTAATTTCTGGCCACTAGACTCTCAAGGAAGACAGATAGGGAGAAATGGACTGGGGTGAGTGGGGCAGCTTCATGGCTAGGGCTTCCTGAACCTGGGGTTACAAGCAGTTGTAAGCTTCCTGATATGGGTGCTGGGAATTGAACTCGGGTCCTCTGCATGAACAATACATGCTCTCAACCACTGAACCATCTCTCCAGCCTCTTATAAAACACTCTTTAAGGTAGATTGAGTTATATTTCATGCCAGAAAAGAATTGCAATCTTTTTGTTGCAAAGCATTCAACATTATGAGGAAGCTGGCATTTCTTACTCAATTCTCTATTGTTATTGTTAAAATGTCCCTGTTATGGGTTGGGGGATGGCTCAGAGGGCAAAGCATTTGCTGCAGAAACATGAAGGTCTGGCCTTCTATCCTCAGTCCCCACACAAAGCTGGACACGATAGCCCATATCTGTAACCCTGGTATTCTCACAGCAAGATGGGAGGTGGGAGAGGAACATCCCTAGAAAGGCATGGACCAGCTAGACTGACATACACAGCAGTGAATGAGATACTTCGCCTCACACAAGGTGGAATGTGACAACCAACACCCAAGTTTGGGTCACAATGACACAAGTGTACTATAGCATTTTCATGTGTACACATATGCACATGTGCGCATGTGACGCACACACACACATACACACACTTCCTGATACAATTATTGTAATGAATGTCTTTATGCCCAATGACATACAGGTTTGAAAGTTGTCATTTTGTTCCTCCTGACCTCTCCTTTGCCAAGGTGGATCCTGAGCCAGGGGGTTGAGTGCCCTGCGGTGATGTCTGGGGCAAGCCCTTCCTCATCTGCAGTCTCAGTCTTACTGTGTAGAGTGGAGAAGATCAGCCCTGGAGCTAATGGGGCCTCACAGCATCGCAAGCTCTCCCAGCGCAGTGTGCTTCCCTTCTCTGTCTTCAGCGTCTTTCTCTAGCCTTCATCTCCCCTCTAGTCTTCATCTCCCCTCTCGCCTTCATCTCCCCTCTCGCCTGTTTCCTTTTGTTATTTTCTCCTCTGCTTCCTTCCTCAGACTTGCTTGACCCACCCTTGTGGTTCAGCCAACCAGGGGCCACGGACATTTCTCAGTTGGCACAATGAGCTTGAAGAAAGAATGGATGCCAGGATCCTGGATAGTCATAGCTCTCGTGGCCACAATGGCGCTGGTTTTCTTAGCACTAGCTTCCAAGTGACTGGACAGGCAAGCAAGACAGTCACAATGTGAAAACTGAGACTTTGGGGAAAAGGGAGGGAAAATGGAGGCTTTCATGGGCTCATCCTGAGTGGGTAGACTTTCTCAAGAGGGATGGTATCACGCTAAGAAGAGTCATGGGATCAGAGGTTCTGGCTTCAAGTTCATGGCCAGTATCTCCAGATAGCTTCCATGTGTCAGAGGACCAGTTCTTCAAAATGAATCGTTTCCACAGTCCCTTCCCTCTTCAAGGTAATTAAAGCTCATGACTTCAAAGAAAGCAAAGGTTTGTTTGTAGTATAACTTGCCTTTCCTACTCTCTTATACAAATATGCACACACATGAACATGTTCCAACTCTGGTGATTGACTCCACTGGTGGCCCAGCCTTGGGAAGTTGACCTTGGTGTTCTGCAGGGCTTTTCCATGGTGTCCATGTGTTCTTCTCAAGTCTCAGCACCTTCTGCCCCCTGCACAGTTCTCTGGACTAAGCAGTTGCGTGGACTGGAAACAGGCTGAGGCTTCTGCAGGAGAATCAGCAAGGGCTGCAGCATCTGCTGCCTGGAGCCCCTGGAAGTGCTGGAGGACTCTGTGTGTGGAGCAATGCAGGCAACATTGGAGAGGGCTAGATAATTGACCTCATAATTGACCTAATTAGTGAGTGGCTGTGTGGAGAGCCCTTGGGGATGCTGGGCCTGCAGGTGGCATAAAGGCCAGTCAGAGATGCAGAGACTGGGAGAGCTGAAGCCCGAGCAATTGCCAATGAGTGAGATAGGGAAAGCAACAGATGTGGGGCAACGAGGAGACAAGGGGCAAGGGCAGTAGGGATGTCACCAACAAGATGGAGTAGGCCGTGGCAGAGACCTTAAGTGCAGGGTGACAGCAGTTGAGCGCCTATGAAAGAAAAGACTGGACCAGGGGATGCTGATGGGAGAGATGCAAGAATTGGCAGCCTGGGGGAAGATGGGGCCTATGAGCGCTGAGGGAGACTCAAGGGAAGGACAGGGAAGACCTTGAGGGCAGAGAGGTCAAGGCTAGGTGCCCAGAAAGGGGAAGGGATCCATGGGAGGAATTAGAAATGAGTGGAGGGAAATTTAGGAGGGGAGGGACAGAGCCTGGAGCTTCTCTGGAGCTTTAGACCAGTGACAGAGTCAAAAATAAGTTGTGGGCAGTGTAGGTGGATGCCCATGTATGAGCATACACTCGCATAGTGTATGCTTATGCACAATGTGCTTGTCGATCTATAGCTATCTGTATCTGGGAGGTGCCCAACAGTATCCTGGGAGGAGACCTGGTTGGGTAACATTAGAAATAGGGACCAGAGCGCCTACATCCCAAACTTTATGGAAAGCTTACTCCTGTATCCTAAAGATTTTGGTTCTTGGGGCTTCTGTCTTAGGCTGCATTCTTCCAATGAGCTGGAACATAGCAGTGATTAGATCCGACAGACCCTGGTGCAGCTGCATTCCCATGCAGGGAAACAGACATGAGAACTGCTCCAAGGAGAAAGACGATGGAGGAAGAATAGGGACCACCTCGGCAGAGCAGGCGGGGATCTCCAGTTTCAACGAGAGTGGTCCCCATGAGCCTCTTTGAGAGCATTATGGGAGAAATGACAGTTGTGAGGGTCAAGAGGAAATTAGTCGGGTGTCAATTGCTGGGAAGAGCCCTGAATACAGGAAGTGAAGCAAGTGTACAGGCCCTGTGAGGTCAGAGAGTGTCTGGTGTGCTGGAGATGAGCAAGGGGCCCAGGGAGGATGGCCGGAAGTGTGATCAGAGAAGCAATTGTCGGGAGTGGCACATGATGGAAGGCGCATCCTATGGGGCTACTGGAAGGCTTGTGGGAAGGAGAGGGACTTTTACTGTAAAGGAGATGGGAGCTGCTGCAGGTGGAACGGTCGGACCTGACTTTAAGACCCTCCTCACTGTCACATGAAGAATAGTCTTTGGTGAGGCCAGGAAGGAAGTGAGTTGGCCATGCAGCAATTTGAGACAGCCTGAAGACATAGGCAGGGCAGGGGAGAAAGAGGTGTCTAAGCAGAGCAATGTCGCTCGTCTACCACCTTTGTCTGGCTGTGGCAAGGGTTCACTGGAGCAGATCGAAGGGACCCTGTCAGTGAAGGAATTACATCCAGTTCCAGGAATTCACACCTATCCGGAATCTAGTCATTTGTTTGACTGAGAGCTGTGTCCACGAATGTTCTGTTGGAAGCTGTGTCTAGGTGTGGTCCTTGGTACTTTGTGAACAAGGAATTGCAAGAGAAATGGCAACCCGAGTCCCTCCTCTTGAGGTGCTGGCAGTGTGGCTGAAGGGACAAAATGCAAACAGGGCCATGCCAGCTAGAGAAAAAAACTGTCTCCAGCCCCTATGTCTGCTGGAACAGAGAGGGCATGGAGGCATGGGACTTCTAGAGGTTCTGGAGAGCCCATGAAGTTCTGTAGAGGATAGTTTTGATTCCACTGTCCAAGCCACAGACACAGACATTCTGGAGCACATGTGCTGACCCCAAGTGCCCATCAGAAGTGGCTGTCACTGCCCATGCACATGGGAGTTTTGTGTGATCATATCCATAAGTATATGCACACCATGACACTCATATGTTCCTCACGTGATCTTGGGCACATCAAGAAAGAATTTGTCATATGCTTCCTGGCCCCACCACTATCCCTCCACTGGGACCAAGTCCCCGTTGGCACTACATCCATGTGTATCTGCCCATGCCTGTCATGGTCTTGTTCTCTGAGCTCCTGAAGTACTATCGTGTGGGACTGAGCACATAGGCCACCGATGCAGCTGTCCCCTCTCCTCCTGCACTGAGAATTCCCTTGGGAATCCTGGGAATCACTAGACTTCCAATCGGAGCCTGGTATGTATGAAAGGCCTCAATAAATTATTGAATTAATGCATACCTTTAAGAAGTAGAGGGTCTAAAGATTGGGGGCAGGGAGGATAGAACCAAGGTAAGACAGTTAGAGCTAGCTGGATCCCCTTCTCTGAAGGGTGTCAAGAACAGCACCCCAGGGAACAACAGGGCCTTGCTGCAGCACCAGGAGACCCAGGTTGCCTTCATCCTTCTCAAGCCTGTAGGTACTTCATGGGGCTGAAGCTGGAAGACACTGGAGGGAAGGAGACAGAGGCAAGGAACAGATTCGTATGGGGATTAATTGAGGGACTTCGTGGCCTAATGGCACATGCTTGGGGCAGCAGCTCCACTGGCTTAGCAAGGTTTCAGGTCTTCCATAGCAACTCAGTTCCAGTGTTCTCCAGAGCCCACACCCTGGAGTTGGGGCCCACTCTGAAGCCTGACTCCTGAACTTTCACTGTGGACACCCCTGCCTCTCCAGGCTCGTGAGTTCCAGTCTAGGAAACGGGATGCCTAGGAGGGTATAGGGTATGTAGGGGACATCCAAATGAGGTTCAGAGTGAAACACCTCGTCTTAGCTGTGTGACCACGGGCAAGTCCACTAATCTCTCAAAGCCTTAGCTTTTCCATTCACAAGAGGGAAAAGAGCAACACCTTAGAGCCCCGATATGAGGAGATATAGACCGGATCTGGTGAGCTGGGCATATATCTCTGTGGTAGAGCACTTGTCCAGCTTGTGCAGGACCCTGAGTGTAGCCCCCACATGACAAAAGATATATTAATGTGAAAATACCGTATTCTGGGGTGGGTTTAGTCAAGCTGTTCTTTCTGCTGAGAAGAGGTAAGGAATTCAGAAGGGAAACATAGTAGCAACAACAATGAGCAGCCATTCCAGCAAATACTGTTGTGACACTTCAAAATCGGAGAAGCTCTTTCTCTTCCGGGAGCTGATTTTACACAGAGGGCAGCCCTATGGGACAGGCATATGGGGCGTGAGTATCTTCTGTGAAAACTGCTCTAGGGACAGCACCCAGCCTTGTTCCCATTCTTACTGCAGGGAGCAATTCCAGGCAGAACAGGGCTGCCACCTTGGACTTCAGGGCCGTTAAGGACATCTTGTATCCAGACCTCTTGGTTCTGAGGGCACAGTAGCTTCTCCTAGGGCTGTAGTCCCTGGAGGCCTCCCGGCAGGCAAACCTAGCCTGCTGAGAGCCCACTGGATAGGTAGATAGCAAAGGGAGCCCCCGATGCTCCAGGGCCTTCAGAGAGATGCTGCCCAGGGAGCAGGCTGGCCTCCCATCTCCCCGTCTCTTGCGCCCAGTAGTTTATTAAGAGTAATTTGTTAAGCTATTGCAACTCGTCAGCAGCTACTTCAATGCCTTTACCTCTTGCTTGTTGTTTTCGGTGGATGGGTGGGGGGGGGTCCCAAAAATGTCAGAAGTTGAGAGGTGAACTCAAGAGGGTTAGAAACGGTCCTCTGTGGGAAGAGGATGCAGGCCTTGCTTTACCTTGAAACCTTGTCTCAGAAGGGCGCTGTGTCTGGGGGAAGAGAGCCGGAACTGTGGGGATCCTGCCCTTCTATTCAGCTCAGCTCTAGCCTCAGACAAAAGAGAGGGATGGGGGGGCAGTGTCAGTGATGGCTGATGTGAGCACAGGCAGGTGGGGTGGTGGCTACTAATGAAGGGGGTGAGGATAGAGCCTGAAATGGAGGTGGAGATGAGTGGGGGGAGATGGTCATGGGTTACTTCAATGCGCAGTTGAGGGAACGTGGGTGGGTGTCGCCCTACACCAGGCACTCAGGCCCAGACTGCATTGCCATTAGCTCATTTCATCCTCTTAAGCATGTCAGCTGACAAGTGGGGGAAAGGGCTCCCAGAAGCAAAGGGACTTGTTAGAAGTCACATACATTGAAAGTGGAAGGGCTGTAAGGAAGCCAGATCTGGCCACCCCTCAAGACCTTCGGAGCACCTGGGGCATTTTTGAGCGAAGTGCTGAAAAGCCGCACAGAGTAAATGACAGGGTGAGGGTAGCCCAGGCCTCTGGCCCTTACCAGAACTTGAGTTCTTGCTCTACAAGAAGGAGACAGGCTGTGGGATTATCAAGGGTCCTATCAGTTTAAATGGTACCTCAGATCTATTTTCTCCTTGCCATGGACACAATGTGTTCTAGCCAGCTAGGGCCAGGGGTAGGAGGCAAGCCTGGGAGAACCGAAGCCACCCTGGGGTGAGGGAGGCGTAGGGGGGGGGAATTGTTCCTGAGAAGGCCAGGCCCATGGTACCCGACCAGGTGCGGCATTGAGCAAGACTTGGCAAGAGGAGACAGGTCTGAGGCAAGCCTTGGCTCTTAATCACTGCTCCCTCCCTCCCGCACACCCTGCCACCCTCCCAGGAGTTGGGCGCCATAGGGGGCTGGGAATGGGAAGGCCCTGCCTGCCACATCCCCTCTTGGCCCTGGCCCTGCCCCATGGACTCTGGGGGAAGCTCATTAGCTCTAGGGGCGCCCTAGCCCTCCCCTCACAGCTTGTCACACAATTAGCCACCCTCTCTGTACAAGTTGCAGTGTAATTATTGGGTCTCGGCGGGCCATGTAATTAGCCTGCCCCAGCCTCCAACCAACTCTCAGGGTCATTAGTGGGCCCACTGGAGGTGGGGGGGAGCGGGTAGAGCATCTGCATGACAATGTACACATTGTGATGTCTCTGCCTACATCCAAGGCTGAGGGGCAGCTGGTTCCATTGTGGAGCCAGTTCCTGGGCACATCTGCCCCTGCCCGACCCTTGTCCAGGAGCACCTCCACCCTGACCAGCCACTCATAGGTTCCAATCTCTATCTTTCCTCTCCCTTGAGCCTTGCAAGAGTCTCACAAGGTAAGTCCTCTGCTCATTCCCACTTCACAGATGAGGCAACTGAGGCTTGCAGAGAGGTCCGGGCTCACCAAAGATCACTTAGAATAGAGGTGGTTCAGTAAGGATTGGAATGGCAGATGTATCCCGTTCAGGCTTTGCTACTTCTCATCCTGCCCCTTTCTCACCTGGGCTGCCTTTCCTGCCCTGGGAGTGCCCTTCCAGCCTACTCCTCCAGCTCCCACCTCTTCTCAGTTCATCCTTTCCAGAATTCTTCCAAGGCTTCCCCTGGCCAGCAATTTGGCCCACCTGCCTAAGCTTCTGGACTTCAAGGGAAGAACTATGGAGATCCTCATAGTAGGCATGACTGCCCGGAAATGTCCTTTCTATCTGAGCAGCTGCAACCTTGGAACGCTCGGAGATCATCCCTGGCTTCCTGATGACCATCCCTATGGAAACACTGTCTCCTTTATCGCACCCCTTCCATCTACGCCATTCACGAGGCAGCTCTGTGCTCTGCTATTAGGATGCTCCATTGGGCTGATGGCTATGAGAAAACGGCTCCTGGATGCTGAAGCCAAATGTCAAGGGATCACAGGACCTTGGTCTGCCTGGCCATTTTGAGTCAAATGACCTTGTGCAGGTTCTCTATAACGACCCGAGTGCCCAGAACTTGCTCTGAAGGGTAAATGGCCTAGCTCGGGCCAGTGCCTGGTTTGGGAGAATGTAGGAAAGCTTTAGTTTCCATCAACTCATGGCTTCCAAACTGACCGCTATCTTCCATTTCTCCCAGGGGTTCAAGCCAAAACCCTACAGAGGATCCCAATTCTCAACTCATCCCTCGTGCCTGCCCCTGGAGGTCCTATCCGCCTTCCAGATCCCCCAGAACCTGCTCCCCATTTGAAGGCAGCATTATTGGAGGGCTGCAGGGAAATTAGTTGTTCCCTTGAAACTCCCTGCCCCGCCCTCCCCACCCCCCCTTCCCAGGGCTGGTGACAAGTATGTGGGACTTAATTGGCTGGCATGAAAGGCAGCACTGACATTAATTGGCTACATTTGGCAGGCAGGCCCCCAGTCTCCCCCTCCTCTCTCCAAACCCCTACCGCTTCCCAGGAACCTTATCAATCCCACCATGGGGACCAAGGGCTTCCAGGCCCCTGCCAATTAGGCACTTTTTGCTCCTTTTCTTCCCCTGATGGGGTTTCGTTAGAATTTATGACACTCTATAGGGCTGGGGGCAAGGGGGTGGGAAGCAGGAGATGGGGAGGCTGGGAGAGGCCCACTCTTAGGGAGAACAGGCTGGGGGAGGGGAGGGTGCGGATGTGAAAAGGACACTTGGGATTAGGCACCAAGCAGGAGGGAGGGAGGTGGGTCACAGGATGGAGGGTGGTGGGGGAAGGGGAAGAGGACTTTGGCCAGGCCAAGAAGACTAATTTAATAGGCACTGGGTGCATGCTTGGAGGAAGGTTTGTAAAAGTTTGTGGCGATCTGGTAAAGTGGCTCCAGGCCAGAGCTAGGAGGCCAAAGACATGGCTTTGCCTTCTGTCTTTCCTTGCGTGCCCTTGGGTGAGTCCCTGGCCCTCTCTGGGGCATGAAGGGATTTGACAGGATGGATGATTCTCACCCCTAGCAGAGCCCATGCTGCCTTTGGTTCCCGTGCCAGTGGTGGTGCGGTGTGGTCTTGGCTAACTTCACACTGACCTGACTTCCCGTCCGAAGTCTTGGTTTCTTTATCTGTAAAAGGAAGATAACAGGCAGCCCGGAGGATGTGTGCACTGAAGCCGAGGGGACAAATGACTGGTTAGTCCGCCGCATTCTGTGTGTTTGGGAGAATAATTTTGTTCATTCACTCGAGACAGAGTCTTTCTATATAGCCTAGCTGGCCTGGGACTCACAACTCTTCCTGCCATAGCGTCCAAAGCCTCCTAAGAGGCTAAATCTTGCAGAGCTTGAAGAAGCTAGTTGAAAGTTATGCCAACAAGGTCCCACTGGCCTAGAGGGGATATGTGTAGAGGTGGCAGGGATAAGGGGCCATCTCTTCTCACCCTGTGATGCCAGCTTGCAGCCATGGTAGCTGGTCAATGGGCAATGTTCCACAGACACAGGACTCCTAGGTGTATCTGGATATCTGCAGGGCCTTTGCGAGCTGGAGGTCTTGAGCATTTCCAGTCTATACGAGCATTTCAGTGGGAGAGGGAGGGTCAGGGGATTCTGATTAGGCCTATATGCCAGCTATTGCTTTCACACGTGCTCACCTGGCTCTTCCTCTCTGCCCTTTAATATATGGCAAATTCCATTTCTGCTCACCGCTTTCAGGCTACACGTGACCCATCCATTCTAAGAATCTTAGAGTCACCTCTCCTTAACTGACACTGTTCTCCAGACTTCACCCTGGCTTCCCTTGGCGCCATGTCCCTAGTGCTTAAGAACATACCAGGTTGGATAATCAGGCCTAGCTCTCCTTCTTGATGAGGAATAACCTCCTTGCTTCTTTTTAGGGTGCCCACTGCTGCCTTCTCCCAACCATGTCCTTTCTGTGAGTCAGGATTAGTTTTAGAGAAGATATTGGCTTCCTTTACCATCTGTCCTTTGATAGGATCATGGTCACTGAATAACACCAAGGAGGCAGCATCTGCCCCCCCCACCCCCTCCACTGTCTAGCAGGGTCCTGATGTCCATTATGATCTAGAGAGGGGACATCCACCCCCAAACCCCTTATTTTTATTTGTTTTCACAAGGAATGATATAAAAGGCCATGTCACCAAGGCATGCCATTTTATCCCTGGGTGTGTTGATCATTAAAAACTCACTCTGGTTTTTGTCTTGATGACTCATTGGCTCTCACATGGCCTAAAAGGATTGGTTAGCAGAAGCTGGCACTAAGAACACTTAGTTTTTCTCAAATGTGTCTTAGACACAGTTTACCTGTTCCCTTTTGCCTCCTTGAACAGACATGTCCTAAGCCTGGACTCATCTCTTTTTCTTTACTTAGATGTCTCATGCTCAAAACTGAGTTGAGAGTTGTAGTTATTATCATTTTGAGGCTCTGCAGTGGCTCTGGGCATTATTATACATACTCGATTTATATTAACCAGGTTAGTTATTGCTACAAATCTATAAGGTATGGACACTTATCTTACTTTTATAGACCGGGAAACCAAGGCTTGGAAATGAGAATCGCTTGTTCTGAGCCATGGAGCTAAGGGAAGACATAGATACCGAATGCAGGCAGTCTATGTGACATAGAGTTCTGTGCCTCTTGCCTTGGGGAGCAGCTTGGAGTCTTTCTCATCCTGCCGCTATTTCCACAATGCACTTACGCGGGGCACCATGACGAGTACTTGCCCTTCCTTTCTTCTTGGATCCCATGGCATTCATATCAATGCCCCTCCAGTGCATTGGGCCCCCTGTTTTTGAGATAGGTTCTCACTCTTTACCCCAGTCTACCCCTAAACCCATTATCTTCCTATCTAGCCTTCTGAGTGCTCAGATTATATATATGCACCACCATGCCCGGACTTCTGGACCCTCTGAAATCCTACATGATGTCTTACATCCTAAGAACTTTGGACACCACAGAAAATGACTTACATTCCACCTGAGAGCACCGAATCTCCCCTAGAGATTCTTGAGCTGAGGTGGAGTGAGAACTATTGGCCACAACCTCTATCCCCAGATCTCAGGGACAGATGTTTAAGTCATTCCCGTGGCTGGGTTTTAACACCTTTGGAAGCCCGAACCTCTAGACTATATTAGTTCACCTGTGTCTCACACCACTGGCCATAGATAACTAAAATTAAAAATAATACCCACTCATAAAGTGTGTGCAGAGAATTCCAACAAAGCTTTTTTTTTTCCCTCTAAGATACTACTTTGATACGTGAAAAAAAAAAATTCTCTCAAAATGTCCTCTCTCTGTCTCTCCCTCCCTCCTCCTGCCTGTCCCCATGCACACACATACCACTGCTATGCTGGTGCCTTACATGGAGCTACCCTTATTTCTCATGGGGTTCCCTTTGCTGGCCGAGTGCTCTGTTTTATCTCCTCTATGATACTACCTTTTTTTCTAACTTGTGCCTCCTGAACCCTGAGCTCCACACTGCAGGTCTGCTTGGCCACTAACTCACAGCCTGTTAAGAAGAACTGGTACTGAACCATGTGTTCACCTCTCCTACGAGCCTTGATGTGCGTGGAATGGTTAAGATAGCAGCTTTGCCCTGTCTACAAAACCCAGGCCTCCCTTTAGCCCCACTTCGTCAGCATTCACCGCTCAACAACTTCCCCGGCTGTTGGGTGCCTCTTTAAGGTACTGGTGAATGGAACTCAGACTTTTGTGTATGCTAGGCAAGCATCCTATCTCTGAGCTACATCTCCAGCCTGCCAGGAGTTTGGGACACACATTAAAGTTAGTTGCTGCGCTGAGGGGGTGCATCTCAAAATGTACTCCCCTGGAGAGCTGCATCAACGGCTTCATGGAACCTGTTCAAAATGCACCCTTCCAGCCCCCATCTTGTTCCCTCGCCGACTCCAGGAGTGTGGTCCAGAAGACTGTATTTTAAGAAGCCATTCAGCAGATCTGAATGGACTAGAGAGTTTGGAACATGTGGCTGCTACAAGCTGTGCCAAGCAGGAAGTTCTCCCAGAAAAGTTTCCAGCTACAACCCACTTCCACCAAAATGGGCACCAAGCTCACTGAAGGGACCAAGTGATGTTGGGCTGCCCGATATTTTGATTTGGGCATCTTCAGCCATCTCTCGAAAACAGAGCCATGTACTTGGCACTAAAGGTGGCAGGCTGTTATTTATTCAGCAGCTAGAATGTAGTAGGATAGCCAGACCTATCCATAGACAATCCATCATTTAACCCAAGGCCACCTGTGTGCTGAGTTAATCACTGGCTACTGTAAAAGTGAGGAATTGGAGGCTCAGAGAGGTCAGGAGCCCTGGAGAAGTTATACCCACACCTGTCAGAGTTCATTCAACCTCATGCTCAATGCCTGCTGCTTAGGCTAGCTCTCTAGAAGCCGTGAGTGCTTGCTACAAGCCATATGCCATTATGCTAGCTTTACCAACGTCGGTCGAGTCATTCAGTTCATCCACGACTCCATTTTGCAAAGGACAACGCTAGGTGTACGAATTTACCTACTCCAGGTCTCCCCACTAGTAAGTGCACAGCTGGGAATGCCAGTCAGGCCAGAGGGGCCCCAGCCGCCTCCCTCACAAACTGCATTAATTTGCTGAGCCTTTGGAAGCCAAGCACAGGGGATAGAGTGGGGATAGGACGGGGAGCCTGTTGGCCTCAGTGGTCCTAGTCATGCAGGTTCTGTTCGATTCCACCAGTTTTCAGCTCCAACAATGAGCTCACATCCCTTCACCCATGGACAGCTTCACCTGGCTATGGACCACTGCTTCTCTCAGTCACTCTTTAGTCTCGGGGACAGTCACCTCCAGTTTAGGCTGGTCCTCTTGTGTTCTCACTCAACATCCAGCAGTACTGGAGACATGGACTGGGAGTCACGGGTACTGGAGGCCTGTGGGCAGAGGGGATGGAATCCCAGCAGTCGGGTTCCCTGTTCCTGCCTCTACTGGGTTCTCACCTTTCTGGGAGCCTACAATAGTCCCAGCCTGGCATGGGTAGTTGATGCCAAATTCCTATTCTGCCAGGTGGAAAGATGAGCTTCCAGACAGTTGGGCAAGCCCACGTGTCTGCTGGCCTTCGTTAGAGTGCCAGAAGTCGTGACATGTTCCCAGGTGGCAGGCCTGTGCCACACACAAGTGTTCCATGACCCAGTGCCCCCAGCCAGTGAGGAGGTGTTCTCCAATAATTTATTCGGGTTCTTGAGAAGCAAAGCCCCCACCACCACAGAACACATCCAGACTAGTTTTCACTTTCCCGTGCCAGAAGAGTGTTCTTTCTCACAGAAACACACTTCTTGTGGCCCCAATATCAGAACTGAAACCTGGAGACTCCCTTAGCAACTCCCAATGGACGCTTTCCACTGGGCTCCTGTGCCCATGCGCTGTGCCCCTCTTCCACAGAAAACCTTACCTGCCAGTCCTCCCTGTCCTCTAAAACATTTGCTAACTTTACCCAGTGTCCAAGATTTTTGCACCTTCTGCTGGCCCCCTCTTCTGGTGGCCCTGTCCCCAGTCCTGACCACCTAACTTCTAGCTTGGATGTCAGCCTTAGCCCGCCACCTTCAACTTGTCTCAAGGAAGCGCCCTTCTGGGATTCTACTCTTCTTCTATTTCCATGCCCACAGACACATGGTCTCCAAGCTCAGCCTTCCAGTCTCACTAAAGAGTCAGGCTGTGTACCTTGCCTCAGTATCTGTGCGTGTCCTCCATCTCTCCCTCCTCCCCCCTCCTCCCCATCTCCCGTTTGCCTCCTAAGAAGGCATGTCTATCCTCCCCTCCATACTTACCCGCGGGGCCATCAATTATGCCCTTCCTTTTGTATTGTCGTCTCTCCCCCTTCTTGGAGTGCTATTTCCTCCCCAGCCTTTAAGGATTTTCAGCTCTCCCCTATCCTTCAAAGAGACCCTCCTTTGACCCTGCCTCCCCCTCAAGCTGGGCCTTCTCTCTTCCCTTCCCTTCTCAGCTAGGGTCTTTGGAAGGGCTGTCTTTCTCTGTTTCTGCACTAGGCCTCCCACTCATGCCTCAGTCTGCGGCAGTCTGTCCGTCCTCACACTACCTCTTGCTGGAAAGTGCTCTTTCGCAAGTTTCCAGTGACTCCCTTTGTCACCAGATGGAGTGGCCAGCCTCACATCTGTCCCTGCCAACTGTCTCTTTCTAACTTGCCCTTCTCCGGCCTGCCTTGGCTTTGGGTCCATGGAATGTTCTTGTGCCTTTCTTACTGCCTCCGGTTTGCCATACAAGAGACATCTTTACTCCATCTGAGGCCTGTGTATCTATCTCTCTTTCCACAGCCATAATGTCCACTCCATGACTTCCAGTTGTTGTTTTTTCAAATTTTCTCCCCGCCCAGTCCACTGTTTTCCAGCCCTATTTTCTTTGGTTCATTCAACAAATGGCGATTGAGTTCTTTGCAGTACTCATTGTCCTATACTGACAACCACAGTAAGCTAGACAGTCAACATGTCTGTCCTAATCACACATCCATTCTAGCGAGTATAGCAAAGAAGAAACAAATAAATCCATAAGGTGACAAAGAAGGACTAAGTGGATCACTACTACAGAGAATAATAGGAGAGACCTATTTTACCCACGATGCTGCGAGACGGCCTGTTTAGGGAAGTGATATTTAAACCAGGAGCTGCAGGCTGACAAAGCGTCACTAAAGAGACAAGGTGAACAAAGGATCTTTCCAACAAAGAGAAGAGGCACTACAAGGAGCTTGTGCTAAGGACCGAAGCAGATGCCAGTGCAGGTAAAGGAGGGAGGAGAAGGAACTCGTGGGACCCATGTGGTCAGAAGAACATGGGTACCACACTTCTTGGTAAGAGGCTTGTCTTTAGTTCAAAGCCTAGGCAGAAACCACAAGGTTTGAAGCCCACTCCAGTGATTGCTAGGAGACCAGATTGTAGCAGGCTACAGGAGGGACAGCAGGAAATAGGACAGATGTAAGGAGCCCCACACAGTTGTTCCCTGGTGAGAGGATGGTGGCAGCAGCATGGGCTGAGGAGAGATGGACGAATGGCATCTACAGGAGGAAGAGAAGAGCAATGCGACCTCTATTCAACTGAAGGTGGCATGGGAGGAAAGGAGGAGCCTAGAGCAGCTCCTGGGGCCTTGGGTCCAGCACCCAGTGACTCGTCCTGTATCCTAAGGTAGGAAGCCCTGGGGGAAATCAGGCTTTAGGGTGAAACAACACATATTTCTCTGGAAACGTACAGTTTGCACTGTTCTTGAAGCATTGAAATCAAGATATCGAAGCAAATGTTGGTCAAATGAGCCTTGAGATCCAAGGGGTTTGGGAAGACAGTGGACACTTGGGAACACAAGATTCTCAGTGACACTGTGACATTTAAGATCCTGATCCTGAGGGAGAGAAGCCAGCACAGGTGTCTAAGGGATTGCAGCATACGCTGTAGGGAAATGAGCAGAGTGGTTGGGGAGGAAGGGGGAAATAGAGCATGGGTTGTCTGTCACAGGAGTGTGGAAGGAGGAACAATAGAGGAGGTCTGCCGGGAAGTCAGCTGAGAGCTGTGGATGGAGCTAGCTCATATAGAGCGCCTGCCTCTGGCGGGGTCTATGTGGGGGGCTAAAGGGCTTAACTTAGGTTAACCCCTTTAATCCTCACCCAGTGCTACCAAGGGGAGGGCTGTTATCAGGCCCACTTTACAGATTAGGACAGGGAGTCTCCGAGATCTTAAGTGACTTTCACGGTTGCGCAGTTGGTTCTGAGTAGGCTGAGAGGTAGCAGCCCATCGCCCTTCAGAAGCCCTGCCCAGGCCACCCCGATGGTGCTGTGCGCTTCTCACAGTAGCTGCTCTTAGAAGGGCCTGCTGCCTTTGGCAGTCTGGGAGTTATTGGAGATCTAGACACGAAGGGCTTTAGCGGAAGGGTGAGGAGTGGAGTGGAGTACAGTGGTTGATAGATTAACCGGAGGTGAGAGTGGAGAGAGGGTGCAGACAGCTTTTTGAGACATTTCCTTGTAAAGGAAAGTAAAGGAACGAGGCTGTGTGTGGAGGGAAACACACACCAAACGGAATGCTTGTCTGAGAGAGTGTCTATGTGTTCAGCCTCTGCTGGCCTGGATTTCGAAATCCTCAGGCCTCATTCTTCTGAATATTGAGATTCTAAACCTGTACCGCCCACTCTCCTCTCTTCTTCCTTCCCTGTCCCGCTTCTCTTTCTTCCTATCCCCTCATCGATCTTCCTCTCCTCTCTCTTCTCCTCACCTTCCATGTTCTTTCCTTTTTTGCCATTCTTTTCCTGTCTTCAGAGGGAAGATAGCAAATTCCTTTTGCTAAAGGGACAAAGTGACAAAGGAGAAGACGGGGCTGTTGGAAGGGGCATGAGGAAAGTACGTGGCTTTTCTGTTCGCACCAGAGAGAGTGACAAAAGAATCATTCTACCCCAAGTTCACCTTGGGGAACCAATTTTATTGAAATTGCTTCCAGGAGCATGGATAATATATAGGACACCTGTACCCCAAAAAGAGTAGTCTCCAACAGCCTTTACCATCTTCAGGGATGGATCGGACCTCAAGTGGCTTGGTGAGCCCAAATCGTTATTGGGCTTGCTCTTGAGAGGGAGTAACCGGAGCTGCTCTGATCCCAAGATGCTCATCGCCCCATCCTGCCTGGAGAAGGGTTCCATCGGCCACAGTGAGGAGGGGACACTGTGTGGCTGGAAGGTCTCGCCGGAAACAGCAGAAAAGCCTGTTCTCTTCCATCAGCACAGGAGGCGGGCATGAATGGAGGGACAGGATTCCAGAATCTGTGAGGCTAAAATCAGAAGTGTCCCAAGGCGGGGACTGAGGAAGGACCAGAAAGCTGAGTGAGATTCAAGTCGGTCCAGCTGGTCCTTTCTGTGGCAGACTCCAGTAGGCTGCCTGCCCCTTCCTCCCCCTCCCTGCTTTGTGGGAAGCGAGGCTCCTTGGAGGGTAGAAAGGCTAACCTTGTTCCATAGTCACCGATGTCCTTATCTCTGTCTTCCTTGGCCTGGGCCAGCTTCCCCAGGCCACCTCTGCTCTTTGAAGCCACCTCCAGGGCTTTCCAAATGAGTACCAATTTCTATGTCAGGGAAATACACCACGACTCCAGTTTTGTGGTTGTTATTTTGTGACAGGACTATGCACCTGAGTCTAAGCCTTCTGTCAGGGACGCCACTGCCATATTTACCTCTGTGCCTCCTCCGTGCCAACACAGTCCCTGCCACATGGTAAGTGCCCATGTTGCCAAATTTCAAGTTTATTCTCTCTTCTGCTCTCCGGTTTTCACCTTTGCACCACACATTGGTGACACCCGGTGGCTTTTGATGCCTCTCTTGGCCTCAATACTGCACAACGCCATCATTAATGACCTGACCCTTTTCAGACACTATTGCCATTAGCAGTCCATTACCTGATATTCAAAGCCTTGAGATAGAGTGGGGGTGACGTTTAGCCCACATGGCATCCTCTGCCTGCCTTAGCCTCTCCAGCTGATGACGACAGCCGTATCTGAGGAGTGCTTTCAGTGCTGTATCACGTGACCCCTCCGAACAGTTAGAGAACCTGGCTTCTGTGGATAAGGAAGCTGAGGCTTGGAGAGGACGGGACTCTGCCCAGTGCAAAGCAGAGAGAGGCAGAGCTTGGATTCTAATGTACCCCTGTCCAGAAGCTCTCTTCTGAGCCGCTGCTTGCTAGCGGCGCCACTGACTGACTGTCCATGAGAATCACCCCTGGAGAGCTTGACTCCATGGCTCTTGATTATGGCTTGGTCCTTATGGGGGGAGTGTTGGGAGTAAGAGTAAGAGAGAGACGGGGGATGAGAGAGTGGAAGAGAGAGGGGAGAGAGCAAAAGAGAGATAGAGATTGCCAGGACAGAACCAGGGGCCTTGCCCCTGCTAGCCAAGCACTCCACTGCTGTCTATGTCTCCGACTCTTTGTGATTTTTGTGAAAACCCTGCCCTTGTGTCCATGATGTGCGTAGGACTGAGGCCTGCTGACCTAGGGATCCAAGCCTCAGTTCTGAAGCAGATACTGACCTGAGAAGTCCACCTCGTTCTCACAGGCTTGGAGAGAGAATGTTGGTGAAGCTGAATCTGAGGCAGCATGGGGGGCACACTAGGAGGGGTATTCAGAATTGTTCTTGTTCTATTGGTCTTGATGCCATGGGGCTGGCAGGGATCCCTCTGCCCAGCTCATGTCTACTGACTTCCTTTCTACTCTCAGCCATACATGGCTCCAAAGGGTTTGACTCATTATCCAATAAGACGCATATCTTCCTCATGGGGCTTGACGCTCAGTTGGAAGCCCCCGTCAGTGCCTTGCTGGCTCTTTTCTGAGGTTAGGATGCAGCTCCCTGAATACTCAGACCATGGCTTAATTGTAGTCAAACTCAGGATAGCTGCACACATATACTGTTCTGCTGCCAAATGCTCATGCGCACACTGACCTCTTATTATTGAACCTGTCCCAACACCAAGCCCGACCACCGTCAGTGTATACACTTAGCTGGACCAGCTTTCCTGCCCTGGAATCAGGTTTTGGCCCCAGTCTGGCTTCCCCTTTCCTCACCAGCCCTGATATCGGAACCCACAACCTTCTTTGTCCTCAGACATTATGACATGATAGAGCTAAGCGACTTTTCCCCTAAAGGGCCAGAATTCTCCACTGAGGGCTCTACCAGATCAGGCCAGTCCTGTGTCCCTGAGCACTGGCCTCCACATGCCTGTGTACCAGGGTGGATGCCTCTGAGGGTGCTGAGGGTCAGGACGGGGAGGAAGGTTGTGTGCTACTGGGTGGGCCAGGTGGGTGTGGAGAAATTCTTCGTGCTTGATTGTTCCGGGCTAGAGAGCTGGCCACGCTGTTTGTGTACGTGTGCACGTGTACGCGCGCGCACAGAGGGAGAGGGGGAGCTCTGGGGTGGCGGTGGGCTCTCTCATTTCCCTTCTTCTGTAACTGCAGTGAGAGTGGGGGCGGCCATGAGCCCGGGGCTGTCAGGCTGTTCACAGCTGGTCCCGATTTGCGGACAATGGGAACTCGACTCAGCCCGCAGTGCATCCCATCCCAGCCCCAGCTCCGTCTGGGACTGCTTGAAGGCTTGCAGAGGAATGTAGGGTGGAAAGGCTCTGAGGGCTTGCTCCTGTAGAAGATGCTACAGGGAAACAGCTCTGCTAGAGAGGAGAGTGAAGTGTGGGGGAGGTCTGCCCTGCCAGCTGACCTCACCAAGCCGGGTGGGGTCAGCCGGTGGGCTCAGCACTGACCTTCGGTTTTGCATTCTGAAGCCTCTGCAGCCTTGCCACTGGGGGAGGGGTGTTGGCTGACATCCATATAGGGGCAAAGACTCAGTCAGCCCAGGGCCCATGAAGTCTCTGGAAAATTTGGGACTGGTAGTAGTCAAGCCTCCCAAGGCCAGGCCTTGTCCTTCCTGCTTCTGTAAGCACACTACTCCCTCGTCTCAATTCCTGGGTCAGCCTGAATTCTTGTGATCCCAGACCCCTGCAGACTCCAAGGCCCCAAAGAGGGGATCTTTCCTCCAGTTCCTCTTCCCTGCCAGGCACAGGGACATCTGGACCGCTCAGAGGGCATTTGTGCATGGGCTGAGCCCGCTGGAATGAGGACAGCGTTAGGAAATGGAACGGAAGAGGTACAAATTCTATGAACTGAGTAGCTCCTAGGAGCCAGGCTCAGTTTTGCACACCAACAGACACTCTACGGGGTGGGCACAGCCACTCACTTCGCTCTATAGAGTATGGAGCTAAGGATTCCAAAGGAGAGTTGGCTGGTCAAAGTCACATTGCCAGTGACTTTCAGAGCTGAAATTTGAATCCAGTACCAGCTAGATCAGCGGTTCTCAACCTGTGGGTTGCAAACCCCTTGGGGATCAAATGACCCTTTCACAGGGGTCACCTAAGACCATTGGAAAACAGATATTTACATTACGACCCATAGCAATAGCAAAATTGCACTTATGAAGCAGCAACGAAAATAATGTTATGGTCGGGGGTCGCCACAACATGAGGAACTGTATTAAAGGGTCGCAGAATTAGAGAGGTCGAGAACCACAAGTCTAGATGATCATTTCCAAAACAAAGCTTTCTTGGGAGTGCCTTGGGTTGGAGAGCTTGGGAAAGGGCTGTGTCCGGAAGCCCCTGGAACCACCTTCTGAGCCTGAGCAACAGTGTAAATGGTGATTAGAAGGCCCAGCCTGAGTTTCCATCTTTGAAAGACTCAGGAGGAACTGCAAGTCATTCCTTACAAGGAGGAGCATGAAGCACTGTCCAGGCTGGAAGCAGTGCGCCTGATCTGTGGTAGGTGGGGAAAGCAGACCTGGATTCTCCTTACACACCCAGACTGGTGGGGCAGGCGCCCCATGCTTCAGTCTTCTCATCTACCCAGGGTCCGGCTGAGTCCTGAGAAAAGCAAGCTTGGCATTGAGCTGGGCTCGGCTGGAAGATGTGAGTTACTAAGAAACAAGAATTCTGAGAGAAAGAGAGCTGAGTTAGTTCATTAGGGCGACTGCAGACCTTTGTGGTGATGCAGAGGCTCCCTACCCCTGGGCAGCTTTGTCTGTTGCCCAAGCAATGGTCCATGAAAGCAGCCTGGGCTGGTGGTGGTGGGAGCACAGGCCAACAGTGGCAGGAGGGGAGGGAGCCCAGCAGGGTCTAAGCCCTGAGGCTGTCCCACCTCTACCGCCCCCCACCCCCACTCCCACCAGCTCTGAGAGCTGCTCAGGGGTGGCTGCCTGGCCAGGCCAACCCCTGAGGGCACTGTGTTAGGAGGTGGCTGCTGAGGGTAGACACTTCTAGCACCCTCTGGTCTCCTCCTCCAGCCGGCTTTGCTAAGAGGAGCTGGGGATTCCCCTGTGACAAATGTTGGAAACTGAGGTCCTGAGAGGGGATTAGCCCAAGGCCTTGATCTACTGAGTGACCCAGGCAGAATTCGAATCCTGGCTGAATTGGGCACCGGAAGAAAGCACAGGTTCTGAGCGGAAGTCTGGGGCCAAACTGGCGGGCCAAGGCTGACCAGGCAGAGCGGGCACAGGCTGCCTGGAGTGAGAGCTCTGTGTGTTTGCCTGTCTTTTTGTGGGCGTGTGTGTGCCTGCGCGCTTCTGTTTGCGTCTCTCCCGGTGGCTGTTCTGCTTCCTCAGCAAGCCCTTCCCTCCCCCCCCCACTTCGTTTTTTCTTTCTTCTTCGCCTTATTCCTCATTGTCGTCTTCTTTTTAATGAGACTTAATTAGCATCGAGTTCCTCCTCCCGCTCCCTCTCCGCCCAGTCTCCGCCCCTGCCCTCCCCTCATTCTCCTGCCCTCCCCTCCCTCCTCTTCCCTCCTCCCGAGGTACAGGCCAAGCGATCTGACGAATGCACTTGAGAACAAAGCGCCAGGCTAATTCGGGGCCTGCTCAGGAAGCCGGGGCTGAGCTGAGATAATGGGTCTGAAATAGCCCGGCACAATTATGTTTCCTCAGCCTGTGGCCAGGCGGGTGCAGGCTCAGGCACTAGGGCGGACGACAGGGCGCCTGGCGCAGGGCACCAGATGTGGCTTGCCCATGGTGGGCAGGGCCACACTTCGGCACCCAAAACCATCCTCTGCTGGCTTTCTTTGGAGGTTCTCTCCTAGGAGGCCTCCAGTTTCCAGCAGGGAGAATCCAAGGGTCACTGACGATCACATCCTCAACCACAGTCACCAGAGAAGTTAATGGAAAAGCTGAGTCCTGAATCCCAGAAGCCAGGCTCACTCATATCACTTCCCCTTGCTTGACTGTGCTGTTCCATGGAAGGTATGGAACGTGGCTTGGGGCCACTAATAAGGCCTCTCTAGGAAAACAGAGCCTTCCAGAATGACCAGAGAGGGGGCAGCTGGGGCTTTTCGGACATGCCATCAAAACAGGATATTGGCAAGATGCCCATCACAGGGATGGCGTACATATCGCTTAGGTATCCTCTGTATGTGTTTTCTGAATCCCATCCAGAGCCTGATGCAAGACTGGGGAGAGATGAGTGAGGAGGCCAGACCTAGGAGGAGCGGGATCCCCTGCCACAGGGACCTGCCCCCTCCCACTTCTCTGCCCTGCCATAGAGCCTTCACCTTCTTGTGATACAAGGCCTGGGGGCTGACCATGAGAAGAGTCATGCTCCGAGTTGACTGTCAAAGTCTCCAAGTTTCTCAGATTCAGAACTGGTGGCCCCTTTGTCAACATGTGCCCATTTTGCTTCACTTTGCACCCACCCCCCAGTAGCCAGGCTCAGTGCCAGTCCTGGAAAAACTAAGAGATACAGTGTAGTGAACCTATGTGACGACACTTTGAGGCCAAGCTCTGCAGGGAAGGCAGGGATGGGCATCAAGGGAAGCTTCCTTCAAGAAGGTAGCATTTGAGTCAGCAACGGGAGATGCGAAAGGTTCATCCAGAGAAAGACAGAGGGACCAGAGAAGGCGCGGGGGCATAACGTGAAAGCAGTAAGCAGATGGACACTTGTATTCTTCCAGTTTTGTCTCCTGGGGCTGGAAGGCAGCAGTGGTGTAAGATCTACTGGGCAAGTGGGCTGTGCTTGCTCACAGACTTGACTGCTGTACGGGTTGCCCGTTAACCCTGTAAGGGTCACCTTCTCATTCTTTCCTAGCAACCCTCATCTCTAACCACACTAGCTCAACCTGAAACTCAGTCCTGGACTGCTGTTCTCCAAACAGAGCTTAGGGCTTCCTGCTTGAGTTTCTATTGTGAACTTCATTTCTCCTTCTGTTGCTTAATCCTGCCTTCAGCTCTAACCCCACTCTTTGACAGCGGCGATCGTGGAGGTGAAAGAGTGACCCTTGCTGTATATACATGTCCTCAGATGCAGTCTGTCACTGCAAGGGGATGTAGCTCCCCTTTCTTCGGTGCTTTCCAACCTCTGGGGCTGTTTGGGGCTTCTTATACCACCTCTAACCTTTCTGGCATCAGGACCTC
The DNA here is from genome assembly GCF_982192425.1 of Myodes glareolus. Taxonomy (NCBI): domain Eukaryota; kingdom Metazoa; phylum Chordata; class Mammalia; order Rodentia; family Cricetidae; genus Myodes; species Myodes glareolus. Next base: position 85,020,055 of record NC_142053.1, on the reverse strand, counting down.
AGATAAGAACCAGTCCACGCATTCTGATCATATCTTCTGATGATTAATTAATCTGTGTCTCCCAGAGCCACTATGGGACGTGGTCCGTGTTGTGCACTACACAAGGGCCAAGAGTGTGAGTGGGGACCGATAGTCAGCTGGCATTCTGCTCACCAACCTTGTGCAGATGTAGACTACCTCTGCCTACTGAGAGATCCCTCTACTAATGGCACCAAGGTGCTGAGTGGGTGGGCGGGCCCTGCCCAGCCTCCTCCAGGGCCTGGAGCAAGAGGACTGGAAATGATGAGCTCTCCAAGGCTGTCATAACTGAGCAACCTAGGTCCATGTGCTGCAACACATATCTGGCGAGTGGAGCCAGCTCTGGGACAGAGGCTGTTCCGGGCTGTGCAAAGGGACTGCGTGTGAGGATTAGTGAGAGGAAATGAAAATTGGGGATGGCCCTCAGGGGAATTGACTACAGATGATGTCAGAGAAGAGGCTGCCTCCTGGAGAGTAAGGGACCCAAGAGCTGCTGGGGGAGGGAGGCTCTCTGCCTTGTCCTCAGCAGACTAGTCAACTCACCTGGCTCTTTGACCCCTAGCTGCCTGCGGATTCTCTGTGCGCCCAGGGAGCTGAGGAGGCACATTCTGGGGGAACTGAGGGGGTGCGTTCTGGGGGAAGCTGAAGGGGCACGTTCTGGGGGGGGGGGACTGAGGGCATTTCTATGGGAAAGCACAGAAAGGAAGCTCCAGGATGGACTCTGACTCATAGCACCCTCCTGAGCTTGCAAAAAATAAAAAAAATCAGTTCAGGATATAAACAAAACTGAGACCCTGGACGATAGAAGATGACGAAGTCCACACTGAGACCCATTCGACTTATCTTTAAAGTCCAGGCTCCTCCAGGTCCAGTGAACTTCTAGCCAGGAACAGGAGCCCAGGGCCAGGCATTGCTGGAAATGACTCAACTCAAAACTCAAAGCCTCCTGTTTGGAATGATCAGTTCTATTTCCCGGACTAGGAAAAGCAAAGCCACACAGAGATAACAAGTGTCAGAGTGGCCAATAGTGGCCTGGGGAGTGCAGAAGCGCTGGGAGATGTCGAGAGGAGAGGAAAATGTGAGCCTGTGCACGAATGTGCACGCATGTGCAGGGAACGCGTGAAGTGCCCATGACAACTGGGTAGGAGAAGGAGATGTGCGGGCCCAGCCAGAAGTAGCTATGGGGTGGGTGGGGTGAGGGATGGCAAGTATGTGGGCCTAGTGCTATGGCTAGAAGGTGCTACAGAGAAGGGAGGGCTCGTTTTGAGAGATGTTTTCCCCCTGAGTTAGAAAATAGACCTTTCTTTTTCACAGGGAGGCTGGATTTTCTCTCCAAGGCTCTGCCCTTGCCTGGTCCACTATGGGGGCTCTGCTTTCTCATAGGTCCCCAGCTGGAGCCCTCAGCCCCACTCCCTAATTCCGGCGGAGCAGGCAGCGTGCCCGCATGCCCAATTGATTCTCCTAGCACACACAGGTAATTCATCTCAGCTTCCTTTCCAGGTCCCCACCCCATATGTGCAGCCATCCCCGCAGCCAGAGGCCAGCTCATCCCACCCAGATCACCGACCAGCTGCAGCCCCCCATTTCCCAGGGAAGAGAACTAATAAAGGACAGTCTCTGAGCCACAGCCTCCCCAGTTCGTTCTCGCCGCAGCCGCCCCATAAAACCGAGGGGAGAGATATAAAGGGAACAAGTGTGAGTGAAGACAGAGTTTCCATCTGAGGAGGGGAGTGGAGATGTGGGCCCAGGCAGACAGCAGGCAAGAGTGATTGGCCTCTGGGGCCCAGACAAAGGCAGAATGTCCCCCATTTGCAGTCACTTAAGCCCTTATGGCAGCTTCTTGGGAAGGGGCAGGTTACAATGGGTGGCAAATGGGGTGGCAAATGTGGTGTTTAGAAACATCTTTGGAGCTGCATGGGTGGGAGGATTGTGAGTTCAGGGCTAACCTAGGATACATTGTCAATCTCCATGACAACAAAACAAAAGAAGGAAGAAGAGGAAGGAAAGGGAAGGGAAGGGAAAGGAAAGGAAAGGAAGGAAGAAAGGAAGAAAGGAAGGAAGAAAGGAAGGAAGGAAGGAAAGAAAGAAAGAAAGAAGGAAGAAAAGAAGGAAGTTGGGGACTGGGTATGGTGGTGCATGCCTTCAAATCTCCATAGTCAGGAAGCAGAGACAGGTAGATCACAATGAGTTTGAGGCTAGCCTGTTCCACATAGAGAGTTCCAGGCCAGCCCTGTCTAAAGAAGAAAGAGAGAAAGGAAGGAAGGAAGGAAGGAAGGAAGGAAGGAAAAAAGAAAGAAAGGAAGGAAGGAAAAAAGAAAGAAAGAAAGAAAGAAGAAAGGAAGGAAGAAAGAAAGGAAGAAAGGAAGGAAGGAAACAAGAAGCCGGGTATGACGGTTCATGCTTGTAACCTCAGAACTCAAGAGGCTAAAGTAAGAAGATCACCACAACTTCAAGGCCAGCCCATACTACATGGTGAGTTCCAGGCCTACCAGGGCAAGGGGCATATAGAAAAAGCCTGTCACAAAAATAAAACAAGACATAAAAAGCCAGGTATGGTGGTTCACACCTGTAATTCCAGCACTTGGGAGGCATAGCTTCCACAGGTCAGAGTGCCACAAATCCAAGGCTAGCTTGGGCAATGTAGAAAGCTGTAGAACAGTCACAGCTCCATAGTGTATTTGAGACTTTGTCTCGAAAATAAAATGAGGAGAAGGAGAATGGGGGTGGGGAGAAGGATGGAGGGAGAAGAAAAGGTGGAGGAGAATGAAGATAATGTTAGGTAGACCAAGAACACAGCCTTGGTGTGGGCACTTGAGTTTGGGCAGGCATGAAGGCATCTTTTCTGGCTTACCTGTCCCTTTCCTAGTTCCTTGAAAGCCAGCAGGTGAGCAGGAGCCTGGCATTGAGCCTAGCTTAGCTGTCACCTTGCCGAGTGGCCTTGCTCAGACTTCCTACTCTTCTCTGGTGCCCTATTTCCTCTGCTCTGCAACAGGCTCCAAGCACTCTGGCCACCCGCCTGCTGCTGTATGAATGACTGAGGATCAGGGTGTGCTGTTGATATGACTCTATGTGCATTCACGGAAGTTCTCTTGTTCCTTACCCATTGGGCCTGGCATAATCAGGAAAAGCCTGGGTCCTCCAAGATATGTGCCTGGGAGAGCATGAAGTCTGAGTTCTTCAGATATACACCCTTGTTTAGCCTGCCCAGGAAAAGGAAATGGGTAACTATATCACTTTCTTTCTCTCCCTGGTGGGCAGAGCAGCAAGCAAAAGGCAAGCATGCCTGCTCTCCTGGCAGTGACATGTACCAGGGAGGAAGAGGAGCTTCCCTGCCAGACATCAAGGCCTGAGGGCAGGAAGTGAGGCCCTGGGCTCTGGCCATACCTGTAGCTCTCCCAGGCACTGATCTCAGAGACAAGTCCAAAGCCTTTCTCCTCCAATGTCCTGGGACCGGTGCTACAGCACTTGTAGTTGGGCCCAGAATTGAGGGTACAGTAGCCAATCTCTGCATCTGGTTGGGGGAGGGAAGGCTGTCCACTTCCTGGTCTGTGTTTGCTTGGAATAGAGACTCCATCCTCTACGCATAGCCTGTGGTAGCCTTGATGCAGGCATCATAGCCAATCCCAACTTGGCCTGACACAGACTGCCTGCTCCGTGTGGGCCTCTTTTGTCAAAGACATGTGGCAAGAAGGGCTGGGAATCAGGGGCTGGTTGGCCCCACTGAAATCTACCATGAGCTTCCTAGTGACATCAGTAGGCATGAGATTGGTCACCATCGCCCCAGCTGACTGAGAGAAAGTATGTTGGAGAAAGTCAAACTGTCTTTGCATTTCTCACACTCAAGCTCACAGTGACTCCTTAGTAGGTGTCAGATGCTGAGTTTGTACATTAGGGTGCACCCTTCTAGCTCCTTTACTCACTGCAACCATGATTGTGGGGGAAGCAGTCTGGAGCCATTGACTTTTGGCCCCTTCTTTGAATCATGACTAAACCTTGCAGGACAAGCAGAGGGAAAGAGAACTCAGTGAAGGTACAAGATCCAAAGACCAAGTGACAGGAAGGTCCAGCCATGGGGAGACAGAAAATATGAGCAACAGAGGAGTGGGGAGAATGAAATAGGATGGGGGAAGCAGGCCAGGTTATGCAGGCAGAACTGGCAGGGTTGATATCAAGAAGCTAGGAGGGGCAGCAAGAACACCCCTAAAGTTCTTGACTCCCTTAGCCAAGAAGAGTCTCTGGGACTTGTCCCAGCCCTGTGTGGCTTCAAAGAGAGTGGGGTGGAAGAGGGTGAGACCTCAGGAGCTTGTTCCCAGCAGGGGATACTATTGACTGACCAGGCAGACCTTGCCCAAAAGTTCTACACATCCCCCTTGTGGTGGTTTGAAAGAAAATGGCCCCCAAAGAGAGTGACACTATTAGGAGGTGTGGCCTTGCTGGAGGACGTGTGTCACTGTGGTAGTGGGCTTTGAGGTCCCTTTTGCTCAAGCTTCATTCAGTGTGATAGTTGGTCAGCTTCCTGACCACATCTGCCTGCATGTCACCATGCTCCCTGTCATGAGGAAAATGGACTGAGCCTCTGAAACTGTAAGCGAGCCACCACAATGAAATGTTTTCTTTATAAGAGTTGCCGTAGTAATGGTGTCTCCCCGAAGCAACCCAAACTAAGACACCCCTCACCAGTTTCATGCTAGGTTTTAGGGTCTTTTCTATACAACACCCCCATTTTCCAGGTTGAGAAACTGAAGTCACAAAAAGATCGCAGTCATATGCTTTCCTTTCTCTTAATTGGACAGGTGAAATTAGTTCTGGTAGAGCCGAGACTGTCAGGGCACTGCGTGTCCTGGCCCTTTCCCCACTTGGAACTGCCACTCCTTTGAGGAACCAAAAGAACCTCTCAGCTGGCTCCGTCCCCAAGACAAAGACATGCGAATGCTGCACTCATCTCTCAGGTGAGGGGTTTGCCACTCGCAGGGTCCAGGTGGCTTGTCCACAGCCACAGAGGAGATGGGGGCACAGCCAGATGGAATTCCTGTTTATCGCCACATCTTCTACTTCTGGGTTGATTTCTTTTTATTTTCTGTCTCCTCTTTTCTCCTCCCCGGATTTTTAGGGGGTGAAGGGAAATGACGAACCTGATACTCTCTATAGAAGATTAGAAAAGTATTACCAAGAAAATCGGCCCTGTTCTCTCGTGAGCAGGGAAGAGACTGGTGATGTTTTGCTAAATTTCTTCTCAGCACTTCCCCTGCTCTGTCTTTCTTTCTCTTTCTCTCTCTGTCTGTCTTTCTGTTTCTCTGTCTATCTGTCTTTGTCTCTCTCTGCCATGCATATAACTCCCTTCTTATACAAAAGATCATAGAGGTCATTCTGTTGTTTCAAACTGTGATAACAAAGAAACACTTGACATGAGATATATTTCTATAAGAGCATAGAACAATAGTGTTAGTTGGAAGAGCAGTGTGCTTCAACAGGGGTCTAGATCTTCTGTCTTGTCTGGCTGGAACTCTATAGCCATCGAACAGTAGGTCCCCACTGTTCAGTCTCCAGAAAACACCATTCTGCTCTCTGCCCCTGCGGGTTTGACTTTCGGCCACTTCACATCAGCGGGCCCACAGTTTTGGTCCTATGCCTGAGTTGGTTCCCATAGCATAGTATCTTCAAGGTCATCCAGATCGTACTCCATGACAGTGTCTCCCTCTCTTTCAAAACGAATATTCTCTTCTCTCTGACTACGCACCTTCCCCTATCCATTGGCCCGAGCATGGTACACAGACCCAGCTCTCAGCTGCTCTGGCGGTATGTAGGGCAATTGGCTTCAAGTCTGCCTCTTTGAGATCCTCATTGGAATTCCTTTGGCTGCTTACCTAGAAGTGGGACGATGGGATTATCTGGTAGCATTACTCTCACTTTCCTGAGGATCATCCCTGCTGTTTGGCTGTGCTATTGACTTTTCCCCAACAATGGAGAGGGACTCCCTTTTCTCCACAGCTCCCATTGCTTACTATCCTCAGAGGTACGAGCTGACATCTCATAGTGGTTCTGACTTGCCACCACCTACTGAAGAATGGCATTGGGTACCTTCTCACTCCCATGCGGGCCATCATCGGTGTGTGTGCCTGGTGCCTAGACTGGTCCCCCGAATTTCCCACGTGTCAGTGTGCTGCAAACACTTCTCTGTGCCATTCAGTCTTCTTTTTCTTCTCCTTCACCCTGAGGACAGATATCTGCATTTTGAGAGCCTCACAGTCCTGCCAGGCCCAGTTGGAGCTTAGCACAGTAGCAGCTTACAAGCAACAAGGTAAAGGTGAAAAGGAACCTATGATGGACCCCGGAACAGAGACGCTTAGAGGAGAGACTTTGGAAGCAGAGTTTTGCTGTATCTGGGCTCTCAGGCTTTGGAAAGTCCATTTAACTCTGAGCCCTGACTTCCTGTCTTAGTCAGGGTTATTATTGCTGTGATGAAACACTGTGACCAAAGCAATTTAGGATGGAGAAGGTTTCTTTGGTTTACACTTCCACGTCATTGTTCATCACCAAAGGAAGTCAAGACAAGAACCTGGAAGCAGGAGCTGATGCAGAGGCCATGGAGGAGTGCTTCTTACTGGCTTGTTCTCCTGGCTTGCTCAGTCTGCTTTTTTTTTTTTTTTCCGAGACAGCGTTTTTCTGTAGCTTTGGAGCCTGCCCTGGAACTAGCTCTTGTAGACCAGGCTGGCCTTGAACTCACAGAGATCCTCCTCCCTCTGCCTCCCGAGTGCTGGGATTAAAGGCGTGAGCCACCAGCGCCCCACCTCAGTCTGCTTTCTTACAGAACCCAGGACCACCAGCCCAGGAATAATACCACCCTCAATGGGCCCTCCCCCATCAATAACTAATTAGGAAAATGCCCTGCAGAGTTGCCTACAGCAGATCTTATAGGGGCATTTTCTTAATTGAGGTCCCCTCCTCTCAGATGCCACTAGTGCGTTTCACAGTGACATAAACTCAACCGGGGCACTTCCCATCTAGAAAGTGGAGATAATGGGAAAATGCATTTCACTGTTTTATCGCCTTTTTGTGTGGTCTCACTCAGCTAATGCATGCCAGGATTTGACCACAGGACTCTCCCATGAATGCCAACACGTCTTGCAGCAGAGGACAAGGTCTACCTCTCCCTGCTCTCAGTTTCTTCTTCTTCCAAACTACGGAGTATTGCAGTGGATGGCACTTTTCAGTGTGGATTTTCCTAGATGTCAAGGAAGAGAGGTGGAAAGTGTATGTGACATCCTGAACATTTTTTATACACCCCCCACACCAGATCCTATGTAAAAACCTGACTCCCCAGTGTGATGCCATTTGGAGGTGGGGCCTTTGGAAGGTGTGAATCTGATTGACTTGAGAAGCACATAGGAAGTTAGTAAAGCCCCAAATTAACTAAGGGGGAAGGCTGGTCCTGAATGTCAGTGGTGCCACCACTTGGCTGGATGGCCAGGTGAAATAGGAGGGGAAGCAGGAGAGTACTGCCACCATGGGCGTCCTCGGTCTCTGCTTTCTGTCTGCGATGACGTCAACTGTCCCGGTTTTTCATGCCCTCCTTACCACAGTGAACTGAAACTTCTAGAGCCATGAGCCAAAATAAATCCTACCCCCTTCTTAAATTGTTTCCTTTGGTGTTTTGTCCTAGCAATAAAAAGTCTGACGAACACAGCAAATTGGGAATGGTTTGTGGGAGGGATTTGGGAAAGTCAGGAGAGGAGGGCTAAAGAAGAGCTAGAATTTCGCACGCAGAATTTCCCGGGCAAGGCTGGTAGGCATTCAGGGGAGTGGAATAGTGTTAAAAGCCGGACTGTCAAGACTGAGCGCCTAAGTCTCCGACTGCGAGCAAGGACTCTTTCTGGAACTGGATTAGCAGCCGTGTGCTTTACATTTTGGTGATGAACTTGGGTGAACCTTGTCCTGGTCCTGATTTAGTTTCAAATCCAGATTTTTGCCCTTTCCAGGCGACCATGCTTTGAGCAGTCCACTCAGCTCTGAGACCTGGCTTCCCTTCTAAAAGGTGGAGATAGATAATGGTGGGAACATCTGAATTTAAAGTTAATTAATATAGCGGAGGGAACATTAAGGCAGTCCAGGAGCCAGGCAGTGGAGTGGTAATTGCTAGTTGCTTTTATCTGGTTTTACAGTTAGAATCAGAAGCAAAAAGCAAAGGAAAAAGGTGGAGGAAAAAGGTGGGGAAAAAAGGTGGGTACAGTTTGTTCAGTAAAACCGCTGGAGAGTTGAAGCTAAGGAAAATTTTGAATCAGGAGGGAATTTCAGAAACTGGCCTGATCCCACCCATCATAGACTCAAGGGTATAAAGGGCTAAACGTATTTGAACGACTTCTTGAGGAAGAGGGTTCTAGGCTCTCTGTTATCACATGGCCAACTGCCTTTCACACTGGCTACAGACCCTGACATCATCCATTTGATCCTGGGTTTTCAGCCACATAAAATGTAAGAGTCACAGGGGTCATGGAGGCTTGCTCTTAGATTTTAGAGAAAAGCCTGGTGGGCTAAGCAATGCTTAAGAGGGTCAGGTTTTCTGTAGGCAGCCCCCAAGAAGGTGATAGGTGATGCTATTAAGAGGGAAGCTGGAAAGGCAGGGAGGGTTATCTGCGCAGTGCCATGCAGCCCACATTCCCACGGAGATGCTGGGAACGGGGAACATTTGCTGATAGAGCTGCAGGGAACAACAGAGGCAGCCCCAGAGATAGCCCATGTGGGCTGGAAATGGCAAGGTCGGAGGACGGGGCTGCTCAGATCTTTGAAGCCCATCTCTGCTACTGCCATGTGCTTCAGTTGCTGAGCACACGGAGCGACAGAATCTAGAGTTTGTCTTGCCTGTTTCAGTTGCTTTGGTCGAACCTTGCCTTTCTAGTCTCTCAGGCTTCTGTTGTGGAATGCAGCTGCTTACCCTATGCCACTGTGTCTTGGAAGTATGAAACTTTTTAAAAAGCATGTGAGTGCTTACAGCTAAATATTTGCCTTGGGAGACTTTGAACTTTTGAGCAATCATAGAACTGTTAAGATCGTGTGGACTGGATACATTATAGAATGCTACAGTTTAAGGAGATTTGTTTGGGTGTCCCGTTGAGTAGGGTTGGACCTATGATAGTTCATCTTAATTGTTGACTTGATTGAATTACGGAGAGCCCAACAATTTCACTGTAGATTTTTGTTTACAATTAAAGCAAAAGCCTGTCTTAACCCTATTGCTGAAGACACAAGCACACCTTGATTGCAGTACATAGCGAAATCAAGCTGGAGCTGACCTGAGAGCTCCTCTCTGCTAGCTAGCTTTCATAATACTGAAAGGCGCTCTGCAGCTCATAGAGGGAGAAACACTATGTATGGTATTAGTTAGAGGCAAAGACTACATGCTAGAATACCAACCTGTCAGGCATGATATATCCCCTGGTATATAGGTATATAGAGGTATGAAGGTTATGGGGATACCTGCTTTTGGATTGGACCTGAGGCCTGTTCTATAGGAGGGCATTCATACCTGATAGTACAATGCTGGTCAAATCCTATGGCTCAGAAGTCATAGGCCCTCAGGTGAGGTGGGGAGCTACAGCTATTGTGTCGGATGTGTTGTCAAGCTGCCTTTGAATTGTTTATGTCTATCCCCATAGATTAGTGCTGCTCTCCGCTTTAGCCAAGGAAGCTTCTCTGTAGTTGACATCAGTTAATGAGGGGACTTGCAAAAGAATAAATGACTATTGAGTACCCAACTGTAAGTAGCACACTGATATACCCCCCACCCAGAACTCAGGGAGCATTGCGGAAGAGGGGGCAAAAAGAATGCAAGCGCTGGAAGATGGAGGGGCTGTGAAATGCTGTCTTCTTGATGTGGCATTGCACGCATGAGCTCACCTGCCACGACACAAAACCTGCATGAGATCAAGCCAACCAGATCATCAACATTCCATTGATTGAATTGAGTGGATTAAAAAAGCAGAGAGGACATGAAGGGGAGACACACGTGGGTACCTGAGAAGTGGGGAGGATTTAGAGATACATATGATCAAGGTACACTGTTTACCTGTATGAATTGTCCAAGAACAAATAAAGGATATGCTACTAAAAAGAGAAAAGGACCCAGGGAGCTTGCTGTTAACCATGCAAAGACAGAAAAGAACCTCCAGCAAACCAAGAAACAGGTTCTCATCAGACACCCATCTGCCAGCGCTGTGATTCTCTGGGCTTCCGCGCTGCCAGAGCGGCGAGTGGGATCTAGTGTGCCGTTGAAGCCACCGGATCCTGGAGTTCTTTGCCAACAGCCTCAGTGGGCTGAAGTAGCAGGTGTCTGGCACTAGCACTTCTTCTTTTGACCTACTTTGTGATAGTGAGAATTCCCCTTTAGGCTGGAGACTCACATATGACCTCCTTCTGCTCTAGGTTGACCTACACTGCCACGGAGAACCCTGCAGTGGGCCCAGGACATACCCATCAACACTTGGGGTAATGTGAGAATTTCCTCTCAGCAGCTGTTAGGAGAATCACAGAGAGAAGGAGGGCAAGGTTGAACAAAACTGGGCTCGACCTGCTCAGAGCCAGCTACCCAACTGATAAAGCCAGAGAGAACGCCTAATGTAGGATTCCTGCTAACTCTATGCCTATGTTATAGATGGCAAGACAGAGATCAGAGACAGAAGACAGCTAATATAAGGCCATACAATTGATCAGTAAGACACAACCAGAACCTCCATAAATTAGGGTCATAATCTTTGGCCACACCTTCCAGGAGATATTTTCTATGGTAATCCTACCCCCTAAGATACCAGCCTTGGGGACTGACTACTCTGCCCAGTAAAATGACCTTAACCTTGGGAGGGCCTTTGGAAAATGGTGAATCCAGCCCTTCCCACTGTCTAAGTGGATACTGAGACCAGGAGTGGAAGAAGGAACAGAGCACAAGAGCCCTCCCTTTCCCAGCCCCAGGAAGGACGTGAGGATGCTACGGCTCCAGCCTTGCTGGAAAAAATGTGAGCCCAGAGCCAGAGGGTTGGTGAGATACAGGACAGACAGGAGCCTTACTGGTAAGGTTCAAAGTGTGCAGAATCTTAGTGCATCAGAGCAGAAAGGCACCATTAGAACAGACTCAACTGCAGGTTGGAAGATGATTTGTAAGTGCACAGAACCATAGCGGGGGTGGGCAAGTGGGGGAGCGCAGTGCCCGAAGTATCTCCAGGTATACCTCCACTCTACTGCTATGGTCCTGGCTCAAGGTCCCACCAAGAAGTGTAGGTTTGCTGGGACACTTCTGAGGATGTCCTTCCTAGACTATACATGGCCTCCCCTGACCATGTGGCGACCTTCTGGGGGAACTTTGTTTCCAGTTTATTTTCTTTTGAAAAGCTACGTGCGTGCACGTGCATGTGTGCTTATTTGTGTGTGTGTGCACATGTGCATACACAGGTGCACATGTGCTATGGTGTGCATGCAGAATACAGAAGTCAGAGGACAACTTGTGGGAGTCAGTTTTCTCTTTTCACCACTGGGTCCCAGGGATCAAAGTCAGGGCTGGACTGCAAGCTCCTTTATCTGCTGAGCCATCTCGTCTCACTGGTCCAATGACTTTAGTTTTCTTCCATCTCCTCCGTACTGCAGCTCTACAGAAGTTTTCTGGGTCTGTGTATGGCTGCGGAATGGTGGACAGGGAGGGACAAGGGCAAGGCCATTGACAGAGCCATGGCCAAGGGACCTGATGGCTAGGGCCACTTGCATGGAGACACTGAGATGGCTCTGCCTCCAGAAACCGCGGCATGGAGTCCTTTCCTGCGCAGGCCTGAGATGCATGGAGAATAGCCCACCGTCCTGAGGTCACTTGACGCTCTAGGAGATGACAGGTCTGTCTACGTGGTGCCTGGCTCTGCCCCTTCTGGTTCACAGCTGGGGAGTAGTAAGTAGGGCCTGCTGGCATTAGCAGCTTGCCCTGGCAGTGAGGAACCTGCAGCCCCGTCTTGATTTGTTTGTGGTGCTAAGACTGGACTCTAGGGCCTTGAGCAAGCTGGGCAAGTCCTCTAGCTCCAAGCCACACCCCAGCCCTTCCATCTTGCCCTAGCCATTTTCATCCGCCCTTCATAAAGTGCGAGGCCCTCCTATCCATAACGAGAGGCAGGGAGGATTGTGGTTGGATTGACTGGGTACACACTGCATGCCAGGCAGTGGGCTAGGCACTTTTCCTTTGTGCTTTTATTATTCTCAGCTCCATAAGGCAAGTGGGGCTGGCCCCTTTTACAGATGAGCAAACATCGTAGCTCAGAGAGGGTGGCCACCTGTGGCCGGGTCCCAGGAGCCCACAACTGTCCCAAGCCCCACATCTCACTATCTGTCCTAAGTTCTCAGACCTAGCAGGCTATATGCAGTAAAGGGGACTAGGAGGGGCAGGCTGGAGGATCCCACAAGCTGCCCCTACGCCAGGCCCCAGAAACTCCATGCCTGGCCACCTGCCAGGGGGTGTGGCTCTGGAGAGACTCCTCGGATAGTGAAATTCATTAGCCTCTGTGAAGTCCCAAACCGATTAGTGATTTATACTCGGCTCACGCGGCAGGTGGTTTAGGGTTATTATCTGACTTAACCCAAAGGCGGCCCTGGCCTGGCCCTCCCTCCTTTCCCCCTTCCTCTTTCTGTCTTCTGTCCTCAGCCCTGCTCAGCCAGCCTGCTTCTAGACTTTTCCTCTAATCCCCACAGCCTGGGCCATTTCTCAGGAGGGAATTGGCAAGGCTGGCAGTGGTGGCAAATGGAGGTGGCGGGCCACTGTGATTACCCCCTGAGCCACAAGCTCATTGTAAAATGCAAGCTTTGTTTCATTTCAGGAACCAAAGAGGACTTCATTTCCACATTGGGGCAGGGTAAAAGGAAAAGAACATGAGGTATCACAGCAGGAAGGATGGAGGGCTGATATAAAGAAGAACTTCCAGGATGAGCAAGCTTGGGTTCCTGGGCTGGGATAAACACACAGCTCAGCTGTGGGAACAGGGTTGGGTTAAAATGACACAGGTTGGGCCTGTGGCCAGTGGGAATTTCCACACAGAAGATGTCACTTAGAACTATTGGTGAACCCTCAGGACTCTTAAAGGAGAGGGGGAGGTAATGCAGAATTCCCTTTCAAGCGATCTGGAGCGTTCCCAAGAGAAGTCCATTTCTCTGCCTGTGGAGGGAGGGGTTGGCTCTGCCTGACTCAGTTAGGTTCCACCTCTGGGTGGCTTCTGGACAGAGGTCATGGCAGCCATGAGCTTCAACCATAAGTCAGCTGTGCCTCCCTCCCCCTACTAAGGTCCTTGACTTCCATTAACAGGAAATTGGCTGGGTTGCTACTGCCCTTAATCCAGGGAGCCCGATCCCCCACATGCTAAGTTCTGGGCCTAGGGATATTGGTGGAAATGTCACCCGGCCTGTCCCTACCCAACGCTTATGCTATTGTACTTCCCAATTCCCTGCGGAGCTTTCAGTACTTCAGAAACCAGGAGATTCCTGGAGACTCCAGTGTCCCCATGGCTTCCTGCCTCTGATGCGAGTTCCAGTTTCAGGAAGTCCTTCATGGTATCTGACTTTGAATCTTCTGGCTGTAACAAGATTATTTTCCCCCTCTGTCCCCAAATGGGGCCGAAGAAGGTTTCTCAATGTACAATCTCATCAAGAGTGGAGTTCAGATGCCTGTGTAGCACAGGTTAGACTAGACAGTGTGAAGAGGCTCAGAAACTTTTGGAGTGGAAACCCGTGCAACTGACCTGAATGTTCCTGGAGTCATTCACCCAGGGCCATGGAAGGAGGCAGCCAAGGTATAAAGCGTAGTGTAGATTAGCCTGTTTACAGCTAGTGACCGTGAGGAGGCCTTATCATGGAGCCTGCTCACTTGATTCCTGGTCTGACATCCTGATACAGTCTCTCCTGCTACCAGCAGCCCAGCCTGTTATTCATCCCAAAGCTAGGCCCTGCTGGGACTGGGGGAGGGGTTACTGATAGGAATGTGACAGGCATGGTCAGAACTTACCCTTCAGAGAGGTTCCAGGCCTAGCAGCCCTTTCCAGGCCTTGGCGCCTCCCGACTTGGGCTAGAGCTGAGGGATGAGGTACTTCCAAGGCCGCAGAATTGGATAATTAAAATCTCTCTCTACCCCTGCTGGATGACCTCGGAGGTCTGTTCCAGCCTTATGAGTCTATGATTCCAGCTGGGGGTATCCAATTAACCCTTGTCATGCTTGGCTGGTCTTCATGGGCTGTGGAGTGGGAAAGAGTGGGGGGACTGGGAGGTCTCAGGGAAGGCACATTCTCAGCACACACTAAGATAATCTGCCCCCCCTTCCCCACTTCTCCACCTCCCCACCCGGCCAGGGAACTGCAGGGCCAGAATAAGGAGACAGTTGTAGGGTGATGTGCCTTTGGGACCCTGCCTCTGTTAGTCCTTGTAATAGTGAAAGAAAAAGGCCATAGCCAGATGTGATAGTGTACATTCTACCAGTACCATGGTCCAGGCCCAGGAAGGCCTTCAGAGTCTTTCTCTTTCCCCTTATGTCCTCCCCTCCATCTCTGTGTGCATGTCTCTCTCTGTCTCTGCTTCTTCCCCCCTCCCTCTATCTCTCTGTGCATGTATGTCTCGCTGTTTCTGTCTCTCTTTCTGTGTGTGTGCCTGAGCATTTGCTGGAGTGACAGTAGATTGCTGGCTGGGAAAGGCATCCTGAGTCTGGCGGCATCTTGAACTATGTGTTCTCAGGGACCCAAATGCCAGGGCAAAGGCAGCCTCCTCCTGGTGTCTCTGGGAGGGCGTGACATTTGGGTGAGGTTTGGACTCCAGTCAGAATGGTGGTGGAGCTTCACATGTGGCCATTGTCAGAGCCCACGTGGGCCTTAGAGACCATCATAAACAGTCACCTTATGGGCCACTAAAAACCTTCAAAGTGTTTTCTTTGGCTCACACAGTGCCTGCATGATGAAGAAATTAGCTCTCATCATTTCAAATTCAGGAGATTTTTACATAAACATCCAGATTTATAACTTCTAAAAAACTCCGAAGATCTAGTAATCCATGCTCTTATTCACAGGCAACAGACAGCTGGAGCTGAGTGGCAGCTGCTCCCTGGGTGGGGGGAGCACATACTCTTGGCTTTTGTGGTCCCACTTTCCTGAGTTTGCTCTTCCTGGGACAACTGGAGAAATGCGGGCGAAAGAGAAAGGAGGGCCTTTCCCCAAGGTCAGCCACCCCCCAGGGTGAGGACATTGCTAGGCCTTGAGTTAGGTGTTCTGTGGACATCAGCCCTTTATTCTGGCTCCCAAGCTCTGCCTCAGGCACAAGCCCTTCTGCCACCACTGTCCCCGCTGCTCTGCGGGCTTCGTCTGGCGCCACGGGTCGCGGCCCATGCCTAGGCTCTGCTTTGGGCTCTGACGCCTCGGGCACCCGCACCCTCCACCAGCACCGCTTTGGCTGCTGAGGCTTTCTGTGGGGGCCAGCGCTCCCTGCTGCTGCCGCCCTGCCGCGGCCCGGCCGTCGGTGTCTCCCGGCGGCGGGCCTCGGCCTTGAGCTGCGCTGCAGCGAGAAGCTGGCGGGCGGCAGGGTAAACACGGCCCACAGCGGGGCGCGCGGAATTCTGCTGACAGCGCTCTCCTCAGGCCTGGGAGGGGCAGCGCGAGCCCGCGGCGGAGGCCCCAAGGCCAGGGCAGCGTCCCCCCCCCACTCCCGTGCTTGAGACCCCCAGCCGGCTGTGGCGCCTCCCCAGCCGCGAAAGACTCAGGGCAGGGCTGCTGGCAGCGGAGCTCTCTGTACCCCCTGCCCCAGTCCACACACTCCCCATGCATAGTCCCTCGTCAGCCTGCAGTCAGAGTAGGCTGCTAGAAGTCCAGGCCTGTGTCTCTTCTGTTTCTCTGAGTAAAACAGAAGGGCAGAGGCTGGGAGGGAGGGAAACAGCTCAGAAACTGGAAGCCAAGTGCTCCATGGTCAGAACCCCTCTGCTCCCAGACAACACCATCCCTTGCATGTGGACTACAATCCTCTGTCACCTAGCTTGAGCCTTTGTCCAGTTGTGAAGCATAAGGTTTCTAGGTGAAACCAAATCTTGAAGTTTGGATTCATAGGGTGTGGTGGGCCAGGGAGGTACAGGGTTGCATGGCATGATGTCCCTAGACAGAGGAAGAAGGCAAATGCTTATAAGTGTATGATGTGGACAGCCAGGTCAGAAAAGGCATGTTGGATCCATTAGCGGCAGGGTTGGCTGGACTGGAGAAGGCCTGAAATGGCAGAAGTTGTGGGCTCAAATGTGGAGAAAGAGGACACACAAAAAGGTTGTTCCCACAGATCTGCCCCAGACTGTTCTATAGGAAGCCTCCTGACCTCAAATCACTTAGAAGAGTCTGGGGGCAGATCTGTGGGAACAGCCTTTTTGAATTAGGACAACAGTGAACTGTACAGTCAATCAGAGATTCAAGGGAATCTTCAGAGATGATCCCTAGGAACAAATGTTTAGTGAACGCCTCTCAGTGTTACCACCTCATCCCAGGTAAACCAGGAATTTTGGTTACTCAATCTACCCTCATTCCATTGCTTCCAGGAAGCATATGCTCATTGGTTCATTCAACCTCGCAAATGTTTGTTATAATGTATTAGCCCGGTTTTGTAGGGGAGCAAATATAAACCAAGAACATGTTAAAGATGTTGCTTTGATGTCAAGCATAGAGTGACCAGTTTGAACCCAAGGTCTGTTGCTTCATTATGTTGGGTTTTCATCCTAGTCTCAGAGAAACTGAACTGAGTTATTTGAACATACTGCTTGAGTTTTACTGGCCTGAAGCTGGTAGTAGGGTGGCCTAAGGGAAGGGGAATCTTGGTCCCCTTCAGCTCAAGGCTATCAGGGCTTCACTCAGGACTGCCACCTGTTGAGGTTTTTGCCCCCCCCCAACTGAGGGCAAGACCAGCTGCTTGTGGGGGGGGTGAGGGTAGGAGGCGGAAGCTGAGGGAGGGGCTGAAAGGGGGTGTCTCCAGGGTTTCACTGGGTTCCTGGGTTCCAGATGGTAGGTCTGGGGAGGGCTGGCCCAACATCTGAGAACTAGCTGGGGGCTGGGCCCCAGGAGCACCACACTGCTGGGCAGCGCCTCTGGTGTGCTGGGGTGTGAGGAAGCTGCTGCAGAGAAAACAAACAGAGTCTGTGAGGACAGGAAGCAATTAAGGACCACCCGGCCCAGGCTGCTGAGGAGCTGGGGAGGCAGGCAGAGGCCAAGCCAGGCCAGTCACAGCGGCCAGCTAGGTGTGGACTGGGGCAAGGCCAGCGAAGGCCATGGGAGGCTGACAAAGAGGCTATAAGCTGTGGAGATTCTGGGAGAAATTTCTTCCACCTAGAAGCAGTTCCAAAGAAGGAACAACCTTGTTGGGGAAAGGGTGGGGTGGAGAAGCAGTGGCCTGTCAGAAGGCCTGAGTCATAGGCCTAACTGCTGTGCTCATAAACTTTGCTTAGAGGTACCCCTTCTGTTCAGTGAGTCTCAATTTGTTCATCTGCATAGTGAGGTGGTTTGAAGACACATTCTTCAAGAGTCCTTCCAAGATTGACTGTCTTAAGATTTTAGGGTTTCTGAGCATTAACCGTGTTTTCGCTAAGTTACCCTAGGCGTCAGCTGTATGTCGGGGCTTAGGAAGTAGACGTCAGAAGTTTAAGACTTGAGTCCTCTTCTTGAGGACCACTGCTCTCTTGAAACAATACTGTGGCTCGATTCCTTCCATAGGCTGCAAAGTTCACTGAGGTGGAATTTCTGTGCGTGCCCTGTGAGGTCAGCACGACTGTCATCCCCAGTCTGCAGATGGGAAAACTAAGCTGGAAAGGATAAGTGACCTGCTCCACTTGACTTGCGCAGCCAGTGGAGAAGCAGAGTGGCGCCTGGAGCAGACCCGCCCTCAAGGCCCACTTGGAACCACAACTCTGCTTCTCTGCTGCAGATGAGGTGCTGAGATGTTCCTGCTTCCTGCACAGTAAGCCTTGGAGATTGTCCCCATTGCCCAAAGATGGAAGGTTCCCACTCAGCATCCTTTGGGGTGCAGCCATCCTCCCCTCCTTCTCGACTCTGCAGGCCTGGCTCCAGCAGAAAAAGAGCAACACTCCAGCAGTTCCTGGATATGCCCCATCTTGCTAGTTCTCAGGAGGCAGGCATGCAGGCAGGTGCCCTTGGCCCTTGCCATTGTTTCAGTCCCCAAAGGTTGACCAAATGCCTATTCTCCTGCAGACACAGGACTATACTTCCCAGGCTTCACCCCATTACTTCATAATTACTTGGAGAGATCACCTTCATTCTGTAGGTAAGGCAACCCCCTAGTATTCTGATCACTTGTCTTTCAAGACCCCAGCATGGGGCAGTAGGGACCTTGGGGCCTGTGCTCAAGTTGTTCCCTTCAATGGATTCTATCCAGGAATAGCCTGGCTCCAACTAGCCCTTCCTTTGGATTCTGGAAACACCAGGGCCTCGGTCAAGTCTCTCCTAGCACCCTCCTCTTATTCTTCTAGTTCTGGCACCAACCTGACTGGCCTGGAGCTGGACCCAGGCCTGAATGATCCCTTTAGATCCCTAGTCTCACATGCTCTAGTACTAACTGGGGCCACGGCTCCTAGGCACAGTTGCAAGCCCTTCACCCAGACTGCCTTGTTTACCGTGCACTCCCGTGCAGCCAGGTGAATCCTATCATTATGGTCTCGATTCCCATTCTCCAGATAAGGAAACAGAGAAGCAGCAGCATGGCCTGGGGTGGCTGCTTGCCCCAGTTCACACAGCTGGCGTGTGTAGAAACAGGAGCAAACCCCATGTACCTAGCCATGGTGTTTGTCGTTTCTGCTGACAGATGAAGGTAGTGATGATGTGTCATCCGTAAGGAATGTGGCCTTGACACTGGTGCAGGAGAAAGTCACTGGGGCACTTAGCCTAGGAGAACTGAAATCAATTCGTCTGGGACAAAAAAAAAACCATCCAGTTGGAAGCTGGTAGAAGGAGGGAGCTCAGAGGGATAGAAAATAAGGGTCTCTGGTGGGAAAGCTAGAACAGTCTGACTGAATTGCTGCGCAAAGACAGGAAGAGATGAGGCATTCTGATGTGCCTACAGGACCACATGTTCCTCCTGGTGTTGCTTTACATGGGGGGGGGGTATATGCCTTGGAAAAGGTGCCCTCTGATAACTTGACTGCCCAGGGAGTGGATGCCTGCCCAACTGGCATCAAGCATCTCCCGAGGCTGACTGGCTGGAATTGGAGGGCCCCCCCATTCCACGCTTTGGAGCTTCTAGCCAGGGGCACGGGAAATGTGCAGGTCAATTTGAGTGTGGATGGGAGAAGGCTTGGCAGCACAGGTTCCCAGTGGCTATGCTGGAAAGGAAGAGGGCTCAAGGAGAGGTAGAGTCTACCTATAGACATGTAGGCATTCTGTGGGGTTCCCTACAAGGAACATCCTTAGTTTGAAGTAAGAGAAGTAATTTGAAAAGCATCAAAGCCCTCACGTTGGTAGTGTGGGGGGTGAATCTTAGTTGAGACCCCGAGACCCCTTTGTCCCTGTGCCCCTGTGAACAAGACTGAGGAGACCTGCTTCTGACTGACTGTTCCCAGGCTCATAGCCTTAGCAGGCCAATCCCTGGGCAGGAGGTGGCCAAACTCAGCTGCCCCAGGCTCCTCAATGCTGCCCTTATCCCATCAGCCCCCTGGGGCCAGGCTGAGCCCATACAAAAGAGAGTGTTCCTTGTGGGCCTTTGCTGGAGCCCTGGGAATCGGTGACACGTTGAATGGGATAATAAGTTAATTAAAGCTGTCTCATATGTGAGGGATCCCAGGGCAGAGGAAAAAGGCCTAACCAGGCAGCCGCATGGACACCTCGACTTCTAAGCCACAGACTCCCTGAAGAAACCTAGACAAGTGCCTCTCTTTCGTGAACCTCAGTTTCCCCATCTATAGAAGGAGGCCACGAGCAGAAATAGTCTCTCAGGGCCATGCCAGCACTAACGTTCCAGGAGTCTCTAATTAAAACTGTCCCCTGTGTATTAATCTTCTTGTCAAGTTTTAATTAATGGCTGATGGAGCCAGCGCAGACACCAGCTGCCACTCCCCTGCTGGGAGGCAGGGGACACCCACAGGATGCTTGACCTGATAATCACCGCTAAGTGGCCTCTTGCCCCACATGGCCTCTCTCCACCCAGGCCTCCTAGGTGGCTCTTCCACTATACTCTACTATCTAAAGTTTAGGGACCACTTGGGACTCTATCATTGTGGCAGAGGGGTGTGCAGCCCTCAGCTCAGCTCTGTGATCGTGGTTTATAGCTTGACCTGTCTGGGCCCCTCCCCTCAATCAAACGGGAATGGCTTTGGTCACAAGTAAGAGAAAAAAAATCAGTTTAGAATAGTTGAAATGGCAAGTATTGGTTAGCTAGCTCACATAGAGGCCCTGAACAAGTATGCTTCAATAGTTGGTTTGCTTAGTGTCAAACACCGAATGGGAATTCCTCCATAGTTTTGCTTCACTGTCTGCCTGCAGGACTGTACTTTCAGGGTGCTAAAGTGTCTGTGGCAGCTCCAAGCATGATACTTTAATTAAATAAAACCCTAAGACTGGAAATAGTACCGGCTTTGATTGTGTTACTCTTTTCAAACAAACCCGCCCTCTGAAGACCTCAGCGGCATTCTGTCTAAGCCTCTTACTGTACAGAATGGTATCCCATGCCACGCTGAACCTAACCACATGGAGAAGTTGCAATTACAACTGACTTAGACCAGAGCTCTCAACCTTGCTCAAGCAGACAAGCAAACAGACAAACACAACACCAGCACACTCGTTGCGCCCTGCAGACCAATTTGATGTCTGGAGGAGGGATCCAGTAACTAGTGTTTTAAGAAAGCACTCCAAAGAAGTGAAAAGTACAGCCAGGGCTATTAACCATTAGCTGAGGCTGAGCAAAGTACAGCCCCTATGGCCTAAACCTCCCACCCCACTCACTGCTCAGAAGTGGGTGAACGAAATTGGAGGTCTGATGGAAAAGAGGAAGCAGCTATTCACAGTTGTTAGCCGCCCAGGATCCGTGCTCACTCCCAGGGTCCTCACTCCCAGCAGCAGCAGGAGTACCGAAGCCGCACACCAACAGTATCAGATACTGCCCATGGAAGGGACCCTGCTTTTAGCCTGCAGATCCCTGGCTGCTTTCCTTTGAAACCCAGCCATGTGGCCAGCCTCCGGAGATGCTTCTCAAGAATGACTCCCAGGGCTGGGGGTGTATCTCAAAGCCAGAGCACTTGCCTAATGTTCAAGGTCTGGGGTCCCATTCCCAGCACCACGCACATAAAAAGAACAGTAGATGAGAATTCTGGATCTCCCTAATGGTTAAGGATTCACATCTTTTAGAAGAGTGCCCAAACTCAAGCTCAGAGACACAGACACATACTTCTGTTAACTCCTGGGACTTCTGAAGCTTATCCATAGTTACACTTTGGACTGCCTGTTTACATGTGCCTCTCATGAACTTGGAAGTCCATGTTAAGGCCCTGTTCCTGAGCTAATTGCCTGCCTCCCAGTGAGCATGTGTTGCACTCTTGTTAATGCACTGAGGGGAAGTAACTGGAAAGTCATTGAGACTTTCTTGTTGTTGGCTCTGCAAACAAAGACAATGATACCTACCTCATCTGTAATTACAGATGGCCGAGGAGAGAGCAAAAAGGGGAAAAGAGTGAACGTGGATTGTTGACAGGAGCAGGACCGTATCAAGGATCCGCCCAGCGCCTCAGACCCATGCGAGTGGCAAAGCCTTCTTCACATGAGACGCAGAGAGAATGGCAAAACTGCCCTCAGGTTTGAGTGGGGATGCTAACAGTGTGTGAGGAAAAGATCCACCATCGCCCTCTCCACCCACTGCAATGTTTATCTTCTGAAGGCTGCTTCCCTACCGGGACTGCTCCTCCTTGTTCAGCTGGGTGCAGTAACCCGTTCAGCGTCTCTACCCCAGAGCCCAGGCCATTCCGCCACGGCTTTTCTGTATGAATATCTGTGTGGCTGTCCCCTTTGTTCCCTCACTACCCTAGTTAGTTAATCCCTGGAGCCATGCAGCATGAACCAAGAGGGTTAATGCCCAAGTGTCTGTTCTTGAGTGACTGGAGGCCAGGGGCGTAGTCCTGATACAGGATCGCATTTGGACCTGTCCTTTCTGCTCTCCATACCCTAAAACCTTCACTTGATAGTGCATACCCATGCCTATCAAATGCATGGATAGAACCTGCCAACTTTGCAGTTTTATTCAACGGAAACAAAACAGGCAGATGCACTTTGACTCATCCACTGCTTTACCGAATCGTCTTGCCTTTCCTATGTGTTTGCCAAGAGATGGGGAAGTCTGGACTAGGGCTTAGCAGGCAGGATGGTGGGTGCCCAGGATGGGGTCCTAGTGAGTGCAAGTGAAGGGCAAGGTTTCCAAGGACTTCTGTTCAGGGCCTCAGAATTTGACCTGGGTCTGGGTATGCTCAGCTCTACATGTTAGGTTCCAGTGCCCATGGTCATATCCTGAACAATCCACCAGATACCGCCTATGTGCCAGGCTGCATAGACTCCTGAGGTCTATGGATCAACCCCATCCAGGCCGGCATCTCCCATTCTCACTTTCTCTGCTCCACATCTGGCTCCAGATCAAGTGCAGTTCTCCTTTCAGTCAGCAGACCTGAGAGCATCCATCTGTGGAGCTGGAGTGAGAAGAGGGAACCAGCTCCAGAGCCAGAGCCGGACACAACCTCAGGAGACGCTCATCCATCAGCTGAGTCTGGGCTGGGGCTGAGAAAGAGCACGGGTGTCAGACCACCCAGGATACACTGGACAGGCTGCTTCTGGACCTGCTGCTGCCTAATGTTTGTTCTGGCTGAGCCTGTTCGAGAAGCAGAGCCTCCGGGGCTGGTAGTATGGAATCCTGGGTCCCACCCTTGGGGTACCACCAGTGCTTTGTGGGACCTTGAGCTTGCTTCTGCCTCTCTCTGGACCTTAGTCTTCTTGCAAGGAGAATGAGGAGCTTGGGGTTGAATGACAGAAGACTAGAGATCTCTGGATGAAATGCCCTTAGAGATCATGTGATTCCACCTTCAACCTAGGGCTCGAGTATTTGCCGCTTCCTGTTTGCCCCATGTCAGGTCATTACCTAAACTCTGCTTGCACACCTCCAGTGATGGGAAGCTCCCTGCCCATGATGGGAAGCTCCCTGCCTCGTCCTTATCCTGACATCTCTGTGTAGCTGTCTATTAGAAGTTTCTTCTCAGAAAGTGTCCCCATAGCTTCCATTAATGGGATGTACTTAGCTCCTTCTGAGGCTACAAATTGCCATCTGCTCCATCATGGCACTTTGGAGGCCTGGATTCAGAATTCACCCAGGTTTGAATCCTGACTTTCCTCTTCTCCAGACCCAACAGCCCTCAGCATTCACAGAACCTATTCTGCGATCCCTTAGGTGTGGGGCTTGTGTGCAGACAGCCTCCCAGGAGGGGTCTTGGCAAAGCTGCATAGGGCCAGAGCACCATCTTGGTCTTTTCAAACACAATAGTTCCTGGACCGAAACTTGAAGTGTTGGCACCAATGGGGTCTTCTCTAACCTGTGAGCTAGGTGGGAATGCTGTTTCATTCCTGTTTGTAACCCCAATAGCCAGCCCAGGGCCTTGCCCAGAGTTAGCTTCAGAATGTACTTGCGAACTAAGGCAGCCAGGAGGCAAGGACTGAGGTGGGGGTGAACTCGTGTGCATGTGTGCCATGCGCTTGCAGTTCTGAGGGTGCAGTAGAACAGTTGTCTGAACCATAGAAGGCCCCAGGTCGTCATTATGCATTCAGACACCCTCCTCCATGATTTTGCCCATGCCTGGGACATTTTGGCATACACTGGGCGTCTGGTGGGACTGGTATTCATCAGTGCCCAAGGCCCAGAGAAGTTGGTACTTATAAATGCAGCCTCCCAGGGCCCCCTGGGATCCCTCTGCATCCTCTTCAGCTCTGTATGAACTTGCCAGTCTTGTTTACATCCCCTGCTGTTGCCAGAGGCAGGAGGGGCGGCTGTGTCCCATCTGTTGGCAAGGGTGACCTGGGGATCCATCTGAAGCTCTAGGAAGTGACTGTGTCCCGTCAGTCGGCAGGGGTGTTTCTGGCTGGCTGAACGGATGGAGGGCGGCTGCTGAGTTCTGTCACTTGATGAGGGTATTCCCAGCTGTCTGCCTGAGGAGGAGAGGCAGCTGCCCTGGCAGGCAGCTGGGGTGTGCTGGCCATGCCCAATCTGACGTGCTTCGCCCTCTTGCCACTCAGCTGTCACCAGCCCCAATCACCAAAGGGAAGTCAGCTTTGCCAGAGCTCAAGGTCATGGGAAGGACACTTCAATTATTCCAACGTCGTCTGTCTGGGTCCCAGTGGAGAGGACAGCCATTGGCTTTAGGACTGGCTGGAGGGAATGTGTGCCAGGGCAGGAGAAGGCAGATGAAGGGAAGGAGAGGGAAGACCCCACAGGGAATCCGCTGACCACACTGAGCAGAGGGAGGCAACAGAGGCACCCAGATACAAAGGCACAGATGGACACTTTCACTGTTCAATAGCCATGATGTTGGAGCTGCCATGTGGTGTGGGAGGCAGGCAGACTTGGATTACCTGGGTTATGGTCTGATGCTACAGCTTCCTGACTGCTGAACCCTTCTCACCTGTGGAATGGGGATGTTGGGAAGAGCCCCAGGTCAGGTGACTGGTGTATACCCCTTCTCAAATTCCCTTCCTTCTGGGCTCCTTAAACAAAGCCAATGGAGGCTAGCAAGAGCCCAAAGGAAATCTTCATTCAGAGGTCAATACCAGGCTTGTTCAGGGCTCTGTCCTCTTCTCTGGGAAGTCTGGCTATCAAAGAAGGAAGGAAGGGCCAGTGTCTTTAGGAGTGGCTCTTTGGCCAGTTCAGAAAACTACCTGTGGATTCCAGGCATTCTCTACCGGTAGGATCCAGCTAGAAACCGAGCTCGGAACTAAAGACATGCCAACTGCAGTACCCAAGACAATCTTCCTTCTTTCCAAAGAAGTGAGGCAGAATGCTGGTAAAAATAAGGAAAATGAGGCTGTGGTCAGTGACTTCTCCCAGGTGGCAGGGCTGTAGAATGTCCAGGATTCAAATCTACCTGACCATATCGAGAGTGTCCTTAATCTCTCATTTCATCACCCATTTTCCAATCCCACCCCAACATCCTCAGCCAGAACCGAGACAAGCTGACTCCTCAGGATTTACAAAACAGCCCCTGTGTTTTTTCTGCCTCTGTGTTTTCCTCCCCCAGCTCCCTCAGGCTGGAATGTCCACCCCACCCTGCCCTGCCTTCCAGCCTTGCTCACCTCTCGCCTTGTGGAAATCCTCCTTAGTCTTGGGCCTTGAAGTGACACTCTTCTGATTCCTGGAAGTGGGGGCCCTTCCTGTCTTTCCAGAGAGCTTTGATACTCTCTTGCCTTGTGTTACCAGATGCTGTGCCCACAAGACACAGCTTGGAGAGAGAACACAGAACCAGAGAGGATGGGCTCAAGCCCTCACTGGCTTCTCCCTACCCTCTGCTCATCGCCTCAGTTGCTTTCCCAAGGAGGTCTCAGGGATGTAGGCCTCCATTCTTCCTTCCCTTCCCCTCTTCTTCTTTGTTGCCAGAGTGGCATTTATCTATGACTGTGACCTTGAGGACAGGCTTTTTTTTTTCTTTTGGGTCAAACATATTTCTTTCCAGTTGCCAGCTTTATCATTAGCCAGTTACAACCATCTATCTTTAAAACAGGAAATATATGCACTAAGGAAACACTAAAGAAGAAAGGTACACTAATTCTTAATTATTGAAAGAGAGAATTTGATTTCACATTTGGAATCTTTTCTATGTAGTGTCAGCAACACTAAAGAGCCTCTCGGTTGTTCCATCAGTATGGGCCCGCTTATCTTCAACTGAGTGGCTAGGTCCCTGTACTTCTTTCGATGTCTCAATAGATGACATTGTCACAACCCCATAGAATTCTGGAGTCATCTTCTTCCTCACCTCACCTTCTGCCTCAGCCGCATTCACGGCAGCCCTTCTTCCCAGGCCAGCTCCATTGCTATCACATGGCCCACCCTCATCAGCCATTACTGCGGGTGCCCTCATCTCTTTCTCCCTGCTCCAGTCATTTCCCTGACACTAGTACATTTTCTATAAGGTAGGGAAGAGGATTGTCTCCAGAGCCAAAGTGGGCCATGTACAACTGTCGTGCTTACTGTCCCCAGTAGGAGTTTCTTGGGGATTGAGAATAAAACCCACGGTCCCATAAGGAGCCCACCTCACTCTCCTTCCTGCCGGTTTATCTTCACCGCTGAACAGAATGTGCCAGGCCGCCCTCTGCTCATGAAGCTAACCTAGGCTTTTGCTTCTGCCTGGAACACTTTTGCCCATGCTAGTCACCTTTGTGGAATAAGGAGAACTAGCTCTTCAGGACATCAAGTGCTCACGGCCCCGGGAAGCTGTGTCACTAGCTCCCGGGGGCTCTAATGTAGGGATGCTGCTGAGCCGGTGAGTCATGTTCTAAAGCAAGACCCCTGCACCAGGACATGAGAACCATCCCTAGGTGGTTATGAAGCCCACCAACAAGTAGACCCCATCTGGGGCCAATTAGATCAGATCCTGTAGACCCAGGGCCTGGGAATTAGCACATGTATAATCTCACCGAGTAATTAGCTTGTGAAGCCAGGGTTACAAACCTTCTATTGGGGAAGTTTGTCAGGACAGACCCTACAGATAGTCAAGCCACCCAGAATCACTGGTGTCAGGTAGCTGACCTTCATCAGGTTCCAGGGACTGCCAGTCCTCAGGCAAGCCTGGGAACTGTCCATGTGGGGCATCTCTGTTCCCCAGAAGCCTAGCAGAGTTCTCTGCGCCCCTTCCCCCTGCTCATCTCTGAATGGGATAAGGCCTGATGCAGGGGAGGGGAGAGGACTGGGAAACAGCTGGGATTCAAATCACCTCCAACCACAAAAATCCATATCGAGCTATCTCTGTTGTTCCTCTCCACTCGACGTTGCGCCGTAGAGAAGCACCCGGCTTCCTGAAAGGAGCCCAGAGGCCCCAAGGTGATTTAGGCATAGGCTTCAATATGTGGATGGGAGGAGGAGACATAGCCTGAGCTAGCCCTGGCTTGGCTCAGGGAACTCGTTGTACCTATTGAATCTCATCTGACTCTGAGCCTGCACAAGCTTTCTAAGTAAAAAGTGTTGGGGAGGGGACGGGAGGTGGATTCTGCACTGTGGGACAAACTTTACCTCTCCCTGTGGAACGGTGACTCCTCAGGCACAAATCCAGACTGCCCCCTTCCTCCTATGAAGCTGGAGCTGGGTATCTATCCAGAGTGTGGGCCAGGAGAGCCCCTGACAGCTCTCCTGATCAGTCAGGCAAGCTAAACTTACAAACTGAGACGTTCTATTCAAAGCTGTGTGGCTGCCGTGACAAGGCATACCTGTGCTCCCAGCTACTCTCTAGATGTGACAGAGGCAAAAGGATCCTGAGTTTAAGGCCAGCTTGTGCTATATAGTAAGATTTACCTCAAAAAATAAGCAAGGGACCGAGGCTGTACTCATAGGTAGAGCATTTACCTAGCATGTGCAAAACCCTGGGTTTAATTCCCAGCACACACACACACACACACACACACACACACACACACACACACACACACACGATGTTCAGAGCTCTTAAGGCCAGGAGGCTTGAGAAAGCAGGGCCAGACTTTGATAGACTCTTTGGCCAGAAAGAGTTTGCAAGTGCCAGGGCTGCTGGTATTGGATATTGAGATTACAGTTCAGCTAGCATCTGCCCAGAAGCCTGCAAGGAAGTGTGTAGGCTAAGGCAGATATGGGCTTCCAAGCAGATTCCAAGTCTCTAAACTGGCTACTGCCTGAAAGACTGAGCAGCAGAGGCACACGCAGAGTGAGGTTTCAGAGTTGATTTCCAGCATGTCTTTATGCCCGGCGGAGGCTTCCTATGACAACCAACAAGTGCCAGAAGCATAGAAGGCAAGGGGTCTTGCCTTGGTGAGTGGAAAGCAATGGTGCTGGGAAATAGTGTATAGAATCAGATCTTAAAGGAAGAAACTTCAGCAGGCTCAATGGCGTAATTCACAGGCTGGACCAGGAGGCAAGGCCACACCCAGAAGTATGCTCTGTCTTACAAGCTTCCTGGGGCCTCCTGGGAAGAACACCCAGAAGAGCAGGCCAGGGATGCAACTGAGGTTGGAGAGGGCCAGGGCTAAAGAGATAAGAGACTTTATTCTGAAGGTCATGGGTTGGTGTTCTTCAATGTACAATTTACAACTGTAAGTAGTAAAGATCCTCAGTGGAAAACGCATTTTGTACCCTTAACATACAAACATTGCCATTTAGCAACCCAGCTCACTGACCATACCAGTTGTCTGCCTTCATGATAGTGTGGCTGACTGAGTGCTGTTACTGCCTGCTTCGCAAGTGAGTATTGTGCCGCCCGTAACTATCCCAGGAAAAGAAGACAATTCAAAGCTGGGGGGTGGTGGCACACACCCTTAATCCCAGCACTCTGGGGGCAGAGGCAGAAGGATCTCTGTGAGTTTGAGGCCAACCTGGTCTACAAGAGCTAGTTCCAGGACAGGCTTCAAAGCCACAGAGAAACCTTGTCTCAAAAAAGGGGGGGAGAGGGAGATCCCAAGTAGCATATCCACTGAATACGGGTTTATTTTACAGTATTGTAAAGTCAAATATCACAAACACAGTCATCCTAAGTTGAGGAATGTCTGTGCTTGAAGCAGGGTGGATGAGATGATTAGATTGAACTAGTCTGTTCCTACACAACATTGTACATATGTCTACATATTTCTCTTCATTCTCTCTCTCCTCATGCTTGTCTGGAGCATGGCTGCTTCTAACACTAGGTGATGAAGGATAGCTGAGTGCAGTGGCTTCATTCGTGAGCCATGGTGGAGCTAGGCAGTTTGCACATGAGAATGAGACAGATGGGCCATCTTTCAGAAGTTCACATGATGGTTTTGCTTGCTCGTGGTGCTCTAACGGTTCTCTATGGCTAAGACCTTGCTAAGGCCCAGGCACTCTGGTGACTAGCCACTTCTTCAGCCTCATCTCCTTCCACACATTGCATCCCTTTGACTCTGTGTAAAACTTCCCTCCATCAAGCTGGCCCATTGCTACCAGCTCTCCTGTAAATATGTGTGCATGTGCGCATGTATGTATGTACATGCTTTAGGTCTTTTTTAGTCGGTTTTTACTATGTACTCCAGGCTGGCCTTTAACTCACAGGTCTTCTTGCCTTAGCAACCAGATGTGGGCATTACAGGTGTGTGTCACAATGCCGGGTTCCGCTTTTCTTTAGAACCTTAGAAATTTGGTTAAATACTCCCCTCTTTCTAGACAATTGCAGCCCTCCCACCCTTGGGTGGCCCTGATCCCTGTTACGACTTCAGCTTTACAATCTCCCACTAAGGCATCATTGGTTGGTTCTCTTCTGGACTCCCTCAGCTCCCGGTGCTCCCTCATCTCAACCCTTAGTAACCTGCACAGAAGTTTTCTGGTTACCGGTCTGGTTTTTGATGGAAGGATGTGTTTGTGGCTTATCCCTCTTTGAGCAGTGGCTGGTCAGTGCTTATAAGCGCTGAAGACAAGGAAGAAAGATACATCAAGAGTGATGCCCAATCTAGAGATGGCTTCATGCCCACAGACTTTCAGGAATGGGCTTATGGAGGTGGAAAGACTTTCGGTTTAGGCTTACCGAGCTGGAGGCATGGGGGTATTCATCATGGAGGAAATATGGAATAGGCTGTCAACTGTGGGCCTGGATCTCCGAGGAGCAGTTTGTACTGGAATGCTCTGTCGAGAGGTGAGAGCAAAAGCTGTGGGAATGAACTTGAAACTTGATGTTTTTGATTCTTAAGTAAACAGCCAGCCAAGAACCAGTATATTTTGAAACACTGGTGGCCAAGGACGTGACAGGAAGAGGTATAGGGAGACAGTGGGAGGTGGCGCCCCTCCCCAGTAGGGTACAAGGGGATCCCTCTTCTGGAACTGCCCCAGCTGTCACACACCTCCACAGGGGAGAGAGGGCCCTGGCTTGGGGCCTGCCTTAGGAAAAAGGAATGATTAGAATGGAGGCCTTGCTGGCCTGAGCCCTCCTCCTGCCAGATGCTGCACTGTTCCCTGGGTCTTCTCTCCCGGCCAGAGACTGTGGACTCGGTTTTGCTGTGTGCTTCCCATCTCTGTGGACTCACACCACCCATTTCTCCCCACTTCTTCTCTGCCTTAGGCCAGTCTCTAAACTCAATGTTCTACCCCTTTCTGAGTTGGGCCCAGAAACTCCCTGGTCTGGAAATGACTCAGACTTCACTCCCCCTGACCAATAGCACCCCTAGCCAGGCCCTGAGCCATGTCATAGGCTGGACAACAAAAGGAGCTGGGGAGCATCTGCCTCATGAGCAGGTTGCTGAGGAGTTGGGTCCAGAGTCCTGTGCTAGCCATAGGATATCCCAGGAGGAGGCACAGGGCATGTAAACAGAGGTTAGTGGGACGATAGACAGAAATGCCAGGTTGGGATTGCTGAGAGGGTGGACAGGCTAGCATTAGTAGGATGGCATGATCTTACCCTAGGAACTAACAAGTTAGTTGGGATCTTTTAATTTATGTGTGTATGTATGTATGCACATATGCATGTATGTGTGTGTGCCTTACAGTGGTGGAAGAAGATCCTAAGGCCTTACATGTGTGGCAAGTGCTCATCTGTATCCTGAGTCCTCAGTTGTTTTGAGACAGGATTTTACCATGGGGTCCTGGCTGGACTTGAACTCACGATCCTCCTACCTTTGCCTCCCTAGTGTTGGCATAATAGGTCTGAATTGCCACTCTCAGTTGAGCTCTGACTGTTATTGATTTGTTTTAATATGAGGGGGGCTTTTCTTGTTTGGTTGGTCTCTTATTGTTTTGAGACAAAGGGTCCTGCTATGAACCCAAGCTCATTTGGAAATCACGATCGTGGTGACTCTCCCTCCTTGGTGCAGCCTCAATAGGGACCTATTAAGTTGCCAGTTGAAATCTCATTGGCAGCAGGCCAGGTGTTCTTCTGTCTAGCCTCAGAACTCCCCATGGAAAATGCAGGCTTCAAGGACCACAGACCTGACATCAAATCCTAGTACCACCTCTTTCTTTCTGCGTGACCCAGGATAAATACATCAGTTTCCTGGTGGAAGTCTTTGTTTGCCCGGGCATAGGATGGGAATGAAGATAACATTTTCTTGCTTAGGTTGTTGGGAGGGTTAGACGCGGGAACACACGGGGTGTACTCTGTGAGAGCCACAGGCTATAATTATATGTATATGTGCTATATTTATCAGCATGGCTAAAAAGGAGAAGTAGGTTCTATGCCTTTCTGTCATCTGGGGGCACATTCCCTGTTCCCTTTCACTGAATCCTGTAGGATTCCTTGAAGACTTAGCCTACTGAAGGTCAGGCTTAGGACACTGCTTTCTTGTTCTGCTGGAGGCCCCTCAGCATGCTGCTTGACTCCTCTGAGCCTTAGAGAAGTGTGCTCAGTGGACAGCAGCGTAAAGGAAAGGGATTTTCTCCCAGTTTCTCTCCCTCCCTCTGGATGATGCGATCAAAGAAGAGGTTCACACAGAGGTGAGGCCCAAAGGCACAGCAGCACCCTTCCCAGATGTGGTGTCGGGGTAGGGGGCGGGGGAGACTGAAGAAATGTGGCCATGTGGAGGGCAGGGCCAGGGCTGGCCTGCCTGTGATCAAAGGCACGGGTGGGGCGGGGCAGGGGCTGGGGGCAAGTTCCTCACATTGCTGAAGGGTTAGTCCTTTCTCTTGGTTGCCTGGATGCCTTGGTAGCTCCCAGCCCCTGCGTTCACTGGTTCATCATTCACTGCAAGGCTGTGCCTGCAGCCACAGTTCAAGCAGATTATGAATGGGGAGCAAGCTACTTACATATTCTTCGATGGAGTGGGTTGGGGGACACATGCCAAAGCTGAGTGCCACCTTTCTCTGCTGTTGTACATGCACCTGTGGAGAAACTGGCAACCAACTGTCCCAGGCAGGTCACTTCCCTGACTCTCACATGCTTCCTTGTGTGCTGATGGGTGGGTAGCAGCCTATGACACTGGGCAGCCACTCCTGTGCAGTAGCAATCGTGTCTGTGAGCCTGTGTGCTGTCCTGGGTTGGAGCAGGAGTTCAGCTATGCAGCCCCGGGAGCACTGGAAGATGGGCATAGACAGAACTGCTTTGCTTTGGAGGAACAGAAAGATCTTGTTGCTCCCGGGCTCTCTCCAGTATCCTAGGGGCTCCAGCTGCCTGTATGACCAGGAAATGTGCTTTCTAAACAATGCCCAGGCCAGCCCATCCTGATCCCTACCTACCATCACTGGTGGCAGCCCTGGGGAGATGCCTCTGACCATTGTTCCCAGAGACAGCTCACTGGGGTCAGACCTGGGCCATACCAGGGTCCTCAACCCCCACACCCTGGGAGGAGGCTCCTGATGTCCTAGAGAAAGTTCTTCCAGCTTTTGTTTTTGATTGGGCAGGAAGCCACTCAGGACATGGTGGCTTGGGCGGGGGTTGGGGGTGGGGAAGCACTGGGGTAGTCAGTTCTCCTTTTGATTTCCTTGGGGAGGATTTGATGAGGTAAGGAGAAGATACGTGGCCCAGGGTCATGGATGAATTAAAAGGGCACCACAAGGTGGAAGGAACCACAGAATGCTCTCGGCTGCCCTACGGATAGATCATAGTTCCATAGGAGGACTGCCTTGATCAGGATTGAGCCACACGATAAGTGCTTGATAATCCTTTATTGGCCAACAAGGTCCACTCTGATGTCCCATCAGGTTCTTCACTCACACATCAAACGCTGCCAAGGCTAACGATGCTCTGCACCCAATGACCAACTTTCCTTCTGATTTTGTCTAAGTCCGTTTCTAGTTAGGTGACCTTGGGACACAGTTTCTTTATCTGTACAATAGAGATGGCTGTTCCTACCTCCTAGTTATTGGGAGAACTTTTCTCCAAGATACTTTTGACAGTTCTTCTGGGATGTAGTTAAGATACTGTTTTGTTTTGTTTTACATTTTCTGAAATAAGTACCACTGTGTAGCCCAGGCTGGCCTCAAACTCCTGATCCTTTTGTCTTAGCTTCCTTAGGGCTGGAGTTACAAATATGTGTCATTGCCCTTGACTTTGTTTATTAATTTATAACATTATTATTATTATTATTATTATTATTATTATTATTTTGGTCATACTCTATAGCCTAAACTGGCTTGAAACTCATCTTATAGCCCAGTCAAGCCTGGCATATAATTTAAATATTAGTTCTGTAGCTCTCTTTTCCAGGCTAAAACTGCTTGCCTCAGAAGCCTTAGACACTCCTTCTGCCCTTTAGACTTGGCAACAGGCACCATCCAATCACCATTTGGCATCCCCATCTGACAGACAGGGAAATGGAAGCTGGGTAAGACCGATACACAGAAAAGGCAAGGATGTAAACAGCCTTCCACCTTGCCTTTTGCTCTGCTGCAATTCTTGCCCTGTCCAGTTAAAAGTAACTTATATCCTGCTCCAGTCTGGGCCCTTGAGTACTTCTCTGCTTTTCTTGAGTCTCACTTTATTCGGTTGCCCGTGGGAATATTTAACTCACCCCCTCCAGGCTTAATGATAATCCAGGGCCACTGGGCATGCCAGCCATGACCTGCTGTCCCTGCTTCTCTATTTGGGACCAACGGACAATGGACCTGTGGATTCCGTGAAACATCCATCCTTGCCAGCAGCTGAAAGCTCAGCCTTTTTGGGCTCCTTCCAGGAAACAAAGCTGAAGGCACGTGAGAAGGACTTTGTTACAGAGATAACACTGGGTCAATTCACATTTTTGAAAACAATACTAAGTCATTTTTTTTAAACCACGATGAACAGTAAACGACTTTGGACACAATGTGAAACTGATTGTGTCGCACCAGTGGGACACCACTCCTTAGGGAGAACCTCTGTGTTTCTGATCACTTTTCTGATAGAGTATGAATCCATGGAAATACAGGCAGTGATTGGTATTGTTCTATTATCATTGTTTTTATTCTGAAAGGCAAGTAGTGTAAAGGTTAAGACTGTGGCCTCAGGAGGCAAACTTCTTGGGCAGGAAGATCACCTAGGCCATTTCCCAGCTATATATAATATTGGGCGTGACACTTGACTGTTTAATGCCTCAGTTTACCCATCCAACAAATGTAGATAATACTAATAATACTGTATACATATGTATACTACTATTAGTATATATATGTATATATGGAGAAATAAAGAGTATGTATAATAGCATACATACATACATACATACATACACATACATACATACAGATTGTTTGAGGATCAAATGAGATCAGTGAATTAAGGTGTTTAGCACAGTGTCTAGTTCAAAGGTCAACATCTACATCCTTTAGGCTAAGATGACTTGTCGCCTGTTGCTAAAGACCGAGCTTTATTGAACACAGCCATGTTAGTTTATTTACCTATCATCCATGATTGTTTGTGTTACCCCAGCCCAGTCAAATAGTTAAAACAGGGTCCCTAGAGGCACACATTTTAAACTATTCACTGTCTGGGTCTTTGCAGGAAAAAAAGCCTGTTACCAGCTCTTATATTCAGGAAATATTATTTTATTCTTCTAAAGGTTTTTTATTGCAATAATGGGGATCCAAGTTCAAGGAGAGGAAATGTCTTGCCCAAGGCCACACAGCTAGGATGGTACCCTTAGCTTAGAGAACCTTTTAGAATATAACATCAATTACAAATTCTTCCATGTTTGGAGTCCTTAGGCTCCAAGTTCGTCCTTTAGGATGTAGAACTAGCTTAGTTCCCTAGACTAAAGATGCAAGCTGCCAAGTCAAGGAGAGACCTCTTCCCTCCAGTATTAGAGCCTGTGTCAGGTCAGCAGGCATGGAATGACTGTTTCAACACACAGGCTTTCGGCACCCTTTCCTTGGGTCTACTGACCTGTTAGGCTGTGCTAGGGGAGCTGCCTTGCTAGGTGGCTAGTGCTTTGCTCCACCCTCAGGACTCTGTTATCAGCTTGCTGGGCCTGGCCTTGCTCTTGTAATGGACTGCTCTGTGGCCATTTACATTTTCTTTGGTATATTATCTTGTGCAAGAGTGACTCTGACATAATTATGTTTGTCCCCTTTATCCTTAGTCCTCTCGGAGTGCCTAGTTACCTTTAATTTCCCATCTGTTCTTCATACTAATGAGCAAGTGGAGCTAAGTCAGATCTTAAGTGATGGGTTATAGGGGAAAGTTTATTGAAGTTCCTTAGGGTCCCTGGAATGCAGAGATGTAGCTTAAGGCTCAAAGTCCGTGAAAGCAAACAAGATAGACATACAATATATGTCGTTGGTAGGGTTGGGGAGGGTGGTCTCTGGTGTCCTTCCTCCAAGTCTAGGATTCTTGAGAGCTAGTTTTAGTTGTCTCAATAACAGTCCGCTGCTCCACCTCTGGTTCCTATATTAAATAGCATGTTAAATACCTGCCTTATGGTCCATAGTCTTGGTGATCCAGGGGTGTCAGGGTCAGGGCCAGGGCCAGGGCAATTCTATCTTAAGTGTATGTGTTATGCATGCATGCATATATGTGTGGCTTTGCATGGATCATTGTGAGAATACTTGACACAGTATTTGGTATATGATAGACATTTGGAATGTGACATTTTTTGCCTCTCTTATGTTACCAAAGTGCCTAATGCTAGATATAGCTAGCTAGGCTGATGTGGGATTCCCTTCTGTATGCTGTGAGTACCATTGGTTAATAAAGAAACTGTATTGAGCCTGTGCAGGAAATAGAGGTAGGCAGGAAAAACTAAACTGAATGCTGGGAGAAAGGAGGTGGAGTCAGAGAGAAACTATGGAGCCACCACCAGAAATAGACATGCTGAAACTTTGCTGGTAAGCCACAACATTGTGGTGATGCACAGATTAATAAAAATGGATTAAATTAATAGTTGGAGTTAGCCAACAACAAGGTAGAGATAATGGGCCAAGCAGTGATTTAATTAATACAGTTTCTGTGTGATTATTTTGGGGCTAAGTGGCTGGGAACCATCAAGCGGCTCTCTCCTCCAACACTAGGCAACACACAGTGGACATCTAATCAATGTTCACCCAATGACCAGACTGAGGAGGCGTGTTCTTCCCAGGGATGTAGTTTGTGTGAGTGATGTGTGCAAAATAGGTGGATTTGAGCAAGGAGTGTGTCTGTGCTCTGTGAGAATGTATCACATGTGTCATGTTGAGTACAGCATGAGCAGGGGCTACTGTGTTTGTCCTCGTGGAAGTGAGTAAAGGCCAGGAGTGTAGCATTTCAAGGCTCAGGGCACAAGCTTGGAAATCAGACCTGCACATTCTCGTAATATCACCCCCTAAATCCATCTAAGTGTGATTGAGGAAGGAACTATGTTATCATAGTTATCATAAGCCCACAGGGAGGGCAGAGCAACACCCAGCAAGTGCCCGGTGGGTAGTGACTGTCGATGGTGGTGATAGAATGTATAGAGCCTGGCTGCCAGGGGTATATGTGCTGCATGGATAATGCAAGCATGGACGTGTGGGTGTGTGCCTGTTAGTTTGGGTAGCATAGAAAGGAAGACCTGCCGGAGAGGCTGGAAGGATTGAGAAACAAGGGTGACCACCTGGAAGGGAAGTTCTATGTAGTAAGGAGGCCATTTGTTGGTTCCCGGCTGCCCAGCTAGCTTAGCCCCAAAATAATCACACAGAAACTGTATTAATTAAATCACTGCTTGGCCTATTAGCTCTAGCTTCTTATTAGTTCTTATATTAATTTAAACCATTTCTATTAATCTGTATATCACCATGTGGCTGTGGCTTACCAGGTAAAGTTCCCAGCGTCTATCTCTGGCAGCTCTATGGCTTCTCTTTGACTCTGCCCTTCTTTCTCCCAGCATTCAGCCTAGCTTTCTCTGCCTACCTAAGTTCTGCCTTGCTATAGGTCCAATTTTATTCATTAATGGTAATCACAGCACACAGAGGGAAATCCCTTGTCAGTTCTAAGAGCAGGAGCCTGAGGTCACGTGCTTACGTGGAGAGCTGACAAAAGCTCCAAGGATAGGAAGACCTACTGATGCTATGGGCATCTTTCTTTGGCAGCACAATTAAGGAGATGAAGTGGGCAGAGGACAGTTTATCTGAAGACTGACAGCCCCCAATAGCATAGCATAAGCTGAAGAAAAGCTTTCTTAGGGTCATTCTGCCTGCCACCTGGAAGGCAAATGGGAGAGGAGCCTGGCAAGGAAAGAAGGTTTGCAGGACTTCTGAGAGTAGAGGCGGCAAGGGGAGAGAGGTCTGAGAAGACAAGAAAACAGGGGCTCAGAAGAGGGTCAAGGTAAGAGGAAGGCAGGAGCCTGAAGAAAGTTACCCTTCCCCACTCCAGTGGCATCCTTTCAGCCAGGCATGCCACCTCTTGGTGAATTCCATAGCCGGTACGAGGGTTGAGTACATGGAATGGGTCTAGGCCCCCTGGGTGATTTGGGGCACCTAGGAATCACCTAGGGGTGATTCTCCTTAGCCTGGGGCTGAACTGAGGGGCCCGTTTCCCCCCTACTATGTTCTCCATCACACTTCTAGCTGCTTGGACACCCTTCTCTTTTTCTTCAGCCTCCTTGCGTCCATCTACAATTGCTATGACCCAAGTTACTTCTGAAGCTCAACTTAAGGGGGTCTGTAAAGTACATGTACCCTGTGGCTTAGAAGCTGGCTATCCTGCTGCTATAGTCTTTGAGTCTGAGCCCACATCCCCACACTCTGCAGAATAGGCCTGTGCTCCTCACTGGAGGACCTCTACATTCTTACACTTTGGGTTTTTGCCCTCAGCCTCTTTATTTTCTACCCCAAAACCTACCATTGTCTGTGGCCCCATGAACGCAGGGGCCATGATGCTACCTTTGGCTAACGATAAGATGATCAGGAAAGTGCCGATGACAATAGCATCGGTGATGATGGCAGTAATGAAGGTAACGGTGAGGCTGGCGATGAGGTATGATGGAGGTTATGGTGGTTATGACGGTGAAGCTCGTTGAGTTGGTTGGATTGAGAAGCGACTAGGAGACTGCTAAGGCACATGTCTGGGTGTGTCTGTGAGAGTATTTTCACAGAGGACTGGCTGAAGGGAGAAGAGTGATCCCGAATGGGGGTGGTACCATTTCCTAAGTTGGGAGACCAGAAGAAATAAGATGGGGAAGGAGAGCTCATTAGTTCATCAAGCATTACCTCTTTGCTCACCGGTCACCATATGTGAGGAGCTTCACTATGCCTTTCTCATTTTGATGGATGGACTATCCCAAAGCTCCGACCCCCTCCCCTCCAAAATCCTTCCTCCTTTAAGTGGATTTCTCGGGTATTTGTCTCCGTGACTAACAATCCAACACAATGGTGTGTGGAAGGCATGAATATGAATGAATTTGGTAATGATAATAGAGGTAGTGATAATGAGAATGAGGGTTATCTTAGAGGAAGGAATGGTGTTGAGGAAGAGATGGAGGATGAAGTGATAATTGGGTTGACAACAATAACAATGATGATGGGGGGGGATAATCCAGCAGATACAGCGGTGGTGGAGATGGGAGGTGTGGTACTTGCAGAGAAATCATATTGATGGTGATTGATGAAGGTGCTAATACTCAGGGTAGTGACTGAGGCATTCTGTGGTAATGGGAGTGGCGTTGATGGTGATAATTATGATGTTGATGGCCCAAAAGTCAGTAAAAATGGTAACGGGTTGGTGCTGAAATGGAAGCTGGGAAGTTTCACATTAAACTTTAAATTTATATATAAGTTTGTTAAGTTGTATAGACTTTGGGTCTGGTTAATTTTGGTGTTTCCGGGTTTATTTATTTATTTGCAAGTTACAATAGTCAAGAATCCACCGAGTGTACTCACTGAGTCTATTTAATATTGGCTACCTTATTTTTACTGCAATACATTTCTTATATATTTTAGCGTCATTCTACTTTCCACTGTCATTATTCTGGAGGACTTAAAAACAGAACCGAAGAAGGCACTGCAACTGTTAATTTTTGGAAGGAGGCTGGGCATCCCAGTCTCATTCATTGCTGGAACAGTCTTACAGTGGCATTCTTTCAGTCTCACTAAAGCTCAAGCAGAAAAGGACTAGAAAGTCTATGACCATGGCACCCTGCACACACCCAAGTTCACCTAAGCTAAGCTGTGTCGGGCCTGGTTTGTACATGGATGGAAGAAAAGAATTAGGGATTCAGGATCAAGAAGGAAACCTCTGGACATCTCGGTGGGCAGGCTGTGCAAGGTCTGCCCATTGAACAGGCTCAAATCAAGGGATGCTGACCCTGCCGTTCTGAGACAGGAGGAAGGGCCCTTCCTAGAACTTGATTCTTTGGTGCGCCATGCAAGGAAAGGATGGGAATGTGTCCTGAAGCTGGGATTCTGTGCTCAGGCGGAGGCAAGAGGATGGGAAGAAATGCCAGCACAGGGGAGAGACAAGCAATGTGGTGGTTCAGAGAAATGCTGAAGTTCTTGTCTAGATTCCTTGTGGTTCTGAGTGGGAGGTGACCCAGGATGTGGGCCTCTGTGGTGCTGCCTCCAGCCCTGCATCTGCCAAAAGGCCGCCCTTGGGGGCATTTCTTCCATCCCTGAGGCGGGCTGCGGTGAGAAGGAGGGGGAAGAAAGGGAAGCGGGAGGGGACACTGCTCTCAATTCCCCAGAGGAATCTGGTTTCTCCCACAAATTATCAGAGTTCTTACCTCCCCCACAGTTCCCCTCTCCCTACCCTCAGTTCCATGATTTCCAAAGGCTACTCAGTAAAGCTAGGTCAGGGACATGTTTCCGTTAGCAATTGAATGGGTACCAAGGCAGCTGGTCACATGGCAAGAAAAGGGGCTAGAGGATCTTCCTCAAATAACGCGGGTATTGGAATTAGAAACAGAACGAATTCTTAACTCTCTCGCTCAGTGTGTGAATGTAGGATTATCAATAGCATTTTCTGAGCCTCAGTTTCCCTTTCTATACAGTGACAGTCTACAATGCTGAGTTTTATAAGGACTGAGTGAAACAACATGTATCAGGTTTGGATTCCAGTGCTTGGCACCTAGTACATGTTAAAGAGGCAGCCATCTCTTTCCCCAGTCCCTACCACAGCCCTACCTACCCCTTTCTGAAGACAGCTGACATGGCCTAATCCCCTTACTGAACTTCAACCTATGCACAAACATTCTATCTTCTTGTGTCACGTGAGACCTGAAAAATGCACACTTTAGCATCAAATGGTCCCGACAACCCTTCCAATTGAGGTATTGGATCTGGAGTCGGCGTGGGAATTGCTGCTGTGACTGTGGTGGCTGTTGGACCTCTCTGGGCCTCAGTTTCCTCACCAGGAGATAGGGATAAGAATGCCTGCTTGGCTAGCCATGCCGGCTTGTTGCGGGACTCAAATGAGCTCACGCTTCAGGAAGTATGAAATGCTGGCTCTGTGTGGGTGGTATTAATTCAGTCTGGGAGGAAGGTGGAGAGGAAGACACTTGGTCCTTGGAGACTGGGTTAGCTCCCAACTCATAGGGTCTGCTTCCTGGGGTATGCCAAGACCACAGCATTCTGAGGTTCAGGGATAGCTGGGAACATAAAAATGAAGTCCAGCTATAAGGTTTCCTTATGTTCAGTTTGGGCGGATGGGACAGGGGGCGTCCATTCAGGTCCCTTCACATAAGCCACATGTAAATACATCAATTATGAGGTTTGAGTCAACTGCCTGGGGGCTTCTTGAACAAGATGGCAACCTCTATAAGCCAAAGGCCTCCCTTTCATCTTCCCACATTTGGGTCCTACTGAGGTTAGAAGTTGAGCTGACCAGTATCTGAACTTGGCAGTCCTGCCCTGCTTGCCACAGGAAGCTATAGGCTGTGACTGTCTTGGCAACCTGAAGGCAGAGGTGGTTTTTTTTGCTGACTTGGGAGTTTTGAGAGCCCCGAGTCTGTATGGTTCCCTTTGTTTGCAGGATGGGAAGCCCCGTCACTAGGCGGCTCTCACGTAAGGCCCCCTGTCATGGTGTAGAAGGCATGGTGTGAAAAGTGCTTCAGTCTGTGGCGTGAGGAGGACGAGGCAGCAGCTCTTCAAAGCCAGCAAACCAGAAAGCAGAGAACATGGACTCGCCCCTAGTTATCAGTTTCCACCATCCAGGCCCCACCTCCTAAAGGCTCGACAGTCCTCAAAGCAGTGCCACAACCTGTACCAAGCATTCAAAATATCAGCCTGTAGGTGATATTTGGAGTCAGAGCCATAGCGCCTGTTAATGGTTTAGTCCATGATAATGGCATACCTTAAGTTCTTACCGATGGTTCTTCCTTCTGACCAAATTCTAATCCTTTGCCCTCACATCTGGACAGTCAGGAGGCTCCACGCTCGATACTCAGTCTCAGCCACTAGCCTTATACTTATCTTTCAAAGCCTCATTTCTAGTCCTTGTTCTATGCTTGTCTCCAGGATTGGCTCCCTCTGCCTGCCTCCCTTCCCCAAGCTTGCCTGTCATTTCCTGAGGGAAGAGCCTAGGGGAGCATCAAGATCCCCTCCCAGCCTTTCTTGCCCCTCCACCCTACTTCCTGTCTTCCCACCACAGCCTCTCTTCTTACCTCATGACTCAGCTTCTATCTCAGGCCCCTGCTGGTGAGGCATTCCTGTGTTCCCCCTCCCAGCCACCAGCCGCCTGAACTCTGGACGCCCCCTCACCCCAACTAAGTCAGCTTGGGCCCTTCCTGGCCCCCACCCACTAAGCTCAGTCACATCAGCCCCTCCCTGTGGGTGTCCCACAGCAGCCAGCTGCTGCTTGCAGTTCATTGGTGGGGACCACATCGCAGACACCCCTGGAGCCGGAGTTCAAACGTGGACCTCCTAGCATGTGTTTGATCAGCTGAGGCCAAATCCACAGCCTTCTAGGAAATGGTGCCTACCAGCTCAGCTGCTCTCCGGAGCAGCCAGGGACTTAGGGCCACACAGTCAGGGCACGGAGTGAGGCAATCTCTCTCTGTCTGTCTCTCACTCTTTCTCTCCCCCTCTCTCTTGCGTCCATGCCTATATGTGAGCAGAGAGGGACAGAGCAGGGGATAATGTGTGTGCTGTGGATCTGTTGGAAACTGCTTGTGTTTCCATGCCTTTTGCTGAACTGCTGCAGTACTCTAAGAGTGTAGTGCACTCAGGCATTGTGCTGCAGAGGGTGGCATCTCACGGTAGAGCTATGCTTTCGGGGATGGCATGTGCTATGTATGGTATTTGTGGGGAGGTGGGTGTTGGTGGTCTGGGGTCTGAGGCTATGTCCACTGAGGTGGAAGTGCCGTGGTAGAGACATGCTGCAAGTGTGAAATAGGTGTGTTTATGGATTACGGTGTCACAGCTCTGGTGTGTGGCGGGAACACCCTGAGAATCACTAAGTATATGTGTCTATTGAGGGAATGTGACTTATGTGACTCAAGATCCATGAATTTCCAGCCCTGTTCCCATGGATTTTAGTTCAAATGCTGCATTCTCCAATTTCAGGTGATTTGGGCCCAAATTGTATAAGTTGTTAGGATTCCTGTTTCATCTATAGCCTGCAGGATTTTGGTTCTTGTGGTTTAAACCAAGCATCAGCTGGCCAGGGTAGGAAGCAAAGTAAAGACAGCGGGAAGAGGAGAAAGACCCAAGAGGGAGGGGAGAGAAGGGGCTGACTCGGGGAAGGAAGGGGTGTTGAGGGGGACATGGAGGAGAGAAATTGAGATAAGTCGTGGCTGGCTCAGGCCTGGCAATCCACTTTTCTAGGCTCTGAAGATGCAGTATATACAAGGGAGACCAGAAAGGTCAAGTTCAATAGGGCACAGGAGACTACTCAGACAGATCTAGTTCAACTGAGAAAGCAGGAAGCCTGCGCACAGAAAGTGATGCCAGAGCCAATGTCCGCTCTGAGCCGCCTCTAGGCTTCTAGTACCTGAGACCCTTTCCATTTAGTTTCTTGGTGACCGAGGCTTGAGCCTAGGGTGTTAACTTTGAATGATTCCTTTACCCTATATTCAATTAACTTGGCCGACACACCCTTGGCAAACAGTCCTCAAGCCTGGACTTGGCCTGGCCTGTGCCAAGACCTGGGACTCAGTCCATTCACAGGCCAGCAGTCACATTCCTGTTCTCCTGTGTGTGCCTGTGTCTCTGCTCCACCCTCCATCTGTCACTACTCTGGGTCTGGCCTTTAGACATCCTCTACAGACATGGCCAATGGTCACCCCCCACTCTCTCCCCACCTCGACACTTACCTATCACCCTAAGGAGCTCTTGACAT
This sequence comes from Myodes glareolus, assembly GCF_982192425.1. Classification (NCBI taxonomy): domain Eukaryota; kingdom Metazoa; phylum Chordata; class Mammalia; order Rodentia; family Cricetidae; genus Myodes; species Myodes glareolus. Next base: position 84,976,689 of record NC_142053.1, on the reverse strand, counting down.
TGCGCTCATCCCTCAAAAACCATTGCCGACACCAGGTCATAGGGAGTTTTAGCACTAGGGGAGCTAGCAGTGGGGCGGGAGGACACAAACATACCCCATTCTGTTAGTAAGCTGCAAGCGCTGCATTTAGTATGGAAATGGGGGGCATGTTGTAGCAAACACAAAGAGGAATCTAAGAAGGATCCTGGAGAATTACCCAAGTGTGGAATGGGCCTCCCAGAGGAAGCAATATTTGAACAAAGACTTTACGGATGTAAGAAAGTACTTACAAGTGTCTGCGGAAGTGTGTTCAGAGCAGAAAAAACAGTCAATGCAAAGGTTGGGGGCCAGGCCTGTTGGGCCTCGAGAGCAAGCCACTGACCCATTGCAGGGCAGGAAAGGCCTTAAGATGTTACAGAGAGCCCTTTTTTGCTGAAGTTGTAGCTGTAGGCCCTCCTCAGCCTTAGATTCCAACCAGCAGCTTTCTACACCAAATCCATTCATTCCTCTCTCTCAGTATGTGTGTGTGTGTGTGTGTGTGTGTGTGTGTGTGTGCGCGCGCGCGCGCGCGCACGCGCGTGCGTGAGAGAGAGAGAGAGAGAGGGAGAGGGATTTTGAGACAGTCACGGTATGTGTCATACGGAACTTGCTGTGTGACTCAGCCTGTCTTCAAACTCTGAATTCTCCTGCCTCGTCCCTCTGAGTGCTGGCATCACAGATATGCACCTATACCCAGCATGGCCTTATTCTTTTTGTGCCCGTATCATGGTAGTCCATCAAGCCCTGTCTCACACACTCCTCCCACAATCCTGTGCAATAGGTGTTTGTGTTCCCACTGCACAAGAGCAACAACAGTAGCAACAACATGCCACTGACATGGTGCTACGACCAAGCAAAAATGTATTATTTAGCCATCTAGCCTAAGAGCTTTGTGAACAGTAAGTCATTTGATCCTCCTGCCCATTCTATGAGCTCGACAGTGTTATCAACCCCTAACTTATTGTATTGAAATTAAGGTTTATAGAGGTTAACTCACTTGCCCAAGGTCACACAACTGTGGTAAAAGGCAAAGCCAGAATTCATACTAGCAGTCTGGCTCCAGATACGTGTTCTTTACCCTGCTACTAAGAGCAAAACTACAGTTCAGAGTCTAGCTGATTGGCCTACGGTAACACAGCAAACGGTTAGTGAGGTTCGTCTTTTCCTTCATAACAACCCCAGTGCACAACCCGGTGACTCCACCAGAATGCCCTACGTTCCCAAACTTTCCGCTTCCCTCTCTACCACTCCGAACTGACGCAGACACTGAAGATGTACTGTTCACTTTGGAACTCGCTTCTTAATTTAGAACATTGTCTTTTCCCCACTTCCCTCCTCCACCTGTACGTCTCCACTCCAAGTAGAAACTTGGAGATCGTACAGGGCACGCCCGGAACAACAGAGGCCAGGAAAGGAGGTTGGGCTACTGCCAAGTGGGTGGCATTCTTCCCCCAAGGACAGTGGGAAGGATCTGAGGGTGGAGAGCTGTGGGCCAGCCTGGAACGATCCCTGTGCGTCCTTCCTAGCAAGGGCACACATGTCCATGAGTGTGTGTGTGTGTGTGTGTGTGTGTGTGTGTGTGTGTGTGTGCCTGTGTTCATAAATGTGTCTTCACAAGCATGTGTGTTGGGATCAGGTATGAGTGTCTGGTTGGGTGTAGATTGATTGCTGTGTCTATGAGTAACTAGGTGAGTTCGAGTGGGTCTACATGCATGCATGTATGTGTGTGTGCCAGCAATGCGTGCTCATGTGTTTGAATGTGTGTGCATGTGTGTATACACGTGTACACACATGGGTATGTGGTTATTTAGGGCTCTCAGCACACGGCTAACCATGGGCTCGCCACTGATTTCTTTGACATCAGCCTGCCTCAGGAACATCTGTTGGCCTCATTCTACACCTACATCAGAGCCACCTAGCTTCCAATCCAGCCTCCTTGATCCTCCCTGTGTGGCTCTCAGCCTTTCTGTGAAGGTCTCAGTCCATGTTGAGAGGCAGCAGAGTGCAGGTGAAGAAAGCAAGTTTATATTAGCCAGGAGCTTGGGTCCCAGCAGGATGGCTTGGGTCCCAGGCATAGGCTGGCACTTTCAGAATGGGAAGGTTTGTGACGTGGAACTCCTTCCCGTGTTCCCCCATGGCACAGATGGGAACTGTCTGTCAGGGAGCATTCAGGAAAAGAACACCCCAAATCTTCCAACAGATGGACTGGTACTCCAGTGATTTAATCCTGATAGTGCAGACTCCACAGTCAGACTAGCTTTGCAGCCTGGCGCTTCTGTGTAATGGGCTGTGTGGCTCAAGCAAGCCACTTCACCTCTCTGTCTTGGTGACCACATCTTGAAAGGTAGAGCGGATGGTAATAGAACCCAGAGCCCAGGCTTGTACAGAGGCTTAAATGAGCCAATGGCTGTGAGTGCCAGGGGCGGGCTGGCCTGCGGGAAGTGCTGTGTGGGTGGTGGGTGGTTATCGGCAAGATGGTGGCTGCGGTATGCAGGTGGAATTTCTAGTGTATAGGCGCCTCTGTGCCTTTCCACTCTCTAGATGGCCACATGCTCCCGGCATCTCACAGGGATGCTGCCTTGGCTACACTGACAGGAAGCCAGCAGGAACAAATGTGGACAGTTGCCTTGCCAGCTCTGCAGCAGAATCCCTACCATCCATTGCTCAGGGCATCTGATCACTCAGCTTCCAGAAGTGTCTGCACAGCCTCAGCCCATTCCAGGCATGGCCCCAGGCGTGTCATCTCAGCTCTCTGGGTCATCCTGACACACCTGCCCAGGTGATGATTCACAAAGGGCTCGCCAGCCATTAGCTCATTTGGAAGGCATGGCAATCCTGGGAAGTGAGACTTTTTTTTAAAACCTGTTTTCTACCTATGCATACAAAAGCGGACTCTCAGAGAAGTTAAGCAACATGCCCAGAAACACACAGCTAGTACACTACTGTGCCAGGGCGTAAATTCATGTCTTTCTAACTCCAGGTCCACATTCATAACTATGGCAGCTATGGCACCCATGGATCAGAGAACATGTCTGACTCTGAGAACTCAAGTCCTCAGAGACCTCTGCGTCCACTATTGAGGGGGACCCAGCCGTAGTCGGCACTGTGCTAAGTAGTCAATGGGGGCACTGGGTGACGACGTAAAGAGTGGATGGTGGCTCCCTAGCAGTTCCTGGGCCACAGCCAACAGCGTGTGTTTAGCTCAGTGTTTCCAGGAGGCTCCAGATGAGTCACCAGGACTGTTCTTAAGGCTGTCTTGTAGAAAACCCAGAGGGCCTGCCCCTTTCAAAAGACTCAGGAGTCCTGGCAGCCCGAGGCCTGCCTTCCAACATTGCAACAGTGTTGCAGATGGGCACAGGCTGTCCGCTTCACCACAGGCCCCACTGTTCCTGTGGCCACCCCAGCTGTCATTCCTTAGCCCACTTGGACCATCCCTGTCTCTCGCCCTGTTCACCCACTCAAGACGCTTGCCTTGGAAGAGCCATGGGCCTAGCTTCGTGAGGGAGACTGAGCGCAAGGGAAGCTCTGGGGGCAAAGAGAGCTGTCTAGATTGTCACAGCCTCGCCAATACACCTCTTCCTCTGTCCACCTGTGCAGTCCTGACCTCCCAGGTGAACAGGACAAAATCCAGGGACTCAGTCAGTTTCGTTGTCCATAAATCCAGAGCTGTAGGCTAGGAGAGAACATTTCTTTGGGCCATGGGGACGCCAGGAGAATCTTGCAGGGAAAGGCTGCATCTGTGCCTGCGAGAGGAAAGGATGAGAGAAGCAAGGAGTAGAAACTGTATAGTAAAAGAAGAGAAAGGAAGGCAGGAACAGTATGGGCTGTGTGTGAGACCCCTGAATGGTTCAGCATGACTGGATGTAGGGGTGACTGAAGGGAGTTGGGGGAAGAGGTAGGAACTAATATCACTGACCCCAGGTTTCTGGTGATTCGGACACTCTGACTGGCGGTCTGCGAAGAACAAGCTCAGTTCATTGTCACCATGGATTTTGTGAAGCAAGGATCAGTGAGTCATTTATTAAAGGATTTGCTGGGGCTCGGAGGTTGGAATACTTGCTCAATGCACAAGTATCTGTGAGTAAGTAGAAGAATTTCCTGCCACCCCACCCGTCACATCTGCCTTCATACTGGGAGAAAGAGCACTGGGGAGCCATTGATGGCCTGAGGCAGGAGACTGCCTCCATCTGCCGTGCCTTTGGGGACAGGGATCTTGGGTGAGAGTGCCCTAACCTTTCTGCCCCCCCAGTCCACTCGTCCACCTCCAGAATAGCTTTCTACCTTAGTTACGTTTGCATCGCTGTGAAAAAGACCCTGTCAGAAACAAGAGCCACGATGAAAGGTCTATTTTGGCTCATTCCTTCAGGGGTCTCCTCCTTCATGGGTTGCTTGAACCCATGGCCTTGAACAGAATATTATGGTGGTTGGAGGGGGAAAAACAGTTGATCGCATCATGGAGTACTGGGCAACAGTTATGGGAGCAGACACAAAAGGGGCTACAGCCTTCAGAGGCTGCTCCTGGTGAACTACCCCCAGCTAGTCTCCCACTCCTGAAGTTCTCACAGCCTCTTAGACCAGCACAACTGCCCAGCTGGTGAGCAAGCGGCCCAGCACGAGCCTGCAGGGGACACTCCAGAGCGAAACCAGAATCCTTTCCAACCCCACAACTTTGCCCCTCCTCCACGTACCTCACCTTTCACCTGGACCACAAGAGCCTCTTAGACCAGAATTTGCATTTTGCCCCCCCCCTCCACTCTACATGCCTCCCAGCTGCAGCCAGAGTGAACTTCTCGAGGTCAAAGCTGATGGTGTCTTCCTTGAGCCCAACCTATACCCGCTTGGTAGCTGGGAGCTACCAAGAAAGGGCCTGTCACCTGAAAGTTTTGTTCTGCCAGCTTGTCCTGCTGAATTGTCTTTTCCGTATCAGGTTCCCTTCTTAGTTCCTCACTTCTGTCCTCATTCCATGCCTGTGACAAAGTGTGCTCCCCTAGGCTCTGCTCCATTGTGTACCCTATACCCACGTGTCATCCTTGATGTTCCCTCTGACATGCCTGGAATTTGTCCCCCCAGACAGGGTCAAGGTGCATCTGGATCACAGTGGTTCTGGACAAGGAGACTGGTCTCACATCCTGGCTTCGGATCCTGTACTGCTGTGAAGTATGTACTGAGTCTCAATTTCCTTCTGTGAAATGAGGATTCTGCAAGCTTCCTCTTCCCTGCAGGCTTCTGTGAGAAAGAAGGGAGTCATGGAACACACTTAGAGCACTCCCTGGCTTGTAGTAAGTGCTCAATAAATGTAGCTAGGCTTCTACACTTTGTCACAGGCGTGGAATGAGGACAGAAGTGAGGACCTACACTGTCAGGCCTGGCATGGAGGAGGTGCATCTTGGCTGCATGGTGTGGGGAGAACCAGAGCATCTTGGTTCAGGGGATACTGAACTTCTTGGAGGGGGGCCTAGCTGGAAGATGAGTCCATTGCTAACTGGCTGTGAAGGCCGGGGCTAGGCTGCTGGTGGCCCCCAGAGAGCCATCATTGGAAGCCCTGCAACTTCAGAGCCAACGGCTGCTGCATGTGTCAGCTCCTATCTGGTCTGGTCCTCCCCCATAAATGTGGTTCTAATAGTCAGCTGACACCTCATTAGCCTAAGTCCAGGTCCAATTGTGCTGTTGTAGTAAGCAAGCAAGCCTCTGAGGGGCCAGAGTCTTGGTAGGGCTGGGCCTTCCCCAGGGCCAGAGGGCCCACAACATGATACCGGCTCAGGGCCCAGTCAATGTGTTTCCAATCAGCAATTAGTCTTTAATTAATGGGGCTGTGAAATGATTGCTTTCCCGTCTGAATGGCAGCATGGGCAGGGAGCCGGCAGGAATGGCCATCTGGGGAGTGTTAAGATGGAGTTACAAGAGGAGACATAAAGTAAGGAACCAAACACCCCAATTTGGGACTAAACCATGGCCCTAGGCAAGCTGCATGGCGTCCAGCCCAGTGCCAAATGAAAGCCAGGCTCAGGCTCCTGGTGGCACCTGCTCTTGACTGAGCTCTGCTGTGCCCACTGGGTCTGGTAGTGGCTGAGAAGCTACCTTCTTGGGTCCTTAGTTTCTCCAGTTGCCCCGTGAACCAACTCTTCCAGTGTTGGTGTTCCAAAAGGCTCGTGCCAGTGCACGCGGCCTGGTGGGAAAGCTGGCCTGGTGGGCAGCTGCTCCCCAACACCCCAGCTGGGCCTCATTTGTGAAGTGCTGATAATCATTTCTACCTCCTAGACTTCTGGGGTGGAAAAGAGTTGTGTAAACTGTCAGGTGGGGCTTTGAGCTAGGAAATCATGCCGTAAGCTATGACGGTTCCCGAATCTGAATACCTCCAGACCAGGTTCCCACGCTGTATCTCTGCTCCTGACGACCAGAGGGAAGACAGCAGTGGTGGCAGCCACCACGTGGGCGGAGCAGCATGGAGTGTGTTCATGGACTTCACTTTGGGAGTCTTCCCAAGGTCCCTCTGGAGTCGCTATTGTACTCATGACTTCCAGCTAACAGCTGGAGGATCTAGGCTCCTGAGATCTCTACTGATTGCTAATTGGGCCAGTGAGTGCTCTTACCCAGCTCCCAAGGGCCAGCTACTCTTGATGTCAAAAGAGCCATCTTGAACAGCAGTCTGAAAGCCTCTCTGGATATTTAGGGTCACAGGCAAAAGAAACTCGGCCATGGCTGAGCCACTGATGATGGACATATTCAGTCTTCTCATGGGGTGATGGGAAGACCAACGCACAAGAGGTCAGGGATACGCTCAAGCTCATACCGCATATTTCTATTGGTCCTGAGCTTGGGGCCAAGGTTACCTACTGTTACACACATTGAGCTACTACTAAATCCAACCCTCATGAGCACGTGCCTCTTCCTATTGATTCTTAATTATATTGTTTTGCTTCCACAGGTACATGCCCTCCACCCCATCACACCTGCCCAGGCCGAGTCCTCTGCTGCTCCCCTGAGATGCTGCCTCAACTTCCTTCCTTTGTGGCATCCGGGTGAACCTTCCAAATACACACTTTGGTTTTCTTTCACAACTCCATATTTCTGCCGAATCAAATGTGAATTCCTCCGTCTGGCATCCAGGGCTATCTACTCGAAGCTCCCAGCTACGTGTCCAGCTTCAGCTCCATCTTCCTCCTTATAAATCACTTGCAAATAAGTTCTAGTACAAGTGGACTCGGCAGAGACGGGTTTCCAGCTCCATGGAGTTGTCGTGGGTCTTCAGTGTGGTGCTGTATGTAAAACCCTTGGAATGGTGCTGTGCACAGAGCATTCAACAGAATAAAAAGCAAAGATGCAGACTCCCTTTATCTATGCCCATCTCCAGAGTGCTTCCTACTCACGGGCTCCTCTCCACCTGCAACCCTCTCTTTGCAACACATTCATCCTTCACCTCGCCCATCTCACCCTGACCATGAGTTGTCTTAGTTAGGGTTTCCCACTGCTATGATGAAACTCCACGACCAAAAGGCAAGTTGAGGAGGAAAGGGTTTATTTGGCTTATGTTTCCACTGTTCATCACTGAGAGGAAATCAAGACAGGGTAGCAATCTGGAAAGCAGGAGCTGATGCAGAGGCCATGGAGGGGAACTGCTTACTGGCTTGCTTCCCCTGGCTTGCTCAGCCTGCTTTCTGATAGAACCCAGGATCAGCAGCCCAAGAATGGCACCACCACCTTGGGCTAAACCTGGCTCCGCTGATCACTAATTGAGAAAATGCCATACGCTGGATCCCAAGAAGGCATTTCCTCAATTGAGGCTCCTTCCTCTCTGATGCCTCTAGCTCGTGTCAAGTTGACACACAACCAGTCATTGCTGATTATAAGAAGAATCCACCATCCTTGCTTTTCTTTTTGATTCTTTGTCTTTGAAACCAAATTTCACACGGTAGCCCGAGCTGCCTTAGAATTTCCAAAATGCTGTAACACAGGATTGCCAGAAACTCATGACAATCCCATCACCCCAGCCTCCTGAGTACTGAGATAGCAAGCATGAGACATCCTATACTCTTCTTGCTTTTCTTAGGACAGAATTCACCCTGTCTGAGGAGGTATGACTACCCTTGAGTCAGTGCCTTCTCGCCATTTGGAGCTGTGTTCATAGGGATGGCAGGGCAGAAACCCTGGCAATCCCACATGTGCAGTTTGCCATATCCCTACCCAGGCTGCTGCTTCAGCCACCTGTGAACCAGCTATGTGCATGTTCTGGGTCTCATCCACAGGAACTTTGATAATGACCACATTGCTAGTCTCACCTTCTCAGGGTGGCTAGGAAGGCAAATTTGGAACAGAGGAGGTTGCCTAGGAAGGTGACAGATGCAGCTGTAATTCCTATCCTGTCAATGCCTGACTGGGATTCCTTGGGCCAGGCTCTTCCCCACCTTGACCTTCAGATCTTCAGTTTCGACGATAGCAGCACACTCTGTTTCCACTGTTTCCACAGCCCTCAGCTGAGTGAGTACCCTGACCCCCTCAACTGGCTTCCCTACCTTTATCCTTTCCTAACAGACACCGGAGCAGCTGGGAGCCTGCTAAACATACAGTGCTTCATGTCATTCCTTTCCTCAACACCACCTCTTGCTTCTCATAGGCTGCGGTAAATGCCGGCCGAAGACATTGCAGGGATCTAAAATGCGCTGTGTCGTGGGTTTCCAAGCATGGATGCTTCTAAAGCATTTTCAACTGCTGTCTTCTGCCTCTCGAGCCCATGGGTTAAGTTTTATTGGTCTTGCATGCAGCCTGGGCAACTGAATTTTTAAAAGCTTCCCAGGTGTAGCTGTTTAATCTCCATTCTCAGCAGACTGGCTTTAGAATCACCAAGGAGATGCACCTTTGGATGTGCCTGTGAGAGTTTCTCAAGGAGGTTTAACTGAGGAGGAAAGAGTCGCCCTGAATGTGGGTGACACTCTCACGTCTGTGAGAGTGTCTAAAGAGAAGTTTGATTGAGGGGGAGAGACACACCCTGTTTGGGTTCCTGCATTGAGTAAAAAGGCAAAAGGGAAGAAGCCAAGTTCACTCTGTTTCCTAAAGGTGGACAGAACGCAACTAGGTGCTTCACCCCGCGCGTGGGTGCGTGATGGATTGCATTCTATGGAAGTGTATGCCAAAATAAACCTGTCCCCACTAAGTTGGTACTTGTCAGGTACCTGGTCTCGGCAATAAGAAAAGTAACTAATACACTAGGTGACTCCAGGTGTAACCAAAATTGAGAATCACTGCCCACAGGACCTGTCTCCACCACTACGCTTACCTCTTTGACCTCTATGACCCTTCCTTTTCTGACTCTGTGGCTTGCTCACCTGTTCCCTCTCTCCCTCCCTCTCTCCCTCCTCTCCTCCTACTATTTTGTTCCATCTATTTCTCTTGCTGCTTCTCAAACATTCAGGGCACACTATCACTGCCTGAGTGCCTTTGGGCTTACTGGCCCCATCGCTTGGGATGTCTTTTCTCTTGCCATTAATATGTCTGCTTTTCTCACTTCGTTCAATTCCTGCTCAGATGTCACCTTCTCAAAGAAGGCTTCCTAATAATTTCAGCTAAAGTAGGGCTTCCAGTCAAGTCCATTGCTCACTGATAATTACTCTTTCATTTTCCTTATAGCACTTTTAACTATCAGGCGTATTATTTATCCACTTATGTGATCATTCGCACCTCTCCACTAAGAATTCGGCTTCCTGAGGGAAGGGGCTTTGCTTTTTATCATCCCTGTATCCCCATCATATACCATAGTGCCTGGCATTAATAGACGTTTAATAAAGCTAAGTTAAATAGACAGACAGATAGATGCGATGGAAAGGGAGCTTGAGGATTACATATAGAGTGTAATTATCATATTATTTGATGTGTTAGTTTTCAGAAAAATGTGAATGTGCAAAGAAACATCAAAGAATAGCCTATACTCAAGAAAAAAGTCTATAGACAGTGTCCCTGAGGAAGCTCAGATATTAGACTTATCAGACAAATAGTTTTGTAATATGATCAAAGAAATTTTTAAAAAATGACTAAATAGCTATGGGAAAAATTCCAACATCTCATTAAACAGGGACTATAAAAAAATGACAGATTACATAAAAGAACCAAATCGAAATGCTGGAAGTACAAAGAACAAAAGTGAAATGGAAAACGCACCACAGTAGGCTGAGGGTGCAGATTAGCTGCTAGCATGCTTGCCTGCAGTGCCTGAAGCGCCTGAAGCCTTCTGCTGATACTCAGCACCCCATAAACTGACTGGGCATGGGGGCACATGACTGCAACCTTAGCCCTTCAAAAATAGAAGCAGGAAGGCAGGAAGATTAGGAGTTCAAGCTAGTCAGTTCAAGGTTAGCTTGGGCTACACGACAATCTGTCTCAAGAAACCAGGAAACTATTACAGGAAAATAATGGTGTATTTGAATAAAGAAATCTGAGCATAGGTCAAGCAATATTATCTATCCAGAAGCACAGAAAAATAAAAGGATGATGCCTTAGTTAGGGCTCTAGTGCTGTGATGAATCACCATGACCACAGCAACTCTTAGAAAGAAAACTGTTTAATTAGGGTGACTTGCTTACAATTTCAGAGGTTCGGTCCATTATCATCATGACAGGAAGTATGGCAGCATGCATGCAGACATGGTTCTGGAGCTGAGAGTGCTACATCTTGCAGGCAACAGGAAGTCAACTGAGATACTGGGTTAGGTATCCTGAGCATAGGAAACCTCAAATCCTGATCCCACAGTGACACACTTCCTCCAACAAGGCCATACCTACTCCAACAAAGCCACACCTCCTAATAGTGCCGCTTCCTATGAGATTATGGGGGTCAATTTCAATTGGTCAATTTAAAACTACTACTACATTCCACTCCCTGGCTCCCATAAGTTTCTAACAATATCATAATGCAAACTTTATTTAGTCCAACTTCAAAAGTTCCCATAGACTATCACAGTCTCAACAATGTTTTAAAGTCCAAAGTTCAAAGTCTTTTCTGAGCTTCTTGCAATTTCTTAACTGTAATCACTTATAAAGTCAAAATCAAGAGGCAGATCACATACTACCAACATATATTTGCACAGCATATACATTACCAATTCAAAGTGCAAGGAAGGAAACATAGAAAGAAAATACTGGACCAAAGCAAGACCAAAAACCAGATGGACAGACTCCAAAGTCTGCTTTTTTGACTACAACACACTTCTTTCCCTTGGACTGGTTCCACTCCATAGTAGCAACTCTTCTTTTCAGGTATCCTATGACTCTGGCATCTCTAACATCTTGGGTTCTCCAAGGCAATCCAGGCTTCAACTTTACAACTTCACACAATGGCCTCTCTGGTGTGGGAGAAGCCTGACCTAATGGGTCAATCAGCTTTATAACTTATAGAGATCTCTATGTGATTGATTTTTTTTGGGACTTGCAGGCTTGTTGGGGTACTGGGTGGGACAGAAACCCCAACAAGACAGCCGTCATGTTACACCTCTCTACTCGGCCTCCATTCAGGGATACTCCTGACACATGTCTGGCCTTGGTGGCTTTCTTTGAGCATGGAGGCTCCATTATTTCTGCCTTTAACTCTAAAGCCAGAACCACATGGCCGGAGCTGCTAAGTTCTGCTGCTTATTGGGGCTAGACCATGGTCCCCCTCATTCAATTACATCTCCACCAGTTTTCTGTCATTCACTGCCTAAGCGTGGCTGTCCTGAAACTTGCTCTGTAGACCAGGCTGACCTCAAACTCAGAGAACTACCAATGTCTGCCTTCCCAGAGCTGGTGTGCCCACCACACCTAGCTCTAAGCTTTACTTTAGTTCTTTTGCACAAGTTAGAAACTTAGCTGGGTGGGAGCTTTCCCCGAGGTCACCACCCTCTTTATTCAATTTTTTAATCTGTTTATCTTTTTGAACAGAAAATTTAGTGTGATTCCACTTCTTGGTGCTCTTTTTTCTCCTCAAAATTTTCATTTTGTGATTTACCATGCTCAGCTTGCTCCTTTTTATTATAAATTTTCATTATTAGAGTTGCCACTAAAACCACATGGCAGAGTCTATACTAGACTGTTTGGAGATTTTCTCTGCCAACAGAATTAATCCAAAATTTTTCACTTTAACCTCAGGCAGACTCCTTGGACAAGGGCAAAAGTCAGTCACTTTCTTCAACAAAATATCACAAGAATGATCTCTAGGCAGCATACACAATTTCTTCTCCTCTGAAATATCTTGAGTGAGCCCTCCACAGCTCAAATAACTCTTAGTTACCACTATCTTCCACGCTCCTACTAGTATGGCCCATTAAGCGACAGTTAAATGTTCAGCTGCTTTTCTAATCCACAGTTCCAAAGTCTCTATTACTCCAAACAAAAGCATAGCCAGGCTTCTTACAACAATGCCCCAGTCCCTGAAACCAACTTCTGTCTTAGGGTTTTTATTACTGTGAAGAGACACTATGACCATGGCAACTCTTATTAAAAACAAAACAAACAAACAAAAAACGTTTAATTGGGCTGGCTCATTTACACTTTCAGAGATTCAGTTCATTATCATCATGATGGGGAGCTTGGCAGTGTGCAGGCAGATGTGGTGTTGGGGCTGAGAGTGCTACATTTTGCAGGCAACAGGAAGCCATCTGAGACACTGGGTGGTATCCTGAGCACAGGAGACCTCAAAACCTGCCCCCACAATGACACACTTCCTCCAACTCCATACCTACTCCCAGGAGAACCACACCTCCTAATAGTGCCACTCCCTATAATTTTATGGGAGCCAATTACATCCAAGCAAACACAGATGAAGAAAAGTAAATAGCCTCAGAGGCTCATGGGAAACTAACAATGCACCAATTTACTCATGGTGGGAGTCCTGAAATGACAGATGAGACAGATAGCATCGTAAAGGATATTTGAAGAAATAATGGCTGAAAACACGACAGATTTAATTAAAAACAATGATCTACACATCTAAAAGGCCCAGTGAATTCAAAGTCAGATACACTTAAAGCTCTGCCTATCTAGACACATTAGAGTGAAGCAGTTATAAAGTCAACCCAAAGATAGACTCATGAAGGCAGCAGGAGAGAAGTGATTCATTACATTAAAATAATACTGAATAGAGGATGACTCCAACCGAGACTCCTAGCAAAAGTGGAGAGGGTGCCTGAACTGTCCATCTACTGTAGTCATACTGGTGACTACCCTAATTGCCATCAGAGAGCCTTCATCCAGTAACTGATGGAAACAGATGCAGAGATCCACAGCCAAGCACTGACCTGAGCTCTGGTAATCCTCCTGAAGAAACAGAGGAAGGATTGGATGAGCCAGGGGGTCAAGATCATCACAAGGGAACCCACAGAGACAGCAGACCAGAGCTCATGGAAACTCACGGGAGCCTGCATGGGACCAACCTAGGCCCTCTGCACGTGCGACAGTTGTGTAGCTTGGTCTGTTTGTGGGGATCCTAGTGGTGGGATCAGGCCCTGTCCCTAGTGCTTGAGCTGGCTTTTTAGAACCTATGCAGGGGAAGAGCTTGATACTGCCTCATCTTGTGCCATGCTTTGTTGACGCCCATGGGAGACCTGCTCCCTTCTGAGTGGAGGAGTGGAAGGGGAGGGATGTAGGTGGGAAGCAGGAGGAGGGAACAAGAAGAGAGGAGGGAGGGGAAACGGTGGTTGGTATGTAAAATAAATGAAAAATTAATTAATTAAAAAAGAATCCTAAATAAGATTGATGGCTGATGTCGAATTAGAAAGCATAGAGGCTGGAATGGAATCCTGTCACATATTCAAAGCACTGTGTAAACTCAGGCTTTCAACTGAGAATCCTATAACCTGCCAAGCTGTCCGTTAAATTAAGGATAACCCAAAATATCCCAGTATAAACAAAAATGGAAAGTATCCATGATCGTCTGCCTTGCCTTATAGGAAATGTTAAAGACACCTGTAATTGAAAAGAGACTAGGCAGTCTTGGATCCACGTGGATAAAGAACACTAATGTTTCTAATAAATAGAGAGTGCTTTTCCCTCTTCGGATTTAAAAGACAACCTAAGGTGGAAATTAAAACCCTGTGTTTATGATCCTTCAGTACATAAAGGTATTTTATGGTAAGGCAAGTACGAAGCTAGTGGGAGGTGTAGGTCAGTGCTGGAACACAGCCTAACATGCACGAGGCCCTGTGCTCCTCCCAGCACCACCACAACAGCGTAAGAAAACAGGGAGCAAAAGGGAATGTGTGTGTGTGTGTGTGTGTGTGTGTGTGTGTGTATGTGTGTGTGTGTGTGTGTGTGTGTAGTGCATACTATTGAAGCTATGTGAATCCTTATGCAACCAATAAGGAAATGACTTTTAAAAAGATAATAAAAGAAATGACAAGGGACTAAAGTGGTATTTCAGAAAATGCACATCTAACACAGAAAGAAGAGGCAGTGGTGGAGAAAGAAAGAAAATAGTATGGGCAGCAAAGTGGCAGAGTGAAGTCTTATCATAGGAGGAATCATAGGAAAGGTTGCACTCTCTGGCACCCAGCTGTGTTCTGCAGGCACGAAGTGCACTTTTCTTTGCGCAGTTGTGGGAGATTGGATGTGGGGTGTTGTTCATGCTAGGTAAGTGCTTTCTCACTGAATTAATATTCCCACCCTCGTTTAAAAATTCCATTTTAACACAGGGTCTTACTCAGTCACTGAAGTTGGCCTCAAACTTGCGCTTTTCCTGCCCCGGACTTCTGAGTAGTCGGGATTATAGGCATGCACAGCCTGTGCAGTCTTTGCCCAGCATGACACATCTTAGATTCCAATACCAGGAAGTTGAAAGTGGAAGCATGGAGAAAGATATCATGCAAACAGAACGTAAGAGAGAACTAAAGTGGTTTGGCAAGTAGAACACAAATAGACTTTAAAGCAAAACTTCCTCTAATAATAAAGAGAAAGACTGTATAATGCTAGAAAGGCTAATATATCAAGAAAACATTGCAGTTATAAGCATAGATGCATCTAACAACACAGCTCCCTGAAAACATGAATCATTTCTTGATAGATAAAAGGGAAAACATAATAATAATTGAATACTTTAATACTTAATCTCTCTAACAGAATCAGATGAAAATTAATTAATATGGAAATAAAAGATTTAAACAACGCTATAGTTGAACTTGAACTAGATGGGTACTTCTCATCAAGCACTCAGGGAGCCAAGGCTGAGAGATCACAATTTTAAGGCTAGATTGGCTTACATACTGAGATTCTGTCCCTAGAGACCTAACAGACATCTCTAGAACACTGCCCAAGAAGAACTAATACACATTTTTCTCATGTGCAGATACAATATTGTCTATTTAAATTATATCTTAGACCATAAAACACATCCTAACAAATAATTTTAAATGATTAAAGCAATAGAAAGTATGTCCTACAAACACAATGGAATGCAATTAGAGATCAATAACAGAAATTGGATAATGTCACAAGTGTATGGAAATTTAACAGCACACTCCTAAGAACCCAAGTGTCAATGAAATCACGAGGGCAATTAGAAAGTCGTTTGTGGTGAGTGAAGACAAAAAGCACCAGCTCCTCAAACAAAAGCAATGCTTCACCATTTACAGCTGTAGACGCCAATGCTCAACACTGAAAGAGTGCCAATCAATAATCTAACTTTCCAACATAAAGAACCCAGATAAAGGAGATACGCAAAGCACACACGAGCAGAAGGAATGGAACTGAAACACTGGGTGGAGATAAGAGAAATAAGGAAATAAAACATCAAGAATATTAAAGAAACTAAGAATTTCGTACTTTGAAAAGGTCAAGAAAATGCCCTGATCTTTATTTAGCCTGAACCAGAAAGAACAAGAAGCCTCAAATGACTGAAATTAAGAATGACAAAGACTACATTACTGCTAGCCTGACGGAAAGGCAAATAAACCCATAGTGATCTTATGAAAAATTACATTCGATCACAGGAAGGATCCTACATGACAAACTGAACAGATTTCCATAAAGACACTAACTACTGAAACTGACTCTGGAAAAGCAAGATGGCCAAGGAAAGAACGAACAGTATTACTAATTTAGCTTTATATTATTGAAGAACAGAAAATGAATAAATTTTATCTTTATGTACTTTGCAGTGAGAGGCTAAACATAAAAGGAAGAAAGTAATTCCAATAACTACGCATGGCAGAAAGTTCGTAGACTTGCCTACAAGGGAGGCTGAGGCAGCAAGGTCACTTGAGCCTGGACACTTGATTCCAACCTGAGAAACACAGAGCTCTCCCTAAAACAACAACGACAACAACAGTTAGTGGGACTGGGAGCACAAATGAGGGAAGGAAACAATTCTGTATATACATGTGT
The DNA here is from genome assembly GCF_982192425.1 of Myodes glareolus. Taxonomy (NCBI): domain Eukaryota; kingdom Metazoa; phylum Chordata; class Mammalia; order Rodentia; family Cricetidae; genus Myodes; species Myodes glareolus. The sequence goes on along the minus strand of NC_142053.1, from coordinate 84,960,334 downwards.
CAGAAAGAAGGCACTAGTTATGATGTACGTGCAGGGTGCAGGGCGGAGCATAACAGAACATGGAATCAAATTATACAAGACCTAACTAGAAAGCCAGGAGCACATGTTGTTAAGATAGCAACACTGTTTCACAGATTAAACCCAATCCTTATCAAAACCCTAACTACCTTTTCTCCCTAGAAAGTGGGTAGGTGATTTTCAACATTCATATGGAAATACAGTAGAGGGGTATTCAAAATAGTAGAAAATTGTAAGACAATTTGGTTCTTTGAAACTTTCTGACTTCAAAACTTGTACAAAGCTGCGTAGCTCGTCTGTGCGGTCCTGGCGCAAAGGTAGAAAGGAGAATCAGAGATGAATGAGGCTAGGAATAAACTCATACACAGGGTACTGACTAATGACTGTGTCAATAGGAGTGCGGGAAGGAGTCTGGCGCTCTGCCTCACACTCTGAAGCAGAAGCAGGCGTATCATAAGCTCAAGGCTGCAGTCAGATACCGTCTTAAAAACAATTAACGCAAAATTATCGAAGAGCCGAGATTTAAAAGACAAAATTCAGAAACCCATGTTCTTAGAAGAATATACATATAGTTTTGACCTTAGATTAGACAATAGTTTCTTATGTGTGACATCAAACAACGAAAGAGAAAAGATAAATTTAACTTTCAAATAAAGATGCCTGTGCCTCCCAGGTGCTGGAATTACAGGCACATGTGCCCATATATCATGTATTGCATTGATTTTAAATGAAAAAAATGATTCAATAGACATTTAATTGAAGAAAATACACGAATGATCAGTAAGTATATAAAAAGTGCTCGGCATCATTAATTGAGAAGTCCAAGACAATGATGAGATAGCACTTCCTTCAAAAGGTAAGATAATCATACATGTTGAAATGAATACTGAACCATCATGCTTTTCTAATGGAGTGTACATGGTGCAGCCTTTTTGGAAAACGGCCCAGCTATTTCTCAAAATGCTAAACATAAATTACCATATAATCAAACAATTCTATTCCTTGTGAGTATACCCAAGGGAACTAGCAATGTGTTCATGCAAAAAAAAAAAAACTTGTACATGCATGTTTGCAAGAGGATTATTAATAATGTTCCCAATGGAAACAGTCTTTGTGCCCATCACCTGATGAATGAATAAAGGCTCAATGTGTATGCATGATGAAATAACATTTTATAAACAGCAACGAAGCACCGATATGTGCTACAACTTGGCTAGACCTTGAAAAAGTTATGCTGAGTGGAAGAAGCCAGTCAAAACACCACAGATTGTATCACTCCATTTATGTGAAATGTACAAAGTAGGAAAGTCTAGAAAGATGAAAAGCAGATTAGTGATTTTTCAGCCATTTGAGGAGAAATGGGGTGTAACTGTAAATTGATACCAAGTTTCCTTCTGAGGTAGTAAAAATATTCTTAGAATTAGATGGTGACAATGTTGGGCAGCATTGGGAATACACTAAAACTTGTACATTTAAAGACCAAGTTCCTTGGGTAAGTACCATTTCTCAACAAACATTGACTAGGAAATGAAAAATACACAGGCTAGTTATTCCTTGAAACATGATTAATAAAACTCAGGGTCAGAAATTGGGGTTCAACCTGAAGATCCAAAAAGCAAAACAGCCAGCCACTGGCTCGTACCTCAACCTCAGTCTGAAAATGACCATCCTGCCTCTGGAATCCCAGAAGAAGACTGTGTGAAAGCTGTCTCCCCTGTTTTATATTCTTCTCCAGGGCTGGGATTAAAAAAGCTTGCACCACTGGGATTAAAGTTATGCACCACCATATTTCTGTGGCAACTAGTGTGGCTTCTGGGATTAAAGGTGTATGTTACTATAACCTAATCTGTAAGGCTGACCAGTGGAACTGTTTTACTCTCAGATCTTCAGGCAGGCTTTATTTATTAAAATACAGTTGAAATGCAGCTACAATTCCTATCCTTTATCCAGTGTTCTCTTGATATGGTATTCCCCTCTGTATGATTTGAATGTGTTTTATTACCATTGATTAATAAAAGAATCTTCTTTGGGTCTATGGCAGGACAGAGTAGAGCAAGGTGGGAATTCCAAGCAGAGATAGAGAAAAAAAGAAGGCAGAATCAGGAAGATACCATGTAGCTGCCGAAGAAACCAGATGCTGAAATTTTATCCAGTAAGCCACAGCCTTGTGGTGGTACACAGCATAATAGAAATGTTTTAATTTAAGATGTAAGAATTATCTAGAAATATGCATAAACTATTGGCCAAGCAGTGTTACAATTAATATAGTTTCTGTGTGATTATTCAGGTCAGAGAAGTTGGGATATGAAAGAGCAATCTCCGACTACAAAATGGCATGCCAATATGAGCTGACTACATCTACATAAAATCCAAGAGAACTTGAAAAGGAGTTCTAGACACAAGAGAACAGAGTTAAGCATGACTTATTGGTAGACATATTCTTTTCAGATTTTCTCTGTTTCCTAAAAGCAAGCAGAAGCATGATTCCTTTAAGAGAAGGCTTCCCAACTCAGCTGTAGGAACAAAAACTGTGCAGCTTCTTTAAGAGAGGGCTTCTTGTTTCATGCTGGCAGCACAAACTCTGACTCTTTCAGGAGGTCCTGCATTTAAATGGGGTTTGAGAGTAGCCTGCTACTACTTGCTTAATGATGACATAGACCCCATAGACCCACTGTGTCCCTGGAGCTGGGACAGAGAGCTGGTGGTGAACACACCTCTGCCATGTTGGAGTGGGCAGAACCAAAAGGCAAAGAAGTCTTAGTCCTAGCCAATCCCACTTAACATTTAAAAGAAAAAGGCTCTCCTGGTCAAAAAATGATTACAGATACACAATAAAGGCAGATTTAGATAAACTAGATCTCTGAATGGATCACAGTGTTAGATAAATGTACATAGGCTTGAGAGAGAGAGAGAAAAAAAAGATATAGATAGTTATAAAAAGAAGTAAATGGCTTTAAAAAATAAAGTCTTTAAAGAGACAGAGTACAGACAGTCATAGATTAAAGGAGCAAAAAAGCTATGTAAAGAGAGTTTGGATTATGTTTACTATTATGTTTTCTTAGAATTTTTGACTGTGAATGAGCTAAGTACAGAGAGACATTTAATTGTATGGGCTGCTAAGCTAAACTAGCATACACACACACACACACACACACACAAAAGGTATCTTGTCTTCAAAATTTGGGTGTAAGAATATGTTGCTTTGGAAAAGAGATTCTGCTTTTGTTTCCACAGAGGATAGAAAGCTGTGGGTTCCTTATTGGTTAATATGGTTTGATCAAACAAGATCCCCTAAAGCAATGGCCCAGATGGTCCAAAATCCATGACAACTTCAGGACTGCTGGTTGAGCAGAATACCCCAGAAAGACCTTTTTAACAGCTCCCCCAATCAGCAGAAAGTAGTCTAGAGAACAACCCCCAAATTTTCTAAATGATTGCTTATAAATGTTTGTTTACATTTACAGGGGGATATACTAAAGAGATGAATACTTTGCATTGGAATGGATCTTAGTTTATTGATACAAATTTAAGGTCAGTTTTGTAATATGTATATTTCTGCTCTTGATTATGGCATTGTATTTGTGCAACCCATTTTAAAATGCAATGTATAATTAAGAAATGTGGGTTAATAGATAGTCATCTATAATAGTCAGGCTTATAAACATGTTATTTAGATTTTCTAGATGTACAGAGATATATTTCAGATGGATAGGTATTCTTAAAACCATTCAAAGACTAACAGAAAATGATATTTAAAATGTTTTAAAAACTTAATACTTTTCATGACAATGAAACACATCTGCTCCTGGCAGCACCAATCTACTTCAAGAGGATGATGCAAATCGAAGAGGCTCCTTATGGAGTTTGTTAGATATTTGGGCAAGAAACTGCTCTTGCATGAACTGCTTGATGTTATGCTATATGAACTGGACATGCAAGACCTAAGGAAAAATGACTGCTGAACTTACCTAAAAGTGAGACGGTCCTTTGGGGTTCCTGCTTCACGAAAGAACTGCCAACCATTTTGAAGAATACAGAAGAAAGCATCTGATGAACTTTTTTATTACAAGGTAAAATAAATCTTCAAATTTCCTGCTTCATAGGAAAGTCTGCCAGATACTATTGGTCTGTAGGTTGAAGATGGATGCCCCAATGTTACAGAAGAACTTTGGGTGACTGTCCAGGAAGTGAGATGTCTCTGTCAATTCTACAGTTTTGGAAGTTGCTTACAATGCACTTCCTGTTAACTTCGGTAATATTATATCCTTCTGGGGTCTTTGATGGAGTTGAAGAATAGATAGTTGTAATTATAGTTTTCCTTATTTATGATAAAAGAAAATAGATATAAGTAAATATTTTAACTTTAATTCTTGCTTGATACCTGTTTTGTTATATATAAGTTTACTGTGTTAAAGTTAAACCCTTTTTTATTTAGACAGTAAAGGGGAGGTGATGTGGGATTGCTCTCTGTATGTTGTGAATATGTTATATTACTATTGGTTAAAAGAGAAGCTGATTTGTGCCTGTGTCAGTGCAGAATAGAGTAAGGCAGGAATTCCAAGCAAAGATAGAGGAGAAAAGAAGGTGGTATTAGGGAGACACCATTTAGTTTCTAAAAGAGCCAGATGCTGAACCCTTACCCAGTAAGAGTAATAGAAATGGGTTTAAGATTTAAGAGCTAGCTAGAATTATACATAAGCTATTGGCCAAGCAGTGTTGCAATTAATAGAGTTTCTGTGTGATTATTTGGGTCTGAGAAGTTGAGAAATGAAAGAGCAGCCTCTGTCTACATTCTCAGACCTTACAAACCATAAACATATTGATCCAGGAAGGTGACATCTTTACAGCTTGTAAACCATAGTCTGATGCCATTTTATCACATGTATATTTACATAAACACCACCACAATTAAGACATGAAACTTTTCACTACCGGAAACATCTTTCTTATGGTACCTCCTTAGAGTCACAGCCTCCTTCACCCCACTATCCATAATCCCTGCAACCACTAATCTACTCCCCAACTCTGCAATTTTGTCATTTCAAGAATGTATATAAATGGGATAATACAGCATGTGACCTTTGAAATTGGTTTTTATTACTGAGCATAGTTCCCTGGAGATGCATTCATGCATGCATCAAGAGTTTGTTCTTTTTATTGATGAGCAGTATTCCATAGTACGACTGTACCGGTTTATTCCATCACTTTCCTGTTTAGGGTCATTTTGCTGGTTTTCATTCTTGGGCTATTGAAAATAATTCTGTTATGAATGAGAAATCATGCACAGGTTTTCTGTTTGGGTAATTTTTCATTTCTCTGGGATAAATGCCCAGGAGTGTAATTGATGGGTTGCATGGTAAGTATATGTTTAGTTTCTAAAGAAACCACCATATTATTTTCCAGAGTAGCTGTAACATTATATAGTTTCATACCATCAATGTTTAAGATTTAGTTTATCTTCATTCTTGCCAGCATTGTGTCTTTTAAGGAATTTGGTTCATTTTGGCTATTAAATGTGTGGGCATATGGTTATTCATATTGTTCCTTTATTACCATGTTCATGTCCTTGTGATGTTTTAGTGGATGTCTCCACTTTTGGTTCTGATAGTGGCTTTATGTCTTCATTTATTTATGAGTCTAGATAGAGGCTTATCAATTTTGCTGATCTTGTTTAAAAAAAGAACTTTTGGTTTTGTTGATTTGCTCTATTGATTTCATAATATTTCACTCATTTCATGAATCAATTTAATTGATTTCTGCTTTGATTTTATTTCTATTTTTTCTTTCGAGTAAGATGTGATTTTAATTTTTTGATTTTTCTATCTATTGCATGCATTCAGTGTTAAGAAATACCTTATGAGCAGTGTTTTGGCTATATCTTACATATTCTGAGACGTTTCCTGCAATTTTTATTTATTCTCAAATAAAACTTTGTTTTGTAAAGCTCATGAGGGTTTTCTCTTTGCTTTATGTGTTATTTGAGTATACCTCTTAATCTCCAGGTATTCTTGTGTTGAACTCATGATCCTCTTTCTTTTGTCTCTCAAAACCTAGGTTTCCAGGCATGTGCCATGATGCCTTGCCCTCTGTTATTGGTTTCTAGTATAATTCCTTTCTGGCCCGAGAACAGACACTGTGTAATTTCTATCACTTTAAGTCTGTTGCAATGTAGTCCAGAGAGTGATCTGATTTGTGATTGTTCCATGTGAGCTGGAGAAGGATAGATATTCCACTGCTGCTAAAGCAGTTTAAAAGCAGTCTGTGGAAGGCTAGTGTAGCAGTTGCTAATGTTGGTAAGTATTCCTAATGATTTGCTGCTTGATGAATGTATCTATTTATGATAAGGAAGTATTGAAATCACACTAGTAATTGTGAGCAGAGGCATATATCCCTGAATTTTTTTCAGATTTCATCTTCCATATTTTGATTCTTGTTTGATATAGAGACGTTAAGAATTGTTATGCTGCCAGGCAGTGATGGCACACACCTTTTATCTTGGCACTTAGGAGACAGAGGCAGGTGGATCTGTGAGTTCGAGGCCAGCCTGGTCTAGAGAGTGAGTTCCAGGACAGCCAGAGCTACACAGAGAAACTCTGTCTCAAAAGAGAAAAATAATCATTACGCTTTCTTTGGAAAATTGTGATTTACTTCACTGTGATTTTTCATCTGGTTTGTCCCAATCAAAGTCTACGATGAAATGCAATCGTCAATGGTATGGTATTGAGAAGTGGGTTCTTTAAAAAGCAATTCCATCATGGAGGCTTCATTTATCATGCGGAGATTAATGGAGTCATCATCACAGAGGGGGCTAGTTATTTTGAGAGCTTGTTTTAAAATGACCCTGACACCCCCTCACTCGCCCTTACGTATGCACTTCTGCTGTGAGTCCCTCCTGGGAGGCTGAAGGGATGCTGAGTGTGTCTGATGTACTTCTCAAACCATGAGCTGACTAAACAGGTTTTACTTCCGAATTTCTCAGTCTTGGGTATTCTGCTAGGGCAACGGAAATGTGGACTAAGATGCAGTCTTATTGTTTACTGCTCATTACCACTACCCTCCTTGTGCATCCCGGACCTCAAGTGTGCAATTGTGCTGATGGCTCACAGGCATGTGCACTCAGACAACACAACTTTGTAAGATGGGAACAAGACAAATGCTTTTGGTCACTTAAGAGTAAGCATGGCAGGCTCTCGGGACCCAGGGATCTGTGGGATCAAAAGAAGGCGTAGTATCTTGAAAGGAGGCTAAGGGGTGAGCTCCAATCAGGATTACTGGCATAGCATGTGCATGTTCCCAGACTTGATTCTTTGGAGTGATAGACACATATGCATTTCCTGACAAAACTGAAATAATTGTTTTAAGGAAGCTCAGATGGTTACAGAAGCACAGAGGAAGAGAACTCGATGGAATATAAGCCATAAATGAGAAAATCAAAGGATTAAACTTTCCTGGAGCTAATACAGTGAGTGAAATAAAGACAATATTCTAGGGATGACAACAGTCGACTTGATTGGCTAGAAAAGGACCTGAGAAGTGGAAATCAGGTCTATTGAAGCTACCAAGTCTAAAGACTAGAATTAACCCACAGTGTGGACAGCAAAATGTCTCAGCTGGTAAAAGTGCACAACCCTGACAACCTGAAGTGAACTCCCCAGAACCCACATAAAAAAAAAAGCAACCTCAGCTCCAGCATTCTTGCAAAGTGGTGGGAGACAGAGGCAGGAGAATAAGCGAAAAGCCCGCATCAGCACAGTGGCAGAGATGTCAAGGGAGAGCTTGCTTCAGAAACAAGGTGGAAGTTGAATACCTGCTTCTGCAAGGCTGTCCTCCGCCCTCCTCACACGTGGCACGGCCTGCAGATGCCTGCACCCACAACATACACAAAATAAGTGAGTAGAATAAAAGTCTAAAATTAAATCACAATCAAAAGTCATGATTTGTGGGATACCACCAAGAGACCTAAACATATGTGATGAGAATCTAAGGATAAGAGATGTAGGAGGGGAATGATGTTTACTTAAAGGAACAATGACTGCTAACTTCCCAGATCTGGAAGGAGATCTAGAAGTCCAAGTACATGAAGCTCAAACATCTCTAATGGGTTCAATTCAAAGGTTTCACCCAAATACTTTTTCATAAAGCTGCATAAAGCAAAGATAAGGCACTTGGAAGCAGCATGTGACATATGACATGGCTTGTCACACATAAAGGAGTCACCATGAAGTTACCAGTGGATTTCTCAGCAGAAGCCTTGAAAGTCAAAAGAGAAACAAACAGATGATATACTCAAAGTACTATTAAAAAACAAAAACAAAAACACCCTACCTGCCAAGAGTATTTTACCTGTCGGTGTTCCAGCAAGAATGAAGGATTTTCTCAGAAAAACAAAAGGCTGCATTCATTGACCATTACAGCCTTAAAAGAAAAGCTTAAGGTAGTTTTCCACGCTGAAACAAAGCATCCTAATTAGTGTTGTGAAGATATAAGAGTCACCAGAGAAAGGCAAGTCCATAGATAAATTCAGAAGACACCAATTCTTCTATGGAAGCATATACATCACTCTCAACCATAGTGTAAAAGACAAAAAGTGAGTCTTCGAAATAACTTTTAGTCTGGAAACTTGCACAGTTGGTAAGGCATCACACAAGCATGAGGACCTGAGTTCAGATCCCCAGCAATCACAGAAATCTGCGCATAGTGGTGCACACCTGCAATCCCAACACTGGAGAGACAAAGACAGGAGGATTCCCATGGTTTGCTGGCCAATCTTGCAGTCAGCTGGATCAGTAATCTCTAGGTTCAATGAGATACTGTCTCAAAAAAAATAACGTGTGAAGTGATTGAGGAATACACCTAATATCAGTTTCTGACCTCCACACATACAAAAACACAGGCATGCGTACCCACATACATGTGCACATGTCCATAAACACATATACACATTCCACACATATATACATGTACATATATATATATATACACACACACAAACTCCTACTATGATAATTTATCAGTGTATCCCAAGAATAAAAAGAATATATATGACAAAAATACTTTTAGATGTGCCAAGCATAGTAGACACATCTATTAATTCTAGCACTTAGGAGGCAGAGACAATAGGACTGTGAATTCAATGTCAGTCTGGGCTACCTTGGGAGTTACAAGTAAGTGTGGGATAAATAACAGGATCCTGTCTCAAACACACACACACAGAGTATCTAACTAACTAGAAAAGTAACTTAAAATGTGTATGGGGGAAAAACTTAGACTTCTGTGTATAATCAAAATTATGTTACTATTAGCCTAAAATAGACTCAGATCTTATAGACACCTTATGGATGTCCATGATAACCACAGAACAAAAATCTGTAGTGTATACATAAAAGATAAAGGAGAAAAGAATTAAGACAAGCTACTACAAAAAGTCCAAGAAACAGTGAACAAAATGGCAATAGTAAATCCTTACCTATCAATAATTACTTTTAAAGTCTCCAATCAAAAGACAAACAGTATCTGGCAGTGGTGGCGCATGCTATTAATCCTAGCACTCAGGAGGCAGAGGCAGGTGGATCTTGGTGTGAGCTCAAAGCCAGTCTGGTCTACACAAAGAGACACTGTCTCAGAAAAGCCAAAAAGAAAAAGAAATAGTGGCTGAATGAATTCCAGTCAGTATACGACTACATCCTACTTACAAAAAGGCCATTTGGGCACAGATGGATTGAAGGTGGAAGAATAGAAAAAGATAGTCCATTCAATTGCTAAAAGAATGGAGCAGACACAGCCATACCCGGATCAGACAAAATCGGCTGCACCATTCTAGGAGCACAATAAGATATGAAGAAAGTTATTCAATGATGATAAAGAGATCAGTTCAACAGGAAGATATAATAATTATAAATTGGAATGCAACAATGTCAGAAGACCTAAGTATATAAATCAAATATTAAGAAATCAGAAGGGAGAAGTGGACAATACAATAAAGGAAGGACATTGAAATACCCTGCTTTCAAACGTGGAGAAATCACGGACACAGAAAACTGAGCGTGGAAGCGTTAGACTTGAACTATACTTTGGAGCAAATGGATATAACAGACCTATACAGAACATTCCTCCCAACAGCAGCAGAATGCATATTCTTCTGACTCTTTCATAGGACATTCTCCAGGGTAGATCATATGTTAGGCCACAAAACAAGCTTTAACAAATTTAAGAAGATTGAAATAATATCAAGTATCTTTTCCAACCACAGTGGTATGAAACTAGAAATCAATAACAGGAGGAAAATGGAAAATTCATGAATATGTGGAAATTAAACACTCTTCTGAACAACCAATGGGTCAAAGAAGAAATCAAAGGGGAAATAAGAAATATCTTGAGACAAACAAATACGGAAAGAGAACACACCAAACCTTACAGGATACAGCAGCCGAGCCCCAAGAGAGGTACTTACCTTGATTAGCACCCAGGAAAAACAATCTCAAATAAACAGTACAAATTTACACCTCCAGAGTATGGAGAAAGGTGCAAGCTAAGTCCCAATCTATCAGACAGAATAAAACAACAAAGACCAGAGCAGAAGTGAATGAGATAGAGTTGAGGGACACCATGGAGCTTGACTAAGGTTTACCTTGCTGAAGATAAACAAAATCGAACCAATCCTGAGTTAGACACTCTAACAAAGAGGTGACAACTCAAAATCGGAAGTGAAAGAGAGCACATTACACCCAAGAACACAGAAGCACAAAGGACCACAATCCACCACCATGAACACGTATACACAACCAAGCTGCAGAGCACTCAATACGTGGGGAAATTCCTAGAAATGTGCAACCTGCCAAGACCAACACAGAAAGAAATAGAAACTCTGAACAAAGCAGTGATGAGCAAAGAGGCTGAATCGGGAATCCAAACTCCCAACCAAGAGAGCCACAGATAAGATGACTTTACTGTTGAATTCCAACTGACATTTAAAGAAGAATTAATTCCGTGTCTCAAACTCTTACTAAAAATTGAATGCGGGAACATTTCTGAATTCATTATCTGACATGAGCATTACCCTACTATGAGAGGCAGACAAGGACACTGCACGCAAACAGAATTCCAGCCCTGTGTACCTGATGAACACAGAAGCTGAGCTTCTCAGCGAGGCACTGCCAAACCACAGGTGTCAACACATTGTAAGTCCACGCCGTGATTCGTCTGAGTTTCTCCCTGAGAAGTAGGGACGCCTAACATATACAAATCAATACGCCTCCTGTCTTAATAAAAATGAAGGAGAAACGTAATTGGGTCATCTCAGATGTAGAGAAAGCATTTGAAAAAAATCCAACATCTTGTCATCATAAAACCCTCAACAACTTGGGTATAGACAGAACATAGCCAAGACTATCAAAGGGCACATGCGAAAGCCCACGATGAACACCAAAGTCAGTGGGAAAACCTTGAAATGTTTTCATTCAATATTAGGAATAAGATAAGAAGTGCCCACTCTCGTCACCTCTCTTCAATACACTACCGGAAGTTCTATCCAGATGAAAAAGGAAGGAGAGAAGAAGAAATAAATGGCATCCAATATGGGCAAGATGTGAACTTGCCTCTATTTTCAGGAACTATGGTTTTATATAGAGAAAATCAGAAAGCCTCTACAAAACTCGATTAAGTTTTTATACAGTAGCAACCACAAAATGGTTCAAAAGCAAGAAGACAATCTCATTTACAGTAGTGTCAGGAAGAATAAAGGCTTTGAGATAAATTTAAATAAGGAAGTGAAAGCTATACAATGAAATTTATCAAACACTGAGAAGTGAAAGAAGACAGACATCTGTAAACCAATTTCTCATTAATTTGTATTTGGAAAGTTTAAAATGTACCTACTCAGGACTAGAGAGACCACTGAGCAGTTAAAGACACTGGCTGCTCTTGCAGAGGACCCAGGTTCAGTTCCCAGCACCCATGTGGTGGCTCACAACTGTCTGTGACTCCAGTTCCAGGGATACAACTCCCTCTTCTGAGCTCTATGGGCACTGTACACACATGGTGCACATGCATACACACACACACACACACACACAAACATATAAAATAAAAATAAATCTTTCAAAGGTATCTCTAGTAACTATAGTATTCTGTAGGTTCAGCATGACCTCTAATAGAATTTCAGTAGTATTTTTCATAGAAATAAAAAAAAAGTATCTTAGAACCTCTGTGGAGCTACACAGACCCTGAGGAGCTAAAGCAGTCAAGAAAGGACAAAGTTGGAAGCATCTCCCTTCCTGATTTCAAATTATATTGTAAATCTCTGGTAATAAAATCGCCATGGCACTGGCGTAACAACGGAAGCACAGAGCAGGGGAACGGAACCGAGGGCACAGGAGGAACCCTTACCTACACAGTCCAGTCATAGCCACGGCAGATCTAGCAATGGATCGTCTACTCAAGACAGGGTGTCAGGGACACTGAAGGGCCACACGCAACAAGAGAAAAGTAAGAAAGAACAAGCAAGTCAGGCCCACATTTTAAACCACACACAAAAATCAACTTGCAGTTTGTAAAAACTGAAACGTGAGACCTGAAAGCATGAAAATAGAATAAATCAATAAAATGAAAAGCAAGCTGGAAAATGATGTGTAAACCACATATCTAATAATGGATTGATAACTACAGTATATAAGGCATCCAGAGGAATTGTCAAGGAAAATAAGAATCTAGATTTTTTTAAAAAATGGATATCTTAGTTGAAACTGATTTAACAATACCTTAGACTTAATAATTAGGAAAACGTTCAATCATTCAGACCGGGTAATTTATAAACAACAGAAATTCATTGCTTAGAGTTCTGGTGACTAGAAGGTTCAAGATGACTAGTAATTCAGGGCCTGCTGATAGACCTCCTCCTGATTGGTAGAGCCTTCTTGGGGTCCTTACACAGTGGAAGGAACAAACAAGTGCCTTCTAGCATCTTCTATAAAACACTAGCCCGCTTATGTCACAGCTGAGGTAGCTCTTAATGTTACTGCATGGAGAGATTCGATACAAACATACACATTTGGAAGACAGGGGTGGGGCAAGTATTCATACCACAATGACAGGCAAACGACCTAAAGAGAAATTTTTTTTTCTAAGAGACAGATGTATGGCGAGGTGTTTGATAGCACTCATTATGAGGGACTACAAATTAAAACCACACTGAAATGTTGCCTCTTGCTTGTTAGCAGAGCTGTTATCAACATTCCAAAAGATAACTAATGTTAGCAAGGAAGCAGGAACCCTTGTGTACTGATGAATATGAGTGTTGAAATAGCTATTGTAGAAAACTTTTCGGAGGTTCTTCAGAAGGGAAAAATGAACCCCCTCCCCAGTGGTTTCACTTTCAAGTCTGTATCATACATTGCCTTAAAAGATATCTGCCGTCTTGATTCGTCACAGCATGGTTTACCGTAGCCTAACATGGAAATAACCTGAACGCCCCTGTCAGCCGAGTGACTAACAAAGGTGATGTGTATATGAATATACAGTAGAATATTATTAGCCTTAGAAAAGAAGTCCTTTCATTGTAATGAACCTAGAGGACATTGTCCGAAGTGAAATGAACCTAGCATGGGATGAAAAGCACTCTCTGGTACTCCATAGGTGGAGAAGCCAAGCTGGCATAAACTAACAGTGCTTATCAGGGGCTGGAGGGTGTGGAAAGTAGATCCATGTTGATCATAGGTTATAAGAATATGGAAGAACAAATATTTATGATATTATATTTGGCAATAGATTCTTAGATATGAATATGACATCAAAATTGCAAGCAACAAGAGAAACAATAGTCTTAAGTGTCAACTTGACTAGGCTTCAGTAAGCACTTAATAAAATTCTTAATTTTATGTTAGTTCTGATGGCACTTTGCAGTTATGGCTAGTTAAAACACTTGATTTGAAGGAACGGGAGATTGTTCCAAAAAGGCACAGCATATTTTAAAAAGAACGCTCTGACATATTTCAAAACTGTCCCCTTTCTCCTTGCCCTGCTGGAAGTAGTGGAGCTTTCCTCTGCTTATTTCAGTGTCAGAAAGCAAAGAACCTAGCGGGTCTGGAGGAACTCACAAAGAACCTAGCGGGTCTGGAGGAACTCACAAAGAACCTAGCGGGTCTGGAGGAACTCACAAAGAACCTAGCGGGTCTGGAGGAACTCCTAAGGTCTGCCCAGACCCTCTGACTAGTTTCTTTACATGGTGGTTCCTAGGTTCCCACGGGCTTTTTAATCTCTAAATGTCGCACTGAGTTTTCTTTGCTTTCTTTTTTTTTTTCATTTTTCCCTGTTATTAAAAATAGATTCTTTTCTCATACAGTTATTCTGATTACAGTTTCCCCTCCCTTTACCCCTTCTGGTTCCTCCCCATGTCCCCTCCCCTCCGGATTCACTCCCTTTCTGTCTCCCATTAGAAAAGAACAGGCTTCTACCTGATGACAAGCAAACATGACAAAATAACATACAGTAAGACGTGTTCTCAGCAGTCTGTAAGCTCTGAGTCTGCACTCTCTACCTGGGTTCTAGCCAGGTTTGTCCCTGATTTTCTCTGCTCCAATAAGCTGTTTTGTTCTGTCTGTCTCTAAATTCGGGCAGTAGCTTGATATTCTGTGTATCTAAGAAGGGTTGCTCCTGTTTTGGTGGTTCTTGTTCTTCTTCTCCTCCTCCTCCTTCTCTCCTTCCCCTCCTTCCTCTTCTTCTTTTCTTCCTTCTTCCATTTCTTCTTCTTCTGCTCCTTCTCTTCCTCTCCTCCTCTTCCCCTTCCCACTTCTCCTTCTTGGGATGGGGTGGTGACTTCCCTCCTTTCTGTTCAGCTTTGAATTCATCTTGCTCTTTTTCTTTCTAATGTATTATGTTGCGAGTTTAGACTGTTTTGATATGCTTCCTCTTTTCTAATGTAAGCATTCAATGCTATAAATTCTCCTCTCAACACAGCTTTGGTTGCATTACCTAGATCCTTATATGTTATATTTTACTCTCATTCACTTCTTGTCACCGTGTGCCAGAGTTGTCACCGTGTGCCAGAGTCAACATTTCATCACTGTAAGAGACATGTGAAAACAGTATTTCTTTCAAGCTTCTCCATACACCCCCTTTCCAAGACATAGTTCCTCTACTTATGTTGAGAGCTATATTAGACATTGTTATAATTTTGCATCAACTGTCTAATATAATTTTAAAAATCAAGAAAAGGAAAGGCAAGTATTTTTTACCCACTTTAAAAAATGTTTTTCCCAGCATACTTCCCTTACCATTGTTTTTTAATTTTAAGACCCTCCCAACCCTGCCTTTGTTGTCTTTTTAATGTAGGCCTGTTGGTATCAAATACTTTTGTTGTCTCTTCATATGCAAATGCCATCATTTCTGCATGATATTTTGTCTGGATATAGCTTTTTAGCCCCTAAAATGTTGCATCTGTTTCTTCTAGCTTCCCTGTTTTCCGATGAAACGTGCTGTAATCTGACTTGATCCCCCTGTAAGGAAGGCAGTATTTCTCTACTGTTACTTTCATTAGTTTTCTTTGGTTTTGGTTTGTAGAAGTTTGATCAAATATCTCTTCTTTAGTGTTTGCTCAGCTTGTTGGGTCTGCAACTCTGTGTCTCTTGCTGAATTGAAGAATCGGAGAGATTGTGTCTTCTAGTGTATTTTATCTTTCCTGTTCATACTGAGTAATAATCAATCCTCTGTCATCAAATTCACTGATTCTTTTTTAAGTGTGTTCATCAGATTACATTTTATTCAGTATGTTCTCTTACTCAATTTTTTTAAATTTTGCTTTCTCCTATATATATTCTATTTCTTTACCAACTTTCTGGAATTTAAGTTTTGTTTCAAAAATGTGTATTTTGGTTGTCATCTAACTTCCATATTGTATCAACCCAGTTTGGGCAGGCATTGACTTACTCTCCTTATTCAAGCTAAAGTTTTTCTGAGGTTCTTGGTATGACAAACGACTTTTTTAAAGGTGAAATCTGGCCATTTAGTAGATCATCTTCTGTGTTTCTTGATCCCACTGAAGTCTTCTATTTTAGGTCTCCTCTCTCAGTGCTGATATGGGAAGAAGGCTAACACTTCCTTACTGCCCGGTTAGGGTAAAGTCCAGATTTGTGACTCCATTTTTAATGCTCTAGGGTGGATGGTGCATTGTTACTGTTGATAGAGATAGGATTTCAGACTTCCTATGGGACTTCCATAGACCTAGAAATAAAATAGGGAGCACCTTGTATCCACCTACGTGTGTGTGTGTGTGTGTCTTTGACCTTCTTGTATCCCTCAGTGGTAGGAGTGTGACAAAATGAGATGACCTGGGGAATCATATTACAGTCCGACGAGGGTGAAGGGTTAGGCTCCCAACTCAGTCTTTATGGTCATTCAGAGGGTGGGGCCACAGGTTTTTCTAGGTTAAACTGGAATGAAGTGACAGTTTTGAATAGCTTTCTGTCTTGGCACACACTTCTTTCCTAGTCCTTTGGCAGCAAGAAGCAGACTTTTGTAGGGACTGGGGGTTTTGTTTGCTTGGTTGCTTGGTTGGTTGGTGGGTTGGTTTTGGTTTACAGGGCGTTTGGCCTGCTCCCATTGGTGTTTCTATCTGTAGAATTCTTCAATCTCAAGAAAATCTCCATCATATCGTTCCTTGAGTTCTCTGTTCCTTACCTTTCTGTCCACTTTTCAGAGACATGTACATATAGGTCAAAGCACAGATATATAGATATAGATACAGATATAAGTTGTGCAAAACCTTTCACAGTACTCAGCAGGCTGAATTGAGAGAAGTGTATTTTCTACTTTCCATCTGGGACTATAGATTCTGCTATCCCTTTTTCCATTTAAGAAAAAAAAACTCTCTTCGAAAGAAGGAAAGACTGGAAATAATTCACAGTCCTCAAGTATTTCCTTGTAATTAGTGCGTGAAACGTAGCTTCTAACACTCAATGTATCTGATGTGAAAAGGAACCTTAAGGACTGAATGCTGACTTTTGCCAAGGAGGAGGCTGTGGTGGAGCAGAGATCGGTTCCTCTATACTTTCTAATATTGATTTCAGTCATTCCTACCCTGTTTCTGATTGGTGAGTCTTAGAGCTGTGCCTAAAGAACCTTGGTACTTGTTTTCCTGTGCCTTATAAATGCAGGCCCATGGGGGCAGGCTATGAGATCTAGACCCAGTGGTTCCTTGCAAGCCTTCTCTCCAGAGTTCCTGTTGAGGGTTTCCACTTCTATTAGGCTGAGCCCTTGAAATCATAGACTTCTTCCCTCTACAACCTAATACTTTGTTCTCAGTCCCTTCCGTCCAGATGCTCCCCCACCTCTAGGCTCAGCAACAGTTCAGGGAAGCACATTCCATACTCCTTGGGGCTGAGTCCAACGTAGTGGCAGCTATTCAAGAATGCAGGTTGTGTTTGTGTGTATGTGGAGGGGAGCACTGTCTGTTTGGCTGGCCTGGAGCCAGTGCTGGGGGAATCCCCAAAGGGCCACAGTCTTAAGGGCTGTCAGGAGAGCTGGAAGCTGCAGCCAAGGACAGGGCAGCAGCGTGCAAAACCCTAGCCAAAGAGGTATCAGTCTGGACTGGGAACAATGAAGTCCTGGGATTGCTGAGATGATAGTGGCCCCTGTGGGAGATGTTTACAAAATGATTTTGAAGCCAATGCTGCCCTTGGTCCTTGGTTAACTAGGCCTCTTGAACTACCTGGTCACCTACACTATAGCCTTGGTTTTTTTTTAAAATTAAAATGGGGATGGTATTTTAGAAGCTTTCATGTCTTAGTTTTAGTAACTTCTTTTGAGATTGTCTATTTTGTCCTGGTGTATTCCTAAGCCCTAAATTATCTGATGACCTCTTCACTGGATAAATAACTATTATTGTAACTGTATTGAACACTGGCTGTAACTGGGTTTTTAAACGCACATTTGGATCTGCTTTTGGAATCGTGCTTCCAAAGACCCTAACACTCCTCCAAACATTTGTATATGTCATAAATTTTGGACCTGCTCCCAAGTGACTTGAAGGCCTCATAGTCATCACTACTCCTTGGACCACCCCTGGAGAGCCACTGTCCCAAAACAAACCTGTGAATGTGACTTAGAGACTAAGTGGGAGCCTTGGAGGTGGTTTTACAGAGTCTTCTGAAGACTCTGTAAAGGAGACTCTGAAAAGGAAGTTTTTTAGTGTGGCACAAATCAGAATTCCAAGAGGTGGGAAAAATTCTTGTTTGAGTCTACTGGGAAGCAGGGTGGGTACTGCAAGGCAGACCCTGGTTCAAAAAAAGTCAGTAATGGCAGTAGTGAGGACACTAGGCTACCCTTTAAAGAAAGGAGACTCGTGGGACTGGGCCTAGTCCCACTGCTTTGAAATGACCAGAAAAAGCCTGAGCTTACTCTATTCTTTTAGAGACAAAGGGAACCATTATTAATTTACCAAAACTTCATTCACCATTGATCACATGCTAGCTACTAGCTAGACAGTCCCATCATTGGAGGACTCCCAGTCTAGCAGGGAGGAGCTCCTTTAGCAAATAGCCTTTAAAATACCAGCCCATTTGGGCATGGTCTCTTATACTATAAACTCAGCTGTAAAGCATGCACCTTCTCTCTTGATTCCAGCTTTTGCTTCAGGCTGCTAGACTCTGTTCCTGTTCCCCATCCATGCAAAGGACTGTGATCTAGGACAGTGATCTGTGAGTCTCCCCTAAACAAATAACCCTTTATTATAGATAAAAAATACCCCATCGACTACTCAGAGACCATTTACAATTATACAAAACAGCAATCTTGAAACTTAACCATCATTTTACTTTTACAGGATCCCATAGAAAGAACATTACCCCCATGACAGCTGGAAGCAATTCTAGAAGACGAATCCCCTCTCCCAACAAAGTTTGTCCTCACGGTTAGGGACACCATTTAGGGGTTGATTATTACTCATTACTTATAGGGTTGGGGGTTGGAGTGAAAATTATGTAGGCTCAGAAATCTCAAAAAAGAAAGAGAGGGAAAACTGAATGACTTAATAGGTAGATTAGTATGAACTTATTCACACTAATAATAATAATAATAATAGTGAGTAATAGAGTGAATACTTGTAAACTATTATTTATGGACAATTTACATTGGTATAGTTTCTTGTATATTGATACAAGTTTAAATTATTTTTGTTATTTCTGTTTATAATATTTGTACACCTATGCAAAGTTATTTTGTCAGATTGTATGCATGCATGTTTCTACCTCTGTCTAAGACATTTTGTATATTGATACAATTTTAGGATATATTTATCATATTGTATTATATATTTCTACTTCTGATCAAGATATTTATACATTGTTTACATTTTGAGGTCATTGTTTTCCTTTACTGCACAGTTGTTTAAAGATTGTTTAATATTCTGATATAAAGTCTTAATCTTTAAGTTATGTAGGTATTAAGTATTATAGGTCAATAGTCATTCATGCTTATTATACTTTTGGTCAGACTAATTAGGTTCTTTACATACATAGAAATTGTATTCTATATAGATAGGTAATCTTCAACCACTTCAAATATCAGTAGAGCACAGCCTTTAAATAACTTAGGATTCTGTTGGTGTGAGACACAATTGCTCCTGGAAGCACCAAAGACACTCCACTTGGAGTTTTTTATTTTCTTCTTGGCACAACTGGTCTTTGGGAAAGAAACTGCTCATGCCTCGACCACTGACAAAATGCAAGATGTCTGGACTGGACAAACAGAATACAAGAAAAAAGACTATCAAATCTTGCCAAGACAGGGTAAGATGGTTTTGAAAAATTTCCTACCTCTGAAAATGGTCTGTCAGTTATTCTAGGCCTTAGTCAAAGTTGGTTGCTTCAACATTGCAAATGAGACTTTGGGTGATTGCTTAGGCAGCCAGTTGTCTCTGTCATCTACTGCACATTTTAGAAGCTGCTTGATTGTACTTTCTGCCTATTTAAGTAATATTATCTCCCTTCTCAGGTCTTTGGTGGGGTTGAAAATTAGACAGTCATAGTTATTGTCCTCTTATTATCTAGCAAAGCCATTTCCAATATTAGACTTAAACTCCTTAGGATAGAATGTTTGTTAAAACATTAGGATATGTTCCTTGCTTAATATTGTTTATGTTGGTTGTAATTCTAACTTTATACTTGATATCTGTTTCTAGTATACATAGGTTTGTATTGGGTTTGGAACTTTCTTATTTAAACAAAAGGGGGAGTTGCTGTGGGAACTCCTTTGGTCAATAACCTTTAACATACCAGCCCACTTGGGTGTAGTCTCTTATACTATAAATGTAGCTGTAAAACATACACTCTCTCTCTCTCTCTCTCTCTCTCTCTCTCTCTCTCTCTCTCTCTCTCTTGTTTTGGGCTTTCGCTTCTGACTGCTAGACTCTGTTCCTGTTCCCCGTTTATCCAGAGGACTGTGATCTAGGATAGTGATCTGTGAGTCTCCCAGAAACAAATAACCCCTTATTATATGTAGTTCTGAACTATTGTGGGATTATTTTGTATCTTCCACCATCAGACAAGGAGACTGTGACAATATAATATAGTCGGAAAACTGTGAAAGGCCAAATAGGGGACCCAACCTAGACAGGGCATCAGGAAGACCTGTTGGAAACATCAGTGTCTAAAGTGGAAGCTAGAAGGTGAGAAGGTCTTATCTGGGAAAGAGGTGCAGAAAGAAGCAGTGGTCTCTGAGGAGGGATAAACATGTACAAGTTCCTTACACCATAACAAGCACAACCTACTCTGACATTACTGACTCAGTCAGGCTTAACCATGCCAAGGATTATAATAACCTATCCTCAGGGCTTTGGGTCACCTTCTGCCAAAGATATCAGGGACCATACCCATCCATCGTTGAAACTAACTCCATAGAATGGTGAAGCAGAGCTGGGTCCTGGAGCTTCTTGGGGAATCTTGGAAAGGCAGTTTCAGAGAAACCAGGGTCAGAGCATTTGAGACTAACCACAATGCCTTTTAGTTGGGAAAGGATGTAGCCAGAGGAACTGGCAGCCTCTGCCCAGTAGTGCCTGTACCTGACATGGTGTTTTACCATGTTCAGAGGATGACCACACTACCACTCTCTGTGAGGCTCACTCTGGTCCACTGTATCTAAAACACTATATCTAAAACAAGATTTTCCACAACTGGACACAAAGGGTAGCATCCTCAATTGTCAATGACCAAATTACAGAGCCTCCATGAGGAGGAGATGGCCAGGCCTCTCCAGATTGTGGAGTCAAGAAGTTTAAGATAGTAGCTAGGCATGCGCATGCTATGATCCCAAAGAAATGAGCACGGACACTTAGGATGCCTCCAGAAGCTGCAGAGAGGCGTATCTCAGGCATTCATAGTACAGCTATGTGAGGGTGGCCCAGTGAACAGTAAGTGCTTACCCACAACCAGGCAGTACAGCTCAAGTCGGGTAGTGACCACTGCTCAGGAGCATCTCCGGCAGAGAGGAGAGCTGTGTGCTACAAAGAGGTACTGGACCCTGGCTGGGTAGGTAGGAACCGAGCACTTCACTTCAGTTCCTGACATGGCCTTCCTTTGCTGGCTGACCTTGAGTATCCATTTCATATTTTGATGAATGGGGATAGCAAACAGCCCGTATCTCAAAGTGGGGAAATCCAAATGAGTCAATGGATGTGAACTAGGAAAGGGAATGGTGAAAGTGAGAGAAAGGAGGCCTGGTGGGTGTGAGAGCTACCAAACAATCATCTCTGCCTTTTGACCACCCTTCCAACCAAAGCTTCCTTCCAGGCTTTGTTGTTAGATCTCCCCCAGGTCAATGGTACCCTCATTTTTGGAGTAACGTCAACTCCAAAATGGGGATTCCGTTCCTCCTCTTTGTCATTGTCACTGCTTAGGGACTTGGGGGCCTATCTGCTTAGTGCTGGGTGAGTTGAGCCTCATGCTAATTGTGCTGGTTAGCTTTGATGGTCAACTTGACACAGCCTAGAATTACAGTCTTAATATGGAATTATCTAGATTGTGTTGGCCTGTGGGCATATCTGCAAGGGATTGTCCTGGTTGTGGATTGATAAAGGCAGAAGTCTGGGTCCTGAGCCATGTTAGACAGGAGAAGCTAGCTGAGAGCAAGCAAACAGGAGTGAGAATGCTCAGCACTGTAGATGCCATGTGACTACGTGCTTTGACTTCCCAGAAGTGATAGACTTACTGTGATGTGGACTCGTAAGCCAAATAAATCATTTCATCCCTTATGTTTTTCCAGGGTATTGGTCACGGCAACAGAAATGATATTAGAACAGTACCCCAAGGCTTCCTGTGCATGAAGTCTCTCTCCTCATCTTCATCAGCCTTCCCAAGCCTTCATCATTTCTGGTGACTTGGGCTAGGACTTTGAACTTCCCAGAATCTTGCCTTTGACAGAACCTTTCACTTGGCTTTCTGAGGCTAACCTTTATTGCCTACATTCCAGTTTCTACCCTACCAACATGGCCATTCCTCTCTAGGTCCTCTTTGGTTTACTGAAGGCTGCTATGATCCCAGTAAACAGGGACAAGTTACAGAGAGTTTCAGTGGAGCAGAGGTCACCCCTTTCTCAGGCCTTTGTGGAAGACCAAGCATCAGGCTGAATTCTGCACCTTTATGACCGGGTTTGCTCCCAACAGAGCTACTACGAAGAGGCTCTAGAGAGGGACTCTGGGACACAGGATCCCAGCGTCCAACTTCAGCCTCAGTCACTTCCCAACAGCATGGCTTCCCTCCGAGCCTCAGCATACCAGATGGGCAGAACAATCGCCCACGGCCTGACAGCTGAACCATGCATCACTAGATGACCTTCTTTGTGTGAACGTTGTAGAGTATACTTCCCCAAACTGAAACGATGTCACATGGGCTAATCACCAGGCCCAGCTTCAGTGCAGTCCAGACATGGTGAGCAAACGTGGCATGCTGTTTTCCCAGTGGTGTATAACATAGCACACTGTCTTCTAACCAACGTGCTTTCTAAGTAGAATTACATTCTCAAAGCACAGTGCTAGTACACCGAATAGCAATGGGCAAGTCAGTAGCACTGTTTATTATAGGGGCCAGGGGTCACATACATCATTGCATGTATATACTGTCACACAACTGGCATGTGACTGGCCAGGCAGTGGTTTGTTTACAACAGCGTACCACGAACGTGTGAGAGATGTGTTGTTCTATGTCGAACGTCATGATGGTTATGGTGTCACGAGGTGATAGGAAGTTTTCAACACCCTTCGAATCTTTGGGGAGCCTCATTGTGTATGTGGCCTGCCAAGGGCCAGAACATTCCACAGCACATGATTGCAGTGAAGGCCTCTGAGGATTATGGGAAACTAAATCCTACCAGCAGCTTGATAAGTCCTCATAGGTCAGGAAGCTCAGAGCGGAGCTGGGTAGGATGGAAAGGGGACCAGGTGGTGTTCCAGACCACGCTGTGGCTCTGTACTCAAGGGTGCTGAGATTTGTGTCATCTCCCTCTCTCACAGCGACATGCATAGGAAGTCAGTTACCTGGGCTACTGGTCGTGGTGGTGCCCTGAGTTTCTCCTCTTGTCCTCTTCTTCCTGCATCCCGTCATGGTTTTATTCTCTCAAGAGCCGCGTTGGGATGGGTGCCAGCCCTCTGACATGAAAAACCACTTTGGCTCCAAGCCCTTTACTCGTCATATGAGCCTCTGCCCACATTCCATTCACCGCTTTGGACACTGAAATGTATTTTACACCTTAGCCTCCTCGGGAGGTGTCCTTTGGCCACCTGCTATTTCAGTCATCTCCCTTCTCCTACCAGCCAGAGCCACTTCCTACTGGCAGGATGCTTTGGGGCCAGGCCTGCTAGAGTGGCATTCTTTCTAGGTTGAGACCATCTTGCTTCCGTAGAACTAGTACGTAGGCCCTCTACTTTTCTGACTCCCACTGAATGAAGCCCCTTGCATGGAGCCTAACAGCAGTGCAGCGACAAGCTATGCTGATTTCAAAGGCAACCTCATTGTTTGGAGAAGACCTGCATCCACAGTAAAACGAAGGAAAAAAAAAAAACCACCAGGGACCTTATTGGCATTTGGCCCTTGCCCCTGTTTCAAGGGTGGTTATTTCAGAATGTTAGTTCCCTGAAGACTTGGAATCAGCTGGCTCCTGGGGGATTCCCACAGGGACAGCCCTGTCTTTGTAGCTACAAACTGGCAATCCCGTCTCAGTTCCAGAGAATGGCTGCTCTGTGACCTAATGGGACACAGGTGAGTGCCAGCTGGAAGCTGGGCACATGCATGACTCGACATTTCAAAACTATCAGGCAAGGTCCTCAGAACATATGTTATAATAAAAAGAGCACACGCTGTAGCAAATTCTAGCTCCGCTCCAATCCCCAGCTCACTCGGTTGTAGTCGGCGTCTGGGAGATTTGACATGAGATCCTTCCTGTGTGCAAACTGCTCAGTGCTGACTCTGGCACACGGTAGATGCTTAGTAGTACTCTGTCTGCCTCCACTTCCTCATCTCTGCAGAGCAGAGGAGCGGGAGGAACACTCTGCTCAGGGAGGAGACAGGCCAGGCTTACAGGAGTCCATGCCGATCCCATGACCTTCTGGTGAGCCGGGAGCTAGGATATGGGGGCTCAGGCTGACTGGGGACTGAAGTCAGGACTTTAGCAAGGGAGTAGTGGGTTGTGGGAACAGGAAGATTTTAGTCTGGGCTAGGGAGGCCTGGCTGCCAGTTTTAGGTTTCTGCAACTCCTAGTCCTTGACTAAGTACTTATTTATACTATGAAGACAACACCAGAGGTGGCCAACAATCCTTAAGGTACCTTCCAGCCTGGCCACTCCATGCATGTATAAGAAGCAGAAGCATTCATCAGGGACCTTGCAGGCAAAAAGGAGTATTGAGAGGGGTGGTGGTTAGGATTCTGTCAACTTGACACAAACTAGAGGAGGATTCGCAGAGGAAGGATCAATTGAGAATTGATGAGAATGCCTCATCAGACTGGCCTGTAGGCAAGTCTACAAGGCCTTTTCTTAATTAATGACTGATATGGGAGGGCCTTGCCCTGTGGGAGGTGCCACCCCAGGGCAGGTGTTCCTGGGTGGTAGAAGAAATCAAGCTGAGCAAGCCATGAGTGGCATGCAGCAAGTAGCTCCCCTCCACAGCCTCTGCTTCAGTCCCTGCTGTGAGACAATGGTCTTGCACCCTGTC
Source organism: Myodes glareolus (assembly GCF_982192425.1). Taxonomy (NCBI): domain Eukaryota; kingdom Metazoa; phylum Chordata; class Mammalia; order Rodentia; family Cricetidae; genus Myodes; species Myodes glareolus. The sequence continues at coordinate 84,935,129 of NC_142053.1, read as the reverse complement.
ACTTGTAATGTTTTAATAAAATGCTGACTGGCCAGTAGTCAGGCAGGATGACCAGGTAGGAAGTATGGGCAGGGTGAACAGAACAGGAAAATTCTGGGAAGGGAAAAGGTTCAGTCTGCAGTCATAACTCAGACACAGAGGAAGCAAGATGAGAATGTCTCGCTGATAAAAGGCACCAAGCCGTGTGGCTGACACAGACAAGAATTATGGGTTAATGTAGGATGTAAGAGTTAATAAGAAACCTGAGATAATAGGCCAACCAGTTTTTGATTAATGTAGAACCCTGTGTGTTTCTTTGGGACTGAACAGTTATGGGACTGGGTGGGACAGAAACCTCTGTCCCTGCCTCCAGATTCCTGCCTTGAGCTCCTGCCCTGGCTTGCCTCCGTGAAGGACTGTAAACTGTAAGCTGAAGGAAACCCCCTAGCCTCCTTAAGTCACTTGTGGTTTTTCACATCAATATAAAGTAAGCTAGGGAAGAAATTGGTTCATGGAGTATTGCTGTGACAGACCTGACTGTGCTGTTCTGGGGAGGATTGTGGAAGTGTTTGGAAGTTTGGACTGGAAAAGCTGTTAAATGCTTAGAGCTTAATGGATTGTTTTGTCAGAGCTTTGTAGATAAGAATTCTGAGAGAAATGCATGAGATGAAGGCCTGCCTTGTGAAATTTCAGAGGGAAACAAAGACTTTATCGGGTCTGTTCATACAATATTTTGCAATAAGAATGTGTGGATTCTGGTCATCTATGAATGGAAACTCAGCTGCAATTAACAAAAGACCAGCATCATTCACTGAGTTGAAATCTTCTGGGAAGTATTTCCTCTGGGTCAACACACAGAGCTGTAGTCCAGAGGGCACCAAGACTGCCTTTCAAGCTGGTAGTTGGGCCTGATAATGTGTAAGAGTCTCCCACATTTTGCTTGTTTTGGCAGCATGAGAGCCACACAATTTAAAGGGGTCATGGAGAGCAGCTGAGGCTTGGCGCTGTAAGAGGCCAGAAGCTACAGATGAAGACCCAGTCTCAGTTGCAATAAAAGTCCCGTTACAGTCCCGTTTTTGAAGGGGTCTTTCCAAGAAGCTGAGGCTTGGCATCATGAGGTGGTGTCAGAGTCCCTTTAAGGCTCTAGGAGAAGCTGTCAGTGGAGGTACTGCCTCAGTTGCAGTGGAGAGCCCAGCATAATGAAGATGCCAGGACTTTGGGATGATCACCAAGAGCAACAACATCTGTGGAGGACAAGCTGCATGTGCTGCATATGGCAGAGCTTAATAGGTAAAGCTGTCTAAGTCCTTTGGAGCCCAGAAGATCACGCATGAGTCCTAGCCATTGGACATTGAGCAATTTATAGCGTTGGATTATGGTTTTGCCTTGATCTAATTGTGACTGTGCCTTGGTTCTTCACTCTTGGAATAAGAAGTATGTAACTTATATTTATGTTACAGGAGCCTGCAGTTAAAAGACTTCGGACTTTTAAAGAGATGTTGAATATTTTAGAGACTGAATTTTTTTTTAAGATGATGAGGATTCTAAAGTTATACTATACTTTTTATACGGTGATATTATCATGAGATCTTGGGAATAAACTGGAAAGGAAAGGTTATGATTTAGTAGTGATGTGTTTGTGTGTCAAATTGACAATGGGTTGATTGTACTGGTTAGTTTTTTGTCAACTTGTCACAAGCTAGGGCCATCTGGGAAGAGGAAAATTCAATTGAAAACAAAAGGCCTCTTCAGATTGGCTTGTAGGCAAGTTTGTGGGGGCATTATCTTGATTGATTGGTGTGAGAGGGTCTATATAACTGTGGTCGGTGCCACCCTTTTGAAGGTGGCCTTGAGTTGCATAAAAATTCAAAATGAGCCAGCCGTGGAAAACAGGCCAGTGAGCAACATTTCTCCATGTCTTCTGCTTCAGCTCCTTTCTACAGGTTCCTGTGAGTTCCTGCCCTGATTTCCCTTCATGGTGGACGGTAAGCTGTAAGATGAAATAAACTCTTGCCTCCTTAAGTCGCTTTTGGTCATGGTGCTGATCACAGCACTAAACAAGACAAGCAAAACAAAAACAAACAAACAAACAAAAACCATTTTGTTACCTGGAATATTGGAATGGGGGCCAAGTGTAACCAATGTCAAATCCCTCTCATGTCTCCTGTTTCAAGCATTTTTCTTTGGTGGGAGTGTGACTCAGCAAACATGGAGCAGAACAGGTCCAACCTTTTATAGGCCACCAGGTCTAAGCAGCACTTCTAGGAATCTTGGCAAGTCTAAGTGTGTTCTGGATGGGCGAGGCTCCCTGTCTCTCCCTTGCCACTCCTCTCTTCTCAGAACTGGCCTGGATGATCATGGAAAACCATGGGAGTCCACTCTCCAATCCCTGGCCATGCCAGGGAGTGAGGCTTCTTTCCTCCCAAAGTAAACAGGGCCTAGTTCTTGCCTTCTCTCCTTTCCATGGCCCTTCTAGCCAGGTAGCACTTGAAGATGGTTTGATGGCATTTCTGAGCCTGGCTTACTCCAATTGCAAGCTAATGTGGCATTCATTTTTCTAACATCATATCAGAACCCCTTGACTTGTCTGAGCCCACTTGGAGGTTGAGATTCTCAGAGAATCCAAAGACCCCCCTCCATTATGAAATTTTCTGAGCTGGAGATATGTTGGGTCCTGGATTCCTTCTCCAGGTTCAGGGAAAATATCAGACCCAATTTCCAGGCTGAATTCTCCAGCCATCTTAATCCTATACCAACAGGCTGGTATCCCTTCCTATTCCCTTGTCTTCTTCCACCTTGTGAGGGGCGAGTGGACACATGTGCTTAACCTTGCACATCTGGGCAGAAAGAGTAAGTGCTTTATTGAAAACATTGTTTGGAAAACAGAGTCTCCTTATGCAGCCCCAGACTGTCCTTTACCTCAGTGATCCCACGTTGACCTTGAGTTTGAAGCAACCCTCCTGGCTCAGCCTCCCAAGCACGAGGATTACAGGTGTGTGACATCATGCCCAGCAGTGCTAACACGTTATGACTTCTCTCCATCGGTGTGATTTGTTGAAATGGTTGAAAACACACGCGCAAGACCCAAATATGTAGGCACTAAGAACTTCATCTCCTTCTTTCATATAGGAAGAGCCATCTACTGTGCATCATGTATCCTTAGAAACCCTTTTATTCTTCTATTCCTCACGATCCTTTAGAAATGGACATTATGTTCATCACCCTCCCTTTACAGAGGAGAAAAGCGAGGCACAGAAAGGTGACATAAATGGTTCCAGGCCACACAGCTAGCAAATAGCTGTCTGTCCCTAAGTCACTACTTTTGACCATTTTAACATCTCATCTGTCTTGACTAGGATATACAGCTTTTTTTTTTCTAAAATTAAGGCCAAACTCACAGTCCCACAGCTATACGATATATATACATACATCGTGCACAGGCTCATTCATGCTACAAACACCATTCTCATATTCAGTGTGGTATGCACAGTGACCTTCTGGTGGCTCCAGAGTTGTGAAATCAGGCACTGTCCATATATTTTCAGTGCCTCGATCAAGCAGTTCGCAGCTGCCCAGCCCCTGCACTGCATGGGCCTGCCCCACGGCTGCTGGATGCACAGCAGGTGGGTGCACTGTGTCTCTAGCACACACATTCCTGCTTCAGCTCCCATGGTCATAAGAGTCACCGAAAGAGAAGGAATGCTATCTGCAATTGGAGGCTGTGCTGTGTGGTGGGCAAGGTCAGCAGGGAGGAGGGGAGTGGAGGGATAGTTGTGGCCAGAGACAAAGGGCGGGGGGAGGGTGAGAAGAGAGGCTGCACCAGCAGGAGGAGGAGGCGATCTTGATAAACCATGCAAGGTTGGAGAGGGGGATGTGGGGATTGGACTCGCAAGAACTTTCTCAAGCCGTAAATTTTCACTAGCTGCCTAAAGCCAGGAGTTTGGAGGCCAGAGGCCGGAAACTTGATCAAGTCCTGAGACAATCAGTCTCAGGAGCAGCGGAGTCAGGGCTCAGGCCCAGATGGAAGGAGGAGGCACTGGGTTGCCCATCCTTCTGGGTCTGAGCACTGTGCCTTTGGCCAGAGGTCACCCTAGAATATAAACTCCCTTGGCTGCTCTGTGCCCATTTACATGGATCTGTGTCTGAGCGCACACAAGGGCTTAGAAACAAGTGTCCAAGTCTGACTCCCTGAGGTTATCAGCTGGGTGAGCGTGTTACACACCCTCTGTCTCCTACTCTGCTAATGGAGATCATTGTCACCTCATCGGAGCCTAAGGGTGGGCTGATGAAATGCTTGTGGCAGACGGAACCCAGAACCCAACACAATAAATGCTCACTAACTGGTACCCTGATGGACCCACGAGTCTAAGTTCACTCCAAATGCTGGTGCAGGGAAGCATGCTGGGTAGGTTGTCACACCTGTGCCTCCGCTGCGGTCCTGTCTTCACCTGTGAGCTCAGATGGAATTGTACTCTTTCTGCGCACTCAGCCACCCACCGAGTTTGCAGCAGACGCACAGGATGCAAGCATATATTTGCACAAAGCACTCATACATATACCCACACATGTCTGCACACATCTGCGTGCATATGTGCAGTCCACACCTGTACCTGCACACTGTATGCTCCCATGCACGATTGCATGGGTGCAGGCACCTTCGCAAGTACCCAGGAACACATGGCCATCTGTAATGGCGATTTTGAAGAGCCCTCTGCCCCTCTGGGATTCAAATGTCTTACTTGTAAGAACAAGGAGAACACAGATTCTTGCTTTAGCCATTGAGCTTGGGTCTTGAGCACAATAAAGGTAACACTGCCTGTAGATGCATGCAGTAACCTGAAAAGTTCTGGGCATACTTTCCCGTTAGTCCTGTCCACTTTGCCTCAAAACAGCCCAATCCATCTCCTAAACCTTATTCCACCCCCACTAATCTAGCCCATGTCACTAAGCATGCTTCATAGGGACCCTTGGGGTGGCTTCCTCACTGTAGGCCCTGTTTCCATCTTTGCCCCCTGTCCATCCTGCTAGAACGTGCTTTTATAAGCATGCCACCCATGAGACAGCCCCTCCCCCTGCTTCAGTTCCTGGCGCTTTCAGTACTTCTCAATCCCCTGTGCTATTAAGGTTTAGGAGGCACTTAACACAGAGTTCAGGCTCTATAGCTGCATTGCCTGGATTCCATTTTCTTTTCGCTATCTAACGTGATCAGCACTTGTGGCTGTGGGCAAATCCCTTCATTTCTCCGAGCCTCGGTGACGTCATCAGGCCAGTGGCACTAATACTTTTCCTTGCCCTCCGTGTGTCTAAGAACACTAGATAGCTGCTACCTGCAAGACAGTGAAAATGGAATTCGGCGCATCATGAATAGGATTAGGGCCCAGAACTAACTCCCAAACTCTGCTGTCTCCTTTCTGCCAACCAGAAGCTTTAGTTTGAGGAATTCTTTCTCTAGGCCCCTGGGTCCCCTTTCTCTGGTGAGGATACTTCCTTTAGCAGTCCTCACCACCACCACCACCACCACCACCACCACCACCACCACCACCACCACCACAACCACCACCGCTTAGGCCGTAAATCCTGCATTGTTCTGGAGGCTCCACGAGACAGCCATGTTTCTGTCTGCTCAGAAGGTCCAGGGCCTGGCAGATAGCCCTAAGCCCTGTTGAAAAAGTGACCCTTCTAGCATGCCTTGCACCCTCAGCAGAGGACTGGGACTCGTGAGGAAGCCCTATGTGGAGCTGCTGGCTACACATGAAAGGAAGCCTGGAGTTTGGCAGAAAGACACCAAGGGTGCCCTGGTGCAACACCTATTTAAACAGTCCTCTTTTTTTGTGACAGGGATTCACTACATAACCCAAGCTGGCCTTGCGCCTTGCTGTAGAGCCCAGCCTGGTATTGAACTCACAATCTTCCCACCTCAGTTTCTTAGACCTTAGATTATTTTTAACCTAAAGGGGAATCCTTGCTTTACCAAATTCAGTCCTTGGTTCAAGTGCCAAGATCTCAGAAAAGGCCGCTTTGTGAAGGAGGTCGGCTGGAACATTTCTCGAGTGCCTACCCTGGGCTAGAAGAATGCTGTTAGGTTTTTCCCTCTTGTTGGTTTTGGGAGTGCGTGGGTGGGCCACACAAATTCATACTATCCCAGACTGACTGAGTCCCTGGAGCAACACTAGCTACCATTTCTCATGCCCTCCCCCCAAGGAAAGGCCAGGTACCACCCAGGAACCCAAAGGGTGAAGAAAACCCAGCCGGAGAGGAGGTGGAGACTCTGGGAATGGCTACGCAGAATGGAAAGGAACAAAGTCAACGAGAAGGGAAGAGAGAGCGAGGACTCGGAAGAAGGCCATTCAAGAGGTGGTATATGGATGGCTCCTTTTGGTCCCTTCTCTGGCTGTGCCTTCCTAATTGGTGCTGAAATAGAGAGGCTGAGAATGTACATGAAACCAGCTGCAGTAGGCAGGGAGCTGGAGGCCTGGAGCCAACCACATCCTCTTTGATCTCAGGCAGGGTGAGGCCAGTTTAGGGGCCACTTTGGTCAGGGAAGGCACTGGTGTTCTGAGCAGCAGCAGGAGGTGGGCATCCCACTGCCACTAGCCCTAGCAGAAAAATAAAGCCCCCTTTTCAGCCCTAGCCCAGGACTGCCCTCTCTCCTCAGGACAGGGAAGCCTGCCTGCTACTCTCCCCTGAACTCAGGTCTCTAGGCCATGCTGAGCTCACCTTGGAGCACCTTGCTTCCTGCTGTTGTTCCCGCGCGCAGCTCCTGTACACACTTATTTCCGCATCTCATACAGAAGCCTCCTACTCGGCTGGACTGATAAGAAGCGGGTCTCAGTTGCTTCGTCTCGTCTTATTTTTGAATTAAATTTAAGAGCCTTTCATCTTGTTACAAGTGTTTATTGTACAAGTCTGTATTGTACTTGGAGCAATGTATTCCCCCCGATGCCCCCTGCCCTTCAGTTTGTCTCCTTTGTTTCCCCAGACCATTTTGCTTTTGATTTCATTTTATATATGCATATGAGATTTTATTTTTGTAAAGGTCTGCCACAATATTTATTGCTACTTATTTTGTGTGGGTTTTTTTTCTGTATTTCATTTGCTTCTCTATTTATTGTAATGTGGATGTAACCCATGTCTTGGCACATGCCAGGCAAGGATTCTACTGCGTGACTGTTGTCCCAGCCAAATAACTTCATTTTGGGACAGAGAAGTGACACTGTGAAAGGAAAGGTGGCTTTTCCACAGGACTTCAGTCAAGATCAGCTGGAATGGAGAATTGATGACTCCAATTCATTGCAGCTTCCAGAGTTCGCAATCTGTGGGTTGGGACCCTTTTGGGGGTCAAAGAACCCTTTAATGGGATAGCGTATCTGCCTTTCTGCCTATCAGATATTTACACTATGATTCATAACAGTAGCAAAATTACAGTAGTGAAGCAGCAACTGAAATCATTTTAGACCTGAGGATTACCCCACGAGGAATTGAATCAAAGGGCCTCAGAATTAGGCAGGTTGAGAACACTGTTCTAGAGGAAGGGTTAAGGTGTCAGAGGACCTCGTGTGACTGAAACACACCCCGCCATGCCTGGAAAGCACCATGTGATGTCTAACAGGTTGTCGCTACCAGAGGTGACCTCAAGGGTTAGGATCAATTACTAGTGTAGTTCTTCACTAGTGTCTTGCTGTGTTGGGGATAGGACCCAAGGCCTTGTGTTCGCCAGGCAAATACTCTCCCACTGAGTTGTGTCTCAAGCCTACAGCCATTCATTTGGAAGATGAGGAAAATGGAACCCAAGGGAAAGGGCTTGACTTGCCTGGAATCGCAGCATCTATTAGGTGACAAGCCGGAGACCTGAACTTAGCAATAACCCATGTGCTGATGCCCTGTGGGGGTGCTTCCAGAAGGCCTTTGACATTCACATGATAAAATGTCAGTATTTGACTCTCAGTCTGATGGGGTTTTGTGACGCCAAGAGATTTGGGATGGTACTAGCAAATTCATGCGGATAATTAAGACCCACGACAGGCTTGCCCTGGGGTCTGGTGAGAAGAAACAACAGCACCATGGCCCTGACATCATGGCTCAAGGTGGCTTGTGAAGCTTCTTCAGAGAAGTGTCTCAGAGGAGAGCAGGCAGGGGAAGGATACTGAGTCCCTCACAGAAGGGAAAGGGCTGCCTGGGTGACTCTGAGTTCCTCTACCTCAGGCAGAAGTGCGACAGGTTGTCTTCACCCCAGAGGGTTTAGGTCTATGCCTAAGGTGGTAATCCTGGTTGAAGCAACCCTTGTGTGTCTCTGGGCTTGTGAGAGCTGGGCCTTCTGAGAGCTATCCTTTGAACTCTATTAATAAGGCAGAGCCGAACTGAAGCCTCTGAAAATCTTTGCCAGATGTCCCCTGCCCAATTCCCACACCTAGAGAGACATCTGCCCGGCTGGCTCACAGGGAAAGAGATGGGCTAAGAGGGCCAGCCAAAGACCTCAGGACTTGCCCCAGTAGGCATTGCCCATCTCTCAGAGCCCACCAGGAGGGAAAACTGGCACTCAACAACCACTCTGTCCCACAGCAGAGCCCAACCAGGAGATTGTCCCGGTTAGGCCAGTCCAGGCCAGCTCCATACAGGCCTGAGGAGGTGACAACCCTATCGACCAGCTCCTCCCGGCCCCCCATTTACATCTTGATTACATTCCTTGGGAAACCATCCAGGCCGCATTCCGCCTGGCAGGCTGCTGGGAAGACCCACCGAGCACTATGGCAACGCTGGAGGGGCCAGCCGGGCCTGCCGGCCAGCAAGCAAGAACCACCAAGCTGAGGAACCTCCCTTGGAGGGCCAGCCAGGATTCCTCAACCCCATCAACTGCATTCTGTCCTACTCCCGTATTTCCCTGCTTCAGCCTGACTCACCTCAGCATCTCCAGTCAGTCCCAGGCAGGGTGCATCCCAGAGACAAACCCAACGCCTCCCCCAGCCCCCCCTCCCCACCGCCCTAAAGCCTCCAAGGCCTCCTCTTGGCTCCCTCACCCTCCAAACCCACTTCCTCTACCACAAAGAGCAGGTCTCAGGTGTGAAGCGGGCAGTGGAGGTTGTGGAACTGTCGCTGTGGCCTTGGCCCTGCCCTCCCTAGTTTTTCCACCAAGAGTGTAGCGGACATCTGCAGCCCTCATCTCTTGGTAAATGACCCTTTATTAAGATCCCGCCGAGCCACAGTGAGTGCAAAACCAAGCAGAAAGTCCCTTACACTGTTCCCATTTCCCTTAGTTGGTAGGAAAAACTCAATTCTTTGTGGAACTCTAGAAGCACATGCGCAGATCCTTCTGCTTCTCAGAACATCAGAAGCCCTCTCTAATGTCCCTCTTCAGGCAAAGCAATGAGCCTTGCCTTGCTTTTGTGTTCCTACATACCCACGGACCCTCAAGAAAGATGGGGTGTAGAGGGAAAGCAACTGGCTGAGCAGCATGTCCTCCACTCCTCCAGCTTCTGCGTTGGTCCCTTGTAGCAGGGCAGTGGTAAACAGTAGTATAGTACCCATGTCCCAGCACATCCCAGCAGTCCATTCACCCCTTCTTCCCCTCTCCTCCTTTTCCTTCCCTTTCTCCCTCCTTCCCTTCTCTCCTCTTTCTTCTGTTCCTTCCTTCGCATTTTAGGAGCAGGAACCTTGCAACAAACCCTCACGTGAAAGCCGGGCATTGAAGCAGATAACAAACCCGGCCTTCTGGAGGCGTCTTGGAGCACTTCAAAGAATTGCATTTGAGAAGCACTCAGCTGCAACTATATGAAGAGCTGCCAGAGCGTCCATTTAGGGTGCTCTCCTTCCGTCCTCTCCCCTCTCTATTGCTCTCTTCTCTCTTTGGCCTCCCTTCTCTTCCTTTCTCCCGCCTTTCCTCGTGCAGCACTTATGGGCCTTCCTTACAGAGCCCTCAATTCAAGGCAGTTTGTGCTCAGCCTGCCCTCAGGAGTGGGCAAGGGCCTCATGCCAGTGCTGGGCTGTAATTTTAGGTCCCCGGCTTGGCCAGACAGTGCTTGCCAGTCACATGAGCAAAGGCCCTGGAGCCAGGAATTCCTGCCCAGCCCTTTAAACTATAATCAAGGCGGGGGTGGTGGCACCAATTCTAAAGGGGTGCCGGAGACATTCTGTTGTCTGCAGGGACTAGAGAAGACCGAGAAGGCCAGGTGGAGAGGCACCCTTGTGTTCAAACCCCTCCTCTCCTGCTGTAAGGTGGGGACAAGGGTGTGGAGTGAGTTGCGGTTTGGACTCCTGCGTAGAGGCCAGAGCCTTCGAATATACCATGCTGCTGTGGAACTCTCCAGAAAGGACCCACAATAAGGCCCTGTTCAGCTACAGACAAGGAAAACAAGAGCAGTGAGGGGCTGAGTGCCAAGATCTGAGTCTGCCTTGACCGCCCTGCTTTGAACAGGGCTCCAGAGTCACCGGGACCGTTTCCTTTCGGTGGCTGACATATGCCAGGCATGAGAGTAGGCACTGGGCACTGAGGAGACAGTTGGAAGCAAACACCATGTGTGTCCTCATGGCGCCGAGAGCCAAGTTGGGAGTGACAGATAAGCAACAAAGTGGTTACACAGAATAGGAGAGCATAAAGTGAAGGAGAAAAATCAGGAAAGGATGCGGGCATGGGGGGGGGGGGGGCAGAGGGGATGGCAGGAGGGCTGCACTGAGAAGGTGACACTAAGCCAAGGCAGCAAGGAGGTGAGGCGGTTACTTGTGCAGCTATCCAAGGGAAGGACACTGCAGGCAGAGGCCACGGGGACTACAGAGGCCCTGAGCTGAGGACATATTAACATATTAAGAGACCACAGAGGAGTCTGGTCTGGCCGGCTGGAGCAATGGCTGATGGTTGGAGGTGAGAACTAAAGCCACACATCCTATAGGGCTACGCGTGTCCCCTGAAGAACTCCGGCCCACACTGGGTATGAGGTGGGCGCCATGGCAGGGTCTGGCGCAGAAGATAAATGCGGTCTGATTGGGTGGTTGTTAGGACAGGCTGTAGAGTTGAGAGGAAACTGTTGGGAAGGCTTCTGCAGTGACCCAAGTGGAGGCTAACGTGGGCTCAGCGCAGTGGGTGGTGTCTGGATGTATTTTGAGCACAGAGCTAAGGGCTAGAAAGTGTGTGGGAAGAGAACAAGAAGCTTTGGGCTACACAGCAGGCCCAGAATCTGGGTGAGTGGCAGGGCTACGGAGCTGGGGGGCTAGGGCTCGGGCTTCTAGGGGCCGACACCTGCGGATTCAGTCATGGTATGCTGCTGTGTGTATGAAACTGGCAGCCGTGGAAGCTGGGGTGGCTCTCGGTTCAAATGCTGAAGGAACAGAGTGAAACCAATCAACAGGGTTGAGAAAGTGACCCGGATGTGGTCAAGAGTCCTGAGGAACACCGGCTAAAAGCAGGAGTAGCCGGCTTAGGCTGGGAATAGCAGCCAGATTTCTGTGGCAGACTGCTTTTCTCTGGAGGCTGCACGGAAACTGCAGGACGTCCCACCCGGGCTAGTCTCTAGGAGGAATCTCTCTCTCCTGCAGCTGTTTCTCAGTCACTGCCTAATTTGTGAGTCAATTGGTGACCATGGGAGGAACACCTTCTGGGTTTCTGAAGCCAGGCCAGCTGGTAGACAAAGCTTCCTGGGTAGAAACAGGAGGAGAAGTAACTAGAGCCATGGCTCTTAGCTGGGAAGCCAGGACCAGGGGCTGGGACCTGGGCGGCCATGGAAGGAGTGGCTAGTTTTTCCATCCCGTCTCTCTCCCAGACAGGGCTTCCGCATCCCCCCTGTCCTGGCCATCTCCAGGGGCTCAGGTTGCCTTCACTCCCTGAGGCCATGAAAAGCAGGCCTGTGGAGCACAAGTCTCTGCAGAGCCTGGACAAGGTTCATAAATGTAAGTGTAGATGGGCGGAGCAAGACCAAAAGCTGCCCCTGGCAGGGGAGTATTGGCCCCTAAGGGGGAAGAAGCTCAAGGCTCTATGCTTCTCAGGCCAGAAGGATGCAGAGATCTCGCGGCCATCTGTTGTTTCATATCCTTGTACAGTGCAGTGAGCTCACGAAGGAGGGTACTGTTGGCGCCCTTTTGTAACCACTCCACTCCACCTACTTATATCAGAAGGCAAATTAGTGCTTCCAGACTCCAAAGGCCTGGTACCCACCACAATAATAATAGCCTTTCCGAAGGCAGGCACTGTACTAGACTCTGCACACGTGAGTCCTCCAAGTCAATGGCAAGCCAATGAGACATTCACTATGTGTGCAACTGTTGTAGAGAGGCGGAAACATCATCTGAAGAGTGAGTTCCCTGCCCAGGGCGTACTGCTGGGTTGATGCAGAGCGATGATTTGAACCCACCAAGGAACATATGCCAATTTCGGTTAAGGGAGGCGTTTAACTGTGACCTCAGAGTCACCCAGCCAAGGATGCCTGGCTCTTCTGGCAGGGAAGAGGAGACAGGAGAGAGGTCTTCTTTCAGGGACTTGCCTTTCCTCTGTTCCTACCCCCACTGCACTCCCCCCCCCCCGCTTCCTCTTCCTGTTTGCCTCTGCCCTCTTCCCTGCTTCCATTGAGTGTACAGGATTGGCGCAAAGGCTCCTCCATCCGCCAGATCCAGAGAAGCAAGGCCAAAGGCTGGGGGTTCTAGAAGGGGAAATGATTTGGCTTAAAGATGGAGGACAGTGGGGACCACAGAGGGGTGTCCTGGGAAAGCGGATCACACTGTAGACTTGGGCAGAGCCCCCTAATGCTGCAATGAGGGTCTGACCTGGCTCCAAACCACTGTGGTCTGGCGCCTTCTTGTTAGCAAGGAATGATGAATTTGAGAAATTACTGGAAGGATTGGGGGAGACAATGAATTTCCTCATCCACACTCAGGGAGGATTTGGAGAGTATGGAAGCTTCCCCAGAGGCCCAAAGTCCCCTTCCTTAACTCTAGCCCCACCCCTTCTTTAATGCTAGCTCCATGTCTTATCTTCTCTGGCCCCGCCACCTATGAGATGACCTCATGACAACTCCCAACAACAGAGAGCTCAACTAGGGATTTTCTCGGGAAACAAGGAAAAGTTCATTTCTTTGCTTTTGTTCAGACAGGGTCTCACTGTGCAGTCCAGGCTGGCCTCAAACTCGTGATCCTCCCAAATACTTAAGATTGCAGCCATGCGCCACCACATCTGTTAAAAAGTACTTTCTTACATAGCCCTGCTGGCCCATTTTCTGTCTGAGGAGACAGAGGCTCAGGGAGAAGTGGCTTGCCTGGCTCCTGTGGGCTGCAACAGCCATGCGCTGAGGGAACGAACACACCCATGTGAAGACTGAGGAGACATTCTGTTCACTCAGCTGGGGGTTATTTTTTATGGCTTCTCTTTCAGGCCTACCCCGCTAGCTTCCACATCTGAGACCTCTCTGTCCCCACCCCCACAGTCCGATTCTGCTCGCTGTGTTCTGATCCGGATTTTCTGTCCTGATTCTAGGCGCTGGGTGCTAACAGTAACCGGTACTCACTTTGCCATTCCATGCTCCGTCACTAGGTAACCTTGCTAGTGCCTGGATGACCTGTGCCGCTCCCAGACTCTATGTCTTGCCTTTGTGGGTCCCCTTCAGGATTAGAGTTCACACCACTATCCCAGCTCACACTGGGGTCCGACCACTTCTTGCTGTTGCCAGGCATCATCTGCCTCTGGACACTTTGCCTGTTGCTATGACTTCATGTTGGGCTCTAGACTCCCACAGCTCCTTGGATGTGCCCCCCCCAACACACACACGCACATACACACACGCACACACACATACACACACGCACACACACACTGCTGACTGCCACCATACCTCTCCAGGCAGTCTTCTCTGCCAAGAAACAACTCAGTGTCCATTCTATCCTGTCTACGGAGACTAGATGAGGCAACCTAGAAGGAGCAGAAGGAAGCCAAGGGGTTTCTTCGGCCAAGAGCAATGGCTCGGTGAGCATCCATGAGCCCTGTGTGCCCCCAATCCTCTGGCAGAGGCTTTGCAACAGCTATCATGCTCCCTTACCACCCATCCACCAGTCCCCGGAGAGGAGAACTAGGCTCTACTTTGTGCCTGGCTCCAGCAGGCAGGGGTCAAGTCACAGCCACAAAAGCATAAGAGGGAGGAGAAGGAAACACAAATGGAAGAGCCCAACAGTGAGACTGGCAGGGCGCGTCAGAAGGGAGGGAAGGAGGGAGGGGAAGCCGGACCCAGGGCTATTTCTGTACAATAATACAGGGGAAGAGGGCCAAGCTGACAGGACAGTGATTAGTCTTTAGGGAGCAAAGGCGAAGACTCTGCCGGCAAGCCCAGGGCTGGAGGAGTTGGCCCAGGGCCCAGTCCGGTGGGCTGGAGCAATGATTTCAGAGGCCCGGAATCTGAGGCGAGCTGGGCCCAGGGACTAGGGAGCAGAGAAGGTGGGAGCAGGGTGAGGGGAGCCAACGGTCCTCCCTCTTCACCTCCAGCACAGGACGCTGGGGGGAGGTGGGACTGACTTGCCCCAACTGTCAGTCTTGCCACCGTGGGGTTATCGGGCTGTGTGTAGGGGCAGAGTTTCTGAAATGCACACTTCCTGGGCTCTGGCCTGGGAGGGAGATGGCGTGAGAAAGGGCCAGAAACACAAGGCTCGGAAACCTCGGGGGAAGAGTCAAGACTTCGTTTTCTTTCCCACGGGATTTACAGTCATGGGGTCTGGGAGAGGGAGTGTGAGAGGGCCAGGTCATGGAGAGTGATAGGGAGATCACATTTACCAAGGGTCCTTGCTGGCCCTCTTGCTACATGAGCACATTGAAAACCAGGTAAGGGAAGAGTGAGCAGGCTTGATTTACATCAGGGAAACAGATGCAAAGGGATTAAAACCCCTTGCAGTTTCAGAGAGGAAGTGCACTCAGGTGCGTCATGCTCCAAAGACCGGGCTCTGGAAGCAATATTGCAATGGGAGGGGTTCTGCTAAGTTCTGCTCTGTGACTCCTTGGTCTTGAATCTACTTCTTAGTCTCTGCCAGGTGCACAACTTTGGGCAAGTAATTTCACCTCTTGGCCGCAGTTTTTCTCATCTGTACAATGGAACTAACAAGCATTTTATGATTGAACACTGCTGACTGTGGGGGTGCTTGGGGCTAGGGCAGAAGGATCACAAGTTCAAGGTCAACCTAGGCTTTGTAATGAGACCGCCTCACAATTTAAAACGGGACAAAATGAGGGAGCGGGGTGTAGCTTTTTGGTAAAGTCCTTGCCTGCCACGCGCCACGTCTGAGTTCCATCCTAACCACACAGACAAAAGATTGCTATGTAAAGTAAATCAGTTAATATGCATAAGGAATCCAAAATAGCCAAGGAAGCTGCCTTGAGGACCTTGCCGCTCTCCTTCATAGAGCATTCTAGAGGGAGGCGTGTGAGAGAGGCAAGAGCTGAGCTGCAGAACGAAAGCTCGATTCACAGGGTCACTCCAACCCCTTCGAACTGGCACCCTCCCACATCTGGACAATACTATCTAGAGTCTTCAAAAGAGGAGCTGTGTGACCTTCCAATTGCACTTCTGGGAATTCATCCTGCGGAAAGGATAGGTCAAGAGAGCAGAGTCGTACGTATCAGGATGGTCACTGCCTGATTACTAGAGCAAAAAGAAATAGGGGCTTGGCTAAAATGAATTGCAGTGTGCCCATGTGCTGCAGCTACTAAAACCAACCATGGCTCTCTAACGCACCGGCACGGAAGGAGATTCCTAGGCAGTGGAAAGGTAGTCCGAGCTGGCTCGAGAAAGTGTTGGAGGCTCAAATTGGGGGAAGAGAACTTATTCCTATTTCTGCAATACCTAAGATTTCTTCCCTGGAAACAATTTTTTTGGACATTTCCTGCCTGTGTAATTAGAAGAAAGCAAGTAACAAAACTATTTTTCTTTTGAAAGCAAGTTCTTGAAGGCTTAGAACCTCTGTCTGGAAAGGGGTCCTAAATGAGGCCTCGAGGCAGGAGTGGCCTCTCGACCAGCTCCGGAGCTGGTTCACCATTTCAGACTCCTCGCTGCTGTTTCTTGTCAAGAAAAGCAGGGGCAGAGGGGTGGGCTGGGGAGCGAAGGCATTAGTGGGGTCACTCAGACAAGTGTGGGCTCTATCTGCTCCTATGACAAGGCTTCAAAACCCCAGGCAAGGTGACCTTGCGCAGTCATTCATTCGTTCATTCCAAAGTGATTTCCTAAGTAACTGCTATGTCCCCAGGCCAAGCGATGAGCACACAACTGAGCAAAACCAACAAAGTTTCTGGTTCTCACAGAGATAAGATACAGCACAGGGAACGGGGCAATGGGGTAAAGATGGGCCGTGGGGCTTGGAGAGCAGGAGGAAGTGCATGCATTAGTTGAACTTTTGCCTCGCTATGACATAAGGCCTAACACAAATGGCTTAAGTCGTGAAGGGTTCCTTTTGTCCCCAGTTTCAATTTAGCATAAGGGAGAGAATGATGTAGGGGCATCAGTTCACATCATGGCAGCCAGGAGGGAGGGAAAGAGAGAGATGGAGGGAAGAAGGGGATGGATGTGCTGTGGGGGAGTTCTTTTCCTCTATTCTGTTTGGGGCTCTCGGGCAATGGGATAGTGCCATCTACATTCAGGGTGGCTCTTCTCCCTGGAGCTAATCCTCTAGAGACACCCTCAGAGACACAGTTGGAGCTGTGCTTTATGACTCCCCTAGGAGCTTCTCCATCCCATCAAGTTGGCAAGCTTACCCATCAGAGGGTGTCACTGAGAACAGGACGTTGAAATCAACAGCTGGAGTGGGTGAGGGAGCCAGGCATGTGGACAACCAGAGGGCGAGCACTCCAAGGCAGCTCAGCGTCCCGGAGGTGACAAGGCTGCTAACTGGATTGAAGAATAGAGAAGAAGCCGTGCAGGCTACATCAGGGGCATAGTAGATGAAGTTGGAGAGGCGTGAACACTAAGAGAGCCAGGCAAACAAGCCATGGTGAGATTTTGGCTCTTATCCTAAGTGAAATGAGGAGGCAGGACTGGGTTTTCAGGAGAAATGTGACAGTCACTTACCTAGATTTTAGCAGAGTCACTTTGGCTGCTGTCACACAAATAAGCTGATGTAGAAGTAATTAAAAGGGGGAGGCAGGGAACCAGTTTAGAAGCTATGGCAGTAATCCAGGTGATGCGTCTCAGACCTAAGTGGCAGTGGACATTAAGAGAACTGTCCTTTCTGCTCTGACACTCTGGGTTCAGATTTTGTACCAAATCCAGAATGATCCATGACAACCATTCCACTTCAGTGAGACTATGGCCTGCAGTGTGTCCTGCTATGGAGCTACCCTTCTTAGCCTGGAAGACCTTTGTGTGTGGTATTCACTACTGTATTCCTCCAGGGCTAAGAACAGTGGCTGCTTGATTGGGGCTCGGCAAAGGAACGGATGCGGTGGAAGTGGGGACAGGGGAGTAAGGAATTCAACCTAATTGGGGAAGGAGGGCGGGGATGGGTGGACCCAAGTGATTTGCTCTTTCAACCAAGCCCAGAGGAACAATTCTTGCCTCAGAATATATGCGCAAGCACAGGTCAGTTTTTTTTCTCAGCCTGGCTGGTGGAATTTGGGTGTAACCGTTCTTCACATTGGTCATAAGAAAGAGATCCCATTTGGGCAGAACTCCTCCCCTCTCTAAGAGGGAAGCAAGCCCAAGGAGATGGATAGAGCTAGTGTTCCTCCGTGGGAGACAGACAGAATTCAAAGCATGGCCCCGTCTTAATTCTTTCTCTATCACCTCTCTTCCTGGTACAATCCTGCTGCTTCCAAGCTTGTTCTCACTTAGTAGCTCAGCAATCCATCTTCTCAATGTCTTTGTTCCCACTCCTCTGCTTCCCCTAGCTATCCACTAGTCCCTTGGTTCTTGCAAACCCTGCTTCACTTAGTATAAATGTCCTCTTAACCTTGACATCTTTTTTAGCAAGATTCTAGTTCCCTGAGAAATAGACTCACTTCATGACTGCAGTCAGCATGGGCACCTCCCTTTCCCTTTAGAGAGATGGGAGAGTGGTTGATTTGGACCACGGATGCCCTATTTTCTCTGCCTACATCCTGAACCATTACTGCGGAGCTTACAGAGGCTTATCAAGCATATTGCCAACAAGATAGTAATATTTCAGCTAACATCTCATGGATTTAAGTTCAAATGTGGCAGACTAAGCAAGTACCCCACCCCACCCCAGCACTGCCTGCCATCCCAAGTCCCACTAACACTCCAGCAAAGGGACTTGAAAATGTGTTGTTCAAGGACCACATGTAAGATAAGAGTCCACTCTAGCAACATGGTAGGCGATGACGAGTGGGCAGATGAGAGCTAGAGCTGGCACGGCAGGAAGTACAGACGCAGACCTCACAGAAGAGGCATGCAGGACGCTTCTGAACATGGTGGCGGATTGATGCTTAAAAATATAAGGCATGATCTAAATCTCCACGACACAGACTGGCCTTCCAAACGTCTTCTCGTTCCTTTCCAGAGCACTGGACATTTTCTTCCCAGGAGTCTGGACACGGAGGCAGCAGGCCTGCTTCCAGAATCTCTGAAGTCGAGTCATCCATACACTGAACAGAAAGGCGTATGCTCTCTTCCTCAACTCCCACAGGAGCTAAGCACCAGGGCTTGTCCCCCACCTTCCTGGAGGGATATTTGTCTATCCCCTTAAAAGCCAGAAAACTCACTGATAGTTGAAAACTGCTAGTATCTGGAAGGATATTTCTAATTTTCTTGTCAGTTCCTCACCATTAAAAATGAGTGCACAGCCTGGGGTGGTGGCGCACGCCTTTAATCCCAGCACTTGGGAGACAGAGACAGGCGGATCTCTGTGAGTTCGAGGCCAGTCTAGCCTACAAAAGCTAGTTTCAGGACAGGCACCAAAGCTACAGAGAAACCTTGTCTCAAAAAACAAAAACAAAAATAACAAAAAAACCCACAAAAAACAAAACAAAACAAAAAAGTGTGGGCAAGCAAAGACCACCAGACATTTGAGGAAAGTCTTTAATATAGAATACAAAGATCAAACAAATAGAAAAGACAATTCAGAAGAAACAGACACTGAAGAATAGGGAGTAGAATAGGAACTAGAAGAAAACTAAGCCTACAGTCCTCCTTCGGTGACTTCAGCAACAAAGGTGACCTTGTACTCAAGTCACATGCTCTCTGTGTGGCCACTATAGTGCTGCTCTATGTCAGCACCAGGACTCTGGCTGAAGGAGCAGCTTTCTAGTTGGGACATCACTGGGCTTTTAAAGGAAGGAAGCAAGGTGGCAGAAGAGCAAATGACATTCAATACTTCTGCTAAGATATGAAATGTGTGGCTTCAACTCCCATTTTCTCAGCCAAAGCAAGAGACAAATCCAAATATAGTGTCCAGAGCGCAATAAATATTTTGTTGCACAGGCAAGTCAGAGGACAGAATATCAAATGCTTCTTCATGTCCAGAATCCATCAGAGTCCACAAAAATCGAAGCAAAAAGCAATCATGGGGGAAATGGAGTTAATGAATTGGTGATGTGGTAGCATAAATGCAAAATTAACTAATTTGAAAAGAAAGATAAAGTTGGCAGCAAAGTGCAGACAAAAAACCGAAAAATACAGAAAACTGAAAAATGCACCAAGAGCCCCAATATGCAACTCAAAGAAGTACTAGGGAAACACAGGAGACAGCTAGCAGAGAATAGGAAGCATTAATGAACTAGTTCCTCCAGGTGGAAGGACACCCATCTCTCAAACTAGAATGCACAGCTCAGAAGTGGAAGGAAAGTCCCTGTTGCTGAAGACACCATGCACTTCATATGCAGGATCCAGAGGTCTGTGAGACAGAACTAACCTGAAGGCCTCGTCCTTGATGATTAGCTTCCACAGTACCAGAAGGCACCACACAAGCATCCACAGGAGGGAAACAACCAACAGTCCTACCCAGCTATTATGTTTATGAAGCACAACAATGATCCACCCAGCATGATAACCCTGAGAGTGCAATAGTGGCTCACATACCTTAGGGGCAACCAACAGCTTTCTAGTTGGACTGAACACCTGTTCTACAACAGAGAAATCATGCCTGTCCTGGAATTGTAGGAAATTACCCATGACTAGTGAAGTCATAGATATTAGAGGAGGACCTACAACCACTACTTCACCAACTGCATTCTAAACATTTTGTCTTTATGCCCAGAGATAAGTGTAGTTCTTGTCCTTTATAAAGGAGACTTCTCTCTGCAACCAACAGTGACCATTACATAAATCTACAACCAATCCAGAATTGTGAAGCCCAGTTCCAGTGGATACTTTTACAACAAAATAACTCTTGCACCTAAGGCTTGGGGAGCATTGTAGAAAGGGGAGGAGAGGAAAGATTGCTCTAGCTAGAAGATCTGGGAATTTACTGTGAGACTGTGTCTTCTACTTATGTCAGAAGCTACACCCATAAATTATCACCAGCATGGTTGCCTGAACATGACCTGAGCAAGGACAACACCAATCGACAGGCTAACATGGAAGGGGGAAAGCTCATGAGGTCTCAACCCTAGACAAAGAACTACAGGCAACTAAAGACTCCTGAGAGCAGAAGAAAAAGTCTTCTCCATGGAAGAATCCACCAATTCATTACCTAATACAAGTTCTAAAGCCATACATACAAGTAACATTATACAGATCGAGCAGGTTGTATTTAGGAATGCATATGTATATATAAGAACATGTATGCATGTAATAAAAATTAATTTAAAAAGAGGCCATGGATGTGGACAAGAGCAAAGAGGAGCATATGGGAGGGGTTAGGGGAAGAAAAGAGAAAGGGGAAATGTGGTAATTATGTTATAATCTCAAAAAGTAAATAGAGTACAAAATTTTTAAAAAATGAGAGGGCACAGCAAGTGGCCATCTCATGGGATGAAGATGTCAAATAACAAGACACATATGGGTGCACTTTCAATAGACATCTCAAAGGCACCCTAACAGGTTCCAAAACAGGTGCGTGCAAAGTCTCAGGAACTGGAGCAGTGCTGGTCATGTTACTACACACCTGTCAGCATAACACTCAGGAGGAAGAAGCAAGGGGATCCCAAATCCAATGTCAGCCTGGACTGCAGAGTGAGATTCTGTCAAAAAAAAATTAGCCAGAATGCCATCAGGTATAAGGTATCAACACATTCATTAATTCACTCACAAATGTTGATTATTACTGTCTGCCTTTCACTGTGCCGCAGGCTAAGGATATGTGAGAAAGCGGAGACCAAGGCCTTACTCCGGCTGAGTGTGCATTCTAGAGGAACCTGAAACAACCCGAAGATAAGAAAGACAAACGTGCTGGGTGGTGGTGGCACACTCCTTTAATCCCAGCACTTGGGAGGCAGAGGCAGGAGGATCTCTATGAGCTCGAGGCCAGCCTGGTCTACAAGAGCTAGTTCCAGGACAGCCATCAAAACTACAGAGAAAAACCCTGTCTCAAAAAAATAAAAGAAAGGAAGGAAGGAAGGAAGGAAGGAAGGAAGGAAGGAAGGAAGGAAGGAAGGAAGGAAGGAAGACAAACTCACTTTCCCAGAAGTCAGTACTCTAAAGAGAAAGGCATGGCAGGTGGGCAGTTGTGGCTTCAGCTTGGTCAGTTTGGAAAGGCCTATCTGTGATGTGAAGTTAAAGTCAGTCTCAACCCATAAAGATTTGGGGAGAGAAGCGGTGTTTGAGACCCTGAAACAGGGACTGTGCACATGTGACAGAAAAAGAGGAGGGGTGTCAGAGAAACATAAAGAGGACCATTGCATGGAAAAACTGCCAATCATTTCTCCCAATCTGTCACTTGGGCTTTTAACTTTGTTTATGGTGCCTATTGTCATACAGACATTTCAGAATTTTGATGCCATCAAATGGATCGATCTTTTCATTGAGAGATTTTGCTTTCTGTGGGTGTCTTTAAAAGATTTGGCCTACATCAGTAGTATAACTGTACTTTTCAATATTTCCTTATTATAGTGTTGTGTTTCGTACCTTACGTCTTTGCTTTCAATTTGTATGTTATTTCATTTTTAAATGGTGTGAAGAAAGGACCTAAATTTTTTCCCAAATGGGTAGCCAATTGCCTCAATACCATTTATTGAATAGCCCATTCTTCCCTCCACTGATCTGAAAAGCCGCCTTCATTAACTAACAGATTACCACATACACATGGATGTGTGTCTGGGCTCTATTCATTTCCATTGTTCTCTACCTCTATCCCCAGTGCTAGGTCTGATGATTAGGCCCATAATCCTGCCTCCGGCCAAATTGGCTCTTTAGGGCCCTTGTCCATCCTGATTGGCCTGAATCTATGCCCTGCCCATTGTTACCTCCTCTGAATAGCACTCTAGCACACGGCTTTCCTTCCTGGAAATGTGTAAAATATTTTGATGTGTGGTAAAGCGAGTCTCCCTTCCCATTGTTCTTCCCTTTCAAAGGTGTCTCAGCTATTCCTCGGCATTTTCTCTCACACGTGAATTTTCTAATCAATTTGTCAAGTTCTGTGAAAACTCCTACTGGGAATTTGACTGTGATTGAATTAAGTTTATGGATTAGCCCTGAAAAAAAAAAAAACCTGATACCTTTACTATATTGAGTTTTCCCATCCAGAAACAGGCACGAATCTCCATTTATTTAGATCCCTTTAACTGTTTCTCAGTAAAATTTTATAGCCTCTCTTTATATGTCTGGCACACATCTTGCTTGATTTTTTTTCTTTAGGATTCTTCCATTTCTGCTTTGTTTAAGAAAGGAAACCATTTATCTATTTTATTTTCTCATTGTTCGTTGATGTTTTCTATTGATGTCTTTCAAAAGAAACTTCGTTTTGTAATAGTTTTGGATTTATCAAAAAAAACCTCTGAAGATAATAGAGTTCTCATCTTCAAACTTCATTTTCTTATTATGAACAATTCACATAACTGTGTTGCCTTTGCTACAATGGGAGGACCAATATTATTATTAATTAAAGGCCACCGCTTACTCGTATCTCTTAGCTTCGCCCCTTCTGTCCTTTTATGTGTTCTGGGCTTCCTTCCAGAATATCACATTGCATTTAGTTGTCATGTCTCCATATGCTTCCCTTGGCTGTGGCAGTTTCTCAGACTCGCACTGCTTTTTGATGACCTTGACAATTTGCTCAGGTATTTTGTAGGATGCGCCTCGATTGGGATTTGTCTGATGTTTTTCTAATGATAGGACTGAGGTTATGGGTGGGGGGAAAGCCCACAGAGATGAGTGGCATCTCTGTCATGTCCTAAGAAGGGAGTATAAGCAATGTGGTTTGCTACTACTGCTGATGTTACTCTGGTAACCTAGCAGAGGTGGCATTTGTCACATGTTTCCAATATAAAGTCATAGCCTGCTCTTCTAAAGCCGAGCTTTGGGGGAAGCATGACGGTGGGCAGATTTAAAAGTGTGCAGAACAGCATCCCAGCACATCGCGAAAGGAGAATGTCCATGTCGATTTTGGAAATCTTGTCCACGGGAGCCTCATCTCTCCTCCATTTATAAACTGAGTTACCTCTCTACAGCAGATGGACTCCGGTCTATGACGTACATCCTTGTCGTTTCTCAGGTTCCTAACGCTAGCCATTGGGAGCTCTTTAATTAGCTTCTGTGGTCCTGTGATTTTTCTCAATTGTGGGTTGGATCGTTTGTTTTGCTTTTCTGATTTAATTTTTAAATACTCGTTTACTTTATGATATAATAAACTGTTCTAAGCCTACTTTGTATATTTCACAGTCCAGTTCTAAAATCAACCATTTCTTCAAGGAGTCCTAGCTCCTTTTATTGGAGTATGGGGTTAGAAGCCAAGGTCTAAGTGTGAGGTGTGTTGTTAGGGTGCTATTGCTGTGAATTTTCCAGCCAACAAAGAAGGCAATATCCATGTGCATACTGACTATGTACGTACACACGTCTATAAATATGGCTATAAATATAACCACATATATTAAGCTGAATGTGACTTGGTAATGATGCCTCCAACTATAATCTGTCACCATCTGGATGACTCTAATCCGTTCCCTGTTGTGATTTGGATCTGCAATGTCCCCCACAGACTTATGTTTCGAATGCTTGGTCCCCAGTTTGTGGTGTTATTGTGAATGCTGTGGAACCTCTATGGGATAGGCTGTGGTTGGTAGAAGTGAGCTACCAGAGGCAGTTTTTTAAAAGTTAGACCTACCGTGGGCTTCATTCTAGCTGTTTCGGCCTCTAAATGAAAAGCCTTCACAACATACTCCCTGCTCCCACTGCCAAGCCTTCCATGCCATGATAGAGCAAAATTTATCAGATACCATGAACTAAAATAAGTTGTTTCGGTCAATTAATTTGATCACAGTAATTCAAAAGCGACTAATCCATTCCTCACGCGTATCTATAAACTCTAACTCAACAATGGGTTACCAGGTTCCCACTATCCATTATCTGCTCACTTAGTTTCAATTCCTCTATAGTGCTATCAGAACTGTTAACCTAAACCCCCATAGGAAACAAAATCTCCAGTGCAATGTTTCTGTGCTATTTCCTTTCCTTTTACTCTTATTGCTACTGAGATCCAGGGTTCCTTACGTCAGTACATTCTTGCCCTTTCCATCCTTTGGTAAGACATGAGCTGTACATTAGACTGTGTATATCACATGGAGCGTTCCATCCTGGAACACCTGCTCGCCTAAGTGTTTTTTAAATGTTTGTACACATTAAGTTCCCACCTTATATCGTAAAATCCTGTGTTTTTTGATGCCCTGTAATGCATCCGCAATCGTGGCATTAGACAGGATCGTTTTCTCATGCTGAGTCTCCTCTGTGCTTTACCTGCTCATCTTTCCCCGTTCCTCTGGGGACCTTTCTACTGTGTGATCACCGCTATAGCTTTGCTTTCTCAAGAATGTCATAAAATTGGAATTATGCAGCATCAGTGAGCATCCTTTGCAGACTGACTTCTTTCCTCTGGCAGGATGTGTTTAAGGTTCGCTCAGATCTCCCTGTGACTTGAGAGCTCATTTCTTTTAACACCGAGAAATTTGCCATTGTACAGACACATGATGTATAATTTTTCACATACAGCATACACATGCTTGGCTTTTATTGCCTGGATATACTACATATTCTTTTTACCCACCTACTCTTTTAGTAAGTTCATCTGTTGTTACTTTCTCTGAAAGCAACTGTGCATTGCGGTACACACCTGTAATCCCAGTCCTCAGGAGGTAAAGGCAGGAGGATAAGAAGTAGAGCACGAAGCTCTTCTGGCATGTACTGGACTTTGGCACATTTTAAAATTCACCACTAGCCTAAAGGTAACCTGATTTTTCTCACGTTTTCTAACATTTTACACTTTTTTCTTTTGTTTGGGTTCATGATCCATTTTTAATTAGGTTTCAGAAAACTGTAAGGTCTGTGTTTAGAATTTAGTGTTCTTGTCTGACTTGGGAGTTTTTGTTTGTTTCTTTTGATTATGGACATCTAACTGTTCTAGCACTTTTTTATATTTTTATTGAATTTATTGAACTATACATTTTTTTCTGTCCCTCTCCCTTCCTCTCCCCCTTCCCTTCTACCCTCTTCCATGGTCACCATGCTCCCAATTTACTCAGGAGATCTTGTCTTTTTCTACTTCCCATGTAGATTAGATCCATGTATGTCTCTCTTAGGGTCCTCATTGTTGTCTAGGTTTTCTGTGATTGTGAATTGTAGACTGGTTATCTTTGCTTTATGATTAAAAATCACTTATGAGTGAGTACATATGATATTTGTCTTTCTGGGTCTGTGTTACCACACACAATTTGATGTTTTCTAGATCCATCCATTTGTCCGCAAATTTCAAGATGTCATTATTCTTTCTGCTGTGCAGTACTCCATTGTGTAAATGTACCACATTTCCCTTATCCATTCTTTGGTGGAGGGGCATTTAGGCTGTTTTCAAATTCTGGTTATGACAAACAATGCTGCCATGAACATAGTTGAGCACATGTCCTATTGGTACAATTGAGCATCCTTTGAGTATATACCCAAAAGTGGTATTACTAAGTCTTGAGGTCGGTTGTTTCCTAATATTCTGAGAAATCGCCATATTGAAATCCAAAGGGGCTGTACCAGTTTGCACTCCCACCAGCAATGGAGGAGTGTTCCCGTTACCCCACAAGCTCTCCAGCATAAGTTGCCATCAGTGTTTTTGATCTTGAACATTCATACAGGTGTAAAATGGAGTCTCAGAGTTGTTTTGATTTGCATTTCTCTGATGACTAAGGATTTTGAGGTTTCCTTAAGTATCTTTCAGCCATTTTAGGTTCCTCTGTTGAGAGTTTTCTGTTTAGGTCTCTACCCCATTTTTTATTGGATTATTTGTTATTTTGATGACCAGTTTCTTGAGTTCTTTGTATAGTTTGGAGATCAGACCTCTGTCTGATGTGGGGTTAGTGAAGATCTTTTCCCATTGTGTAGGCTGCTGTTTTGTCTTGTTGACTGTGTGCCTTGCTTTACAGAAGCTTTGCAGTTCCAGGAGGTCCCATTTATTAATTGTTTCTCTCAGTGTTTGTGTTTTATTTAGGAAGTGGTCTCCTGTGCCAATGCATTCAAGTGCACTTCCCACTTTCTCTAATGTGAGGTTCAGTGTGGTTGGTTTTATGTTGAGGTCTTTGATCCATTTCAACTTGAGTTTTGTGCATGGTGATAGATATGGAGCTATTTTCATTCTTTTCCGTGTTGATATCCAGTTATGTCAGCACCATTTGTTGAATATGCTTTCCTTTTTCCATTTGATTGTTTTTTGCTTCTTTGTCAAAAATCACGTGTTCATAGGTGTGTGGATTGATATCCGGGTCTTCAATTTGATTCCATTGGTCCTCCTGTCTGTTTTTATGCCAATACCAGGCTGTTTTCATTACTATAGCTCTGTAGTAGAGTTTGAAGTCAGGAATTGTGATGCCTCCAGAAATTCCTTTATTGTCTAGGATTGTTTTGGCTATCCTCGGTTTTTTGCTTTTCCATTTGAAGTTGAGTACTGTTCTTTTGAGATTTGCGAAGAATTTTGTTGGGATTTTGGTGGGCATCGCATTGAATCTCTAGATTGCTTTTGGTAAGACTGCCATTTTACAATGTTATTTCTACCTACCCAAGAGCATGGGAGATCTTTCCATTTTCTGGTGTCTTCAATTTCTTTCTTCAAAGATTTAAAATTCTTGTCATACAGGTCTTCCACTCGTATGGTTAGGGTTTTATGTTATTATTTTATGTTATTTGTGGTTATTGTGAAGGCTAATGTTTCTCTGATTTCTTTATCGGCCCATTTATCATCAGTTTAAAGGAGGGCTACTGATTTTTTTTAGTTAATCTTGTATCCTGCTATATTACTGAAGGCATTTATGAGTTGTAGGAACTCCTTGGTAAAATTTTTGGGGTCGCCTATGTAAACTATATCATCAGCAAATAGTGAGAGTTTGACTTCTTCTTTTCTGATTTGTATCCCCTTGATCTCCTTTTGATGTCTTATTGCTCTAGCTAGAACCTCAAGAACTATATTGAATAGATATGGAGAGAGTGGACAACCTTGTCTTGTTCCTGATTTCAGAGGGATCACTTTGAGTTTCTCTCCATTTAGTTTGATATTGGCTGTTGCCTTGCTGAAAATTGCCTTTATTAAATTTATGTATGTTCCTTGTATCCCTGCTCTCTCCAAGACCTTTATGCTAAAGGTCTAGCACATTTTTAGCCATTTACTTCTTAATTAAATGTAAGTTGACTACATTTCTGTGGGTTTACCTCTGGTCTCATTTTTGGTGTCTATTAACTTCTGTGTTTATTCACATATTACTAGATTGCCTTGGTTGCTATTGGCTTAATATTAAACCATGTGAGCCCTTTGAGTGTGTTCTTCAGTAGCACATTGGCCACTATAAAGTTTTGCCTTTCCATATAACTTTTAAATTATATTTGGCTATGTAAAATAGCTCGTCTGGATTTTGATAAAGTCTTGAGGCTAAGGACTTAAGACCTAGGAATGTAGTTCAGTATTAGAGTGCTTGTCTGGCATGGAGAGGTTGGATCTCTAACAACAATAAAAATGATTGTCTTAAATCTCTAAGCCAAGTTGGGAAGCATTAACATCTTTGTAACATTGAGTCATCTAATTAATGAACACACAGTGTCTGTGTCATTTTGGTCTTTGATGTGTTCACTTTCATGGTTTGCCTCTCATGTAGATTCTTGCATATTTTGTTAAACATACTTATTTCATTTTCATACTACTGAAAACATATTTCCAGTTCCAATTCTTTATTTCTGCTATATGGAAAAATCAATTAACATTTGCACAAAAGCGATGTGTCCTGCAGCCTTGCTATTGTTACTAGTTTCAGGAGGGTTTTGGGGTCAATTCTTGGGTAATTTTTGCAAAAAAAAATAGTCCTTTGTGAATGAAGACATGTTGTTTTTTTGTTCTCAAACCCTTAACTTCTCATTTCCTTTTCATAGTGTAACAACACTAGTAACCACTTGTAAGGCAATGTTGACTAAGACAGTTGAAAGCTGGGCGGTGGTAGAGCACACCTTTAATCTCAGAACTCAGGGATGCAGAGGCAGGCAGAGCTCTATGAGTTCACGGCCAGCCTGGTCTACAGAGTGAGTTTCAGGACAGACAGATATACACGGAGAAACCCTATCTCGAAAAAAAAAGTGTTGAGAGACAACATTTTTGGTTCTTCCCAATCTTAAAGAAAAAAAAAATCTAGTTTCTCTTTCTTACATATGATATGAGCTGTATCAAATTTATCAAAATAAGAACATGATCTCTATTTATCTGAGAAAATACCTCTCCACTCCTGGTTTATTAAAGGTGTATGGGGAGTACATGTTTATGTGTGTACACAGGACGAGAAGGCCAGAGACTGAGGTCACGTGTCTTCAATCATTCCCCATCTCAGTTTTGAGATGTCTCTGGGAACCTGGTGCCCACTGATTCATCTCAACAGGATGGCCAGTGAACCCCAGGGATCCTCCTGTCTCCAGCTCCCCAGCACCTGGGTCACAGGCATGAAGCTGTGGTTAGCTTTCACACGGGTGCTGGCATGGAACACGGGTATTCGCGCTTGTGTAGCAAGCACTTCGCCTATGAGCCATCTCTTCAGCCTCTTATGGAAAGACTTTTTGTTTGAATGAGCACTAGATTTTGTCAAACACTTTCTTGCCGCAGTTGATATGATCCTCCAATTTTTCTTTATCTTTCGTCTGAAGCCAGGTCTCACGGTGTGGTCCAGGCTGACCTCGAACTCTGGATCTTCCTTCCTCAGGGTCCTAAATGCTGGGATTACAGGTGTTCGCTGCTGCACCCAGCCTCTTGCCGTGGTATATTATATGATTTAAAATTTGGAGCCAGCAATATATGCTTGAAATAAATCCCAGTTGTTTGTGATGGACAATTCCTTTGAAACATTGTTGATTCGATTTGCTGATATTTGCCGGGGACCTTTGCCATGGTGTCCTGAGACATGCCACTGCTTCCCTTTCTCATTACACCGTCAGCGTTCTCTTTTGGTCTTACTGCAGTGCTGGCCTCTCCAAATTAGTTAGCTAATTTATCCTGTTTCTATCTTAGAGAAATGATTGTAAAACATCCGTATCATCAGTAAATGTTTGGGATGAATTAAAGTTTTTTTTTTTTTAAAAAAATAATGGATATATGTTCACACCAATTATTTATTTCTCTCTGTGTGGGCTTTGTTATTTATATATACACTGGTTTTTCGAGATGTGCTTTCTTTACGTAACAGCCCTGGCTGTCCTGGAACTTCCTCTGTAGACCAGGCTGGCCTTGAAGTCACGAAGATCGACTTGCCTCTGCTGGGATTAAAGGCGTGAGCCACTACTGCCCAGGTGCTATTTTATATCTTTAAAGAAATTTGTCCTTGTCATCTATTTTATTTTTATTTTTTATTTTGGGCATCTACTTGTTACTAGCACTACTTTTTCCTTTTTTCCTCTTGTTTCTGTTTTTAGGCAGAGTCTCAGGATGTAGCCCAGGCTGCTCAGAAACTCACCATCCTCCCGTCTTCCCCTTTCAGTTTCCAGGATTACAGCAGTGTGCCACCACACACCTTTTCATTTCTTTATTGTAATAGCCACAGCATCACTGGGTAGCTCCTAGCTCGTTTTTATATATTTAATTTATGTCTTCTTTTTTCTTTTTTTTTTTTTAGCTTGACTGGAGATTTATTAATTTTATTGATCTTTTCAAAGATCCAGTCTTTGGATTTTTGTTAATTTTCTCTTATTTTTGTTTTCTACTCTCATTGATTTCTACCCTGATTTTATTATTTCTTTTATTCTTTTTTGTTTAGACTTAAAAGACTCTTCTACTTCCTAGTGTACGAAGGTAGAAACTTTGATGATAGATAGATTCCATATTTTTTTCTTTTTAACAATAAGTGATTAATCTTATAAATCTCCCCGAACCTATGGGTTTTACTATGCAATGGATTAGTTAAAAATTGCTGCGAATCCCCAAGTAGCTTGCTGTGGGATCCCTGGAAGCAGTAGGTAGTGGGCAGGGAGTCCTGAGAGCAGCCAGTCCTAGGCAGAGACTGCTCATGAGACCATGCTGCAGGTCTCCGAAGGTGGCTGGTCCCTCATGGCATCCCCTGTGGCGAGCCATGTGGTGGTGCTGGGTGAGAGACAGACAGATAGGCACACCATACAGAATGAGGTTGGATATTTATTTAGTGGTTATGGAAGGGGAGAAGAGCAGAGGCAGAGGGGGAGAAAGAGAGAGAGAGAGAGAGAGAGAGAGAGAGAGAGAGAGAGAGAGAGAAGTCAAAGCTGCCTCTCCAAGAGGGAGACAGAAAAGAGAGAGAGACTAAGGTTGCAAGCAGGAAGAAAGACCTGCCTGCCTCAGCGGATAGGGAAGGGAGTGGGTGTGGCTTGTCTCTTAAAGAGACAGAACAACCATTACAACTGTATCTCACAATTTTTAAGTTATATTTTTCTTTTCATTCAACTTGAAACACTTTTAAATTTCCCTTGAGATTTCTTTGATCAATAATTGATATTTGAAAATGTATTGCTTATATTTTGAGGATCATCTGTGAATTATTATCTTGATAGATGTGATAAAGCTGAATTGTCACTAATCCTAATTAATTCTGTTTCTCTTGGATCTCCTAAATAGAAAATAACATCACTTGCAAATAATGATTTAGATCTTATTTTTCAGTATTTATACCTGAACATTTCTATTTCTCATTAAATTCCATCAATCAGAATCTTCAGTACAGTGTCAAAAGAGAATGGTGCAGGTGAGAACTTCAATCTTACTCTTGAGTTTGGTAAAGAAGGCATCAAAAATTTAACTACCAAGTGTGGTGTTAACCAAGTGTGATGAAAGTTTCTGGTTTCCTCTAAAGTATTCTAAGAGCTACATTTAAATGAGAAATGAGATTTTAATTCCTGTTTTTTTTTAAAGTAATCGTCTACCAAAATGATGAAGTAATTATGTCTTAGCAACAATACAGTGAATTATTTTATAGGTTTTTCTAATGTTGAATACAACATTTCATCTCAAGAACAGGAAATACAGAACCTTTATTTTTAATTTTCTCTGTATTATAAGGTCTCTCATAAGTTATTATTATACAGAATAAATAGGTTAATATATACTGTATATTTTCATGTACAATATAAGATGAATCTAGAACCTAAAGCCTAGAAAAGAACACAGCACAGATGTTTAAAATATTTTTAGAAATTGCCACATTCTTACAGGTTAATTCTATTTGGTTGTGATTCCATTAGCATATCACATTTCACTGCTATCTATTTATGGTGTTTTCATTGATGTGATTAGCTTACAATATTCCTTATGTAGCCTACTGCTGTCTGCCATGGATGCTTCTAACTGTCTAAAGTGAGTTAGAAAACTGCCCTTCATTTTCTCTACTTAGGAACGGTTTGTGCAATAAAGAAAAGTTTATGAATCCATTGTTTACATTTGTATTGCTCTGATTTTGTTGTGTAGCAAATTATCCCAAAGTTTAGTAGTTCAAAACAGCGGAGGGCTAGGGTGTGCCTCAGTGGAAAGCACTTGACTAGCACAAGTAAAGCCCTGGGTTCAATCCCCAGCACTGCAAGAAAGCATAAATATAACCAAGATCTCCTAGGTTTGTTTGTCGTTTTGCTTTGACTTTTGTTTTTTACAGACAGTTTCACTATGTATAGTAGGCTAGCCTTGAATTCACTATGTGACCCAGACATGATGTCAATTTCTATAGTGAAGGAAATAGGCAGAGGTTGGGGGGGGCAGTTCTGACTCAAGGTCTCTCATAGGTGTAGTCTAGGGCTGGGCAGGGCTACAGAAATTAAGGAGTTCAAGCTGGGGTAAACCCACGTCTATGTGCACACCTGTGACTGTGAGCATGGTTCAGTTTCCCATGTATTTTTGCATTGAGGACCACTGGACATTAGCCAGAGGACTCTCAGCTCCTCATTTCCATTAGGGCCATTGCATAGGTCAACCCAGGACACATAGCCTGCTTTACAAATGCCAGCACAGGAAAATGATACTGGTATGAAACTTGAAGTCACTTTCTCTTTACTGCATAATCTTGAAAGGGACACATCACCACTTTTGTTCTTTCTAGAAGCAAGACACACCGAAAAGGCATACTCAATAGAACAAGATGAACTAGAAATTAATGTGGGCCATTTTAGAAGTTGTGCACCACAATTCTTAATGGCAGACCTTTGACTAAGCTTTTAATTCTTCTTTTTGCCCTCTTTGCATTATTTTAAAGTCACTTTTATTATCACCATTGTTATTATTTATGAATTATGTATGGGTGAACATCCATATGCCACAACACACATGTGAAAGGCAGAGGTTCTGGATAGCACTCAGGTGACAGAGTTGTGTGGCAAGCACCTTACCTGATGAGCTATCTTTTGACTCCCTTCTTACTTTTTAATGAATGTATTTAATGCCATGCATTCCTCGGAGAACATTGGCTACACCTCATTGGTTTTGAACTTTCCTTGGTTCATGATGTTCACTTTCCCCCTTTACCCAGATGAGCACTCTGTGTATGTGTGTATGTGTGTGCATGCATGTGTTCACACACGCACGTGTCTGTGTGTGTGTGTGTGTGTGTGTGTGTGTGTGTGTGTGTATGTAAAGCAATAATAATTAAAGAAGGGTCTTGAATTTGAGGGATTGCAAGGAAGAGCTGGAAGAGTGAGGTGGAAGAAGGGAAATGATATAAATATAGTATTCATGTATGAAGTTCTCAAGAAAGCTTAATTTAAAAAAGTGTTGGGTTTGCTTTCTTATTTCTGGAGGCATAGATTTCAAACCATATTTTATTGCTATATTGTAATTTTCTTGAGCCTATGGCTGTCCTGTGGCTCTCTATGATCTTTGCCATCTATAATTCTTTTCTTCAGAACCGATGACTGAACCAAGAGCCTCCTCCCACATATCCCGTAAGTTCACTCCCACAGACACACAGCCCTAGCCCTCTTTTTAAACAATTATTTTTAGTTTTTGGAGATAGTGCCTTACTATGTAGCCCTGATATGGCCTGAAACCTACTATGCAGCCCAGTCTGCCCTCAGAAGAGCTCTTCCTGCCTCAGCCTCCGGACAGATGGCCCAGCAGGAGAGTACTGGTTGCTCTTGCAGAGGACCCAGCGTTGATACCCAGAACTCACAGGATGGCTCACAACCATTGGTACCACCAGTTCCTAGAGTTCTGACCCTCTCTTCTGACCTCTGTGGGCACCAGCCACATAATACATATGGACCATATAAAATAAGTAAATCTTAAAAAAAAAAAAAGTCATGCACCACCACACCTGGCTTCTAGGCTCCTTTTTACTTTTCATTTAGAAACAAGGACTCTCTCGCTAAGTTGCTCAGAGAACCTTTGGACTTCCAAATCTCTTGCCTCTGCCTCCTAAACAGCTGGGATTATATACATGTGCTACCCGGCACAGATAGGAACTTTTGGGACTTTCTATTATGGCTTAATGCATTATAAATTTTTGTAAGTATTCAGGGTGTATTTGAAAACTCTCTGCTTTTTCTGTTCACACAAACACACATATGTTCAATCTTGCTAATTGTATCATTTCAACCCTGATGTCCTTATTTAGTTAGGAAGTTATTATAGGAAATTGGCATGCGATGTGCTAATTTCTGAGGCAGGCATGTTTTTATACTGTAGTTATAAATTTGCCGGTCTCTATGTTAAACCTATGTTCTAAAGGTTTGTTGCAAGTAGATCTTTGTTGTGGTCTGTACATATTATCAATTAAACGTTCCTATCCTCGATGTTTTTGCTTTGAGTTTTGTTTTGTCTGGCATTAATATTGCTACATCTGCTTTCTCTTTGTTGGCACTTGAGTATATTTTTTCAATTCTTTTATTTTCAATCTTTCTGTGTTATTTTGTTTTACATATGTGTCTTGTAAATGGCATCCAGCCATCTTGGCTTTTGACCTAATCTAAGAGTCTTTGTCTTTTAATAGGGCAATTAAACATTCACATTTATTGTGATTGCTTATGTGCTTGGACTAATTCCTGCCATCTCATTTTGCATGTTTAAATTTAGACTGCTTTCTTATTGTTTTCTTTCCATTCCCTGTGATTTCCTTTGTTAGATGGACAAAATTTTCTTTGTTTCATTTAATTTTCAGTAATCTGTGAAAAGCAGACTTCTTATTTTGGAGCCTTGGGGAGTTACCCATACATTCTTTATACATATGTATTGTCTACCAACATTTAGCATTAATCTGTGTCTTTTCTCTCTTCAAAGAAGACAAGAAACATTAGCTACAAAGCTTTTACCTCGACTCCCTCTTTGCCTACAGTGCTCTTACCTTTGGCATCATCCTGCACTCCACTCTCTGCCCAATGCTGCCACCCTAGCCGTGCTTGGAATTGATGCATTGTCTTAGAGACTAAGTCATTTCTTTGCTTGTTCATTCTTATAGCCTATTTCCTGTTTTAAGTAACCTTGGTTTCAGTGTAATATGTCTACTGTTTGCTAAATCAGAGGACATTTGCAACCAAGAACATTTCTGAGTGCTTGGATGTCTGAAAAAAAATGTCTTTTGAAATTCACACCTTCCATTGTCTTTGCATCCGTTGCTAAGTTTATTTCACAGTGGTTAGGAAAAGATTAAAGACATAGTGTCCATCATTTTTAAAGACTGTAGGTATAGGAATGACAAGCTTTATGTGTAGCCGGGTCATCATTTTATTTTCACACCATTTGACTCTCCCTACGGGTACCTACAAGTGAGGCTGGGAAAATTTCAGTGTTTTAATCCCTTTCTTTGCTTCCCATTCCCCATTGGAAAATCGATGAAACCACCTATAATTAGTGGATCATCTCAGTAGTCATCGGTGGTTACCAGGGTAAAGTTGGGGATGCTTCTCTAAATCGGCTTCAGCCACAAGGCCGTAGGATGAATTCCTGATTGATAGCCTTTTCTCCCTCTTTCTTCTGTAAAGTTGATAGGAGTTGAGCTCACGTCCAAGATGTGGCTTTGGCCTTGAGGTAGGAAGCCAGCCATCAGATTCGTAGCTGGGCGGCAAGTTCCCAGGTCTCTTGACTACACTACACTACCAACTCCACCGTATTTTCAGGAGGAGCTTCATGGTAACATTGTCCTCGCAGTTTCAGTGACTGAAGGTAGAAAGTGCAAAACTGAATATGCCCGCGGTGACAATACAGTACCAGTTTCAGCATGCCACAGCCTGAGGGCTGTCGGGGAAGCCGGTAGGAAGATCACAGACAGATCCAAGGAACTTCCTTTTCGTCATGTGCTATAAATACACTTCAAGAGTCAGCAACATGTATACAACATGTATACAACTCAAAGCCCACGTTCTGCAGGCAAGCTGCCGGCAGTGTCAGAGGCATGGGTGTTAGAGGGACTCATTCAGTCACCACGGTCTTCCTAAGCGTCCCCTGGACAATCACGCCACCATCTCTACCTGCCGGTGTCCTCCATCCTCAATCTATCTTCCACGAGGGGACCCCCTTTCAGGTGCAAAGGGAAGAAAGGCAGGTCAAACTGTTCTAAGTGAAAAGGGCTCTGATTAGGTTCACCTAAGTGAACGTAGTCAAGAGCTACATAATGATGTTTCAGTCAACAACATATATACCATGGCTGGCCACATGTCTTAGTGACATTCATAACCATCTTAGTTTATGTGAGTACATGCTGGTCTTTGCACGACAACAAAATTGCCTAATAAAGCATTTCTTAGAACATATGCCTGTCCTTCACCAACTCATGATTGTGTAACTGTAGTTAGTGAATGCTAAGTCCCAGGTTAAAAAAACGGATATTTTATTCTTAGGTAGGATCCCATAGACCCTGAAACTCCAGGTCTATTTCTTCTACCTGTTTTCTCTAATGACTTTTTCCTTGTACTTTTTTCTTTTTTTCAGGGGAGGGGAGTTTACTGGAAAGTGAACCAAGGGTTTCTTTCTTTCTTTTTTTTCTTTTGGAGAGAAGGTTTCAGGTAGCTCAGGCTGACCTGGAACTCACTATGTAGCTAAGGGTGACACTGAATTCCTCGTCCCCCTAGCACCACCTCCCAGATTTGGGGATGACAGGCATGCACAGCTACACGTAGTTCAGGTGGCACTGAGAATCAACTCCGTGTTTCCATTCCATTCACATTAGGCAAGCACTCTACCAAGTAAGCCACATCCCCTGCCCAATTAATGTTTACATTTTTAGTTTGACATAGGGTCTTGCTACCCAGGCTGGTTTTGAACTCACTTTGTAGATCAGACTGGGCTGGAACCTGCCGTCCTCTTGCCTCAGTCTCCTTTACAGATGAATCTGCCTGCATCAGCTGCCATGGTGAGTACGTTTTCATTAGATTTTTCTAATGAGGGTTTCTATTGGCTCAGCTGGGGGCTCATGACTACACAGATCAGTCATTCTCAGAACTAAAACAAAACATCCTTTTGGCAGGGGCTGAGTTGTCACCTCTCAGCCTGTGGAGCTGACTGAGATGGACTCACAGCCAGGGAGAGGTTGTTTTCGGAGACAGTTTCTGTGTCTGCTATAAAAAAGAAGTTGCGAAGCATGCACAAAGCTCTGAGTTCCAATCCCTATAATGTAAACGACTACTCCCCTTTGCTTCTTACCTCGCTGGTGAAAGAACGTAGACCAGAGAAGAGTCAGGACAAGGTTATAATTTTAGGGCTTTTTTTTTTAAAGATAGGATATCACTAAGTTACCTGGGCTGCATCAAACTCAGGGTGAGTCTCCTGCCTCAGCCTCCCAAATGTTCAGATTATAGGCATCTTCTACCATGCCCAACTTTTTATAAGCTGTTCATGGCAAGCAATGCCCCATGGCTTCTATAGGCTAAATGTTACGGGAAGTGGCCTGCAGTGTTTGTCTCGGTGTCCAAGATGCTAGGATAGACCTCTGGAGGCAGTTTTGCCCTTTTTAAGATCAAGAGCAGCTCCAGGTCTGAGGGGGCTACAGAGGAGTCGTGCCATGAAAGAAGAAAAGCAAAGACACAACAGAACACTGTGGAATGGAGAGTGGGGCACTAGGGTCCTGGTCCTTGCTCCGCCGCTAACTTACTAATTGAAGCTGGCCCAGGCCATCTTTCACCCTAGGCCTTGGTTTTCCCCTAAGTAAACTGAAAGGTTTGCACTCACTGAATGGCCTAACAACATACCTAAAGTGGAGGCTTTTGTTCTGTTCTTGAGAAGGAGGGAGGAAGGAAGGGAGGGAGAGTCAGGAGGCTGAGCTGGAGGCCCTCCTCTCCATCTGGAACCATGTGGAATTTCTGCAGTAGAGACATTTAACCTGACTTTAATTTGAGTTGAAACGTCTGATATTTCTGATAGTAATAACATGCCCTAGATGGGGCAGGGGGTGCAAGGCCTCCTGAAAAACACTCCAGAAGGCCCTCTCTGTTCATGCTCTGAAGCACAGCCCCCAGCAGGCGGGGATCCCATCTCCGAGGCCCAGGGAACGAGCGGGGCGTTCCTGAGAAGCTAGGTTGGAGGAATCCACCTCCGGCTGGCAGGCGGCCATACTGGCGGCATGGCCGCTTTCTGCGCTTCCTCCTGTCAGCCTGCCCCATCCTGCTCTGCTAGGCCTGTTGGCTGGCTTTGGGCTGGGCCCAAAGCCCGGAATGACATGCAGTGGGTGGTACGTGAGGTGCCACCTGAGATGTCAGGCACGGGTTCTGGCAGGGCAGAGAGGCTTGGGGCAGACATATTGGCCTGCTAGATATGATGGTTCCGCCCTACATAGCAGGCACCCTCATCATCCTCCCCAACTGAGACCACCCTTCTACACAGGCTCCTCCTCCTCCTCCTCAATGGGAGGTCCCATCAGCTGCTGTCCAGCCTCTCCTGCTCTGACACAGATGTTTCGTCTTAAACCTCCCTGTGTCACAAAGTAAGCCCTAGCCCAACTAAGTGTGGGGGCGTAGGGTCACTCATTCAGTGGAGGATACAGAAAAGATTGCTCTCACTACTAGTCCAAACACTATGTGTTAGACAATGAATGTGGAAGTCCTGCCTGCTGTCTAATTTTGTCCCTTCATACTGTATTTATTCTGTGCCTGAGATAGCAAACTATTGGTCCCAATTTACTATATAAATAGTACCTGGAGTCACTGGAAAAAATGGTGGCCTCACTGCCCTCCTCCAGTTTCCCATCCCACCCCAGCCTCCTTTCCTGCCTTAAGGATTCTTTGGTGACAGGGCGATGAGTGGGGCACCTGAGAGTCCACACTGACCCCTGAGCCCGGAACAGGCAGCCCTCCAATTACCCACAATCCTCATGCAAGGGGAAGCAGGGGTGGAGAGAGAGTACTTTCTTTCCCCCTTTAAATATATATGTATTTAAGCAAGGAAACAGATTTCACTTCCAATCTTCTTTCCAAGAGATTGTTATAAACAAAAGCAGGTCTGGGGCAGGAGGAGGAGGGGGGAGAGAGGAAAATGATTTGGGAGATTAAGGAGGCGGCCACGACAGCGTCCCCTTTTAAACCTCAGTAAGGTTGTTTTTCTTGGTCGTTTTTTCCTTCTTCCCTCTCCAGCCAGCATTACTTAAAAGGAACATTATGTTATCACAAATCAGATTTCCAAACACCATCTCCAGGTCACTGTGAACAGTTCAGCAATTTGACTGCAGATTCCTGGAGAAGGAGTCCCCTTTAACCTCAGACTCACCAGGGAGCTGCCCCCTTCGCAGCACTGAGCTGTGGCCCAGCATCATGCCACCAGCCACCCCTGTGTCCCAAGGGGCAGTTGCGGGCTCCCACTGACTGCCGCGGGGCATCCCTGGCTCTGTGGTGTGAGGACTGGACCCTGGTGGGGTAATAATGTGGGTTTCATTTTTCCTCTGCCATAAACTTGGGGCTTATCGGTGCCACGGAGCTGCCAGGGGAGATTAAAGTCATGACTGGCGCCCTAGTTCCAATGCACAGTGAGAGACCACAAGTATTCCAGCTGGCACAGTGGGGCCTGGTGAACGAGGGTGAGACAGAGGGTGTGGCAGCTAAGGGCTTCTGGAACTGAGACCCTACTCATGGTGTGTTGCATCGGTCAAGCCTAAAGCCACCCTGAGCCCTCTCACCTAGTCTCTCTTCTGAGGACAGGCCAGAGCAGACGGCTAGAGGAAAGAGAGGGCAGGGTATGAGGTGCTGGCGCTGTAGAGACCTGAGGAGGAACTGCGGCAGGAGTGATTTGGGGTACACACAAAGTATTTCCAAAGTGAAGGTGCAGAACCCTCGGAGTAATTCTCTTCACCGAGGATTGAGGCGAAGCATTGAACTGTAAGGAATTGGTGATCTTGGCAGCAAACCAGAGGGAAACAGCTGAGTGACAGCAATTGGGATTGGGGTTTCTGCATGTTCCATGTGTCCTCAGCTGCCATGGAATGGAACCAAGCAGAAAGGTTAAATTCCAAGTCCTCAAGCCAAAACATTCTTTCTAGGATCCTATTGCCATTAACATTGTGAACTTCCCAATAGCCGTGGGATGCAAGACTTGGGACTTCCACTTTATCTGATAGATGGGAAAACAGAGGCTCGAGGAGGTAGGGACTGGCTGGTCAGACAACTTGAGAAATGAGTTAGAGTGGAACTCGACCTCAGTTCTGATCGTCACCCACCCCATTCGTGGGCTCCTTTCTTTGACCCTTGTCACTGTGATATATGGTCCTTTGTAGGTCACCCCTTGCTCTGGTGACTTCTTAGAAGAAACAAGTGACAAAACAGACCCAGGAGTGGACCCCTGGCTTTGAATAGAGTGGGCATCTAAAATAGTACAGGAGGCAAAAGCAAAGTCTTAGCTGGATTTTCCAGACAGGGTTTCTCTGTGACTTTGGAGCCTGTCCTGGAACTAGCTCTTGTAGACCAGGTTGGCCTCGAACTCACAGAGATCTGCCTGCCTCTGCCTCCTGAGTGCTGGGATCAAAGGTGTGCGCCACCACCGCCTGACTGCAATATGGATTTTTAGGGAGGGCTCATAGGCAAGGCTGTGAAACCCAGCTAGCGGAGCAGCTGACCTGGGCAGGCATTGAGGCAAGTGAAAGGATAGCACATGGGCCAGAGGACAGGAGAGCTACTCCCTCTGAGTCCCTGAGAACCCCATAGTCATCACAAGAGGACTCCGTCAGTAGGTGTTTTTGGAGTACATCAGGAAGTACCGGTATCCAGGGCTCATGCCTGGAATGCTGCGAAGCATCTAGCCTCGCACAGTCACCACAGACCCTCATGCAAGACAACATGTGGCAAGAAAGAAGCCCACCACCTCACTTCATGCGAGTTCTCTGCATGCTGTTTTGGTGAGCATGCTGCTTTAGTGAGCTATAGTCAGTGCTCTCCCTTAAGATGGGGACTAAGTCTGAGGGAAGCCATGGCTTTGCACAGGGCTTTGCACAGGGTGAGAAAACAATGCAGCCCCGAAGCTAGACTGGAGCTCGCATGTGTGTCCTTCAGGAGCTGGCCTCTTTCTGCTAAGCTATGACCTTGTAGGTACAACAGGACCACCTGCCAGGGCTGGAGTTTAAGATATTCAACCAAAGTTACCAGAGGACACCCCTGAGCCTTAGAACCTGCAAGCTCCACACCCAGACTCTCCAGCCTCAGACTGTGGACCCAGGGTCTTGGGTAGGTCATAGATGGAAAGTTAGTGATCTGGGTCTGTAGTGGTGAGCCACCTGCCCCCCCTCCAGTCTCCTCCCTCCTCCTACATTCCCCATCTCCCCTCTGGATCGCTCCCAAGAAGAAAGAAGGTTTTGCTCCTCCTGCTGTGTCATCACACATTCCTCCAGAAGGGCTACAAAGTGACCAAGGTGGCCTTGGGTAGACTTGTGCTCAGCCCACCCCCATGAGAGGGTTGCCTAGACACCAGCACCTCTTAGCCATTTGCATTGAGTATAGGAGGCCGCTCCCTTGCTTGCTTTATTTATCTTGGCCCAAGGACGAAGAAGCCGGATCTGAGGGGAGGATGGAGAGGCCATTTTCAATATTTCCTCCCGGCCTCTTCATGCCCCTGAGTTGCCCCCTAGTACCCAGGAGGAGAGGGCAGAGGTCTATGGTCTGAAAACAATGGTTTGCAGCTAGGAGTGGGGGAGGAAGGAAGGAGAAGAAAGCAGGGAAAGGGAGGTTACTGAGCCTACAAGCCTTGTCACAGACTCGGAGGTGATGCACTCCCTCCCTCCAGGAGAGGCTGCACAAACCCCTAGACATGAGCTGCTCCCAGCCTGGCTCAGTTTCAGACAACTCGGGGTAACCAGCACCCCGACCCCCACAGGGGCACAAAGAACTGCCGGCCTAAGAAAGCCACACGGAGTCTTCTCTTCAAATCAGTACAAAGGGGAGCCTTGTAGAGTGGCCAGGGTAACCAGGGATCTCCAGGCCTTTCTTGCCTGAGCAGTGCTGTCCCACCACAGGACTCCCTGGCCACCCCCTCTTCAGCTTGTTTGCTCTGCTGGAATCCTTGTCTCCAGTTATGTCCCTCACCACACCCTGCGCTGTCCTTCAGCCAAGCCACACGCGCAGAACCGCTTTCATCTGCCTCTTCAGCTGGGCTTGCCTTTCCCAAGGGCTCAGGGACTTCACTCTGCTGACTTCCCTTCAATCTGTCTCCATCAGGCCTGTGCTCAGGAGCATCCAGCTGTACGAGGCCTGGAGGTGGCAGTGGGCTGGCCAGCTCTCTAGGCCTTATGTACCTAAAAGGAGAGGGGATGGGGGGAGGACATTTTCTCTATTTCTCAACTCCCCTCCCTTCTTCAGGAATCTGCAGGGACTCAAGTGTCTGAGGAGAGGCAGCCTTGGTTCTGTGTGGGTGGCGACAAAAGGGGTCTGGCTCAGTTCCTGCCCGGGAGGGAGGATTTGCCAAACCAATTGCAGTAGCCTGAGTGGGTCTCCCCAGAATCCATGTGTTGGTCCCAATGTGGAAGTATGGGCAGACAGGCCTAGTGGGTGATGTTTGAGCCATGAGGACAGAGTTACCATGAATAACAGAATGGCATCTTGTCAGGGTGAGGATGAGTTCTCCAGAGAATTACAAGAGTGGGCAGTTAAAAAACAAGGTGGCTCCCTTTGCTCAGTGTTTGGCAAGTGCCCACTTGTTCTTCCACCTTTGAAACAGCACAGGATCCTCACCAGTACCATGCTCTTAGACTTCCCAGATGCTAGAACAACAAATTAAAACAAACCTCTTTTCTTTAATCAAATATCTACTTTGGGGTGGTTTATTATAGAAACAGAAAACAGACTAAGACATCAAGAAAAGAGGTCAGAGCACTAATAACATCAGCATTGACAAGACTATCACAATACCTTCTCCTAAGTGCAACCTAAGTGCCACATAGAGACCCATTATTTCATTGTCATAGACATCATGAGGGGCAGTTACTCTAAGCGTCTTCGTTTTATAGGTAAGGAAACTGAGGCTCAAAGAAAGTTAGATGAGCCACTGTAGGAAGCAAGTGGGACTGTGGGGCTGAGAGTGGACTCAGGCACAGAATATTTACCCAGCATATGTAATACCCTGGATTACATCTCCAGAACTGTAGGAAATAAAAAGGAAAAAATGACAAACCCACTATTCTGCACCCAGGCACCCTGACTCCAAAGCCCGTGTTTCCATCCACAACTGCCAAACCTGGCCAGAATGAGCCACCCGTTTCTCTAGAGGAAGCAGTTCTCGGCCAGGGGGCTGGAGGAGCTTGAAGAGGCAGAAAGGAGGTACAGCCTTGCGGGTGGAAGGAGTGTAAAAATGATCAGTCAAGAAGAACATGGCATGTCAGGTTCTGAGACGACAGAGATACCAGCATACCAAGCAAATGGCTGCCTTGGAAAGCAAGGCCTGGCAGACTCTGGGCCCTCCGACAGGAACAGGCAAAGCTGATCTATCACAGCCTAGGTTCAGATGTCACTGAGGTATGGGAGAAAGAAAGAAAATTGGCAGTCGGGAGACTTGTTGATTTTGTTCTAGGCTGGCGACAGTGAAGATGGTAGGGAGCTAACAGGACCTAGTAGATAGAGACGACAGGCTGGCAACACTCAGTCCCCAAAGGGACAGCAGGCACGAGAGGGCATTCAGAGCTTGCTAAGAGAATGACTGCACTCTTTCGAATGCGAGGACACCTGGCTGGAGTCTGAAGCGCCTGGAGTGCATTCAGCAAAGCCCTTGCTTTGGAGACCAAGAAGAGCTCGCACACCTCAAGGCAGAGGATCCCTGCACTGAGATGACAAGAGGGGATGCTGAAAAGAAGCTCAGGCCTTCAACAGCAGATTCAATGATTGCACTCGACTCCATGGACACAGGGAGCCCGCGCAGGACTGCGGAGCAGAGCAGAGTGGTAATCCGATCTGTGTTTGAGGAAGGTTGCTAGGCTCATACTGTAGGGAGCGGGCTGTTCAGAGAGGAGGCCAGAGGAGAAATGGTGGCCTGGGCAGGAGGTGACATTCCAGAGATAACTGATGGCCCAAGGGCAGCTGCTGATAAGGGGGAGGAAGGTACCCAGGTCTGGTAGCCCAGGATTGCAATCCCAGA
The DNA here is from genome assembly GCF_982192425.1 of Myodes glareolus. Taxonomy (NCBI): domain Eukaryota; kingdom Metazoa; phylum Chordata; class Mammalia; order Rodentia; family Cricetidae; genus Myodes; species Myodes glareolus. Next base: position 84,891,122 of record NC_142053.1, on the reverse strand, counting down.
TGCTCCAGAGGCTGAGGCAGGAAGACTGGCTTGGGTTCTCGGACAGCTGGACTACATAGTGAATTCCAGCCTAGCCTGCACCAGAAATGGGACCCCTGCCTCAGACACAGGCATGGCTGAGGCCTTTGGATGCTGTGCTCGTCTAGTAAACGCATAGCTTTGGGTTGAAGCCCGGATGTTACAGCAACAGGAACAAGTAAATATATGCCAGAGTGAAAATAGGTAAGCTAGTATCGCCTCTCCAGGAGTGGGCCAGCTATAAGGAGGGGTACAGTGGCCTGTGGCTTCCTCCTTGTTTGTTTGCTCCCCTGGGGGTCCTTGTCATAGGCCTTTTGTTCAAGGATAGAAAAACCATTTCCAAAGGCAGCGCCTCCCTCTTACCACAGGTTATAAATCTCCAAAGCCAGACACCAACACACACCTGCCACAGACCTGGGCTCCACAGCTGGGCCGCTGGGGTAGGGCCTGGCGCTTCCCGATGACGGGAGGATTTCCAGGCTGCTTCCAAAGGAATTCCCAGCTGGTGAAACACTGGGAAGGAGGAGGAGAAGAAGCACATTCATCCCCAAGCAGAGCACAGAATTTCAGGGATGAAGGCCCAAAGAAGAGAGATGGGGCCAGATAGAGGGAGGGGCGCACTGAAGGAGTGAGGGCTGCCTGGGGAGTAAGGCAGGGAAGGAATGTACAGGAGAAGTCTGAGCCAGGAAGCAGCCTGAGAGCTGGCTGCTTCAGGCTGGAGGCCCGTGGTAAGGAATATCCCTGGGGACAAAGCTTACTAGAGTCACAGAGATGTACAGGCGTCGTCGGATATTGGGTGGCAATGTACAGCCACGTACACACAGAGATGGCATCAGAGCTGAAAGGACCCTAGCAAATGCATGTGTCCAAAGCCAGCATGGGACTGCTGAAAAAGCAGAAAGCCCAGAGAGGGATAGCAGCTGCTCAGAGCTGCACAGCATTGTTAGTGGAGCCTTTAAGAGCTGGGGCAGGGCTTTTGGGGGCAAAGCTCTTCTTCTGAACGAGAAGACATGCCAGGAGAGGCAAAGATCTTGAGATTTGTTTCTCACCACTTGGAGAGAAATCTTTCTGTCTCCAGTTTGTAGGGGACAGAGAGTACCAAAGCTCACTGTACCTGTAGGCATTGCCAGGCCCGTTAGATTTTGGTGATCATTGGCGGGACCGAACTTAAACCTGGAGAGAGATAGAAGGCCAAGAGATAATGCTTGGTAGGAAGAAAGAAAGTGGTTGGGGTCCATGTAGAAAAAAACTGGAAGACAGCAAAATGCCTGGCTGAGGGCTGCATGGCAGCTGGAAATGGCTATGAGCCTCAGAATAAGCGAGAAGAGGACAAGGAAGTATGGGGAGATGGAAGGCCAGGTGTCTACTAGCCCTGGGAAGCAAGGCGATACATTCCAGGATCAGCCATGAAGAACCTGGGAGGACCAGGTCTCCAGGAAGCACAGTCTGCTCTCAAGTCTAGATTTCTGCTCGAAGATCCCACCACAGACCGGCTCGCCGCGCTTGGAAAATCACCTTCGGAGAACCCGTGTCTGAGAAGGGGTAGGCTTAGACTCAGGTTGGAGGGCCGTCTGTGAAGGATTTCCTTCTCTTCAGCATTGACTGTGGAAACACTGGCAAGGGTCAGGGACTCCATCCTCACCCCCACCATCAGCATGTAGATAAGACCCTGGCGCACACAAGGCATGTGTTCTCCTACTTGGGTACATGTGGGCTGCTCTCGCGGTCTAGAAATTAAATGATGGCCCAGGCTGCTCGTATACGAAGCCAGGGTGCCTCTGGAGTCCCTTATGTAGAAACCCAAGGAAGGGCTGGGCCTATGCCATGCTTCATAGGCCCCTCATTGACCTGGGAGGCTGTTTCTGCCATATGCGCCACACTGACGGAGAGCCAAGAGAACTTCTGAACGGTCTCAAGAGCAGCTCACACTAAAGAGTTTATCAGCCCCTTCTGATGTTTTCTCTATTGCCAATGGCTCCTGCCCTCAGGCTGAGTTCTTGTCTCCTCAACCAAGCTCGATGATTTAGTTCAGAATCACTCTGGCATGGCTACCCAGACCTTCATTTCATGAGATCCTTTCTATATGGCCATGAATTTGACTCCGGGCCCATGTCTTGACCTTGTCACTGCCCTTTGATTTTTCTCCTGTCTCGGCCCAAGTCCCCCTCTGTAACGTCCCAATGCATCTAACAGATACTCGGCAGCATGCTGACAGAGAAAGAAGTTGGTAAAGCTGAGGATGTCCCCGTCTTGAGACCTGGTATACTCAGAAAAAGTTGTCTAGAGGTTAAGAGGTTAAGGTTAAGGCTGGCTGTTTCCTGGCACTGGATCATGCGCAAAGCGGCAGTACTTAGGCAAGATTTTTTTTGGGGGGGGGGCTTGGTCAGTAAGGGAATAGAGGGAGGGAACAAACCACAGAGCCTCTTGCCAAGCAAAGACAGGGCCTCTTTTAACCCTGACACTGTATTTCCAAGCTAGCAGCCCTAGCCCAAGGTTATACTCTTAGTTAGAGGCAACCACAAGGCTGGCCAGGCATCCTGCTTTGAAGACGTGGCTGAATTTTTTTTGGAAGAGATAACAATGTGGCCTTTGTCCTCCCCCTCCTCCACTCATTCTCTTTCTTTGCTCACTCCTTCTTTATGTGGTCATTCTCTGGCCCTCCTCCAAAACAGAGCCACCAAGCTAGACCAAAGAGATCATTGGGACAGACCTGTCCCCTCTCATGAGCGGGCTGCCCAGCTAGGGCTCAAGAGTGAGGCACCAGTTGCAGACAGGTTGCCCTACCTGCTCCTCCCTAGAGGAAGAGGAAAAGCTGAGCTCCTCGCACAGACCGGGTAGCCTTGTTTCAAGAGACATGACATGGAGCCAGATGCCACCCTGTGCCCTTAGCAGGACATATGCTCATAACCAGGTGTGCGGCATGCTGACTTCCAGGGGCCTGAATCCAGTGGCTCTGCAGGTCACTAGTCAGGCATCAGCTGGGCCAGGAGCTGTCAGCATGAACAACTCAGGTTCTTCCCAGGGACTCTGAGCCTTGGAAAGTTCTCCAGAAACTGGGAACCCCATTCCATACATTACCTAAGCTGCTAGCCAAATATTTCTGGGCTTACAAAGTCCTCTGAAGGTCATCTTATCCACCCCCCAGCCTGCAGGCCTGAGGACTTTCCCCACTTGGCGAGCAAAGCCCACGTGAGTGTCTGGGCTCCAGGCCCCTTGTTCTCTGGCACCGAGAGCCCTGTCGCCCACCACTGGAGACAGCGGTGCTCAGTGGCAGGTGAGAACAGAACCCTGTGTCACAATGAGTAAGACAGCATGGCCTCTGGGGTCCAGGGCCCCTCTCCTGGCAAGGAGTACTTGAGGCACAGGCCTTTCAGGCTCTTTGGACTGGCCCTGCCTTCCTGGCAGCAAGCCTGCATCTCCATTTCTAAGCAAAGCCTTGCTGACTGGCCTCAGGAGCAATCTGAGTCCTCGCCCAGGGCCTCTGAGAGCCGCAGAGTAAAGCAGCCCCAATCAGCCTTTGGCCGCCTCGCTTCCTGCAGGTGGGAAAACCATCCTATTTATCCCCAAATGGATTTGTCTACTCAAACAACAAACAGACGCAGAGACACACATGGAGCCATGGATATATGTGCAAAAGACAAGCTGGAGAGCCACAAGCAGTCTCTCTCTTGCCCCCTCCCCCTCCCTCTCTGCCTCTCTCTATCCCTCTGACTGTCTCTGTCTCTGTTTCTGTCTCTCTCTCTCCACCCCCCTTCTCTGCTCATTCTCTTACCCTTTCCCAAGGCCCCCTCTTGCTTCCATTACAGCATTTATCAAAGTGGCCTGACCTCATGTTGTAAAAATATACAGCATGGAACAAAATCCACCTTAAACTCTCTTCTAAATATATTAAAATAATAGGAATTCTCATCTGCCTGATTGAATTTGCTGCTCAATATTAGAAGCATGCCAGGCCCTTCTGGACCCAGTCTAGAGCTGGGAGGGGCTGGGATTCCCTGCCTGACTCCTCTCTCTGAGCCAACACTGCAGCTTCCTTGATGGGCGGGGCCGGGTGAGGGAGTGGGAGTTATGTTCCGGCCAAAAGACCTTGGGCGGCCACCTCCGCCAGCAGCCAGAGCAGCCCACTGAGCAAGTGCAGACAAGCTTGGGGCTCCTCTGGCCTGCTGCTGTGAGCCTCTGCCCTGGTTCTAGGGCCACCAGGGCTCACAACCTCCAGCGCCTGCTCCTAGGCTGTCTCTATATTCACTGTCCTGTCCCTTGGGATGGGAAGCTCCTTACCAGGGACCACACTTGGCTCTTTGTGCCCTTGAGATTGGCAGTTAAAACTTGGGGAAACCTTAGAAAAATTTGCTCCTTTTTTCATTCATTCATTTAACCTGTATGTATTAAACTCTTTCCCATGGGGACAGCCCCGATCTGAGGACTGGGAATACAGTAAAAAATACCAAACATACCTCAAAACCTGCCCTCATGCAGCTGTTACTCTAGGAAATAAGCAACACCCACTTTCAGCCAGTGACAGAAGGTGAGCACCGCCCTGCATCACATCCCCTCCAAATCTGCCACCCCTTAATACAGCAATGGAGAGCAAGGAAGGGCGCGCTCCACTGCAGACCCTGCTTTTCAGAGCTACCCCGTGTACTTCATTCAGCATGGCTTGCTCAGGACATGTATACAAAGCTGCTGGTTCATTGGGGGCAATGGTGTGGAGACTTCATACTCATTTAGCTTTGGAACTGGGGGACTGACATAGTGAACAGCCAGGAGTTGCTTCCTAGCAAACATTATGAGGTGTCAAAGGGCACCGGTTTCATGAATAGTGGCCCCCGAGGTGACAAGAGGAAATTATTACTGGTTATAAGTGGGACAAGCTGGGGGTGGTGGGACACTCTTATAATATCAGCCTTTAGGAGGTTGAGGAACAACATAACTAGCAAGGTCCTTCCTCAAAACAAGCAACAATTCCCTGGGGTAAATTACTATCATCACCCATTTTACAGAAAAGAAAAACAAGGCACAGGCAGATCAGGTAACTGTTCCATGCTGCACACAAGTCTGGCTGTAGTCTACTCTTAGCCCCCAAGCTCTACTGCCTCCCCCTGGGCCTTCCTAATAGACTTTTCTTAATGAAAACTTCTAACCTGGGACCATGGCACCCAGCTGAGAGCATTCCCTTCACCTACTGCTCCTGAAACACTTCCTTCCATTGTTGTTCTAGAACCTATCTATCAAGTAGAATACTTAATACTGGCCTCTCGGGGTCTCTGACCGCACACATAACATCCAACTCAGTTTCTGACTTTATTTTGGGGGACCTGGAGTGGTGTGCGCATGCGTGTGGTGGGGCCTTAGTAAGGGTGGCTGAGAAGGGTGGTCTTTCAGAAAAGGAAGGCAGTTGTGTCTGAGAGGAAGAAGAGGGAGAAAGCGAGGAGTAAAGGACATCAGATGACGGGCGACGACAGCAGTCTTGCCCTCGTCCTGCACTGCTGTCAGTGTCATTTTGACCCTTCCACACATTCAAGGTAGCATGAAGTGTGACTCCTTGTAAACAGGATCTCAAGGGGATGTGAGCGCCTGTGCGTGGCTGAGGAAATTAGCCGATCACTGACAGAGTACGCTTGTTTGCATGCGTGCACAGACCTGCTTCGACCGTGGCTCCGAAGAGGGGCTGGAGCTAAATATGACCAAGCTGTACACGTGTGGGATGCTGGACTGATGTGGGAGAGAAATCCCGTATCCTCACCCCTTGGAATTTCCCCAGACCTCTGGAAACCCCCAGCAGAAGAGGTTTGGCGAGGACTCTAGAAGAACCCTGTGAGGGGACCCAGGGGACAGCCTGTCTCTAGGAGGGGCTTTTCTTGGAGCAGAGGTCACTGACCTCGTTTGCCTCAGGAGGCATAAGTGCTCAGCCTCTGTGACTTGTCAGGAAAGTGTGGAGGCGTTTCCGCTGAATCTTACTCGGAGAAAGGAAGAGGCAGGCAGACAGCTAAGAGACCAACTGTGAGGAAGCACCTGGTAGGCACCTGGTCCAACCTGACCTTGGCTGTCCCCGTTTGTTGTCTGTGGCCTTACATGCAATTCTGGCATCCTACCTCACACCTCTGCAGTGAAGTAGAGGAAGGAACAAGGCCTTCACAGAGCCCCGAGGGTCTCGAGTCGAATTTCAATCCTGGCTTCGTGGAGTACCTGTTTTGGGACCCTAGGCTAGCTCCTTCAGATTCATGGACCTCAGTGGCCCCATCTGCAGAATAGGAATGAACTCTAACCCTGCCTCCTTCAGTGGATACAAGGAATTAGATCGCCTATAAAAATGTCTCTGCATGGTCCTTATCATCCTTCTCCTCCTTCTTACTGCTTCTCTGTTGTCGTACACTGAAAACAGTTTCTTCTAGGCCAAGAAGAGGAAGTCCAGATGCAGTTCCTCTCCCAGGACAGGAGGATGGAAAAGAACCCTCTGTCCACCACATGGGCCTTTACTGGACTCTCCATGGCAACAGATGACTGACAACTCCAAACCCAGTACTTGAACAACAGCCTTCTTCTTCATATCTACAAGCTCATGATAATTCATCATCTCTTATCCAAATGCCTAGAACATTCTCCGCAGATGCATCTAACTCCTCGTCTGACACTTTGACCATCCAAGGACTTAGAGGAACGTAGCCAGAGTGTTGTGCGACATTTGTCCCACTTGTCTAGATGCTGTGTGTATTGAATTAGAACAACAAAAAGGCTTGATTGAGAGTACTGGTTCCTGCCCCAAGCATTAGATGCTGCAACTCTTGTGAGATTAGATGATTTCTTAAAAATAGAGCTAGGCATGGGTCAGATGCCTGGCCAGGAGTCCTGGGGACTCCTTGACACGGTTCTGGCTGAAATGGCCACTGTTGTATCTAAAGAGAAAAATAGTGGGACGGAGCGGGCACAGGGGTATCAGAGGGCATAGGTGGAAAGAGGCCCCATGGACTCTGAGCCCTGGGGCCTGATTGCCTCTGCCATTCTGTCTCACTGTGGGGGAGGCTATTTCCCCATCTCCAGTACGAAGAACCTAGACTATTGCATCACATTTCCTGTGCTGTGGCGAGCATGGCATGACATGATGCTTGAAGAGCGGTCCGTAGACGGTGAACACTGCACATGTGTGAGACAAAGCCTGAGGCCACATACTGCTGAGACCTTATTCAGGGTCCTGGCTTGTGCAAGGTTCTGTAGTTCCATGTAGGAACAGGCCTGCATGGACCACTGGGCCAGCAACCTCTTGAGGCCAGGGCCTCTGTTCATCTCTGTTGCCCAGGTGTCTATCAGCACCAGACTTAGCATCATTATTGACCAAACAATCTATCCATTGTGTCAGGTAGAATTCTAGTCCTCCATTGCATAGCCATAAAGCAAGGCATAGGGATGTCTACATCTGCTCAGAATCCCAAGGGCCCAAGAGGCACAGTGGGATGCTGTCTGCGTGACTCAGATCCATTTCCTTTCTGCTGCACCCTGCACCCCAGCCCACATTTTCTGCGGTGTTACTCTTATCCACTCTGGCCTGGGGAGGAAGACCGTCAGGTCCAGTGGTCAGTCCACTAGGCAGAAACTGGAGAAAGATGTAGAAGAAAAGGATGTGCAGCATATTCCCAGCATGACCCAGATCCCAACTGTTCAGCGGCTCCTCAAGGGTAATCCAGGATTTCAGAGCCTGTCGGTGGTGGGTAGCCCTGCCTCTGATGAGCATGCACAATAAAAGACCTGGGGGGTGATGGGATATGGAGACAGCAAAGGCATATGGATAGGACAACTGATGAGGATATGAAGGGAAGACCCGTTTTTCCTCTTTGGCTGCTCATGAAAGTTACCCCAAAGTTGAAGGGGTTTCTGCTGAGTTCTTCTTGTTGTTATCTAAACCTTTTGCTCCTGTTTTCTTGCCTCTGGATTTTCTTAGAAACAATCACTCACTGTCCTTTAGACTACATCCTTTCAGGGACCTCAAGCCAAAAAAGTCCCCATAGTCCAATGAGGGGACTTTGCCACTAACTATTGCAAAGGAAATGTATGCGAGAGACCCAGACACAGGCGCTCTGGAGTCAGCTTCCAGCACCAGCTATGAGTAACACTGAACACATCATTTACCTAATCAGTGCTCCAGTTTCCCCATGTAAAATGAGAGCTATTAATGCCCACCTTGCAGCCTGGCAAACAGTTGGTACTCAGAAACAGACCTGTGGGAAGACATTAATCTGCATTTGAGGGCACCACACTCATGCTTCCTAATTCACAGCCCTCTCAAGTTAGTTTCTTAGCCTTTTGGGGTTGCTCAAACTGGGAATTTGCACCCCCAAGTGAAGCCCTCAGCCCACCCCCACACAGTCCCCAGAGGTCTTCGTGGTTCCTGCTCTAGTGGGGAGCCACGATGCCCGAGATGTGGCTCTTTCCAATTTTCCTGTGCCACATTCTTTCCCAGTGGCCTTCTGTGGCTTGGCTGGCCCAGCTGCTCTCCAGCAGTATGGATGCCACATCCTCTCTCTGCAAGCTCCTGGGATTCCTTTTCAGACAGGTTTCCCGGAGAGCCATCCACCCAGGCCTCCAGTGTTCAGAAGCCATGTCAATCCAGCCAGCCCGCTATTTACATTTGCATTTCCAAAGCCCGATTTACATCAGAATTATTCCTGTCTGGCCAGGCTGGGGGACTCCACACATATTTGGGGGCGGCTTTTTGGACAACTACAGGGATTGGCAATCACATTCCCCTGGGCCTCATTCCTGTAGCCAGGGTGTTTTTTTTTCTAGTCTCTGCTTCTTACAGCGCCACATGACCTCATCTTTGCCCTTTGTTCTTGTGCCTTCAGCAGGTAGGTTTATCTGCACTGCTCCCTACTCTAACCTGGCGATCTCAACTCTCTCAGAAACTGACACACTGGTATTCCAAAGTCTCATTCCTAGCTACAGCCAAGTGGAATATAACGAATGTAAATTTATGTGTCAATTTAGGAAACATTAAAAATAACAGCCCAGGTTGTAAGGCCATAAGCAACCTCACATGCTGCTGGCGGAAGTATAACTTGGCAATCTGGAAACGCAAGAGCTTTTCAAAGCAGATACACACTTTGACCCATTAATTACCTTTACAGGACCCTACGCTAAAAAATTATGTGTAATCAGGTCTGGGGTGCATGCCTGTAATCTCAGCTCCTCAAAGACTATGGCGGGAGGTTTGCAAGTTCAAGGCCTGCCTACACTACTGAGTGAGTTCCAGGTTACCCTGGGCAACGAAGTGAAAGCCAGTCTCAAAATGAAAGAAGAAAGTAAAAAGAAAACTAGGAACGTACTTCAATATGTAAAATAAAGCACTTGACCTCGGGTTAAATCTTCAGTATAGCAAAAGAGGCCCAAGTTTGAATTAACATATCTGCAAAGATATCCATTTAAAAGTCATAAGCTAAAAAATTCAACGTTACTAAGCTAAGTACATAAAATCACAAACTTTAAGAGGCTGAGACAGGAGGATCCTGAATTCAAGGTCAACCTGGGTCACCCTGCCTCACACAAAAATTAAATCAAGTAAACTACAACGTGTGAAGAGTTTTGAAGGCTATATAGTGATATGGAAAATGTTCATGCTATAAAATATGGAGACTAAATCATATATGCAGCTTGATTCCGATCATATTTTACAAACTATAAATATTCAAATAGAAAATCTAGGAGGAAAGTAACTAGTTACTAATACCATCTAACTCTAGATTAGATTACAATGGATTATAATATTAAAAACTAGCACTGTGTAGCATTTAGGGTGAGATACTTATTTTTCTCATCATTTTGTGGGTATATATGCATATATATGTATTTACTCTTTAAAATTGCTACAAGTTAACTGCCATATTTTTCTCATTGTACCAATGTGCAGTGTGGGTACAGGACTTCCTGTTTGCCAGCTTCTCCTTTATCTGCAAACCTTTAGAGACAGAACAAAAATTACACAGAGCAACTTCTTTGTTAAGAAAACCAAAGCCTGTGTGTGGCAGTACGTGCCTATGATCCCCAAATCTGCAATCAGGAAGATGAGGCAGAAGGATCTCACTCAAGTTCTAGGCCATGTGGACTAAATAGTGCCCCCTTCCCCTCAATAAAACAAGAAAGGCAGAGGGAGGATGGAGGGGAGGAAGGAAAGAGAGGGGGGAAGAGAAAAGAAAGGAAGGAGAGAGACTAAATGTTATTCCTTTGCAGTGCCTTTAAGGACTAACCACACCCACTCCCACCCACTTCTAACCTCCTGGTCGCCATCTTAGCCTCTCTTCTGTCTGTCTCTTGGTGTGTATACACGTGTCTTTGTCTCTCTCTATGTCTGTCTCCATGTCTCTCTGTCTCCCTCTTCTTTAAGTAATAAATGTCTCCCTCTTCTCTAAGTAATAAATGTTTAGCTTTATGTATAGCCTTATGTCCATTTACTCTGTTGTCCACCGCATCCAGCCACCTGACTCTGCCGCTCGCCCAGGGACCCTGCACTGCTCTGGCGGCAGCCTCTGCCTGGCTCTCAGGCCACTGGGGGCATCCCAACCTATCTTCTTTTTAAAGAACAATACTAAATAATTAGGTAAATCAATCAATCAGCCCGTCAAAATGCTCTGCTTACTGGCTCAAGGCACTTCCCTGATGTGTTTTAACTGCAGTACCCCATGTCTTGGCCTTTAGGGTCCTCTCTGGGTTTCAAGGAAGATGCAAGCTGACCCTGCCTAGCCAAAGCCCATCACTAAGGACCTACCTTGTCCCTGCTACTGCCTTACACGAGAGGATGGAATATGTCCAGGTTTTAGCACCCACAGGACAACTTAAAGGACAACTGTGCTTTTTTATTTATTTTTTTTTTTAAAAATTCATTCTAACCCACAGGCGGCAACATACTGGGAAGAGCCGAGCCCTGGCATTGGCCCCAAGCTGGAGAAGCTACTACTGGATCTTTTTCTGCCTGCAGCCTACCTCAGCCTCCTGTGCTGATCACCTGCACTCTGGTGTGATCAGCCACCAGACTCCGCTGCTCTCCCACCTAACAGCAAGCAGCCTTTAAGTAGGAACGCAGGGCGGCTGCTCCACCCTTTCCTCCCACGCCCTGTCCGCGCCACACCCTCCCCATATCTGCTCCCTGTTACTATCTAAATTGTGTTCTAAAGGGTGCCCTGTGAAGAGAAACTGCTCATCAAGATAAACCCAAGAAGGGAAAAGTATGGAGGGGGTTAGGAGAGGTCTCGCAGGTCAGAACACTAGCCAGAATCACAGGCCACCGGAGGCAAAGGTGCTTACCAGCCCTTCAAGGAGCAAGAGCAACCTGAGTGTGGGGAAGTGGTGTAGAGGTCCGGGATCTAGTCCTGGATTAGCCTCTAGCTGGGTGTGTGAGGCCTAGGCAGGTTCTTTCTTTTTCTGGGTATCGGAATCTTTCTCTGCAAACTAAGGAATTCTGGGATCAAGCTCGTGGAATTCCCGAGACTGTTCCCCAAATAGCATTTTGTATTTGGAAGAGAGTGAACCAGTCAAGATACTGGGACTTCTTCACACCACCACCCGTCCTCCTCCGCCCCACTCCAGGTCCCTTCTCTTCACTGTGCTACAGCTTGGCAAACACCCTGACAAGCCCACTCCCATCAAAGGTACTAATGTGCCAGAGAAGTTATTCGTTCAGAAATATGATAACGCCATAGGTCCTTTCCTTGGCAACTGCAGTCTGAGAGCCCCTGCTCTACAGGAGGGTCTAACCTCTCCCCCAGCTTTCCTTCAGGATGTGAAGCAACGTCCATACACATAACTTCTCAGACACAGAGCCTACTCCCCTTCCAAGCAACCAGTTCAACTTCTACAGAGCCCTGGCTTTTCCCCAACCTCAACTGCATCCGCATCCCTGAGTGCTTCATTCAAGCGCCATGGTCAGGAACTTGAGACTCTCCTGTAGCCAGGTGTGCTAAGGCTGAAGACTACCTGGTCAAGAGGGATGGGCTTTCCTACCCTCCAAGACAGCCATCCTTACTACTTTTTCTACTGCTGCTCCCAGGGCTGGCTGCTGGATTTTCTGCCTCACAAGGTTGTCCCACAGGCTATTCTGGAGCCAGCATGTGTACAGGCCATCAACCCTGACTGGTCTGTTTGGCTTCCCTGAGGAAGAGGCAGCAGACGGCCCTTGACAACACTTCTACCTTGGCAACGCTTCTACCTTGACAACACTTCTACCTCACCCATCCACCATCCTTGTCATCTGCCCACTATAGGAGAATGTCCCAACAGGAGCTCTGGAGCCAGAGGAAGACCAGTTCTCAATGTCAGTGATTATGATGGGAGCTACCTAATAAGGAAGGCCCCAGATGAAGTAAGGGCAGTTCAGGGCTGTATGCAGCAGCTCCCTTCTTCCTCTGAACCTCTCCTGAGGGTTATGGCTTTCAGTACGGCAGTTAGTGGAAGAACAGGCACCGTGATCATTCACTGTTGACTGACTCTAGACCATGCTCTTTGGGCCTGTTAGAACTTTTAGAAGAAACTCCACAGCAATAGATTCAGCTGAAGCGCTGCACTTCACACAGTGACTGTCAGCCCAGGCCAGCTCCCCAGGTCTGTTTCCAGTCTCTGGTCCCAGGAGGGAAGACTTTACCTTGCCACACAGAGAGCAGCTTTTCTAAAAAAAAAAAACAAACAAAAAAAAAAACACCTCCTCCTTAAAAACCACCATTTTCATTTTCATTGTTCTAGGAGACAAAAGGCACAAACATGCCAAAATTCTTACCAAGCTGTGTGGTGGGCAACCGTGCCTTCATTGCCAACACCCAGCCTTCCTGTGCTTGTGACACCCTAGCTGTGGAAAGCAGCTGGGCCTGACTGCTGGGACCTGGTGTGAAGCAACTGGGCATGTGCGTTTGGAATAAACAAGAGGGCCTCTCTGGCTTCTCTAAGTGGAGCAAATGGCTCGAGGATTCAGGTAGGCAAGGCAAACACATGAAAGGGAAAATTTGTTCAGCTCCTATCCAGAGAAACAGATACTTCTTGGGTGGCCCAGTGAGGCATTTGGTGGCCTAGACTAAGGGTAGGAACAGGGTGGAGTATCAGAGAAGCCTGGGAAAGAGGGCCACACCAAGCTGAAGCAGGGCTTGCCTGAGGCCCCTGGGTCGCTGGGCTGTGTGGGATATGGGTGGCAGAGCCTGTCTAGGCCGCCTGCCTTTTGAAGCACCCTCAGGCAGCCTCAGCCTCCTTCAGCGCCTACTCAGAGCCAGGCCAGTGCCTAATACAGCCTTGGGGGAGGCATTCTTGTGTCATCCCATGTTGCCATGGTAGCTAGGGGCTGAGAAGAGGAGCCCGGGAGAAGTGGTCTGACAATGTTTCTGAAGAAAGGCACTTCCAGGGACCTTCGGTGATTAATTGAAGTGGACGATGCCTGCAGCTGGCAACTAGTTCCTTGGCCCACCCAGAGCCAGGCTCAAGGATGCATGTGTGGTGGTGGGGGGAGGCACGTGAGTGTGTCTGCTAGTCTGTGTGTGATTGCGGGTACACAAAAACCCTAGGGTCACATGTGTGTATAGAGACATGTCTATGTATACACTCATAAGGGTACACAGAGGCCCGATTAGTAGAGAAGGCTCGTGTGTGTGTGTGTGCGCGCGCGCGTGTGCGCGTGTGCGAGTGTGCGTGTGTGTGTGTATGCGTGTGTGTGTGTGTATCTTTGTATATGCTTCTTAAACAGTAGGGAGAAGAGAATAAAGGCAAAAGCGTTCAATGATTTTGGTGTATAGAGGAGCTAGCCCAGTGTGGCGGGTGTAGGGAGCTGGCCGACTGGGGGTGGGGGGGTCCTGATTGGAACCAGACTCAGCAAGGAGGGGCTGTAAATGTTTTTTGCTGCCTGTCCTGAGAAATTTATGTCACACCCACTCCATCATCCTGGCGGGGGCAGCCTCTCTCAGCTGCCTGTGGTTCTGGGCTTTCCAGAGTAACCAGCAGCCTCTGCGGGGGTTCCTGTGCCTCTTTGGGCCAGGCCTGCATAACTCTCATGCCGTGATACCCTGAAGCCCTCAGAGATGATCCAGGCCCGGTGCAGGAAAAGCAGGCAGAGATAAGTTGGGCCCCAGATAAGAGCCTTCCTTCCAGCAGAACCTGGATGTCTTGTCCTGGTGGCGTTGGAGGAATCAGGGAGTGTAAGAGGAAGGGAAGACCATATAGGAGTTGGGGTGGAGCTCCAGAAGACCAGAAAAGGTAGCGATGACCCTAAATAAACTCTAAAATGAAGTCCAAAGTGTGAAGGGATTTGCCCAAGACAGCCAACAGCAAGGGCAAGACAGGCATATTGATACCTACCCACCTTCTCTAATGTGTCTGTCCTTTTCTCGCCTTCTGTGTCCAAGACCTGTGTTTTTTAAAACAAAAGAAAAAAGCAGGGCCTGTGTGCTTGCCAGGCAAACACTCTATAACCGAGCTACATACATCTCTAGCCTTGTTTTTAACCTTTATTTTGAGATAGGGTCTCAATTATTTGGCCTTAAGACCTTGAACTCACAGTGTAACCCAGGCTGGTCTTGAATTTGTCGTCCTCTTGCTTCAGCCTCCCACATAGGTGGAATTACGGGCATGTGCCCCCAGGCCTAGCTCAGAGCCTTTTTCTAGTCCTATAAGGCCATCCTTTCAACCTTCCCCTTTGCTTTTGTTCTTAGCTTGCTGTTGCCTCTCAGTCGGCTTTTTGTGCTAGGTTACCTGGCCCTTGCTGAATCTATGCCTTTGTCTAAGATGCTACCCTTTCCTTTGTCTGTCCTTTGATTCCTTCCTGTATCATCTTGGTTAAGACATGCTTCTCAGTTGTGAGTTTTCACGGCACTGGCACTGGGCACCTCTCCTGTGTCATGCCGCACTTCTCAAGTCTACTTTGGTTGGCATTCCTTTGTGGCTAATGATCACCTCCCCTGGCTCCTCAGAGCTTCAGCAGGGCAGGCGCCACAGCTCCTTTTGCTTGGTTCTTAGTGCTCAGCAGAGGTTTGGCAAGTAACCTCAATACTTTCAAGGACACCAGGAGCTAATATTTGAAACTTGTCATGTGCCAGGTGCTCTACCAACTGCTTCACTTACAATAACAGACGGGAGCTTGCCAAGCTCTATGAGATGTCTGCTACCAGAATCCCCATCATACAGATGAGGAAACTGGGGAGCAGAGGAAAGTATTAGCCCCATCAGGGGCGCAGAGAAAAGTGTTAGTCACATCAGGGGCACACAGGAAGTGGGGAAGGTCTGAGTTGTACCTAGGCCGTCTAGTTCCATGCTCTGCATTTTTAATATGTATCACTGTTAGCTCAGGAACAAATATTAATTGACTACACACTGCTGCCTAAGCCTCAACATCTATCTTCTAGGTTACATCCGGAGACTGCACCAACCAGCTCCTGCTGCCTCAAAACCAGCCTCTGCCCACACCAGCTTTCCTCCCAGAGCCCCGTGTTATCTTCTGGAAAAGAACTCAACTCAGTGTCTGCCGGAGAGGGCAGAGGGGGCAGTGAACTTGCTGGAGAGGGAGAAAGCTTGATCACTCCAAAGAGCAAGGCAAGTATTAGTTTTCGCTGGATCATCTATCGGCGACAATAAATTTACACTGTAGACAGAACCTCTGCGTGGTTTTTGGCTCCAGAGCCCAGTGGATAAAGAAAGGAACTTAGCCCACTAACATGCACTCCAGCAGTCCATAAGCCCCTTCCCAGGCCTGCTGCTGGCCTCTAACCCCGGCCACACCCAGGGCAGTCCTTGGGCACTTTAGGAATGCCAGGGCCTAGGGTGGGGAGTAGAGCCCCTCTCCAAGCTTCCCACCCTCAGGACTCCACCAACCTTACTGTTTTAGTGCCAGGCCAAGGACAGGGAACACCCCTCTAGCCCTCACAGCCCCACAGGCCTCAAGAGCCCTCCCTCTCCTCCTGCTGTGGCATCTTGAACAGAACAGAGTCTATGGCTCTTAGTAGGGGGTGGCTGGGGGCTAGGGGGGCACAGAGAGAGATGAGGGTTACAAAAGCTGTGCCTTGCTTTCCCAGTGGCCTCCAGGGGGCCAATGAATGCGCAGAGCCGCAGCCGGGGGGCAGCCAGAGTGTTTTCATTTTGCTTTGTTTGTTTTCTGTTTAGATCGACTGCTCAGTTCTGGTTTGGGCCTCTGAGGGCTGATGGGGTTTGGCAGGTAAGGATTTCTGGGGCCACCCATCTCTGCCTTCTACAGTACTGTGGGCTTGGCTCCTTCAAGCTCTGCAGGAGCGGGAGGCCAGCCCCCACTACTTGCTTGCTGTCTCTTTCTTCCCGTATTCTTTTTTCTCTCTTTGTTTCCTTTCTTTCCTTTTCTTTTCCTCTCCCACAATCTTGCTTGCTGTCTGTCTCTCAGTCCCCGTCTTTCTGCTTCTCCTCCCTTGTCTGGCTTTCTTCTTCTGGGTGTGTCCGGGTTACGGCCATGCTATACACCCTGGTGAACACAGCATTGCCTCGTGCCTAACTTGCCATCATTCTCAAAAGTCGCTCTCTGCTTCTTACTCAAAAGTAGAAAAGCCTGGGCATCAGGCTGTATTCTTGCCTACCTTTTGCCATCACCTCGTCTGGATTCCGGTGGAACTTCAACAAGTTCTTCCCATCTGTGAGCCTCAATTTCCCTTGAGGTTCTACCTTTCTTTTGAAATATATGCTGGGTAGTCTCCCTTTCAGTCCTTGCAGCGAGTTAAGAGAGAGGGTAGACGTCCTCTTTGCAGAAGTGACGCCCTTGCTGTGCAATGTAGACAGAGGAGGGAGAAGGATGCGCAAATCAATTGCTTAGGCAATGACAGCTTTTGGGAAAGGTCAAAGGTGGAGGACTGCCCAGTCTTGTGCTAGACGTGGTAGTACATGGCTGTAATTCCAGCACTTGGAAGGCTGATGCAGGAGGAGTACTGTGAGTTTCGACACAGCCTGGCCTGCATAATGAGTCCCTGTCTCAAAAACAAACAAAACCAACCAACCAAACATTTCTGGAGAAGCCAGAACTGGGGCTTTGGGTCAGAAGACAGAGGCACTGACTCAGCAGTGGTGAACTACAGGATTACAGAACACAGAGAACCCTGTCTTGACCTTAATGGTTCACGAGCTTTCTACAGCACACCAGATGTAGCCAAAGGCCCAGTGCTTCCCTGCCTGCATGCTTGCTTCTCCTCTCCCAGGAGCATTTGCCCATTAGCACCTGTCCCCCGAGTGACCTTAGGGTACAGGAGTCAGGGGTACAACATGGGAATGAAGGCATCTCTGTACTACCTTCTGGCCCTGTCCCACCATGCCCACAATTTACTACCAACCTAAGCAAGCCCTCCCTCCATCCCCACCCCACCTCCTTCTCCACACTTTCTTTTCTGAATGAAAGACTCGCTGGTCTTCTCAGGAGCTCAGGCCCAGGATCTGGCTTCTCTGTCACCTCCTAAACACAACCCAGCTCAGAGTCATGTGAGCTCCGCCTCCATCTCCTTTCCTCCGCTGCCCTCCCCCATGCTACTGCTGCCCTGGCTTCTGCCACCATCACTTTTTCCCTTGAGTGTTTGTCTCCACACAGTTGCCCAGGCAACCACGATTTGGGGACTTAGGGGTAATTTCAGGGTTTGCGTTATTATGTTTAAGACTGCTAGAAACATTCTTATAGATGTCTTTTGGAATTGAGTCAGTGGGTCACGGATAAGCATATCCAGTTGTCCCTCAGTATCCTTGGGGTATTGGTTCCAGGACCCCACCGATGCCAAACTGTTCTGATGCTGAAGTCCCCCATGGTAATGTGGCACAGTGTTTGCATAGTACCTTCACACATCCTCACTTTTACACTTAATCTCTAAATTACTTACAATACCTGCTGCCGTGAGAACGCTGTATAAATAGACTGAATGATTTAGGGACTAATAATAAGCAAAAAAGTCCTATGTGTTCAGAACAACTGCAGCTCTCCCCTCCCAAAGATTTTCCATCCCTAGTTAGTTGATGCAGAAATATGGAGACTAGACACGGAGGGTTAACTAAACTCAGCCCGGGCAGATTTTTCAGCTGGGTTTCCCAGCAAGCTGGCCCAGTGTATTGTCCACCAGCAGTGGGCCAGGGTTTCCGTCGCCCTTCTCCGTCGCTCACACATGCTAGAGTCATTCTTCAATTTTCCTCATCATCGTGGTTTTACCCTAGCATCTCTCTATGGTTTTGACTTGCGTTTTCCTTTTTGTTGTTATGTTGTTTGAGACGAGGTCCCCATATGTATCCCTAGCTAGCCTGGAACTCTCTGTTTAGACCAGGCTGGATTCAGACTTACAGAGATGTGCCTGCCTCCGCCTCTTGAGTGCTGGCATTGGAGATAGGCACCACCGAGTGTGGCCCTTGTGTTTTTCTTCTGATTGCTTATGTGGAACACTTTTTAAATTGATTTATTGGCCATCTTAATAGTCACATTTTTTGTGAAGAGTCAAAATCCTCTTCCCATTTTCCTGGTGGATTATTGGTGATACTGTGAATCACATTTGTCAGCTGAATCTATTACAAATCTTTTGCCATATCCTCTCCCCTCTTCCTCTTCCCCTCTCCTCTCCCTCCTCCTTTGAGAAAGGGCCTCACTATGTACATTTGGTTGGTCTTGAACTCATGAGATTTCTGGCTTTGCCACCCGAGTGTTGCATTTATAAGCATCTGCCACCATGCCCAGCTTAAAAAAAATTAAACACAGCCTTTTGATGAACTTAAGTTCTTGTTTTCTTTCTTTTTAAATACTTTTACAAATTCTTTGAGAATGTCACGCATTGTATCTGATCATATTCACCCCAAATCCTCTCAGATTCACCACCACCTCCTTACTCCCCAAACTCCATGTCGTCATTTTGAACGAAACTATCCACTCTAGTTGTGCTGCCCCCGGTGCTCCTGAGTGTGAGGCCACCCACTGGAGCGTGGCTGATCTACCAGGAACAACACCCTAAGGAAAACTGACTCTCTCTCCCCTAGAAGCCACAGACACCCTCAGCTAAGGGTTGGGCTTGTGAACCCCTTTAAATTGTCAAAGTTTTCCATTCTGGATCACTTTGTCCTGCTTTGTGTATGAAGTCTGTGTTCGCTCCAAAGGTACTAAGTTCCACATTTATCTCTTTCTGTTAATTATCATACAAATGTGTGTGCTATGATATCCTGTGTCCATATGTATAATGCTCAGACTAGAGTGATTAGCATAGCCACTAGCTCTGACATTTATCCTTGCTTGGTGGGGAAGCACAGCAAATCCTCTTGTTTAGCTATTGTGAAGTATATGATGCCTTCGTACTGGCTGTAGTCTCTCCTATGTGTCATACCATATCAGAACTTTCCCACACCAAACTGCAGCTTCGGACCCATTGAGCAGCTCCTCTCTTTGCCCTTCTCTTTCTCTTGAAAGCTTTTGTATCGCCTTTTATATTTATCTCTGTAGTTTATCAGTAAATCAGTATGAGCTAAGATAAGGGTCAACATGAAGGTTTTTTTTTTTCCTCCACATGGCTGGCTAACTGAATCAGCAACATTATTTTTTCAATGCTCCCAATGCAATATTATTTTTAACCATAAAACAAGTACCTATATGTGTCTGACTGTTTTTCAGATTTCCTATTCCTTCTGTTTGTCAGCTTCCCAAAATGTCTTAATTACTATAGATTTCTCCTTTCCGATAGTGGCTACTTGGAATATCCAGCTATGTCCTTTAAGATTATTTGGGAAACTCTTGACCCTTTCCATTCCCATATGAATTTTAAGACCATTTCTTCAACTTCACACACACATGCGCGCGTGAGAGAGAGAGAAAGAGAGAGAGAGAGAGAGAGAGAGAGAGAGAGAGAGAGAGAGAGGCACATGAACTTGCCAAATTCTTGAATGAGACACCACTCTGGATTAATTTCATGGGAACTGTCATATTTACTATATCCATAAATATAGTTTATTCCTGATTTATTTAAGTCTTTCTCAGTTTCACTCTGTAATGTGTTCTAATTTTCAATATAGAGGTTCTCCATATCTATATTAGACTTATTACTAAGTGTTTAATATTTATACTGTCATGAAATGACAGGACTTTTTAGAACCTTTGTTTTCTGCTTTTCTCTGGTATCCAGAATACAGTGGATTTTTGCGAGTGGTCTTGTTATCTTCACTTATCGCTTTTTTATGGAGATGGACAGGTAGCTCTGCAGTTAAGAGACATACTGCTCTTACAGAGGACCTTAGGCCAATTCCCGGCACCCAAGTCAGGTGGGGTTCACAGCTATGTAAACTCCAGCACCAGGAGATCTGGTGTTCTCTCCTGGCCTCCTAGGGCACTTGAACTCATGCGCATATAGCTCCACACATATACACAAGCATACACACACTTAAAAATAATTCTTAAACTAGTTTTTTATAAAGCTATTTAGATTTTCCATGTACATAGTCATCTAAATTCAAATAAAATCATTTTTTATTTTCCTTTTCAAACCTTTTATTAATTTGGTATGCTGATTTGGGTTACAAGGAAATAAATTGTGAAATAAAAAAAGTCTCACTGTATAGGAGCTTTCAATATTTTATCATAAACTGTGTTGTTTGTTGAGACTTTTAAAAATCATGAGTGACTTAAATTTTGTAGAATATTTTTACATGTTTTTATTATTTTTCTCCTTGTTACGTGAATTACAGTAATTGTGGGGGTTTGCTCTCTCTTTCTCACTGCATGTGTGTATGTATGTGGGGGGTAGATATCGCTGATTGCAGTGCTGGGGGATGGAACGCTGGGCCTTGTGCATGGTAGACAACATTCTACCACTGAGTTGTACCCCCAGTCTAAATGATGGCTTTTATTATTTAACTATCCTGAATGTCTGGAACAAAACTCACTTGCTCACTGTCTTAGTTAGGGTTTCTATAGCTGTGAAGAGACACCATTACCATGGCAACTCTCATAAAGGAAAATATTTAATTGGGGCTGGCTACAGGTTCAGAGCTTTAGTCCATTCTCAACACGGTGGGAAGCATGGAGGTGTGCAGGCAGACATGGCGCTGGAGAATGAGCCAAGTGCCCTGCTTTTTGATCCATAGGCAGAGCAGGGGCAGCACGAGAAGGGGGGGAGGGAGAGAGAGAAAGAGACTGGGATTGGTTTGAGCATTTGAAACCTCAAAGTCCCACCCCCAGTGACACACTTCCTCCAAAAAGGCCATACCTCCTAATAGTACCACTCCCTGGAGACCAAACTTTCAAACTCATGAGTCTATGGGGGCCACTCTTATTCAAATCACAACAGTCTAGATGACTAAATTCTCCTTCTTCATATATTGATGGGATGGTTTTGTACATATGTTAAATCATGTTTTATTCTGTGGAAATTGGAGAATCATATGCAGCTAAGTGCAAGAAGCTACCCAGACAGAACCAGTGTGCTTTTTGCCCAGTTTCTCTCAATGATAACACTCTGTAAAAATAGAATGTTGTATGTGTCATAGCCAAGATATTGACAATGACACAACCAAGTTACCAACAGTTCAACACCACAAAAGGCCTTCTCCTTTCCTCCTCCTACCCAATCCTTAACCCCAGGCAACCACTAATCTATTCCCCATTTCCATAACTTCCTCACTTCAAGAATGTTGCGTAACCCTGACATATTGTATCCAACCATGTGGAACTGTCTTCTTAATTCAGCAAAATTCTCTGGGCCCCAGTTAAAGCTATTGCATGTAGTAGTTGCTGTTTTTTGTTGCCAAGTAGTTTTCTTTGGTATGGATGCACCACAGTTTGTTCAGTCAGTCACATTTCAGCTGTTTACAGTTTGGGGCTTTAATAAAGAAAGCTGCCGAAAACATTCATGTACAATTTTTTTTTGTGTGAAAATTACTATTAAATTCCTTGGGATAAATGCCTAAGAACACAGTTGTTGGGTCATGTGATGGTACATGTATCATTTTATAAGAAAGAGTCAGGCTTTCCACAGAGTGGCCTTTCCCAGTTCCTGCAGCAGTACGCGACAGCAGCAGTTCACTGCATTCAGTATTGTCACTAATTTTTAAATTTTAGTCATTGGCTAGTTATGCAGTGATATCTCATTGTGGTTTTAATTTGCATTAATTTGCATTAATGATGTTGACTAACTTTTCATGTGCTTATTTGCCATCTGTATATCCTCTTTGGTGAAATGTCTCTTCGTGTCTTTTGCCCATTTTCTAATTGGGTTGTTTGTTTTGTTTTCTCTTGTCTTGTCTTGTTTCACTGTTGAGTCTTGAGCTCTTTATATATTCTAGATATGAGTCCTAGTCAGATACATGGTTTGTTAATACTTTTCCAATCTGTGGTTTGTCTTTTCATCCGTTTTCTTTGCAGATTTGTGAGTGTTTAATTCGATGAAGTCTAATTCATCCATTGTCTTTTCTTTCTTTGATAATGCTTTTGATATGACTAAGAATTTTTTTTTTACCAGTGCCTCGGTTTGGGAGGGTTTTTTTTGCCTATATTTCCTTTCTATTATGTACTTTTATTTTTATAATTAAATCTTTGACTCATTTTCAGTTTAGTTTTGTGTGAGGTTTGAGTTGAGACTTAAGTGTTTTGCTAGTGACTGCCCAACGGCTTCTGCCTCATTTGTTCAAAATTCTTTCCTCCAACAAGACACTCCTGAACCTTTGTCAGGAAGCTGGGGGGCACACGTGGAGGATTTGTTTCTGGGTTCACAATTCCTTCTGCCTCTCTCCCTCCCCCCAGTACCACAAAGTCTTAATTACAGGAGCTAGGTAATAAGTCTTAAAAGCAGGTGCGGTGATGCCTCCCACTATGTTCTCTTTCAAAATTGCCTTGTCTAATTTCTTTGCCTTTTCATACAAATTTTAGAATATCTTGCCTTTATCTATAAAAGCTGTGTCGACATTTTGATGCTGACAGGATTAAGCCTGTGTGTGAGTTTGAGAGGACTGACATCCGTATTATGTTGACTCTTGGGATTCGTGTGCACCCAAGTTTGCCTCTTCACATATTTAGTTCTTTGCTTTCTTTCTCTGTGTTTTGTGATTTTTCAGTGTAGAAGTTCTACTCGTTTTATTATATTGATCTTTCATATTTTTTTGTTTGTGGAGATTAGACCCAGTATTGCATTTTAATTTTGATCTTCACAAACTCATTGCTGGCATATAGAAATGTGGTTGGGTTTCTAATATTTATCTTGCACCTGTGACTTTGCTGAACTTATTAGTTCCAAGAAACTCTTTTGCAGATGCCTTTCTACATATGCAATCATATTTTGGCCTATAAGAAGCAATTTACTTTTCCCTTTCTTGTCTGTGTGCCTTGTCTGTTCTTTCCAATTCTTTGCTTTGTCTATTACATTGACTAGATTTTCTAGGATTCTTTTAAAGAAGAATGTTGGACACGTTTTCTATATCTATTGATGAATTTGTGTGACTTTTTTCTTTCTTAGCCCACCAATATGGAGAATTATGTGGGTTGGTTTCTAAATATTAAACCAACCTTGCATTCCTAGAACCAAATTCTCTTCATCCTGATGTGTAATTCCTTTTATACATTGTTGACTTCCAGTTGTTAGCGATTTTTCCATCTATTCCCATTGCTCTGTGGTTTTCTGTCTGTGTATTGTTTTCTTTCAGTTTTGGTGTTGTGTTGGCCTCGTAAAATGTGTCTCCCCTCCCTCCTCCACTTTCTGGAAAAGATTCTGTGGAGTTTGTGGTAACTGTTCTTTCAACTTTTAGTAACATTGTCCAGCGAAGTCAACAAGGCCTTGAAATTCATTTGGGAATAGGCTTTCATTTCAAATTCAGTTTCTTTGTTAGTTAGTTGCTTCCCATTGGATGAGCTGTAGTTGCTTGTGTTTTTCGAGGAACTGATTCCTTTATTAGAGTTGCTAGTTTTGTGTGAAGAGCTCTGGATGATATTTTCTTATTTTTCTTTTGATGTCCATGGGGCCTGTGTCAATATCTCCTGCTATATTCCCAACATTGGCAGTTTGTGTCTTCTCTCTTTTTTAATTTGCCAATCTTATGAAAGATTTGTTAATTTTATTGATCTTTCCAAAGAATGGACTCCTTTTGTTTCATTGACCTTCCACCCTTGAGGTCCTGGAATATTCCTCACTTGCTCATGGTGAGTTATTCTTCAATATGTTTCCCAATTCTGTCTCCTAATATTTTGGCTTTGGGTTTTATGTCTATGTATATAAGACAAACTTGCCTGAAATATTCCTTTATTATCATGTTCTTGTCTAGTTTGGGTATCAAGATTTGTCTAGCTATTTGTTTAGCCTCAGAAAAATGGCTGAGGAATGCTCTTTCTTTTTCTCTCTGGACACATCTGTGTAATATCAATGTTATAAACACATAGTTTTGTGCACTTAGATATGTTTGGGGCAAATAGTTTCATCTTTCTGTATAGACTTAGGTGGAGCAGGAAACATACTTTTTTATTCCCTGCCATCTGCCAGACACCATGCAAGGAATTTTACATTCATTATCTCATTGTTCCCTTATAAAAATATCATTGGGAGAGCATTTTTACATCTTGCCTCTTAGCTCAGAAATTGAGATTCATTGACTTGCCTAAGATCACACAGATGTGTGAAGCAAAGTTACTTTCTCATGGGTAATGCAGCTCAGTGGTGTAGTTCATGCTTTTTTAGCATGCACAAAGCCCTGAGTTTCTTAGCACTGCCTTGGGGAGGAGGGGCTAAGTTCTTTTTAATGGATCTTGTACTATGGGCCACTCACTCGGAGATGGTCATCCACTATCCTAATTGACTCCTCTCAGCTGTTCATCGGCTTAGCAATGTAGATTCGGTTGGCTATTTGGTTAGTTGAGTTTGTTGTGGTGCCGCTATAGAGACGAGCAAGCTGGGGTTCAGCGAGGCTGAGGAACTGATCCAGAGCTAAACATCAAAGATGTAGCCAAGCTGGTCTCCAGGGTAGTGTTTGCCATTCCTCAGCTGGGAAGTGTGGTCTTTGAGATGAGGCCAGAGTGTTTTCCCCACAACAGTGAGTGTATTCTTGTGTGTGAATGACTACTACTACTGTTAGCAGCTCAGGGGAAGGGGTGATTGCGGGTGCTCAGGACGTCTGCTGACCCCAGCTCCAGGTGCATCTGCTGACCCCCAGCTCCAGGTGCATCAAAGAATCAGAGCTGAACGCGGAGCGGAGAACTTGGCTGCTGGGCAACTGGAGTAAAAGAATTAGGAAGCTGAGCCTTACGGCTGGGAGAGGCTGGAGGGTGGTTTTGCAAAGCCACACGGACAAGATAGTTTGGGAGGTTGGTGGGCCCTAATGCCCATCCCCCTGTCATGGGAAATAGCTCCCTGGTCTGGACATGACCAGATTGAATTTCCTCATCCCCAGCATGCCTAAACTCCTCTTTGCTAAGAAATGTAATAGAAAAGGCTGGTAGAAGTCAGAGAAGAGGTACCCTGAGGCCCTCGCCCCAAGCCAGAGGCATGGGGGCACTTACAGATTACCAGATCTACTCACCTAATTGGTCGGGAAAAAGTTGAAGCTCAGAGGACCAAGTGACAGATTTGTCCAGTACCACATACCCGCGAATGGCTGCCTGGACCGTGTGGAACACCGACATACAGGGCTGTGAAGATTGGGTTTTCCCCTGCTGGGGTCCTCTCTTTCTGCAACTCCTGCCGTATACTGTGACGAAAGTGAGCGTGGGCTCTCAGCCCTGACCCACACATTACAGTCCAGTGTCTAGGAGCAGATTCTTTGGATGAGCGCAACTTCGGGTCCCTCATCTGCACTCTGTTGGAGCGCCCATCTCATAGCAGCATCGCTCAGAATAGATCTGTCTACTGACAGGAAGCATGACAGTGGCTGCCCTATAGGAAGCGCTGCGCAGGTGCTATTGCTATTTATTTTTGTCTTGGCTGTTAAAATAGGGTCTCGCTGTGTGGCCCAAGCAGGCCTCACACTTGCAATCATCCTGCTTCTGTGTCCAAGTGTTGTGATCTCAGACACGCCCCACATGCCTGGCGGTGCTAGTCTTAGTATTAGAGGCTCCTGGGTGGGATGAAAATGACAGCCACTTAAGAATCCTCTGCCCAGTTATCAACCCAGCCCTTGAGGCAATGGTTGTGTGACTTTGGGCAGGCTTTTATTTTATTTTTTCCCCGCCTGGGCCTCAACAATCCGTCTGCGGTACATGTTGCATCAAGAAGGAGCCTCCCTTGCTTCCAGGGCTGTTGGTGGAATTTGCCACCGTCACCCAAGCATATCACCCTTCTTGCCACTGTTGACACCTGACATGGCACAGAGAAGCATCCTCCCTGGCCTGGGACTCACAGACCCACTTTTCAATGCTTCTAAAGGATGGCTTCACCCTCCTTCCCATCCAAGCTAGGCAGTCTACCATCTTCTCTGTTCCTGCCCCAAGATGGCTTGCTGACTTGAACCCTTGCACTATCTAACAAGCACTAGAGGCTGAGAAAGCAGCTCTGAGGAATGCTGAAGCAAGAGATGGCTCGCTGCTCTGACCTCACCACGGACGGCTGCCGGAAAGGGAGAGGTGAAATCCATCTGCAGATTTCGCTCCACCTGACAGGCGCCTCCTCCTCGAAGTCTCCCCTCCAGTGGACCCCGGGCTGGACCGCCAGGAGCACAGGTGCCAACTGTATTCCCCTGCTCCCTATACCCTCATAGCGTGGTTTAGGGGAAGGAAGCGGGATTTGGAAGATCTGGGAAGGAGGCTCAGGTCACATACGAAGATGTGCATGCTACAGAGCAGGAGGCTTCAGAGTAGATGCTTTGGATGCAGAGTCAGGACTCACAGCCCAAGCGTCTCTAGGAGCAGTGCGTGTCAGGATGGGAACATCTCTTGGTGTGGTGGACACTTGAGTTTCAGTCCATTTTGTAGGTGAATAAATAACATTATGTCCCTGAGTAGAAAAGCTCCCCAAAGTGTTCACAGCAGGTGAGGGGCCCAAGACCAAGGTTTCCTTGCAATAGGCTTTTCTCAAACCTCCATATGCAGGAGGAGCTGTGGGTGAGGGAGGCAGGTCATGGTAGCAGCCTCCCAGCGCAATAATGGATGTTTTTAGTTCTGGCTCAACTAAATTGCCTTCTACTGCTCTCTGGCCTTGGAGACTCTCTCTTCTTTCACGCATTGTAGTCCCCTGTGTTTAGCCGAGCCCTAGAGGGAGGCACAGTGGGAGTGCTAGTCTGTGTGCCTTTCACCGGCCTCAACCCCTCCAACTATAAGGTGGCCCTGTGGAGGCTTGTGACAGGTAGAACACACCAAAGCAGCATTAGACTTCACTGGAGAGCTAGGGAAACTCCCAAAGGCAGATGCCGCTGCTTCAAATCCCTAGCATCAGGCTGAGCCTCCAGAGGCAGGCCCCAGGCTTGGGGTGGGGACCAGGCTCTGATTAATTCAGGAGGTTTTAAGGAGCAGCAGGGGTCAGGAAGCTCTCTAAGGGCTTTTCTGCTTTACTATGGCTCCTGTTCTGTCACACACTCGGGGTGTCTTGGGTTGCAGGGAGGAGGGAGGCCCTGACAACTCCCCTCCCGCAGCTGCCACACGGAGCATGCCAGCTAAACTATAGGTCATTTTCCCAGGGTTAGAAAATTACTTTGGGGTTTCCGGCATTGTCTGAATTCCTACTGGGACACTGCTCCTGTGGGAGAAGTCTGCCTGTCCACACCCCTCTGCCTTCCCCTTCCCGCTTTGACACCCCCAACTGCCCTCTGGGATGGCTGACTCCATGTGACAGAGTAACAATGCAGGCTATGGGGTGAGCACAAACCCCAAAGCATTCCACTGTGCTAAGCCCCAATTTTCTCAGTGAAGAGTGTGCAGGAATAGTGCGCAGCTCACAGACTGAGGCCTGGCTGAGCTAACAGACCGCACGCATTCAGGCTTGGGGCCTTCCCTTCTCAGTTAAACTGGTGCAAATACACTCACAGAGGCCCAAATGAACACTCGGCAAATGCAGGGGAACTCCGCACCCCTCAGACCTTTAACTGAGCCCCAGAGTCAGCCTGCTGCCCACCTCCCTCAGGGGAAGTATGGATGAACTGACTGTTCTCCATGGAAACAAGCGGTAAGTCAGCTCCATTTGAGGGCCAAGCCCTGAAAATCTGTCCTCTGTATCCAGTCTGAGACATGTTCATTCCCGCGTGCTTGGACCACCCCCAAGTAAACCCGAGGAAGGGATTGTAATTCCCAGTGTCCTCAAAGTGACCGGGACAGAGCTCAGAGATCTCCTCAGATCTCTCCTTGAGGGGTTGGTTGGTGCTGGGGTTCCAAGTCAACATCACCTCCGTGGGGAAGGAGTTGCTCTATTTAGCAGGGTTTGAACTAACATCCACCCACTCCAAAAGTCCACTGGAGATGCTTGTAGTATCAGAAAAGCCAGGTGCTGTTGGGCACACATGCATGCATTTGGGGGGCAGGCAGTGATAAATACGAAAACAATATTGGCAAGGCTGGCAAGCTTAAAGCAGCATCACACACTCGTGTGTGACAGACATTGTGTGCCAAGCTGTCAGCTTGCACAGGATGTGGAGAGGCCTCATTTATTATTTCTATTAAAATCTTTCTTAGCAAATATCAACTTATCGCCCACTTTGGCGGTGGCTAGTCTGCTTTAATGTGGCCACCTTTGTCTAAGATACATCTCACTTCCCAGTACAGCATAGGACTTTCTCTTCTTTATTTCCACGATGGTGGATTCTTTCAGCAAACCGTTATTGAGCACCCACTGTATGCAAACATGGTTGAAAGTGCTTCAGAAACTGCGTGAAGTGAATACACCCCTCCCCCGTGAAGCCCACACTGCAGCCAGCCAATGGAGGAAGAAAAAGATATGCCGGCCATCCGTCTGTCAGTAAGTGCTATGAGGGAGGAGAATGAGGCAAGAGAAAAGAGGCTGAGGGGAGCTTTTAAATTTAAGGTCACATTGAGAAGGTGACACTTGAATTAGCTCTGAAGGGCAGGCAGAACTGTATCATGCTGCTGCTAATTGAGAGAGCAGTCTAGGCAGAGAAGAGTCCGCAGAAAAATGCCCAGTTGCTTGCACGATGACAGCATTGGAGGAACTGCAGAGGTCGTTGTGACTGGGGAGGGGCACAAAGGGAAAAGAGAAAGGGGGCGTGAGAGCAGAAGGGACGGAAAGACCTGATTTGGTGGGTCAAAGAGGCCTGGAAATCCAGGTAGGAACCCTTTCAGCTTGGACTCCTCAGGTATCACAAACGGGCTGTGGGGGAGAAGGTCCTGTGGTGGTGGCTGGAAGGGTTGGTTTGAGTGTGAGTTCAGAAGACAGAAAGGTTTGTTGGCAGATGGGATCTAGGGAACAGAAGCAAGACAGGAGTCAAGGAATACCGCGAAACAGTATGAAATCTGCGCTACACCGGCTTGATTCACATCCTTGGGCTGGAACCTTAGCAACAGGATCCTCCCCACTCCCCAGTGGTTTCCTGCACTACTAAGAGACAGGGGACCATGTGAACTGGTTTTTATCATGCCTGTGATTTTCCCTGCTTTGTTTGGGCTGCTAAGCTGTCCTAGGGACTCAGTAAGCTCAGAGTCACCTCAGGACCTTTGCTTTGCTGTGCCCCCTTCCTGGGGTGTTTCGTCTTAAGTCTGCATGGTTGGCTGCTTCTTGTTCTTTAGGTCACAGCTGAGACGCGCCCCCTTAAAAAGAGTCTGCCCTGCACTAGTATCCCAACGAAATTAGATTTGCCATTCTGGGTTTTCTGTCTTGTTTTGTTTTTCTGCCCTTCATAACACAGTCCATGGGCTCAATGTTGATTTCTGTGACTTTTGTCTCCTTCCCTCAGTTCCCTGAGGAAAAAGGCGGAGACCACACAGAATTGGCCACCCCTGCATTGCAGTGACTGAATTCCAGACAGATGACACTCCGCAGCAGTGTGTGTGGTGGTGTGCTAAGTCATTTATAGGCCTGTGCGATGCGTGTGGAATACTTGAGAAATCCATGTTGCTATTGTACAGATGGAGAAACTGAGGTGCTAAGGAGTTATGAGGTTTGCAAACAGATTCAAACTCGCATTCATGTGTCATTATCACTTGGAGAGAGGGGGGAAGAGAGAGAAAGAGAGAGACTCAGAGACACAGAAAGACTTCATTATTCATTGCTAGGACAAAATCCCCGACAAAGCAGCTTAAGAAGGAAGGTTTATTTGGGCCCCCAGTTCGAAGGTGCAGTCCGTCATGGTTGGAAAGACACAACATCAGGACCATGAAGCAACTGGTCATGTTGCATCCACAGTGAGGAAGCAGAAAGTAACAAACGCTGGTGCCCAGCCAGCTACCTTCTATTATTCTGTCCGGGACCTCAGTCCATGGCATAAGTGCCAAAGCCTTAAGGGTTGGGTTTGCCCTCCTCGGTTTAAACCTCTATGGAAATATGCTCACAAGCATGTTCAGAGAGGCGTGTCTCCTAGGTGATTGCAAATACGGTCCAATTGACCATTGAAGATTACCCATCAGAGGCATCCTGAATACATGTTGAATGAATGAAAAATTGAAAATGTTAAAAGTTTTAAAAAGCTCAACTTTTATGTCCCTTGGGCATAAAATCTATACTCAATTCGCACATGCAGGTTGCAATAATGGAGCATCCCACATTGTTTTTAGTGTGAAGTTGTGGAAAGAACATGAGCTTTGGTATCAAGCATACCTTGGTTCAAAGCTGTGCGCTGCTCACTTTAGACCTCTGAACCATTCTTTGCTAATCTGTAAAATAAGAAGTTCAAGATTGCTGTGATAACTGAGACTTTCAACAAGCCTTTTAATTTATTTCTCCTCCAGTATTATTAATTGTTATTCCACAATTAACCAAAATCTATCCTTTGCCATTCAGCCTGCCTGACCATTCATTCAGCCCTCAGTCCATCTACTCATTGACTATCTATACATCGTGTACCCTGCCACACATACACACTTTCTCTATCCATCTAACCACCTATCTGTTCTATGTTCATCCATCCAATCACTGAGACTGATGAAGTCCCCCACTGCACTCCGGACCCTGTGATATATACTATAGAACTCAGACACACAGAAAGTTGCCTTAGTTTATTTTCTGTGGCTATAACTGAAGACTCTAATCTACGTGATTCAAATTTAAAAAAAAATAAAGTTTATTTAGCTCATCATTATAAAGATGGCAAACTTCAAGACTGAGTGGTAGCATCCGGCAGTGGCCACATGCCGCTGCACGTATAGAACAAAAGTGGAAGGGTGGACATGCTAGAAGGGAAGACAGAGAGGACACATGGAGACAGACAGTTTATGAGAGCTGATCTCTACCCCCATGAAAAATAATCCAGTTTCACAACAAAGACATTAAGCCCTCTTAACAGGCCTCACTTCCCAATACACTGCATCGGCAGAAAGATTTCAACGTGAGCTTTGGCAGGACAAGCCACATACACCAGACCAGATGATAATAAAATCAGCAGTCTGGGTGTTCTGAGAGTGGAAGGTGGACTCCGTGCTCTGTGCAGAAGCTGGTGGTGCCCACTCAGCAAAAGCAGGAAGGCTGCATCACACACCTTCTCAATCCCAGCACCTGGCCCATCGGGCCATGCTCTTACACCACAGGGGCCTGCTGTGCTCTGCCTTGCTTCTGGGCTGGGAACACAGCCTTGAGGACACTGGAACTTTAAGCCTGGGAGTCACAGGGCACACAAGCAGGGTTACGGCAAGATTGTAGTTGCACATAGAGTGATCTTTTGTGCACACACACATGCTCCAAGAATGCCCCCTTTGGTGTGTTCCAGGGCAGCTTATATAGGGTCTCCTTGACTAAGGGCCACGCCCTAACTCTCAGCTGCAAGCCCACCAGAAAGCACTCCCCTGCCATCAGGAACTCCTGAGGGTCTCGTGCTCAGAGCAGCTGCAAGCACAGGCAGGCAGGGTCTGGAGGTTCACTGTCCCCAACACTTTTTGAATCTCTGGTGCCTTCCGGGTTGAAAGGAGCAGAACTGGAAGCAGAAAGGCTAACGAGAAGTCTTTGCACTAGTGGGAGATGATGGGTGACTGACGCAGGGCTGATTCATTTCATTATGGTGGCACTGAATAGCAGCAGAGGTGAGAGGAAGACAAGAAGATGGCTCCCAAGCTTCTGATTTGTGGGGAGCTGGTTAGAAGGTTCCAAATGCCATTTTCCTTGGGCCCTGGGGCGCGAGACAGGTAAGTGAGTGTGAGCCCAGTGGCTTTGACTGTCCCAAAGCACCTTGTTGGCACTTGCCTCAACCATCAACAAATGAGTCTTCCTTCAGAGGTGCAGAACAGACTCTTTCACAGCCAAAAGAGAGCCCCAAGGCAAAGGGCTGCCTGGAGCCAATGGGAAACTCACCCATTCATTGAGGACACTGCCAGGACTTCCTCTGTGCCCGAATTAGTCTGTCTCTGTGTGTGTTCGTAGACAAGCAAGTGGAAGAAAAGCCATAAATTTCAGTCCATGTCCCATGAGGCCAAACTGGGAACCTTGTCGGAGTCACCGATTACCTGCCTGAAGACATCATACAAAAGATGCCCTTTGTGATGGGCTTTGAAGTATGAGTAGAAGTTCATTATGCTGCTCAGAGACGAAGCACACCTCAGACAGAAAGCGCAGCATAAGCAGAGCCCCAGAGGAGTGGGAGAAAATGGCAAGTAGTTTACTAAGACTGGGTGGGAGGTGGTCCAGAAATGGGAGAGTGCAATGGGAGACGGAAGCTAGGGAAGGACGGCCCCTGATGGCCTGCAGGTGGACACGAACAGCAGTGAGTTATTGAAGCCACCTTAGAGAGCCCCAGCGAGTTAATGAAGCCATGAGCATGTGAGATGCTGTGAAATTTTGGCATAGCAGCTTCATGTGTTGATATGTTGCCCTGGAGAAACAGTAGCCCATGACTGTGCACAGGGAGCAGGTCATTTTTGTAACACAAGGGAGATACATAATGCTGTGAATATCATTATGCATCTCATATATATATATATATATATATATATATATATATATATATATATATATAGAGAGAGAGAGAGAGAGAGAGAGAGAGAGAGAGAGAGAGAGAGAGAGAGAGAGAAAACTAAGTACCTCTCTTGGAGAATGAACACGAACAAACAACATTTGACACCAGAGCAACAATGGTTAGCTCACACATTTTCTGGCTGGTTTCCCATGTCGTTCCCTAACCAAAGAAGTCGGGGACTCTGGAGAAAAGACTGGATTGGGGCTGGGCAATGGACGGCTAAGACGATCCTGGAGCATCTTGTGATGTCAGAGAGTAAGGACTCAGCCACAGAGCACGGAGCCTGTGAGAGGGACGCAGAGCCAAGCTGGAGGATGTCCTCCTAGCCAAGGCGGGAGCAACTGGAGCAGAAAATAAATAATGATAGTACTGAATTGTTAGGAATTTATTTTTATTTCAGCCCAGTTTTAGATTTATAAAGAGGTACGAAGATACAGAGGGTTCTCATGTACCCTGCACCTACTTTTTCCTGTTGCCAACCAGTCACATTAGTATGGTACACTTGCTCCAATTAATGAATCAACATGAATACATTTTTGATACATTGTTAACCAAAGCCATGCTTTCTTTGGGATTTCTTAGAGCTGCTGTCTTAGTTTTCTGGTTTTTTTGTTTGTTTGTTTGTTTGTCATCTCTGGAGGTGAAGCCCAAGGCCCTTCATGAGCTTGGCTCGGGCCTTGCACTCAGCTCCACCTTCGACTCTCAGTGACTCAATGAATGACGTTTACCTGTCCCAGTTCTGCTCATTCCAGCCCTACTCCCAGGATACCGCAATACATATAGCTGCTGCGTCCCGTTAGGCTCCCTATGGTTGAGAGGTTTTCCCAGGATCTCCTTGATCTTCGTGACTTGGACAGCTTTGAAGAGTGCAGTTGGGTGCTTGGTTTGGATGTGAAAGCTCACAATGGTCTCGTGATTAAAGTGGGGAGTGGATTTAGGGAGGAATAGCACAGGCGGAGTGCCGAGCAGTGAGAAGGATGCTCAACTGGTGATGCTGACCTTGATTCCCCCGGCTGAGTGGTGTTTGATGCACTTCTCTGAACTGCTTGTCCCCATCTTACGCACTGTACTCTTCAGGAGGAGGTTCAGGCTAGAGCAATGATGCTCCACCTCCTCCAAGGTGACAGCGGATTTTAACCCAGACTATAGTAAAAGTCTGTTGGTCCATACTGTTATAAATGACTGTATAAGTAAGCAAATGGAGAGGAAGAAGACAGACAGTCCCTCACAGTTAATAATACATATCAAGAAAGGGATTCATGGGAGGACACGTGTCTAAATCCCCACAGTGCTCAGAGTTCCAGGTCAGCCTAGGTCACACAGAGACAGGGGGAGGGGACTAAGAACTCACCATAGTTTATGGCGATCATCAGATGGGTATGACAATTAGGGGGTGAGCATTTGAAGAGAAACAGGGCA
This sequence comes from Myodes glareolus, assembly GCF_982192425.1. Classification (NCBI taxonomy): domain Eukaryota; kingdom Metazoa; phylum Chordata; class Mammalia; order Rodentia; family Cricetidae; genus Myodes; species Myodes glareolus. The sequence continues at coordinate 84,856,703 of NC_142053.1, read as the reverse complement.
CCTTTCTCGCCGACACAGGTTTTAGACACTAAGTTGACCAAGGGATAGAGGTAACCAGCAGGCGTAAGACATGTTGTTAGCTGAACCCCTCCGTGCGATGAGCTGAGAAGGGCACTATTCTGGCCCTCAAACTTCCTGCTCTTCAGAAGAGTCAAGATCACAAAGACGAACGGCTGCAGAGCTGTTGTGGTTGGAAGAGCATGGGGACACAGGGTAAACGAAATGGTGAGATCTTGTGTAGGGACCTGTGGCAGCAAGCAGAGGTTTGTGGCCACCTGGGGAAGGGTGGCAAGCTGCACAGCTCAGGTGGTAGTACCGAGGCGAGGTGAACTTAGAGTATTGTACTACGGTTATGTAAGATGTTAATATTAGGGGAAGCCAGGTGAGGGGGGTGCGGCAGCGAACTGTTCTATTTTTTACACCTTTTTTGTAAGTCTAAAATTATCTCAAAAATAAAAGGTTGAAAAAGTTGCCGCATAAAAGATTTAGGGCAGATCTGTGGAAGGCCTCTGGTGACAGAGCCAGGAGGTGCTTTGGTGGAGTTCTGAAGGGCACCTGTTCCCAGTACCTGAGAAAGAGCCTGGTAGGAGACCTGGGCAGTTAGCAACAAGGACTCAGACCCAAGAACACTGAGTCCCTTTAGGACTGGGAGATTCCTCCAGCAGAGATTTGTTCAACATGCTAGTCTACAGTTGGCCAGATGGCCTATGTCTCCGGGCCAGCCTCTAGTCCCATCTCATTGGCTGACACTGTGTTCCCCTCTTGCTCCCCTACAGTAGTCTGCTGGCAGGGATGGTCCTGAGTACCCAAGCAGGGGGGTGACAGAAAGGGCAAGGTGAGACTGAAGTTGGGGGGAAGGCTTGGCAGGCAGGCGAGCATGTGGGTACTCTGGAAGGAGGGGGCTCAGACAGTGGTTAGCTGCAGAGTGGGGCTTAGCAGTGGGAAGGGGGAAAGGGAGGGGGGCTCTCCTTCTCAAGAGGCCCTTTCATGTTGAAATCAACCAGCGTGAATGCTGGCGGCCCAGGAGCCCAGCCGGGGGAAATGTGAGAGCCCCCTTATCTCCGCTCATGTCACAGCACCGTCTGCGGTTCCCAGCCGACCAGCGAGGATGCATTAGAAGTGGGGGGTGAAGGGGGGTTCATCAAGACCTTTGGGCTGAGATCACTCAGTTAAGGGAGTTTGGAAGAAACAGGTTCCATCCATAGTAAAGAGCTAGAAACGGGCATGGACTGGGCATGCTGCATCTTGAAGTAAGGACAGTGAGGGGGCCTTAGGGCCTGCAGTTGGGGACTTGGCAAGAAGGCCGATGGTGCTACCCTTATCAAATGCCTGAATTCACTATACAGCCTTTCATGGGCTCTAGGTGGGCAGACACAGCTTACACTCTCACAGGGCCCAGGCAATCACCCCATCTTGGGAGAGGCATGAGCTACAATGCTAGCTCCACTCCATATGAACTTGTCTGTCCTGGGCTGGAAATACAGAACATTTGACTGGGGAGGCTGTGGCCCCACATTCTGTGGGACACTGTCTGCCCAGGAGTGACCCCTGCTGTCCAGACAATCTTGGAGACAGAAGACTGAGCCTATTGACTTCCTAGCGCTTGCATTGGGTGTTCCTGTTGTTGGGCCTTTGTCACCCTATGGCCTCATGCTGTTCTTCCTCAGACTGTGAGGTGCTTTGTAAATCAGCCCCTGCAGGACAGAGGTGGGTGAAGCCAACATCTGGCTTGTGGGACATTATTGGGGC